>NC_142609.1:37933555-38590374 GCF_041222555.1 Hakea prostrata
GCTTGGAGTTCAACTAAAACAATATTAACAATCGCATGCTACAAGGACAGGATACTAGGGGTGCAAGTTTGGCCCTGGCGGCCCTGACCAAAGGCAGGCTTGGGATTACTCTCTGGCCCGCCCAGCCCATCCTGGCCCATCCCTGATTTTGGCCCTGATCTTGACCCTAATTTTGACCCTAATTTTGGTCCTGATTTTGGCCCTCATTTTGGCGATCTTGACCCTTATTTTGGCCTTGATTCTAACCCAGATCTTGGCCCTGATTCTGACCCTAATCTTGGCCTTGATCTTGGTACTGATTTAGGCCCATGATTTTGGCTCTGATTTTAGCAATGATTTGAGTCTGGACCCTCCACCCATATGGAGAAGAATTAATTCTAATCCACATGGGTGAATACTTGACACATGTAAATTTTAAGAACATAATTATGTTGTAAAAAATTAATAAAAATAAATTATATTCTCATCACCAATGTAGCAAACATCCATCTGATTTTTGCCCCATCCTGACCCTAATTTTGGCTCTAATGCTAATGTTAATTTGACTTTGATCATATACTAGATTTTTACCTTATATTAAGTTATTAACATTGATATAACTATAAGTCTCAACTTTGACCTTTAATCATTTTGATCATATTAGACCATGAGTGCACTTTTGAAGATCCAGAATGAGCCAAACTCAAGCATATATTAAGAAAGACAGGGAAACCAAAACATACATGATGGGAACGCTGGTGGATATCTTCGGCCAGAAGTAATCAACGAATGTGTTGAGATTGGAGAGAGCATGGAGCTTCAATATTGGGTGCGGCTCATTCAACATCACAAAGAGTTTACTTGCAGGATTCACCATCGTCGCCATAGCAAAACAATCTTCAACAGTCTTTCTCTCTCCCTTTTACTTCATCGTCTTTTTGTAGGGTTTCGTTGTTTTCTCCTTTAGCTTATATTTGTAAGCTAATACCAATAACACTACCGTTTTTAGATTCCAAATAGAGAAATCTAATGATTAATAAACCCTAAACACCTTCAATTTTTTCTTTTTTTGATCTCTGGGGTTCTTTAGCAAATTGTTGGCCTTTCGCCTTCGTTTTGAGATATCGCAGAGAGTGGAGCTTCGAAACTTCAACTTGCATATTTACTTAGTGAGGAATGGTGACAAGTTGACAGGTTCTGTATACAAGTGACCTTGATGAAAGAATGTCACTTATAGGGTATGTGTTTACTTTGGAAGGCTATGTGATCAGTTGGAATGCTACTTTACAAGCTACAGTTGCATTATCCACTACAGAAGTAGAGTATATGGTGGTGACTGAAGTAATTAAAGAAGCTATTTGGCTTAGAGACTTGTTTGGAGAACTCAGCATGGTTCAGGAGGTGACTGTTCTCCATTGTGATAGCCAGAGTGCTATTTACTTGACTAGAAATTAGATGTATCATAAAAGGACAAAGCACATTGATGCTCGATATCACTATGTCAAAGAGGTAGTTTTTTTTTTTTTTTGGTAAACCATGTCAAAGAGGTAGTTGCTAAAGGCAATATCGAAGTATTGAAGATTGGTACTGAAGACAGTCTAACTAATATGTTGACAAAGCCATTATGTACTAGCTAGCATGTTCAAGCATTGCTTGGACTTGATTGGAGTTGATTGCATTAGAGCTTAGCTTATAAAAGCGTTTTTGGAGAAGATGAAGATCAGTCAACTTTGTGGGAGAATTCAGGTCAAGGTGGAGATTTGTTATGTTTTGATTCGAAATCTTATACCCGATTTGAAAAATGGACCCGCACCGACATATTTTGGTGGTCGACCTGAATGACCCATTTGTGGATATTTATGGTGGAAGTGGAGGGACTCGACCCGATGGGTCTACCTATTTACCTGATTTGAGTCTATATATATATGTATCTTATGTTTGTCTACCACATTATTGAGTGGTTTGAGATTTTCGATTAGGGTTTTGGGTGAGAGTTCTTATAAAGTCGTTATTGGCTATTGGTTGTGAGATATCCTTATGTTCTTCTTCTAGTAGAAAACTCTTCTTCTTTGCCCATGGACGTAGCATACCGCATCGGTGTGTGAACCACGTTAAATCTCTATGTATTTTTCTTCTTTTTTATTTTATTTTATTATTATTTCGTGGTGTTTGTTTTAACCGTTTACTTTTTTATTTACAATGTTTCTAGAAACTCAGAAGACAGATATGAGTTTCAGGAATTGAGGTTTCTAGATCTCATATGTGACAGTTGATTTGTTAATGGAAAAAAACCTAAATAGTTGAAAACTTGGAATGTCTACTTATTCAAGGACCTATTCCAATCTTGAAGGATCAAGGATGACCCAGGAGAGAACTTGCTTAACTATGATTAATGAATTTGCAAACAATCAAGGCAAAACTCAAAGCACGCAAACTTAACTAATGAAATGTCTTCTTTTTTTTCTTTCTTTCCTTTTCCCTTTCCTCTTTTAAATCCATCATATGAAGAATTAAATACACAAGTATCAGGGCTTGATACATTGAGAGAACCTCTAGGTAAGCAACTTTAATCAATGCAACATAATATCATAGAACAAATCAAATATACCAACCAACAAAAGAATGGAGGAAACTTGCGTAATCATTTATATCTCTAACTAGTTAAAGAACGGGGAATTTAGAACGCAAAACCCCAAAGCGAAAGAATGGAGGAACCAGGAAACCCTAAAGCGCCGGCATCTTGAGGCGGTGAGAACCTGGCAGTCTCCTGCCACTGTCTCTCCGCCTCTCTTCTTTCTCTTTCTTCTTTCTCCTTTCTCGGTCTACCTGAAAGTTGAGACTGGCTCTAGAGTCTATCTCTCAGTTTGTAAACCTCAGCTGCAGGCAAGTGTGAGCACATGCATGTGGGTGTAGCCGTGTAGGTGTTGCTCATGGCAGCAGCAACTCAGTCGATTGTGGGATTAATGGCTTCGGAGCCAAACGGGTGTGAGGGAGACCCGAGAACCCCTATTGAAACCATCGAGCCTCGCACTTTCTCATCCGTTCTGAAACCTGCACTAGCCATGGATTACCTCAACTCAATCATCTCCGAGTTGAAGTCCGATCTTCCAGCTTCTACTTCTGGAACATCATCTGGGCAAAGATCTGGCAAAGGAAAAGTCAATGCTGCCAAAGCACTAGCCTGTTCATTATTCTTACAAGGTGGAACTTCCCTACAATTCCGTCTTTCAGATCGATCCAGTGGTTGTTCAAGATGTAGGTACAACTTTATTTCTAAGGTTCTATTGGGTTTTTCCCATACTTTAGCTTGGATGATCCTATCTAATGCATGTGGTCACATTCTTCTCCTTGGTTTCAAATGTTTATGTTCAAATCTTGTGTTTCCATGCATCTGTCTTTCTGAATTCCCTTCTTCTTTTTTTTTTTGTGTGTTTCTGTATATGTATTTCTCTAAAATGTATGTGTAATCCAATTTGTTTCATGTGAGTTTTTCCTATTTTTAAATAAACTAGCAGTTTGGCACAGTTTTGAGCATACCCTTGAAAACATCATTGTTGCTTCTCACAAAAGAAGGAAAATGCTTTTCTTGCAAAAGGGAAGAAGTTTAAGTCTTTTTTTTTTTTTTTTCACATCAAAACATAATCTCTTATTTTGGAAATCCTATAAGTTCAAATAGCAAGAAAGAACTGAAAACATGTATGTAATATCCCCATTCCTAAGTTCCCTATATATAAAGGACGTCTTTTACTAAAAAAGAAAAGAAAAAAAGAAGTGAAGACGTGTAGAAACATGAAAAATTATTTTTTTACTTTAAACAAGTAGACACAGAACTAATAACATTACCATACCACCCCGTTAAAAGGTGGATTTTGTTTTTCCATTTTGACCATGAGAGACCATTAGGATCTTGTCAACATGTCTTCTGTCATATTTACCTTTTATCATGGGAGGAAGATGGACATGAAGCCCGCAACCAAAACAAAAACAAATAACATTCTAACTAATTTGTTTCTCAATGATGTTCCAACCAAGAAATGTTGACTGGACCAGCACAATTAGCTGAACCAAGGTGGCTTAATCCATGATATTTTCCTAATTTTCTCAAATTAACCAATAGATGTAGGAACTATTGGGGAGTCAAGTCCAGGGAAGAATCCCCAAAATGCCAAGAGCAAATCTCTTGGAAAAGCCGAAATTCAAGCTCCATCTTCTCTTCAACTTAGTACAATAAAGAGATTGAATGGTCCTTATTTTATCTACAGTTTGTCCTACATTCAAGCCCTTATCTAACCTAGTTTATTAAGCACTAGTGTTAAAATGAAATTTGAAAAAGTTTCAAGTTACAATCTTGTCGGGTTTTCTATGCTTATGGGCAAAATATTTAGGGTGTTACAGTTATTAACTCAATAATCCTTATTCTACAAATTTCTTATATTTTGAAAAATTATAATAGTAATAATAGTTCATATGGTAGATGTTACATTTCTTCTTGAGTTTTCAATTTGTATTGCTTGGTGAACTAAGATTGTTTGGGAGTGTTCCAAGTATGTTTTTACCTGTTGCGTCTAAACCTTCTTCGAGAGCCGGATACTTGAATAACCACCTTAAGACTTCTACAGCCGAATAGGAAAGCTAAGATGCCTGTACTTACAAAGAAAACAAGAACGGGCCAGCCAAGTTTTGGCCGGGGAACCGCCTCCGACGCCCAAGTTAGTCTAGGCAACAATAGAAGACCTTGAGAGAGTTCTCAAGGCATAATGAATAATGGTTAGATGAAACTCGTACCTTCTCTGTGTAGGATGAAGGTTTATATAGAGGATACCTGGAGGCGGCGTTTCCTTATATTTCGCCTATTCAGTTGAAGAGTGGGCGAGAGATCTAAGGAAGCACACTCCCTTCTTTGTCAGGCCTAATAGAGCCGTTATTCGCTTATCCATCTCCTCAAGTCTTGGAACGGATATGTTGAGTAGTTATCTATAACTGGCCCTTTTGACTTGATCGTCTTCAACGTCACTCTTGGTATTGAAGGTCTTCTTATCTTTCGTACTCTTCTCAAATACGGCTCCCGAGGGGATAACACACCTGCTCGAGTGGGTATGTGCTCTCTCCTCAAAAGGGCTTTCTGAGTCTCCCAAGGAAAGGGAACACACTTACCTGAGTGGGTGTGTGTGTTCCTCCCGAGGGAGTTCTCTGAACCTCCTGAGGGAAGGGAACACACCTTCCCGAGTGGGGGTGTGTGTCTCTCCCGAGGGGCTTCTCTGAACCTCCTGAGGGAGGGGGATACACCTTCCCTAGAGGGAGTGTGTGTCTCTCCCGAGGGGCCCCTCGGGCTATATGTTCTCCACAACATTACCCTTGCCTATATATTTTGCCTCCTTGTTAATTCTATTGTTGGAAGAAGCAGAGGTTGTAGAGGTCACATAATCTACAATACAAGCTAGTTCAATCATATTGCTTTTGGATGTTGACTCTGTCCATCTTATATAACTTGAGATTGATCTCAACTACTTCAATGGCAATCTCTATGTGCAAGAGTTTGTTGTGTAATGCGATCCAAACCATAGTCCAAAATGTACAATGTGATTAGAAGGATTAAGTGATGATAATTAAGGGTTAACAATTTGGGTATTTGGTCCAGATTTGGTTGAATGATAAATGGTAAAAGTGAGATTCAAAGCAATCTTTAAAATTGAGATTGATCTCACACTTCTGGTCTCTATGTGCAAGGTTTGTTGTGTTGCCCCCTAGCCGACATGGATTAGAGGATTAAGTGTGATAATTAGGGTTACAATTTAAGGGTTAATGGCAACCTATGTGCAAGAGTTTGTTGGATGCGATCCAAACCATAGTCCAAAATGTACAATGTGATTAGAAGGATTAAGTGATGAATAAATAAGGGTTAGCATTTTGGGTTTGGTCCGGTTTGGGGGGAATGGCAATCTTATATAACTTGAGATTGCCAACTACTTCAATGGCAATCTCTATGTGCAAGAGTTGTGGATCGATCCAAACCAGTCAAAAAAAGAAAAGGATTAATTGAATGGAAAAAGAAGAAGGCTTTGGTGATCTTCTCCCAATTGAGCTATCCCAGTAATGATTTAAATTGAGCTTTCGCCCGGACTTGAACCGGAGACCTTCAGTGTGTTAGACTGACGTGATAACCAACTACACCACGACACCTTAATTGATTATTTTGTTTACTAACATTTTTTTAATATATCAATTTATATGTTTCAATTAAATTTATTTTCTGGGACTTTCATAATAGTGTGGTGGCTTGGGTTAGATTTTGCATTGAGAATCCAAGCTACTAGATGCAACTAAGTATGTGGTACAAGATTTAAGTATGTGTTTCCGCTGCACTTGATATGTAATAACTTATCTTGGTTTCATTGTAAGTGGACCTTTCTCAGCTTTATTACTCTGCAAATGATTTTCCTCATTGTTAAACCTGAACAACTAGGTTGCACATCAAGATCACCTCTCTAAACACGTAAAACTTGACGAAGGCCTTCAAGATAAATGTAATCATCACCCATCTCACATCTGCTGCTAATGTGTTTTTTTTCCTCAGCATTATTATGCATCGTTACAGTTCTAATAAGTGATATTTGAATCAATATCAGCTGATGTCTAAGTAAATGGTGAAATTTGTAGTTATGAATGCAATCTATACAATCAGAGAAAAAGATTAGTTAATTGTTTCATGGACTATAGAGAAGATTAGGTAACAAGACTGAAACTTTAATTATATTAAGTATGATTGATCTGACATCACTTCCCATTGCTTGGAGTTCTACTAAACCAAAAACATTTGCATTCTACAAGGACATGGATACTCTTAGTACTATGAGGCTATCCTAGACAATATGTGAGTTTACATTGATAGCTTACATGATTTACTGTTATTCGGTTTGATATGGGCCACACTGATCTATTGGGGAAGTAGAGTAGGATTTTGGGTTATTATTATCACTAATAATGGTTGGTCTCTCCAGTCACTTAGTCTTATGTTCTCTTTTCTCTCCACGAGAAAGATATACAAAAAACGAGATTGGAGAAGACTTCGTCATTCTGTACTTTTCAGCATTTAAGGTTTGGATTGATTGCACATTTTTCTTTTGAATATTACATTGTATCCTGGTTCTCTATGGGTTCCAACAAGGGTTTTGGAGAATTTCATGGATATTTTGACAAGTAGAGGCAAAGAGGCGATGGGAAGGAGTCGTGGTTGAGCCTAAGAGGTGTTCTTGTATCTAAGAAAAAAGTTACAAGATCCTGACTACAATTTAATTAATTTATTTTTAATATATTTGAGGTTCCTCCAGGCTAACTTATGCACACCTCTACTACAGTTCAGGTAGCTTTTATATATTATTTAAATGTACATTGGCGCTAGTTAAAAATTCAGAAAATATGGAAAATGTGAAATAGCTAGCATGACACAACTCCTTGATATAGGTGAAAATTTTGTTAACGTCGGAGGCAATTGGCACCAATACTAGTTCTCATAGAAGGATAAAAACCCAAAATTAAGATCTAAGAGCAGTGTAGGACAGTCAAAATAGGTGAATAATTAATCATTTATAAATGATTCAAAATAATCCTTCTAATTAGACTTGTAAATGGATTGGATTCGGCTCGGATATACTATTATCCAAATCCAATTCGAATAAGTAAAACCTCTATCCAATTTTTGATATTTGACGAAAATTTACAGAAAGTATCCGAATTCAAATCCGGAATTTTATCGGATATTCGATTATAATTTAATCCAATAAACTATCTGGTTGTTGATTGTTGATTGCCATTATTTCTCTCTCTTTACACCTATGATTTTTTATTTTTTGGTTATGGATTTCCGATTTCTGAATCTCATTATCAATCCTTTTTAGAGAACTTTTTTTAATACTTTACTCATCCCGGATAAATTTATGTCCAGATATTATCCAATCCAATAAGCAATTATCCGAATCCAAATCCGGTTACTTATCGGACATATACATATATTTTTTCAGTAAGAAAATTTTCGGATTTGGACACCTTTAAATGAATATGAATGCAAATTTGGAGGCAGATCTCAACTATCCATTTAGAGACCTACTTCTAATCTAGTCATAAACAATCTCAGCCTTTTAAAACTAATTGAGTTCATCATTTTAAATCCTTAATTATTAGTCAAACGTTAAGAGGTGCAAGTTTAGTCTCAATGACCTGAACTTGTCCTAAGTTATATATTTTTTAATCCAATTAAGGCTCAAGTCTTATATCTTTTCTTCTCCCCATGCCTAAGGTCTTACCAAGGTCTTATCACAATGATAAGATGAGTGATAAGGCATGTGTTACTTGCCTTAAGAAGGGGGAGGGGGGAATCAAAACGAAACATGCATTTCTTATGAGAAAACAAAACATGCATAATAGTTCCTTATTATTCAATGTCCTTCAAAATTTAGGGTCATTGTTTTTTTTGAAATTTCTTTTACCACAACTATAGAAGAATCGATGATAAAACTTCAAATGATAAGACATTGGAGTAAACCATGAAAACAACTTATTTGGTAAGTATATACTTGTAATGAACCCTATAAATTACTTATTAATTCACCTAATTTTTCTTATTCGTTTTTAAATTTTCATTGAAGAACTAATATATTCAACCATGCCATCAAGCTTCTTAGGATTGATTTACAAAATAAGTTTAATAAGTAATCTGTTAAAATCAATTATTAACCCCTTGAACTATATTATGACCAAATTCACCTTGTAAAAAAAGTTTTATTAACCCCTTTAGTACTTCTCACCTTGTAGGCAATTTTCTAAGTCACTTCATTGCATGCATCAAATGGCTTTAGAAATTCAATCTTAAAAAAAAAAAAAAAAAAAAACTTTTGAATTCAAACTCATTTATGTAATATGGACTCAAATTAAGAATAAAAATACAGATACAAAGCCACGGAAGAAAAAAAAAAACATTGTAATTGATTTATTTCTCAATTTCACAAATGAATGAAATTGTTGGTAAACTAGATATCAGATAGTCTAAAGTTTGCTATTTTAAGTCTGGTCACCCAATCCAATCCTATATTATATAAAATGTAACACGATAACTATTATATTTTATTTTAGACTTACATTCAATTTGAATGGTATTAAACGTAAATGGCAAAAAGATTGCCGTTCCATCATTTTGCACGGTTGGTTACTTGGTTAATTGGTTAATGGTGACTAAATTAATTGAAGTTATCAATTTTCATCATGAAACTCTATAAAATTCTCTTTTGAATTGTTTTGATGATATAGAAACCAAGAACTAAGAACTAATTACCCGATTTGAACAGCGACCTTCAAACTGAATTAGCAAGTAAACGCAACTTTCAGACCTTCAGTCTGGCTCTCTCCCAACTGAACTATCCAGTAATGAGGAGGTAGCAAGTTTACTTGGAGATGGAACATTGCTGTTCGGAAACCAAGAGGGATAAAAGACTGAGTTTACGATGAAAGACTTGGGGGCAACAAGAAAGATTCTTGGTATGGAAATCAAGAGGGATAAAAAGGCAGGGAAGTTATGGCTATCTCAACCAAAATACATGGAGAAGGTGTTTGAGCGTTTTGAAATGAAAGATGCAAAATCTGTTATTACTCTAATTGCATCTCATTTTAAGCTTCCAGTTGTTCTATCACCTCAGATAGATGAAGAGGTGAGTTATCTGTCACGTGTCCCATACTCTATTGCAGCTGGTTCCATTATGTATGTTATACTGTGCACTCGACCTGACATGACAATTGGTGTGGTGAGTAGATACTTATCACATCCATGTAAAATTCATGGGAAGCCAGTGAAATGGATACTTAGGTATCTAAAGGGGACCTCTGGTGTGTGTTTGGAGTTTGTGAGGAATGGTGACAAGTTACAGATTATGTTGATTCAAATTATGCAGGTGACCTTGATGAAAAAAGGTCACTTATAGGGTATGTGTTTACTTTTGGAAGGTTGTGTGATCAGTTGGAAGACTACTTTACAAGTTACAGTTGCATTATTCACTACAAAAGTAGAATATATGGTGGTGATTGAAGTAATTAAAGAAGCTATTTGGCTTAGAGACTTGTTTGGAGAACTCAGCATGGTTCAAGAGGTGATTGTTGTCCATTGTGATAGTCAGAGTGCTATTTACTTGACTAGAGATCAGATGTATCATGAGAGGATGAAGCACATTGATGCTCGATATCACTATGTCAAAGAAGTAGTTGCTGAAGGCAATATCCAAGTATTGAAGATTGGTACTGAAGACCATCCAACAAATATGTTGATAAAGCCATTATGTACTAGCATGTTCAAGCATTGCTTGGACTTGATTGCATTAGAGCTTAGCTTATAAAGGGGTTTCTGGAGAAGATGAAGATTAGTCAACTTTGTGGGAGAATTCAGGTCAAGGTGGATATTTGTTATGTTTTGATTCGAATTCTTATACCCGATTTGGAAGATGGACATATTTTGATACCAATGTTGGTAATACTCCATATATATCAATATTGTTTAATTGACGGGGAAAAGATTCCTTACCTGGATTCGCTTTCCATTTTATGAAGTATTCGCAGCGGAAGTAAGTCTGGATCCACATTATCGTTCCACCACCAAATCTCTACTGGGATGACTCCACAATCACAAGGAAAGGGAGTAATTTCCACAACCCAAATGCCATGTGGAAAGGATGGGATAGTGATCTAAAGCAAAGGAAGTAAATCTCTAAAGGGTTTCTCCTTTCTGCGTTTCTTGGAGAAAGGGAGAGAGAGATGGGAGACACCGTTTTTGGAAAACTTACATAATGCAATTACACTCAATTATGCGGTGGTTACCAAAATATATAACCCTATTTTTTAACCGCCCTAATAATGAGTTTCCAGATTTGCCCTTGGGCATTTAATTTACTAATTATATTAATAATTAAATTTCAACAACTCTCACTTGCACAAGGGCAAGTGATAATCTTTCAATGTGTCACAGACACACATGCATATTCCGAAAAAAAAAAAAAAAAAAAGAAGATATATATATATATATATATATATATATATATAATATATATATATATATATATATATATATATTGATCTCTTCACTATGTATCCCAGATACATAAACCACCTGTGTCCCAGACACTAATATCCACAAGTCATACTGGCAAAATGGGTTGTGCGACCGGTGATATACCTGCACGCGTGGGGGTGAGCCCCAAACTAGAAACCTTCCCAGAAGGTCAGAATGGCACATCACTCAAAGAAACATATCAAATAAGCATTAGTATAACACAGTGTCCTAGGTTTATTCAAACTCACCAGACTGAAGGTATCTCGATCCCTCTGAAAGATCACCTTCTTGTCCTTAAAATGTTCACTACTGTAACACATACAGTTGGCGCCAGCAAACACTTTTAGGGTGCAGTTGAATCAAACATTTCCTTTCGCCCCAGACCATCACTACACTTAGAATTGACTCCTTTCCCGGTCGACATATTTTGGTGGGTGACTTGAATGGCCAATTTGTGGATATTTATGGTGGAAGTGGAGGGACTCGACCCGATGGGTTCTACCGGTTTCCCCGATTGGAATATATATATATATATATCTTATGTTTGTCTAGTACATTATTAAGAGATTTGAGATTTTCGATTAGGGTTTTGGGTGAGAGTTCTTGTAACGTCGTTATTGGCTATTGGTTGTGAGATATTCTTCTAGTGGAAAACTCTTCTTCTTTGCCCGTGGACGTAGCATACCACATCGGTGTGTGAACCACGTTAAATCTCTGTATTTATTTATTATTTCATGGTGTTTGTTTTAACCATTTACTTTTTTATTTACAATGTTTCTAAAAATCAGAAGACCTATTCCAATCTTGAAGGATCAGGGATGGTGTAGGAGAGAGCTTGCTTAACTATGATTAATGAATTTGCAAACAATCAAGACAAAAGCACGCAAACTTAAATAATGAAATGTCTTCTTTTTTTCTTTTTTTCTTTCTTTTCTTTTCCCTTTCCTCTTTTAAATCCATCAAATGAAGAATTAAATCCACAAGTATCTGGGCTTGATACATTGAGAGAACTTCTTTTGTGCCAATTTATTAAGCCGTTCGCTGAAGGTAAGCAACTTTAATCAATGCAACATCCCCCGGCAGGGGGGGGCCCCGGGGGCGGGGGGGGGCCCCCGCCCCCGGGGGCGCGGCGCCGGGGGGGCCGGGGGGGGGGCCGGGCCGGGCCCCCAACAATATCATATAACAAATCAAATATACCAACCAACAAAAGATATGATTAATCTATGTACCAGCTACTCTACTGGGCTTCACCAAATTTAACCATCATTACAATATGCAAAGACGTCAGGCAAACTAATCCACACCTCTAACTAGTAAAAGAACGGGGAATTTAGAACGCAAAACCCCAAAGTGCTGGCCTCTTGTGGCGGTGAGAACCTGGCAGTCTCCCGCTGCTGTCTCTCCACCTCCTCTTCTTTCTCTTTCTCCTTTCTCCTCCTTCTCCTCTCTCTCTCTCTCTCTCTCTCTCTCCTCTCCTCTTCAAAGTTTCTTCCTTCTAACAGATTTGTTTCCCAATGATGTTCCAACAAAGAAATGTTGACTGGTCCAGCACAATTAGCTGAACCAAGGTGGCTTAATCCATGATATTTTCCTAATTTTCTCAAATTAACCAATAGATGCAGGAACTACTGGGGAGTGAAGTCTAGGGAAGATTCCCCAAAATGCCAAAAGCAAATCTCTTGGAAATGCCGAAATTCAAGCTCCATCTTCTCTACAACTTAGTACAATAAAATATTTAGGGTGTTTCAGTTATTAACTCAATAATCCTTATTCTACTAATTTCTTATATATATTTTGAAAAATTGTAATAGTAATGATAGTTCATATGGATAATGTTACATTTCTTCTTGAGTTTTCAATTTGTATTGCTTGGTGAACTAAGATTGTTTGGGAGTGTTCCAAAGTATGTTTTTACCCTTGCCTATATATTTTGCCTCTTGTAAATTCTATTGTTGGAAGATCTCAGGAAGAAGCAGAGGTTATAGAGGCTACTTGAATGTCTATGGCACCATGAGTTGTGGAAGATCTCAGGAAGAAGCAGAGGCTATAGAGGTCACATAATCTACAATACAAGCTAGTTCAATCATATTGCTTTTGGATGTTGACTCTTTCATTCTTATATAACTTGAGATTGATCTCAACTACTTCAATGGCAATCTCTATGTACAAGAGTCTGTTGAACTATCATTATTGATCCAAACCATAGTCCAAAATGTACAATGTGATTAGAAGGATTAAGTGATGATAATTAAGGGTTAACGATTTGGGTATTTGGTCCAGATTTTGTTGAATGCTAAATAGTAAAAGTGAGATTTAAAGCAATTTTGAAATTGGAAAATCAGATTCTTTCTTGTTCTAAAAAGAATGCTCAAAAAAAGAATGCGGTGAGCGTGGATCGAACACGCGACCTTCAGATCTTCAGTCTGACGCTCTCCCAACTGAGCTATCCCCGCAATAATTTGAATTGAATTGGCGTCGCCCGGACTTGAACCGGAGACCTTCAGTGTGTTAGACTGACGTGATAACCAACTACACCACGACACCTTAATTGATTATTTTGTTTACAAACATTTCTTTATTATATCAACTTGTATGTTTCAATTAAATTTGTTTTCTGGGACTTTCATAATAGCGCGTGGTGGCTTGGGTTAGATTTTGCATTGAGAAGCCAGGCTACTAGAAGCACCTAAGTATGTGGTATAAGATTTAAGTATGTGTTTCCGCTGCACTTGATATGTAATAACTTATCTTGGTTTCATTGTAAGTGGACCTTTCTCAGCTTTATTACTCTGCAAATGATTTTTCTCATTGTTAAACCTGAACAACTAGGTTGAAAATCAAGATCACCTCTCTGAACACTATCAGCTGTTGTCTGAGTAAATGGTGAAATTTGTAGTTATGAATGCAATCTATACAACTAGAGAAAAAGATTAGTTAATTGTTTCATGGACTCTCGAGAAGATTAGGTAACAATACTGAAACTTTAATTATATTAAGCATTATTGATCTGACATCACTTCCCATTGCTTGGAGTTCTACTAAAACAAAAACATTCGCATTCTACAAGGACATGGATATTGTTAGTACTGTGAGGTTATCCTAGACAATATGTGCGTTGATAGCTTACATGATTTACTGTTATTCGATTTGAGATGGGTCACATTGATCTATTGGGGAAGTAGAGTAGGATTTTGGGTTTATTATTATAACTAATAATGGTTGGTCTCTCCAATCACTTAGTCTTATGTTCTCTTTTCTCTCCACGAGAAAGATACACAAAAAACGAGATTAGAGAAGACTTCATCATTCTGTACTTTTCAGCATTTAAGGTTTGGATTGATTGCACATTTTTTTTTTTTTTTTTTTTTTGAATATTACATTGTATCCTGGTTCTCTATGGGTTCCAACAAGGGTTTTGGAGAATTTCATGGATATTTTAACAAGTAGAGGCAAAGAGGTGATGGGAAGGAGTCGTGGTTGAGCCTAAGAGGTGTTCTTGTATCTAAGAAAAAAGTTACAGGATCCTGACTACAATTTGATTAATTTATTTTTAATATGTTTGAGGTTCCTCCAGGCTAACTTATGCACACCTCTACTAGAGTTCAGGTAGCTTTTATATATTATTTAAATGTATAGTGGCGCTAGTTAAAAATTCAAAAAATATGGAAAATATGAAATAGCTAGCATGACACAACCCCTTGATATAGCTGAAAATTTTATTAACGTCGGAGGCAATTGGCACCAATACTAGTTCTCATAGAAGGATAAAAACCCAAAATTAAGATCTAAGAACAGTGTAGGACAGTCAAAATAGGTGAATAATTAATCATTTATAATTTATTCAAAATAATCCTTCTAATTAGACCTGTAAATGGATTGGATTCGGCTCGGATATACTATTATCCGAATCCAATTCGAATAAGTAAAACCTCTATCCAATATCTGATATTTGACGGAAATTTACAGAAAGTATCCGAATTCAAATCCGGAATTTTATCGGATATTCGATTATAATTTGATCCAATAAACTATCTGGTTGTTGATTGTTGATTGCCATTATTTCTCTCTCTTTACACCTATGATTTTTTATTTTTTGGTTATGGATTTCCAGTTTCTAAATCTCATTATCAATCCTTTTTAGAGAACTTTTTTTAATACTTTACTCATCCCGGATAAATTTATGTCCAGATATTATCCAATCCAATAAACAATTATCCGAATCAAAATCCGATTACTTATCGGACAGATACATATATTTTTCAGTAAGAAAATTTTCGGATTTGGACACCTTTAAATGAATATGAATGCGAATTTGGAGGCAGATCTCAACTATCCATTTAGAGAGCTACTTCTAATCTAGTCATAAACAATCTCTGCCTTTTAAAACTAATTGAGTTCATCATTTTAAATCCTTAATTATTAGTCAAACATTAAGGGGTGCAAGTTTAGTCTCAATGACCTGAACTTGTCCTAAGCTATTTTTTAATCCTATTAAGGCTCAAGTTGTATATCCTTTCTTCCCCCATGCCTTGGGTCTTACCAAGGTCTTATCATAGTGATGAGATGAGTGATAAGGCATGTGTTACTTGCCTTAAGAAGGGGGAGGGGGGAATCAAAACGAAACATGCATTTCTTATGAGAAAACAAAATATGCATAATAGTTCCTTATTATTCAATGTCCTAAAAAAGTTTAGGGTCATTGCTTTTTTGAATTTTCTTTTACCACAACTAGAGAAGAATGACGGTGATAAAACTTCAAATGATAAGACATTGGAGTAAACCATGAAAACAACTTATTTGGTAAGTATATACTTGTAATGAACCCTATAAATTACTTATCAATTCACCTAATTTTTCTTATTCGTTTTTAAATTTTCATTGAAGAACTAATATATTCAACCATGCCATCAAGCTTCTTAGGATTGATTTACAAAATAAGTTTAATAAGTAATCTGTTAAAAACAATTATTAACCTCTTGAACTAAATTATGACCAAATTCACCTTGTAAAAAAAGTTTATTAACCCCTTTAGTACTTCTCACCTTATAGGCAATTTTCTAATTCACTCCATTGTATGCATCAAATAGCTTTAGAATTTCAATCAAAAAAAAAAAAAACCCTTTTGAATTCAAACTCATTTATGTAATATGGACTCAAATTAAGAATAAAAGTACAAATACAAAGCCTGTGAAGAAGAAGAAAAAAAAAAAATTGTAATTGATTTATTTCTCAATTTCACAAATGAATGAAATTGTTGTAAACTAGATATCAGATAGTCTAAAGTCCGCTATTTTAAGTATGGTCACCCAATCCAATCCTATATTATATAAAATGTAATAAGATTAACTATTATATTCTATCTTTAGACTTACATTCAATTTGAATGGTATTAAACGTAAATGGCAAAAGGATTGCCGTTCCATCATTTTGCAAGGTTGGTTATTTGGTTAATTGGTTAATGGACTGAATTAATTGAAGTTATCAATTTTCATCATGAAACTCTTTGACCTGTAAGATTTAAAATGACTTAGATGATAAATAATTTTCTTTTGAATTGCTTTTATGATATAGAAACCAAGAACAAGAACTACCTACCCGATTTGAACCAGCGACCTTCAAACCGAACTAGCAAGTAAACATGACCTTTAGACCTTCAGACCTTTAGACCTTCAGTCTGGCTCTCTCCCAACTGAACTATCCCCGCAATGAGGAGGTAGCAAGCTTACCTGGAGATGGAACATTGCTGTTTGGAGACCATGGACTAAATACGGTGAGCGTGGAACACACGGCCTTCAGATCTTCAGTCTGAATAGCAAGTTTACTTGGAGATGGAACATTGCTGTTTGGAGACCATGGACTAAATGTGGTGAGCGTGGATCAAACACATGACCTTCAGATCTTCAGTCTGAAGATCTCCCAACTGAGCTATCCCTGCAATGGTTTGAATTGGTGTCACCCGAACTTGAGCCGGAGACTTTCGGTGTGTTAGACTAACGTGATAACCAGCTACACCACGACACCTTGATTGATTATTTTGTGTCTTACCGATATATTTTTATTATTTCAATTTGGATGTTTCAGTTAAACTTCTTTTCTGTGACTTTCATAATAGCGTGGCGGGTTAGGTTTTGCACTCAAAAGAGAAGCTACTAGAATCAATTAAGTATAAGATTTTGAGTTTTGAGTTTAAGTTTGAGAATGACCAACAGTGTAGATGCTTCTGCAGCATTTATCTTGGTTTCATTGTAAGGGGACCTTTTCTTAGCTTTATTACTCTAAATGATTTTCCCCATTGTTAAACCTGAACAACTAGGTTGCAGATCAGTTTCACCTCTCTAAACACGTAAAACCCGACAAAGGCCTTCAAGATACAATTTTTTGCAATCCCAGTTGGGCCATCATTAATGTAATACGTAAAAGCCGATGAAAACCTTCAAGATATATTTTTTGCAATCCCAGTTGGGCCATCATTAATGTAATCATCACCCATCTCACATCTGCTGCTAATGTATTTTTTTTACCATCAGCGTTACTATGCACCGTTACAGTTCTAATATGTGATATTTGAATCAATATCAGTTGATGTTGGAGTAAAAGGTGAAATTTGTAATAGTGAATGCAATCTATACGGCCAAGAGAAAAAGATTTGTTGATTGTTTCATAGACTGTGGAGAAGATTGGGTAACAATACTGAAACTTTAATTATATTTAACATGTTTAATTTGACATCACTTCCCATCGCTTGGAGTTCAACTAAAACAATATTAACAATCGCATGCTACAAGGATAGGATACGGTTAGTAACGTGAGGTTATCCTAAACAATATTTGGGTTTAGATTATTATTATAATAATTATTATTTTTTTACTAGGGTTAATATGGAGGTTTCAACACATTGGCCAATTTACTACTATTTGGTTTGTGATGGGCTACACTTGTCCATTGTGGAACTACAGTAGGATTTGGGATTATTATTATAACTAATCATTATTGGTGTTTCCAATCACTTAGTCTTGTGTTCTCTTTTCTCTCCACAAAAAAGAAATACAGAAAACGAGATTGGAGAAGACTTTGTTGCTCTGCACTATTCAGCATTTAAGGTTTTGATTGATCGCAAATTTTCCTTTTTGAATATTGCATTGTATTCAGATTCTGTATGGGTTCCAATAAGGGTTTTGAAGAACTCCATGGATATTTTGACAAGTAGAGGTAAGGAGGTTATGGGAATGGGAGGGAGTTGTGTTGAGCCTAAGAGGTGTTCTTGTGTCTAAGAAAAAAGTTACAGCATCCTAACTACAACTTTATTTAATTTTTTCTTAATGTATTTGAGGTTCCTCTAGGCTAACTTTGCGTATCTCTACATTCTCCAAAGTAGCAATATAGATCATCTTCCTTGAGAAGGAGCACTCTACGCTCCCCTGATGGCCTTATAACCACAAATTATGCAGGGTCCACAAGTACAAAATAATAAAATATTTTAAAAAATAAACCCCATCACCCTAACCCTGTGGGCCCCCTTTAATTCATGGTCAATAGGCGTCAGGTATCACAGGCCTGTTGGGAAAGACGATCTGGATCCTTTTATATATAATTGAGTTTTTTATGTATGGGTTGCTTTAGTAGACCATAAATTAATGTTGGGTCCCTTTAATGTAATAAATTAAATGTGAGTTCCAACTAGACTAACACCGTTAGCCGCTATTAAGTATATTCAAATTTCAAATGTGAAGGGATCAGTGTCCCTTAAGTTATTTAATACATTGTGTTAATATTGGTTTTAAGTTATTGCAAATGTACGTCACTTATTGTGTTGTATATATAATTTTAGGTCTTTTCTTTTTTATGCTTAATTTCATAGGTCTTATTCAGGAAGCCCGAAAACTTTAATGGGTCCCATTTTCTTTCCAATGCTGGTCGAATAGAGTGATTGATCTGGTCGAGCAGCGTCCTTCCAATGTCGGTCGAGCAGAGTGATTGTGGTCGACTCATAGGTTCCTAGTATAGTAGTCTTTTAGACTTGTATATCTAGACCTCTTTCGTCGAGCATGGCTACTTGTCACTTTTTAAACCTTTTATGCTTTGTGTATGAGGAGGTCGAGATGTGAGATGTTTATATCAAACTCCATGAAGAATAATTATTATTTTTAAGAGAAGAGGGAACGGACGAATTTGAAGGTAGTATTACCTCACAAGGGAATTTGATCACCTTATTATTATTTGGGTTGATTTAGCATTCTTGATTTGATTTGCACGATGGTTTTTTAATCAAGATTACCACGCCAATTGTTGATACGAAATCCTGCTCATCATTCCCTGGCACGAAATCCTACTCATCATTCCCTATCACGTTTATGCAAAACACGTGCTCGACCCCTTCCCTGTCACATTCCCCAAAACCGTGCTCATCCCGCAAAACACGTGCTCACCGTCACATTCGGCAAAACACGGCTCGCCCCTTCCTGTCACCCCACGGCCCCCCTGGCAAACACGTGCTCACGTCGGCAAGTCAGTACCAATGAAATATGATCATAACTACTCAATAGAGAATTCAAATAATTGATCACATAGAGTATGAATACTTACTACATAAAGCCTACCGAGGATGCTTATATAGCTTTAGATATCAGAGTTAGACTCCGAATATAACTCTAAGAAGAGTTGTGTTAGGAAAGTAACCTTAGGAATTAAATCGAGAGAGAAATTAAAAGAGGAATTAAAATTAATGATAAATTAATAATAATTTATGACTAAAATGTCCAAATTATCCTTGCAAAAAAAAGTAAAGAAATAGCAAATAGTACAACATTATTGGTATTTGGAAAAATAATAAGGATAGAAAAAGACAAAAAAAGATTTGCAGAAAAACAAGAGTACGTGCTTTTATAATAGTAGTATGATATATCCAAAAAAAAAGAAAAAAATTGGGGCGATTTCATCTAGACCCCCTAAGGTTTGGTCCAGGTCACTTTTATTCAAATTTAAGTTTTCTTCTACATATGGCTCCTCTTTGGTTTCAAGAAATGATTGATAAAGACAAATTTAATAGAAACTGTTAGTTTAATAATTTTTGTAACAAAAATGCCCTTGCTTTTTTTTTTTTTAATAAGTTTCTTTCTTTTATTCAATCTACCTAAACAAAAAATAATTAAAAAAAAAAGTTTAGTCTCAAGAACGAAAGTGAATATGTAGCTTCGAAGCCTCATCCTCTCCAACATCTCATAATGAAGGCAAAAGTGAAAAGCCAACTATCTACTTCATTTAGCTCTTTATTTTTCTCGGTATTGACGTCTATGTTTTCAATCTTGGATCTGAGGTTTTGAATTTCCTCCTGAATCCTTTGTTCCGTTTTGAAGCTCGATTTGGGAGTAATGACCGCAACAAGTGTTCCGATCACCATGAAATAAAATCTGTTCTAAGAAATGGTTGAGGCTTAGATCATTATTGAGATTCCAACATCAGATTCTTAGCAAGATCAACAGAAACTTCATATTTCGCATAGCAGTAATGCAAAATTCTCAATTAGCCAAAAAGAAATAAAAAAAATTGTAGCCCCTAAATTCCAGCAAAACCTAAAAAAAGCCCAATGAAGTCGTTTTCATTCTAGCAAAATCTCTAACATCTTTTGAGCTTTCATTCTTTTCCCAATGCGGAAACGCCCGAGAGAAAGTAACAAGAGCAATTAAAAAACATGCCCAATTATACTTTCAATAGAAATAGAGATTGGGGGAAAAAACCGAATTTTCCAAGCACGAGAAGATCCAGAACGAGACAAACTCAAGCATATATTAAGAAAGACAGGGAAATCAGAAGATACATGATGGAACGTTGGTGGATATCTCCGGCCAGAAGTAATCAACGAATGTGTTGAGATTGGAGAGAGCATGGAGCTTCAATATTGGGTGCGGCTCGTTCAACATCGCCAAGAGCTTACTTGCAGAACTCACCATCGTCGCCATAGCAAAACAATCTTCAACGGTCTTTCTCTCTCCCTTTTACTTCGTCATCTTTTTTGTAGGGTTTCGTTCTTTTGTCCTTTAGCTTATATTTGTAAGCTAATACCAATAATACTACCGTTTTTAGATTCCAAATAGAGAAATCTAATGATTAATAAACCCTAAATGCCTTCAGTATTTCTTCTTTCTTTTCTTTTCTTTTCTTTTCTTTTTTTTTTTTTTTTTTTTTTTTTTTTTTTTTTTTTTCTTTGGGGTTATGTAGCAGATTGTTGGCCTTTCTCCTTCGTTTTGAGATATCGCTGAGAGTGGAGCTTCGAAGCTTCAACTTGCATAATTACTTTCGTTTTTTAGAGGGAATTATTTGCTAAATTTTATTTTTTTTTATTTTATTATTTTTTTTTTGTAGATTGAATAAAAGAAAGAAACTTATTAAAAAGAAGAAAAAAACTAAAACAAATAAATCGAAGAAAGGATATTTTCATCACAAACATTATTAAATTAATGGCTTCCGTTAAACTTGTCCTTATTTAATTATGGAGCCATATGCAAAACAAAAAGAAAAAAACTAAAACAAATAAATCGAAGAAAGGATACTTTCATCACAAACATTATTAAATTAATGGCTTCCGTTAAACTTGTCCTTATTTAATTATGGAGCCATATGCAAAAGAAAACTTAAATTGGACTAAAAGTGACTTGGACCAAATTTCAAGGGGTTTCAGATGAAAATTACTCAAAAAATTATATTAACACAATATATTAAATAACTAGAGGGACATTTTTGCCCCTCTATGATTGAAATTTGAATATGCTTAATGGTGGCTAAGGGTGTTAGTCTTGTTGTGACCAGACGTAATATATTGCATTAAGGGGACCTAACACTAGTTATTGGTCCACTAAGGTGACCCCACATGTGAATCCTTAAACTAAATATGACCAAATTCACCTGTAAAAAAAATTTATTAACCCCTTTAGTACTTCTAATTACCTTGTAGACAATCATCAAATGGCTTTAGAATTTTGACCAGAAAAAAAGGTGGCTTTAACTCATTTATGTAATATGGACTCAAGTTAAGAATAAAAGTACAAACACAAAGCCAAAGAGTTTCAACCGTAAAAATAGAGTGGCTTTTTAATTCAAACTCGTTTATATTCAAGTTGAATAGTATTAAACGTAAATGGCAAAAGGGATTGCTGTTCGATCATTTTGCAAGGTTGGCTACTTGGTTAATGGTGATTGAATTAATTGAAGTTATCAGTTTTCATCATTAAAACCCTTCAAAGTATAAGATGTAAAATGACTCAGATGCTATAGATTTGTCTTTTAATTGCTTTTATGATATAGAAACCAACACCAAACTATTAGTCGCTATAAGTGTTTGTATTCAATTTCATTTTTATTTGCAGTGGAACTGTTATGAGTAAACGGCTCACAACACCTATGATCGATGGTTCGACCATAGTTCGGTCAAGTGGTTTGCCCACTTTCAACTCGAGAATGTTTGAACCAAACACAAGCATCAAGTAAAGGAAGTACAGAAGGAGAGTCATTTTCAAACTCCTCAAATACGAGGATAGGAAGCTCATCCTAATAAATCAAGATAGACAATTCGAAGTTCCAACTCTCATTGGACTCTACAATTGCGGCTCAACGAATATTCTACTAAATGATCAATATCAATAAAAGAGTTCCATTCAAACTCTGGTACTTGACAGGAAGAAGGATATCTCTAGAAAATCTATAAATACTATAGCATCTAGGACCTGAAGGTAAGTATTCTTGAGATTGCTTAGGCTTTTGGAGAAATACCAAGTTTCTCATTTGCTGAGATTCGATTCCTCATTGACTAGCTTGTCGGAGACAATACTCGACCAACACGGTTGAGCATGTTCTTACAGGTTCGCATGTTAGCCCAGCCAAGCAGGATTCTACAACACAACAAGAACCTTTCCTTATTGAAGGTGACCATGTGGCTGCAGCTTCTACCCTTACCCCTCACAATCATAGCTGTGAATATTATATGGTTAGCAAACAATGTGGTATTTCCTCAAAACAATGTCCAAGTGTATGAAATTGACTACTTAACAAATGCTCATACACTTGTCAATTAGTTAATTTAAGTTTTCATCTTCATCAAAATAAATAAATAAATTCTGTTAATAAATGATAATGTTACAAGATCTTCACTAATTGAAAATTCAGTAAATTACAAGATAAGAAGATAGTTAGCCTTTTTAACGGTTGACGAAAAAATCATGCAAAAAATCAGAGAGAATAGGCACCCATTCTAATTTTCTTTGGTTGAGGCCCCAAGTGCGGTCACTTGGTCAACATGATCTTGTCAGATTCATCCGAAGTTGGTTCAAGCTGTATGTGTGTTTTGTTTATGCTCATGCCTAAGTTTTCATCAAGATTTTACTATACTGATGAGATGAATGGTAATAATAATAATAAAAATTAAGGTAAATATCACTTACCTCCCCTCTTAGTAGATAAATAGCACTTACACCCGCTCTTAGTTGGATAATATCACTTACCTCCCTTCTCACCTAGCAAATATATTAAACACCTCCCCTCTGTTAACTTTCTCGATTAACTATTAACTTTTTCGATTAAATTTAACTTTTACAGTTAAATATTTTTCTAAAACTCCAAACTATCCTTAACCCAAAAACCCTAAATTACCGTAATCACATTAGCAGTTAAATTACTAAATTACCCTCAATTAAAATAATTATTAACAACTAAAACACCATAGTTAAAACTCAAATTATTTTTAATTATTAAAAGTCCAACATATCTTTTTTTTTATTTCAAACAATTAAGAGAACACGTATTACTATCAAGTAAAATTAAAAATGCAATTAAAAAAAAAAGGTATGTTGAACACGTAATTCAAAAAAACATGTACTTCAAAAAAACACATACAATCAAGTAAAATAAAAAATGCAATTAAAAAAAAAAGGTATGTTGATAAAATTAAACACGTACGTACTACTATTTTGGGTTTTTTTTAATTGTTTGATAATTAAAAAAAGAAAAAAAGGTATGTTGGGCTTTTAATAATTAAAGATAATTTAAGTTTTAACTATAGTGTTTTGGTTTTTAATAATTATTTTAATTGAGAGTAATTTAGGGTTTAAAATAAAAAATTATTTTTAGCTAAGGGTAGTTTGGGGTTTTAGGAAAATATTTAACGGTAAAAGTTAAACTTAACCAAGAAAGTAAAGTTAACATAGGGGAGGTGTTTGAAATATTTGCTAGGTAAGAAGGGAGGTAAGTGATATTATTTAACTAAGAGGGTGTGTAAGTGCTATTTGTCCAGCTAAGAGGGGAGGTAAGTGATATTTACCTTAAAAACTATTATTTTTATGTAACGTGATATTTATTAGTAAGCTGTCATTATAAGGCATGCCTTGTTTGCTTTAAGAAAGGAGGAAAAAATTTAAAACAGAACAAAACATGCATTTATTATGAAAAAATTAAAATATGCATGATATTTCTATTTTGTAAGTTGCCCCTAAAATTTCAGAATCCATCGTTTTTTCTGAATTTATCTTTTATCCTTACTAGCAAAAATTATAATAATAAAGCTTTAGATGATAAAAGTCAGACATTGGAGTAAACCAGTATTATATTTATGATGAACCTTTGTAAATAACTTGTCAAATATTTATCTAATTCAAGAATGTCATCAAGGTTATGAGGTAAATCAACACCCTTCTTCCTATTCTGGTGAAAATCTATACCTTATCTTCTTGGAAGATCAATCGAGTTTGATGCATAACAATCAGTTGAAATATCAAAGTTATAAAAACTGTAAGAGTGGCTGGGTTTGATCGGATGAAATATGGTATCAAGAAATTCAGTGTCAATAGAGACAAATGGATAGAAATTTACTGCAACACTAATCCTACTAAACTCTATTCAAGATTGTGAGACCATGCATTTCATAGAATATTTATATGAGCAATTTTCTGAGAAAAAGATGTTAAGTTCTTAACCTAAATTCGTACCAACTTCTTTTTGTTGCAGTATTTGAGAAGATTTTTAGTATTTTCTGAGTTTTATTTATTTTATGCATCGATTGTGGATTTGTTTTCTAATGTTTGATTTGTGTTTCTTTGTTAGTTAAAAGATGCCATTATAGGAATTTTGTAAAGTGATTTTATTTGGTTATCTAATATATTCAAATTAAGAATAAGAGCATACACATAAAATGAGATGGCAAAGAAAATGAAAAAATTATAATTTATTTATTTCCCAATGATGTTTCCACGGGATTGAACTTAGCAAGATATCAGCAGCTGGTCCAATGTATTTTAAGTATGTTCCAACCTAATTGGATTTTTTTTTTTTTTTTTTTTGCAGGAAATCTCCCAATAGGTGTTTAGTGGGTGATGAGAGATTGCCATATAAATTTCAAAATTGGCGAAGGTAAAACCACTGGTTCATGAATGGTTGTCGATGGGTGTAGAAGATTTAGTTCAGTTAACGTAACATTTGCCAACAACTTTAGAATATTTTCACGATGAGGATGAACTGTAGTACTGTTGAGTTTAATCAAATCCCTAAACATCATTCCACTGAGTCTCCACACTTAATATTATTGATCTTGTTATAGATTTACTGTAATTATCAAGGCACATACTCCAATTGCAAGAGTGTGAACCATATTTTAAAAAAACCACAAAAATAGCAAACAAAATATAGCTTAGTATTCTGGAGCTCTACCTAAATCTATAGTGATGTATTTTAAGCATGTTCTAACCTAAATGGAGTTTTTTTTTTTTTTTTAATTTTTTTTAAAGGAAATCTCTCAAGAGGTGTTTAGGAGGTGATGAAAGATTGCCATTTATAAAAATACTAGTCCAAGGGAAAATAAAATACTTATTTTTTACATTATATAAAATCCATCAAACGTCAGTTTAATTGGCAATGACCAACGCCTTCTAGTGGAAAAGTCAAAGTTTGATCTTTCTTGATAGTATATGTAATATCTCTATCCTCATTCCCATTGAATTAATCTAAAACACCCATTACAAATAAATGAATAAAAACCACACAAAAAAACCCACACTGATACTCTCCCCAAAAAAAAAATTGCACCCAGTTTTTTTTCCGGCTAAATGGTCATTTGTATTATTAAGAATAAAAAGAAAAACTTATTTAAAGTCCAAATTTGGAGATCATACATTTCCTACTATTTTGCACCACGAAAGAATTATTTCATGATCCATGACTTTAGTAGTTGTGGCTAATAGTTTTGTAAGCTTTCAAATTTTAACCATTTACTCAAACTAGCATTACACAAGTTTCCAATAGAAATAAAAACCTGTGTGTTAGCATCAAGATGGAATTCAAGCGCAAGCTTTCTGTAGCTCTTTTGATTTCTTCAGGCTGGGGTGGGCAAAACACCTAAAGCTTCATAGCAAAACTCTCCTTCACTTGCTCTTGAAAGGGTATAACTTTTACACTTGGTTTTCTTCTTCAAATGGCAGATTTCGTTGAGTTTACAAAATGTACACTTGGAAAACCACCGGAATCATCAAAATCTCCTCTTTAGATAAAGTTGAAGAAGAGAGGTGATGATCAAGTGGTTGATTAATTTTTCTTTTATCAATCACTAGTCTTAGTCCTCTTAGAATTGTGGAAGTAAATTTTCTATTTTCTTAATTCGCCTTCGGTAGCTGTTCAGCACTCTACCAATGGAGACACTAGAAAAGTTGGGAAATGAAGCCATAAAAAAAGTGTATAGCTAAGTCTAAAGACTAACATGATGTTGTCAATTTGTTTTCTTTGTTTAATTTACCTTTTCTTGATTCAAATTATGGGAGGAAGATGGACATGAACGGGAACGAAACAAAAAAATAACTACATTATAGCTAGTTGATTTATTTATCAAAGATGTTTCTGAAAGAAGTATTGGCTCCATCCCAAGTGTTCCACCTGACCTATGGAGTACATGTTAAAGTATCCTATGATACAATACGAACCTACCTAACGTATTCATATTGGATACAACCATACATCTCTCTTTTTTTGATGGGGACATACTAAATTGCATTGTTATATATTAGCCAAAACCATAAAATACTCAATATGTCTCAAGATCAATTAACCAAATTTGTTTACAGTTGTTGTTGTGTGTTTTGATTGAATTCATTCGTGGGGTGATCTCGATTTTTGTTTGGGTTTAGACTTTCAGTTTGGTTTTCGAAGAAGCATTCAAAGAGGTGAGGACACCGTTGGCCATGGTGTGGGACATTGATAGTTGGTTGTTCTCGTTTTTCAAGTGTTTCATATAACCTCAATTGGCGGGCATGGAATATTTTAGACTTCAATTTTGTCTCTTTGATGTAATACAATGCATCAAATAGTCAGAAGAAACCAAGCCACCAAGGGTGGAAGTTTGGAACTACCCCAAGGCTGAGGAACCATGCCCCCCTACCTCTAGACCTGCCCTTGAAATTTCCAACTTCCCTTCACGACTTTTTGAAATTTCTCCCTCTTCTTCCAAATTTTTGAAACTTTCCTTCTGGCCCTCCTTTCACACGTGAAATACCAAGACTTGCCCCCTACCCTTAATTTTTTTGAATTTCCTCTCTAACCCTCATTCCATAATTGACATATTAGTATTGGGTTCCGATTGGAGAAAACTTTTACAGGCAAAGATAATAAGTAGAAAAATCATTATGTTTAATGTGAATTAATAGTAATTGGCCCCCTCCCCCTCAATGTTAAATCTTGGCTCCTACCCTACCAGATATGTCATTGTTGTTAAACACATTATCTGAGTGATAACATTGCATTTCCTTTTTAATGCCAAAACTTAATCGAGTAAATAAATCCTTTTGATCAGTTAAATGACATTTAGACCTCTTTTAATATGCTAATTACATTTACACCCCTCTTGCCTGAGAAAGATGACAGTAAACCCTATATACCATCAATCTTTTTGAGATTGCAAACTGCAAATTAGGTTCGAGATAATGGGAAAAGGCCATAATCTTCTTTCTATTGTCATGTTTTGGGTATGGGTTCTAACAGGTCATCTCCTCTATAATAGAAGAAGATCACAATACTTGGAACTAAGAGTGTAAATGGATAATCGAAATCCACTCCCGAATTAACATCCGCATCTGCATCCGTTTAAATGTTTAACAATATTTAATCTGTCCAATTGCTAATAAGATGCAATATGGTACACCCATTCCTATCAATTATTATTTGTCCACCTAAATTATCTGATTAAGTAATTTATTTGAATTTATTTATTTATTTTTATAATTTTTTACTTGAAATATCAGATATTTGTGACTATTTTTCCAAATTTTCTACTAAAATAATTACCAACGCTGCTAAATTCTTAAATTTCAAACCTAACTCTTCACAACTAAAATGATAAAGATGTCAATAGGTAGTCAAAACTTGTATTCAATCTTTATTCATATCCATTTAGAAGAATCTACTTAAGAAAATAACTCGATTATCATCTAAATCGGACTAAATCCGTCTGAAAACCAATTAAATATTATTCAAATCTGTCCAAATATAGTAGGATGTGGATTTTGTATCTGATCCGTTTACACCCCTACCTGGAACCACCGCATCCCTTGTCTACAGTGGTAAGAAGAGGACCATTGAGGAGGAAAGAAGCCCTAACAATCACTTATTTACCATTACCCAAATGTAAGACATTTCTCTACTACCTCTCAATTAGGAAAGTACTATGATGCCTTCTTATGCACAATGTCGTTTTGAAACAACTAGTTGGTATGCTCCCCTATTAACACAAACAACACAGTCTTATCTCAACTAAACAGATCAATTATAACTCTTATTCATATGATAAACTCTAGGGAGAAAGAACATACAAATTGGCTACATACACAAATATTTACAGATCCAATTTAACCTTCAACCATCTCGAGCATATCATCCCTGGGTACCTTCAAAAATCTGTAGCACACTTTTTTATACCCTATTCGGATACACTGTTAAAAACCAGAGCAGCTGCCTTTACTAGTAATTCCTTCTTGCCCACCACTACTGCCACTTCATAAATTTATAGAGTTTGGGAGACATGAAACTGTCAATGTTACTCTTGAACACAATCAGACAAGGATGGTGATGATGACCTACTGTATTTGCTTGGTACTGGTGTGTTCCTTCGGGACTGACGTTTTGTGGGGACCAAGATGCTCTCTTGTTCCCAATCTTTGGTAATGGCATCAGTATCATCATCATCTTCATCTTTGAAATTGGGATGGATATATGCATTTTGGAGGTACGCTTTCAAATTTAGGTTTGGCTTTGTCGCACGTTGCAGTGTGTCTTTCATCATTGCCTCCTGATACACAATATAAAGGAACCAATGAGCAAATTGAAAGAAAATAGAACATGACACCTAACAAGCAAGAAACATGGCATGCTTAGCAAGAGAATGTGAATACAAAGGTTGTCTCCTACCCTATTATTAGTTCTATTTTACTTTCATGCCTCATTATTAGTCCCTAGTATTATGGAAGCTCTGTACTAAGTTTGCATAGAATGACAACAATAGCCCAAAAAAATGACAATCAAATGACAGAATTTTCATGTGTATACAGGCAGATTTTCAATGATAAACACATTTGACATCACAATTCTAAACAAACCTGTAATGGGTATCTAATAAATGCAGGTTCATAACGGCCTTTGCAGAACCTATGAAACCATATTGTCAGAATCGGAAGTGCAATGAGCAATGGCGTTGACTCAGCAGCTTTCTTTGTAGTCAACAATCCCATCAAAAGCACCTGTGAGATGATCAATGCAGTAACAATACGCCCATGGACATCAGGCCAGAATGCCGCGCCACTCTCATATTCTTGATTGTAAACGTTAATGATCTATGGCATCAGATAAGTACAACAATTAGGCAAGTGATTCAACAATGTCTAACTTTTTTTTTTTTTTTTTTTTTTTTTTGAGATAAAATTTTCCATCTGAACATATGAAGCAGGAGAAGCAGGAGAAGTAGGAGTTAGGAAAACTCATAATCGTGCAATGATGATGCCATGATAAATTCATAAACATTGTTTGGCAATATAAAGGGAAAAAGAATGGAAAGTAAAGATGAACTATTTCTGAAGACAACAAAAAACTGTAAAATTTCCAGCTCTCAAAAGAGAAGACCCAGCCAAGATCTAACAACAGAGAACCCAAAATATTTTGTTTATCAATGTTTACTATTACCTGATGGCGGAAGACAACATATGCCAGGCCGAAAAATATTAATATGAAAGGAAGAAGAAAAGGTGTCACCACAGCATAGACAAGGCCAAGTAAGAAGTAAAACTGTATCTGAGGTTCGCCTGTATTAAAACCAAGACTTCCTTGATCCATTGCCTCTTCTCTATCCTTTTCAGTCTTCACCAAGAAGAAATTCTTCAAGTGGAAGATTATTAATGGTTTTAACATCAAAATTTCTCCAGCAATTCCAGCCCAACCATCAACCATAATGTAGGTTATGAAGAAAGTTGCTTTCATAGGAATTGACGCACCAATTGTTTCAGGAATTCTGCACCAAGTAGCTAACTTGATTGATACTTGGCATCTCAAACTAAAGCAACAGTTAATTCATAGGGAAAAAAACCTTAGATGGAAAATAAAATAAAATCAATAATGGATGACTGTATTGAACTGACTATAGAATTTATATTCATGAATCCTAAAATGTTAAAAATATCAAAAATCCATATCATTAACAAGTAGAATTGGATAGAAATTAAATAGGATGGTAGTTTTGCAAAATTTTCACAATCATGATGATATAAGATGGTTAAACACCCCATTGTTGGTGCAACAGTAAACTGCTTGCTTGCTGAACACCTATCAAGTTCTGGAAACAGCCTCTCTGGAAATAGGGGTAAGGCTGCATACTCTTGAAGTCATAGAGGCCATCAATTTGGATACCATACTTGGTGCAATAAAATCAACATTTCACATATACTTATCATCTTCTCCATTTTCACCTTCAACCAATGAACCAATTCATCTACCTATCTCTAGCTTGGTCAACTAAATTCCCTCATCAGATAACCTTAGCTTCCCTCCCCTTTCATCTTGTTCACTCTCTCATCAAGGCATTCTTCCCCATGCTAATGAAAATAACGTTTGCTGTTTTGTACAAAATATGCTTTACCAACTCATTGTTAACTGATTACCATTTAATGTCCTGAAAACTTTTGGGACTCAATCCAACATCTCCAATATGATGATAAGAAGAATGAATTAATGCAGCTCAAAGTGACGACAATTTTCAAGCCAATACGAAAATAGTCTTCTGATGTTAGAACCAAAAGAAGGAACATACTTATTTGCTGATTGGTGGATGAAGGTATGTAATTGTTCAAATGCAGCACCTGTGATTATGCTCCCAAGGAACACATTTACAAATATGAAAAGATAATATTTGGCTGCAGATTTCCTCTCTAAATCTGATAACGATATAAATCCTTCAAATTTTGACATCATCATCAATATTGTTGGTAGAAGAATAAGGAAAATCTTTAAAGCAATCCCAGGTAGAAAACCTTGGATGAGTGATTTGATGAATTTCCTGCATGAAGAATGCATTACTGTGAGTAAGCAGAAGTACAAGGTATTGTGCAACAGAGCTAGTAACTATAATTTTGTTTTCTCTCTTATTATTCTATTATTTAGAGTTAACTAAATAATTAGGTATCAACTAAAATGCAGCACTCAAAAGATAAGGAATGTGACAAGAGACCTACAAACTGGAAACCACTTTGTGGTTCTTTTTTTATGACAGGATTTTGAGGATTGCAAACATCAAAACCTCTGAGGTGTTAGCATTCCTGGGTTCAGATCCTACAATTGATCTCTGTTTTGAGTTGGACAAAGAAGGAATCATCTTCTCATGAAGCTTGACCTTTATGATTCTTCTTACCAAAAAAATGAGCCTTTGTGATTCTAAATCTGCTCTGCTTCAAAATCTCGAAAATTGAAGCATCGAGTCTAATTGGAGAAGTTTGTTAAGGACAAAGATGGGGAAAAAAAGAAGAAACTGAGAGGTCTATGTTTCTTCTCCTGCATGACACAAGAAAGCAGCCCTTACAAACTGACTTAGGAACAACCAATTACCAATCAGGTATGGTTCTTTCACTACACAGCTATGAAGGATGCAAACTCAATGGTTGACTATGGCATTAACATTATTAATTCTTGTTGTCTCTCTGAAACCACAGCTATGACATCCCTAATAAATGTCCTATCTCTGAGTGGGTGATAAATCTGACTCATTGGTTCTCAAGGTGAACATACCATTGGGCTGTGTGGTGCTCTAAAACATAAATGTCTGGTTAGGTTTGGGCCTGCTTTTCGAGCTTACTTGTGCTTCTTAGAGCTGTTGAAGGAAAAGCCCCTTATCTGGAAGGCACTTTGGATTTTGGAGCCTATGCCCTGTGGCTATATCTTATGGAGACTCTGCGTGGAAAGAAACAAGAGTGTTTTATGACTTCAGAACTGATAGTATGAAAACTTTCTAGGCTTTCATTAGGACAAAATACCAAGAAATCAAGTGGGCCTATTAATTCTTAGCTTGTTTGCGATCAAAACGAATAGCTTGTAAAGCAGGTTTTCTCGGGAAAGTTTTGAACTTTTTGGCTTTTTTGTTCTCTATTTTCTGCTTGTGAGGAGTTGGCACATATTGTGGAGTCTCATATCTTCTTGTGGCTCTTCACCACCTTCCTTGCTAATACGATACTTTTCAGTATTGATCAACACCCCCCCCCCCTTTTCTGTTGTTTGGGGTTGCGGAAGAAGCATGGAAGGATGAAGATTACAGCCAATGCTAATGGTCAACAGTCAGACAGAAGAGTCTAGATTGCAGAGTAGGTTTCTTTTACTAGACAGGTTTTATATTCTAGTTGTAAATAGTAGAGTAGGCTCATGTTGTGTAATGTTGTATCTTCTTCTGGTTCTTCACCACCTTCCTTTTTTATATAATACCTCTCAGTATTGCTAAAAATGACAACTTCCTTTTTTTCTGTGTTTTCAGTCTGGGTTGATGAGTGGTAGTACATGATAATTTGGCCTTCATAGAGTCTCAGTGTGGTACACATGGATCACCTGATAACTACCTATATCAGAAAGTGAGATTTCAAGCAGACAAAATTTAGGTGGAAGTTTGGTCTGATAAACCAATGCCCATCCCAAACTTTCAGGGCCTGGTTTGGGTTTTCAATTCTTGAGTGTAAGGTTTGGGTTTTCAATTCTGAGTGTAACCATTATTTAGGGTAGGGGCAATTGGACAAATAGGGTTTTAGAACATTTGAAAGTGACTAATCATTATATCTTTTTCTTGCAAATTATTTGAGTAAACATGTGAAGTGACAGGATTTATCCTTGGAAAAAAAATGCATGTTACACTAAAAAAAGCAAAAAAGAAAGGTTTACATGGCCCAAGTGGGCTTGAGATTAGGAATATATATGGTGTACAAAACTCAAACCGTGTAAAGTGCACAAGTGCTTTGAGTTCCAGTAGCATTTTTGCATATTTGATGTAAAACTGTGCACAGGAACAATAATTTTAGAAAGAAGCCTGAGTGAAACTCACACTTTAATTATGGGTTTCAAGAACGGAGCTACTTTCACGATTCCTTCAATATTTGCAAGGGACTGAACAAAGAGTATTGGCATCATAAAAAAGAAGGTAAGGAAGAAGAATGCAACAGCTATTATTAGCCTCCGGACTGCAAGTGAAACAAATGGAATGGCCAAATTGTCCCAATAAACATCACGAGGCTCTGGAGCCCACTGAGTCAACCATATAGTTGGGTCTCTGGATTGTTGAGTTTGAGCACAGACAGCGGCACCCCACCGAGTTTTGAAAGAAACAAATGCTGCAGGCATGATTGACTTTGGGTTGTTTCTAATACTTTCTTTTTCTTCCTTGATCTGAATACAGATCAGTCAATCCAAAAGAATCAATATCAGCTTGAATAACAATGTCCAAATTGCAAGATATAAGAGAAACATAATGACCAAATGTTTTAACACTCCATTTTAACATAAAAATCAAATCCCAACACTCAGAACCAGTAATTCTAGATGGAACTGCACCATGAACTCAATCCTAATGATTGCAAGCAAAATAACAGGTGGGAAGGGGGCAACGAGGAGCTAACTAATCAAGTTTTACACTTCGGTGTATATGTTAATAGGAAACCACATAAAATCCCCAAAAGGACAACCAGTGTAAGGAATCTACTAGCCCCATTTTCATTAAATGAAAAAGTAATTCTTTCTCTTTTCGATGAATGTCACATGTTGCATGAATATCGATTTTGGTGTTAGAACCCGAAAGTGACATGAAGAATTAGACAAATTAAGTCCAGCAGAGTGACGGAGGAGATGTAAGACCTCCTATACTTTCTAAAAAATTTGAAATTATCTGAACATCATAATATTAAATCATTCTACAAACCTTATAAAAGAATATCGAGTATGCCCTCAACATATAATCTTATACAAAATATCGAGTATCCTTCTCTTTGGAGGAAAGAGAGGAAAATGATTACAACAATATATCAATTATTTTTTCCCTTGGGGCTGTAAGTATAGGGAAAATGTTGGTTTTGGGGGAATTGTGACATGTATCCTTGATACACTAGTTACACATTTATTTTTATTAGCAAGGAAGTGATATAATCAAAGTTAAAGGAATTAGGAGAGCTAGGGGCAGACCTAAGATAACCTTAAGAGAAGTGGTGAGAAAGGATATGCATAGCTTAGGCCTTGTATCTAGCATGCCTCAAATGGAATTGATGAGAGGGCAAGAATCCATGTAGCCGACCCATTTAGTTGGGAAAAGGCTTGTTGTTGTTGTTATAGTGGAGTACAAAGTTACGTAGTATGACAGTTTTACCTGTTTACCATTAGACCCATGTTATAGTACCCTTGCTCAAGTTGGAGCAGGGTTATTACACATGCCCAACTTGCATACCGGAGAAGGGAAAACTATACTACTTAAATTCTTCATGAAAGCATCAACCAACATGCTCAACTTACATACAAAAGATCAAATTCTATACTACTTAAACTCTTAAAGAAAACAGCGTCCAACTACCATCCAAACTTGACATAAGGATGAGGTGGGGCATGGCACAAAACAGAGCCTCAGCACTTCACCAAGCAACAACAGTTTGTTTTTGAATTCACCATGTAATCAGATTGGCTCCCTCGAAGGGCAAAAACTAGAAGTTGACCGTCTACCATCAGGAAAAGTAATCCAACCTGTGTTAATAAAGGCCTCCACATGAAGATTACCATGCAGAGAAAACCATAATCCCTTCCCCTGGGGCAGCCTTCAAGTGTTGTGAAATGCATATCAAACCCTCCCAATGGGAAATATATGGGTCATGCATGTACTGGCTGACCATACCAACTGTAAATGCCATGTTAGGCCAACTATGAGACAAATAGATCAGTTTGCCAATCAACTTCTGACATGTATATTTGTCCATAAGTTGCCTGTTTCTCCAGAGAGAAGACAAGCATTTGTTTCAAGACAAAGTATCTGACGATTTACATCCCAGCAGGCCAGTCTCTAAAAGTAAATCTATAAGTGTATTTCCATTGGGACAGAAACACCCCAGTGGTAGAATGCTCCACCTCAATACCAATAAAGTATCTCAACATGCTATCCTCTCTGATTTGAAATTCTTCCCCATGAAATAATTTTAGCTCAGATCTCTTCAATGTTGCAGCCTGTAATTATGATCTTGTCTGAAACTAGCATTCTTAGATCCAGATCTCTTGGTAAAACGAGTATAACCAGGATTGCATTGAGTATACCAAAAGGACACCATTATACAAAATATCCTGAACTAAGCTAGTGGAGGCTGTTTTTATGCCATGAAGTGTCAGGGAATGGTGGGCCTCCACCTCAGGTGTTGATGATATCACATAGAAGACTAACTGAGGATAAAAAACAGAAACTAGTGGTACCTGTGATTCAGAAAACTAGATTTGGTCACTGATTCACCTCATTAGTGAACCAAGGCCTTAGGGTAAGTAAAGGGCCACCCCTAAGGGTGCCAATTTGTTATCCAAACCAAAAGCACCCGTATAAAGCCATATCATACCAAACCATTTCAAAGATGGCACCGTATGATCTTTAAAAAGAGTTTCTCTTGCAGTACAATACAGTAACAGTTTTTTATGGTCTATACTGATTTTAAGGGTAAAATGGGAATATGAATATGTTTACTTTAATTTGTAAAAGCTAGAAGTACATCAAATTGAAAGTTTGTAACCCTAAAGCCTAGTGGAGCCCTCTTGTGAGTATGCCTTCTGTGTGTATATATATATAGAGAGAGAGAGAGGTGAAAACACGATGAGCTATTGGATAGTAATAACACCTGTGATCTGGCTACATGTATGTCTGTGAAGAAATGGTACCTTGCAAGTTATACTTGTATTTTTCAGTCTTTCTTCTACATGATTTAAATCGATTGTATGATCCTTTATTAAAGAACCAGGAAAAATAAAATGATATATTATATTCCCAGCTTCCTTGAATCCTTCTATTCAAAGTTTGGTTTCCTAAACTCATTCCTTTTCTAGAAAATTTTCTTTTGCATTTTTTTGGGGTTTTCATGACGTACAGTTCTCAAGAAAGCAAAAGTTTGACCCAGTTCTTCTTCCTCTTTTAATTTAAAAATAAAATAGGATATTCTCTTTTTAATTTTTCTTACAGGCAAAAAGCATGTTACCAGTTTTTTTTTCCTTTCTCTATAATTCAAGTCAAGGTTGATCAGTTGATCAGTAAGGGCATCAGTTAAGCTCAAAGCCAAGCCATTTGATTTATCCTCAATTTTTATCATTTGCACAAACAATAAGCATGATACCATTTCATTCCATTGTTGTACTTATGATACCGTAGATATACCATTTGCGTGTACCGTCTACTGCGACCGTATCACAGCCGCACTGAAACAGTTTAAAAAAGTAAACACAAAACAGTATGGTACAGTTTTGATTGGATGTACATTGTATTGTACCACTTGACACCCTTAGCCACCTCTAGGTGACCAAAGAGCCAAAGAACATGTCATCATGATACCTGAGCAAGGAGGATCCAATAAAACTAACTGCAGTTGGGAGTAATGGAGGCAGACTGGCTGCACCTTTGTGAGATTCTCCAAGGCTTCAAATCACTTTTGTGGCTTGGAAAAACTCTTCTGTAGACTTTGAGAGAGGTGAGATACCTTATTAGAGAATCAGATTTATGTATCTTAATTCTTACATGGTGTCTCCCCCAGTGGAACCCTATACTTTGCTATAGTTCCAAAGAGAGGTGTAGAGGAAACAGAGTGTTGGTTGAGTTCTAGTAGGAGTTTAATTATGGGAGTCTTAGTTCATGTAGTTTTCTATTTTTTGCTACCTAGGTAAGGGTATTTATGTAATAGTCTTCTTTCCACTTTGTTATAAAAGAAGGCTTGGTATCACACTAATCCATTCAAGCTATTCTACCATAATCGTCTTTCTCAATATGGTATCAGAGCCACAAGTCAATTAGGGAAGAAGAGAAGAGAAAAAAAAATCAGAAAGAAGCAGTTCAATTATCAAAAATGAAGTAACAAGAAGCGTCGATCTCTCTCACCCTTTCGCTTGCAACCATCGTCACCATAGAAAACCATCACCTAAACCTCATTGCTGCAACCCAACCTCATACTAAACCTGATTGCTGCTACCATCGCCTAAACCTCATCGCCTCAATCAGAGCCATCACACTGCAAAAAAAAAAAGGGAGGAAAGAACACCTATCACCCTACTTCTGCCTTCCTCCTCCATTGAACCACCCTGCTTCCACCTTCATCCTCCATCGTCATCTTCTGTTTTTCTAAAATACCGTTTGAGCAATAATACCCAACCCATATCTTAAAACCCCATCGAACCCAACCAATTGACCTGACCCATTAACCCAATGTACCAAACCCAATCAAACCAATGAATCCATTGACCTCTGGTTTCTCCTTCTGAACCAGCAACCCTTTACCCTAAAAAAAAAATTTGATGTTCCTTATCTTATAAATCCTATGAATTCCTAGATTTATTTGGGTGGTCAGGCTATTCAAATCTGCGATGTTTCAGTTGTTTCGAAAGGATGAAGACTAAAGAACAATAAAACATTTTTTTGAAATTATGGCAACCATCGATGGTACTACTGCTCCCCACGGCTCTAAATATAATCCCACTCTTCATCCTCTTTCAGTAAGATTTGATGGAACGAATTGTTTGATCTGGTCTTGATCTGCAAACTTGACTATTACTGGAAGAGGACTTGTTGGACATATCACAAGCACCACTATCAAGCTTATCACCATAGGTGTTTCTCAGGATAAACGGATCTCAAATGACTCTCTTATTATGTTGTTCCTTTCGAATTCCATAAATCCAAATATTGTCTGTGGATACATATTACTTGATACTGCAGCCCAGATCTAGAAGGCTACTAAAGAAACATATGGACAATTAGGAAATGATGCATAGGTTTATGAGATACGGAAGAAGCTTCATGAGGCTATCCAAAAGGAACTAACTATGGCCTAGTATTATGTTGAGTTGCGATCACTTTGGCAACAGTTTGATCATTATGGGGAATATCAACCCACTAATCTAGATGATGTGGCTACTTATAGGAAGCACATTGATAAGATTCAGGTATATGATTTCTTAGCTAGTTTGAATGTAGAGTATAATCAAATCATGGTACAAGTATTTAGTCCTTCTCCCTTTCCTACACTAGAATAGTCTTATGCCCTTGTTCAATGTGAGGAAAGTTTTCGATTAGCAATGCTTCATGCTCCTCTTGTAGAGAAATCAACCCTACATTCTGTTAGCGCTAAATCAAAGTCGACCAAGGAAATTGTCAAGTGTGAGCACTGTCACAACCCATATCATAGTATCATACTAAGGCCAATTGTTGGAAGCTCTATGAGAAGCCTGCTGATTTTGAGCAAAAAAGGGCACAAATAAGGGGAAACCCGAAGGCTTATCTTTCTGAGATTGTTCCCATCACATCCTCTACAAACATTGGTTTTTCACAAGAGGAATTAGCTACTTGGCGACGTATTCTGCGGTCTTCTACGCCTAGCACAGCCTCTACTACTGCTTCTTCTACTACCTATACAAACTCCTACCTTGCTACTTCAAGTAAAATTTTCACATGCTTCTGTGTTTCTTCGGTTTCTACTCTTTAGATCATTGATACAGAAGCCACCAATCATATGACAGGTTCATCCTTTTTTCTCTTACATTATTTTCCAACTTCCAAGAAAGATAATGTTCAAATTGTTGATGGCTTTTATTCTTCCATTACTAAAAGGGGACCATTCAACACTCTCCTTCACTTTCTCTTTCTCTACTAACTTGCTATCTATCAGTAGTCTTACACATGACTTGAATTGTAAAGTGACCGTTTTTCTATCTTACTGAGTCTTCTAGGATTTGGTAACGGGAAGAAGATTGGATGTGATAAACTAGACAATGACCTTTATCTGTTAGAGCCCATTGGAGGATCTACTTCTACTCTAGCTGCATCTTCTCCTCAGGTCTATTTAGTAATATCATACCTTAATTAGTGGCATCATAGGCTAAGTCACCTCCCCCTTTAAAAACTCTAAAGAAAGTATTTCCTGATTTAATTTTTTCTTGTAATAAGGACAAATTTTCTTATGAAGCCTGCATTTTTGCAAAGCAAGCTCGTTCTACTTATTTACCTTCGCTTTATAATAGAAAATCTATTCCTTTTGTGTTAATTCACACTAATGTATGGGGCCCCTACCGACATATGTCTATTATTGGCCATTGATACTTTGTTACTTTTACTAATTGCCACTCTCGTTCTATGTGGATTTATCTTTTAAAAAAAAATGAGGTTTCTTGATGTTTTTGTGATTTTCATAATATGATTAAAACTAAGTTTAATGCCACTATGAAGATCCTTCACAGTGATAATGGCACGGAGTATTTTGATGGTGAATTTTAGAGATATCTCTTTAAGACTAGCATAATATACCAGACCAGTTGTGTTGATATAGCTGCCCAGAATGGGGTTGCTGAAAGGAAGAACCGGCATCTCTTAGAGATAGCCCGTTCTATTATAATTGCTATAAATGCCCTTGACCAATATTGGAGTGATGCTATACTCACTGCCTCTTACCTTATGAATATAATGCCCAGTAGGATACTTGGTTTTAAATGTCCTAATGAGGTTCTCCAGGGAGATTTTTCCTTTGTTATTCCCCCCAAAGGTTTTTGGTTGTGTGTGTTATGCCAGAATCAAAACCCACCAGAGTAAGGCATATTTCTGGGGAATTTTACTACTCAGAAGGAGTAGAAATGTTATCATCCTCCTTCCAAGAAAACCATTGTGTCCATAGATGTAATTTTTAATGAGTCTTGCCCTTTCTATACTCCTCTCCAGGGGGAGAATCCTAGAGGAGAGGTGTCCTTTCTAGCTTTAGACCTTCCTACCACACACATAAACTCCCACACACCACTACAACACAACTTAAGAGTTCAAGAAGAGTTTAAGCAGGGGGAGACTTCAGCCAGTATACTGGAGGACTCTAATTCTTCCCCTCCGTTGTCTAAACTATGTGAAGAATCTAGTTAGGGGGAGACCACTCTTATGAGGCACATTATTGATGTATTTCAAAACAAGATTAACCAGAATAAGGAGGTGCAGATTTATCAGAGGAAGAATTACAATCGGCCAAAGTAGGTGAAGAAATATGACATGTTACCACTTTAGTCTCTTGCTTCATAATCAAATTCTATTGTTCCCCCTAAGGTATCTTCTTCTAATCTTTCTATTGTTGTTAGAAAAAGAGTTAGATTTTGTACTCAGCATCCCATAGCAAAATATGTTTCTTTTGACTCTATTTAACTCTTACTGTGCTTTTATATCCACTCTATCATCTGTTTATATTCCTAAAAGTTGGCAGGGAAGCCTATCTGATAAGAGATGGAAGGCAACTATGGTAGAAGAAATACAAGCAATAAAGAAAAATAATACTTAAGAGCTAGTTACACTTCCTCAAGGAAAAAAATCCTATGGGCTGTGAATGGGTGTTTGTGGTTAAACAAAATATGGATAGATCGGCCAACAAGTTGAAGGCTAGACTACTCATAAAGGGGTTTACCCAGACATATGGGAATGATTATCGAAAGACTTTTGCCCTTGTTATGAAACTGCACACCAGAGTTTTATTATCTGTGGCTGTGAACAAATACTGAAACCTGCAACAACTAGATATAAAGAATGCCTTCACATATGGGGAGTTGGAGGAGGAAATCTATATGGAGATCCCACATAGTCTTTCTGATAACAATACTGCAGGAAAAGTTTGTCAATTGAAAAGGTCAATTTATGGGTTGAAACAATTTCTTGGATGTTGGTTTGGATGCCTCTAGAAGGCAGTGACATCTATTGGGTGTAAACAAAGCAATGTTGATCACACATTGTTTGTTAAGAAGTCAGATACCAATATCACACTCCTCATTGTTTATGTGGATGATATTGTCATCATAAAGAATAATGGTGAGGAAATACAAAGATTGAAGAACTTTCTTAGCAAAGAGTTTAAGATTAAAGATCTAGGAAAGTTACAGTACTTCCTAGGAATTGAAGTGGCTCGATCAAATAAGGGTATATACCTATCCCAAAAGAAGTATGTTCTAGATTTATTATCAGAAGTGGGAATATTGGGGTGTAAAGTGGTTGATACCCTATTGAGGCTAGAGCTAAACGTAAGGAAAAATAGGGAGAACCAGTGGACAAAGGAAGATATCAAAGGCTGGTAGGGAAGATTATTTACTTATCTCACACTAGGCCAGACATTGCTTACGCCGTAGGAATAGTAAGCCAGTTTATGCATGATCCATATTCAACTCATATGAAGGTTGTTACTCGAATGCTGTAGTACTTGAAGGGAACTCCTAGAAAAGAAATACTTCTGTCACCCACTGATAATCTAAGGGTAGAAGCTTACACTTATGCAGATTGGGCTGGGTCTCCTGATAGGAAGTCAATTTCAGGTTACTATACCTTTGTTAGAGGTAATCTAGTTACTTGGAGGAGTAAGAAATAGAATGTGGTAGCTTTATCAAATACAGAAGCTGAATACAAAGCTATGGTTCATGGTGTTTATGAGCTATTATGGTTAAAAGGTTTGCCAAAAGATATTGGAATTCAAGTTTCAAACCCTATGATGTTGTATTATGACAACAAGGCGGCCATTAGTATTGCCAATAATCTTGTGTAACATTATCGAACTAAACACATTGAAATTGACAGATTTTTTTGTCCAAGGAAAGCTGGAACAAGGGCTGATCTGCATGCAATTTTATCAGATTTGGAGACCAAGTAGCAGATATTTTCACTAAGGGTTTAAAGGAAGGAGAGTTCCTTCCTATTATAGGCAAGTCGGGCATGACTAACATCTATGCCTCAACTTGAAGGGGAGTGTTAGTTGAGTTCTATTAAGAGTTCAATTCTAGGAGTTTTAGTCCATGTAGTTTTCTATTTTATGTTACCCAAGTAAGGGTATTTATATAATAGTCTTCTTTCCACTTTGTCATAAATAGAGGGCTTGGGATCACACTAGTCTATTCTAGCTATTCTACAATAATCGTCTTTCTCAACAAAGAGCTTATGCAACTCTCGAACTTGCTCCAATACCAAGCCATAAACTGAGAATGTCAGTAAGGAAAGAAGGACTAGGTTTGAGAAGGTTGAAGGGGGAAGAAAAACAGAGAAGAAAGAGACATATCGTAGAACAATGCAAATTGTGGGAAAGAATCGCGGACACTTTTGCCTATATTCATTAGTTGTAATGTTGAAAAAATTAAATCTATCTCCCTTGGAAGGTGAAAGGTAAAGTTAATAAAAACGTAAAGTACAACTTAAGCTAAGATAGACAAAAACATAAGACTATAATTAAGTAGAGTTCTAACAATGAGGATGATTCATCATATTTGACCTTGGAGATTCATTCTATACAAGACTTGAATTAATTAGAGATATAGAAGCTTTAGTAGATAACCAATAACAAAATAGGAAATCAAGTTAGTAATTCCAACCTATCTCAAAACAAATTTAAATATGACATTATGGCATTGAATTAAATAATGATCATCAAGTTTTATTTCCCAGGTGAAAAGAAGGTTTTCTATCACATGGGTGCTTACATCTTTTGACAATTGATCAATCTTGTTTGTGTAAAAATCGATTGCATCCACTCTTTCTCCCCAAAGACCAAGAAAACCAGTCTGCTCATTAAATGAAGAAACAATGTCAAATGTGAGGGGAAAACGCAGTACTAAACAATAAATACACAACTTAAAATTAAAAAGGCATTCTAAGTGACAGCAAAATATAATCATACCTTCTTAGATGGCTTGTTAGAATTATTTCTAGAATATTTGAGCTGATAGTAATCTAACCAGTTCTGCATCTGATTCTTCTCTTTGACTAACTTGGCAAGTTTTTTGGCATTGTACACAACCTGATCATAGTTCATTGTGCAAGGACGAAATCAGAAAGTATCTTCTCCTTCTCAATAACATATATTTGGAATATGTAACTGTTTGTACTATACACAAATCAATCCAGAAGAGAAAGAAATGTGAATTATGTCAATGATCATGCTGTTTAAGGGTACATGACCAAGTGTACTATAATTCAGCTCTTACTATATCTCCGTCCACCCCATGGATTTTTAATTCCAGTACTTCCTACAACAGGCTCACTTGACAGGACCTATCCCTAAAGATGATGCTAATTGGGATACCATGTATGCGTGCATCCTTGGGCAGATGTTGAACTCGATAGATAACCATATTGTAGATTTAGACTTTGGACCAGTGGGCCTTTGAATTTCCTTGTTATGGCAATTGAGATGGAGTGGTCTCAAGGATGAAGAGGTGTTAGTTTTGGAGAGATTTAGAATGGTGGAATGTATGGTGGGATTGGACAGGTTCATGAGGCATGGGAAGAAAAGTTAAGGGAATGAGGTGAAAACTGGAGGGAGTTTAGGTAATAATATAAATATATGATCCTCGAAGTTTGGTTAGGTTTGGATGGCTAAATTGGAGGATATAAGGGTTCTCATTTGGGGGGTTCTAGGGAATAAGAAACTTGAAGAAAATATGTACATCTCAATAACTTAGAATAGAAAGTACTTGGCTTAAACTAGGATACTTGAATCTGAAATTAAAACATAAGAAAAGACTACCCTACCATTATAACTTAAGTTGGACAGAATTTACATAATTGGACCAATTAAACTAATTAATTCACCTATCTTCGTATTTAGCCTAGACGCTAATCTTTTGGGCCCATACAGTAGACCCAGGACCATGGAAACATATTTAATATAGGCCCAACACCGATATCATCAACCCTAGGTTTATTTCAAACAGAATAAGCCTATTTGGTGCTGGAACTGTATGATTATCTGAATGTTCTATATGTTAGTCATAACAATTTATCTGGGTGGACTTGGGAAGGAATTGATTCTGTTCATTCCTAGATACTTGGTGGTGCTAAGGTAGCCAGACTTTCAGGCACTTTTTCTCGAGTTCTACAAGTATCCCATGAATCTATAGTAGTAAACAATTCAGATTTAGCCTCTTTAACACCTTGAAGCTGTTGCATCATTTACAGACCTATTACCATGCTAAGAACAGCCAGACATTCAAAGACCAGAAAGCATTATTAGAATCATATCCACTTAGCAATTGGACGTTATGAAAGAAATAGCAAGGATCTGTTAAGAGATATCAGAGGAAAGCACTCTCAATGCTCCTTTGGGACAACAAGAAAAGAAAGCTCTCTATCATCCATGACTTTGCCATTACAATCTTCCACCTTTTGGTAGATCTGGTTAATATTCATCATGGAGCAGTGGCCCAGGTGCTTTCCTTGGTATATGTACACCATACAAGAATTTTCTCTTGTACCCAAAATTTGGGTAGACCTCATCAGAGAGTAGTGCGATCAGGTGCTCCTCTATATATCTATGTGCCATGTCAAATATGCAATCAGATACTGACACCCACCCCCACGAGTCTCTTAGATTTAGTAAGCTTCTAGGCTCACATGTTAGAGGGTACATGTATTTGATAGATTATATCTATTTGTTTGATTTTCCTAACTTGGAATGTAATACTAAGCTAGACCATTTTCTTGTGGAAAATACATAATAGAAGGTAATGAATTAAGTAAAATAACTTAAATATTAACCTCTTGAACAGAAAAGGAAATAAAAAATTCAAATACATTAGACATTTAGCTGTTTTTTCTCCATTCAAATGTAGGATTTAAAGAATGAATGAAGTTGTATGAGTTTGCAAGAACTAACCTGGTGGGTGAGATAGTGGTCTGGATGGTTTACAAGAAAAAAATGCTCCACGAGCTCACTAACTGATTCATCAGGATCTGGAGGCACATTTCTCACAAGGACCTGCAGAAGATCAAATTTGGTTTTGTATCTAATGAATAGGAAGCATTTATTGAAAGGGTAGACTGGAAGCATTGCAGTTTAGAAGATTTCAAGCATCTATGGCTTTACTACTACAGATTTAACTGCGGAAAAAATTCCATATTTTCTAACTTTAAATATAGTGATCCAAAGCTCTAGCAATCTGCATTACTTTTTGAGGAAATCAAGCATCTCAGAGACTACAAATATTCAATAAAACAACCAAACAAAATTGTTACCAGCACAAAGAACATGATGCTATGAAAATCTTTTAACTTCTCATTATAATGGCCTTTTGTGAAGTACAAACTCCTGACAGAGGAGAGGCAATGGGAATGAAGTGCACAATTTATAGGTTCACAGTTAAATCCTAAATTTCTTTCCAAAACATACATACACAAAACACATGATACATGTGAGGCACTTGAACTAACCCTTACGTAGCCAAAATTAAATGATGATGATTAGTAAAGGCACAGGAGTGATCAGACGTAAATCCAACACTCGGAAAAATAGAATGTCTGCACTTTGAGACTGCTGCTGGAATTGTTCAAGGGCCTCAAGTGAAAACCCATGGCATACAGTGCCACACTCATAAAACGCAAGAGCACTGGAACAATTAGAAATGTAAACATAGCAGCCGCGAAAAAAGGACTTGCAATTTTTAATTAAAGGCAAAAGAATAAAATATCATACAAATAACTCTTTAAATTGTCTTCACACATTATCCACATTCCTTGAACAACTTGAGTGCTTAGGTTGAGTTGAGTGTAGGCAATTAAAATGAATCAGGTAATGAATTGCAATAAGAATAAAACAGTGAAATATTTTTAATCATTAAAATAACACAAAATATGAGAAAATACAGTAGATCTTACTGTAAACTGATCTGGTCGGCACTCCTCTGATGCAAGAAAGCGCAACCGCATAGCAGCAACTGTTGCGTACTCCTTTTGTAACACATAGCATGTCCAGAAGGTAAAGACATATGCCATTACCAAATGAGCCCAAAATCTGTAAAAGAGGAAGGGGGGATGGGAGGAACTGTTATGAGAAAATGAGAAAGCAAATCAAATAGTGTGAGGAATATTAAGTTCAATAGTTTCTGCACAAGGCATGGCTTTATGTTTAAAACAAAAAATGCATTTCCTTTTTTTTAAATTATGTATCTGATTAAAGAAACTTATTCAGAGAGTTTAACATTAAGATAGTGAACTTTTGTTACTCTTATTAAAATTACATACAGACAAGCCATTACTCATAAAAGAAGCAGATTCGTTTTTCGGTCATCTACAACCTGCTACAATTTCTTTGCACAATATTGTGGTTGTGAAAATGTTGAAAACAATGTAATGAATTGGAATAAGCTAAAACCCTTGAATGCATTCACACCAAAATATTAACCTGGTGCTCAAGAAAATAAACAAAAAATATCAAATAAAAAGTCTCAATCTTTTTCAACCCTAACTTTATGATTTCTCCCCTTTGTGAGACCATTCTATCTAGTAAGTTCAGGCAAGGGAACCCTTACATGCAGGCCAGCGTTTAACAAAATGTTGATCAAAGGCATAACTACGCCCCTAAGACTACAGAGAAAACAGGCTGCAGCTGTTTATAAGGATTCCTAATAAAAAAAAAGGAATTGGATTCAATTAATTGGTAGCTGGCGGTTGATAGTTGTATGTAATGTTGAGGAAAGAGATTCAGATGAAAGAGGTACAACGGGATATTCCTGATTTCACTTGGAAAAGAAAATGTTCAATACTAATGGATTCGGGTCCATAACCATGGGTTCTAAGTCAACTGAATGTGGTAATCCTCTATAAGTTGTACAAACAAGAACAAAAGAGTACCAGGATAAGGTGCAGCCAAAAAAACATGAAGATAGGAAAGTGGAACAGAGTCATAAATGATTATCAAAGGAAGAAAGACAAATATTTTAAGTCAAAACACCTTATCAATCTACGAACCAAGTTTCATTGGTAGGAGGGAATATAACAGACGATTTCCAATAAGACATGGTACAGAGAATAATACAGATGCAAAATAAATGATGCCCATCAATAAGAAAAATGTAGTTTGAAGTCATGTTTTTCTTATTTAATTCAGCTATTCTTATTTGACATGAATTTGCAGTGGTAAAATGCGCAAAAATCTGCAACAGAAAATGACAACACACCTTTGTGAACTGTCAGGAATATTCGATATAGAGAGCTTGTCAATATCACTGAAAACCAAATTTGAATGGTCAAGGGTGGCATTGGTCCAATTAACTGGTACCAGAATTGCTAAAGCAAGGAATGTAATAGGAACAAAGATTTTGAGCCTGCAACGAAGGGGGAGGGAAAGAAGAAATCAGTGTCATCTCTTTAACATTTAAACAATGATCAAAGAGGAGAAATTGTCATAACAAAAGATTACCACTAAATTGACAAAAGTTGCTCAAATAAATTCCATGAAGACCCCAGACCCCATAACTGTAGTATCCCCTGGCTCCTAGTTTCCAACTTAATATATTCTTAACCCCTAACAAATGCACATTTAAGTAATGCTAAGACTTTCAAAGAAGCAATGCCCTTGCAGATGAAAACTTGAAACAGAATAACATGTCAATGTGAACTGCAAGTCATGGTTGTTCTAGCAAAAGATAAAGAGAAAAAAACAAGAATGATATGCTACCAGAGGCAACTGTTTTTCATGAAAGCCAGTGATCCAGGCATTTATGTTCTGTTCCACCAAATTCAGGTGTAGTCCAGAACTCCATATCATATTGAACCCAGTCAACACTGTTATTCATATCTACAAGGTTATTCAATTTGTCTTCATATCAACTAAACACATTTCCTCTCATACTATGTATGTTACCAAATTGTTCACTTTTAAGTATTAATCATACCCTTAAACATTAGAAAAGAAAAAGAACAACTGAATCCAGTAAGAAGCTAGAACTCTGTAATTGGTTCAATAGCAGGACTGTTTTGGACTTCCAATAAGGCCATCACTGTTTGCAATGGATCTAAACTAGCCCATAAGTTGGGAGTGAAATGAGTATACAAAACTAGGATATTAAGAATTAGAGTAGTATGCCTTCTAGCTCAAAATGGAATCCAGATTCAATTTTGTTTTCTTTTTTCACACTATAAGAGTGATAAGAGGTTCCATTTTCCGGTAGAGTGGCGCTTATTCGATCGGTTCTCCAATCTTACTATCTCTATTGGTGTGGAATTTTCTCCCTCCCCAAGTCTTCCATCCACATCATGGTATCTCTCTTCTGTGCCTTCCTCTAGAAAGGCCAAGAGTCCTCCCGCTTCCTCCATCCTATCAGCTGGTCCGACATCTACCACCCAACAATTGAAGGAGGCCTTCTTCTAGGATGTTAATATAGCTTGCCTTCTGAAACTCATTTGGAAAATTGCCTCAAAGCAAGATTCGATCTGGTTTCCTGGTCTATTCCTACCTTCTCAAATCGGATTCCATATAGATTGCCCCCACCCCTTCTAACCCATCCTGGATCTGGAGGAAACTCCTCCTTCTTTGTCCTAGGGCCCTAATAGCTATCTCTCTCTAGGTTTCCTCTGGATCCTCCACATCTTTCTTGCTTGACCTGTGGCATCCAATGGGTATCTTGTACTCTCTTCTCAGTCCCGCTCAGTCTATGAAACCCGCATTTTCTAGAGTTGCCCTTCTATCATCCTTCATCTCTAATGGTTCTTGGTCCCTCTCCCCTCACCGAAACCTCATCCATGTCCGAGATTCCCTCCCTTCCCTTTGCCCTCTTCTTTTGACCTCACCATATGGCTTCCTTTGCCCACCAAATCCTTCACTACCTCTTCTGCTTGGAACCTCATTCGTTCCCCCTCCCCTCATGTCCCCTAGGCCCCTTTATTCTGGTTCAAAGGCCATATCCTTGCCATTCCATACCCTTTGGAGAGCTCTCAACTTAGCTCTCCCCACCCAAACCTTCCTTATTAGCCGTCACATCTTGGTTAACCCTAGTTGCATCTTTTGTGGGAAAGATTCAAAGAACTTAGAATACCTTTTTTTCTGTTGCCCTTACCCCCGTTCTCTTTGGTCCTTAGCCCTCTCTTTCATTTGGCCTTGGTTGAGGCGTCCTCGTGGGTTTACTAATGATTGGAAATGGATCTTGAGAATCTTTTCGGGTTCCTTTATTTGCGACCTGGTAGGTTAGCTAGTTTTTGGAGCTACCATTCACCACTTGTGGTGGGAGCGCAACCTTAGGAGATGGACCTCCAAATCTCACCCCCTAGGCTTGATTTGGAAGGCCATCTATTTTGATGTATCTTCCAGACTTTCATCTCTCCCTAATCCCCCTGCGATTGATTCTCCAAGGACCAGGCTTATTGTTAGATCCTGGGGGCTCTCCTCTACACTCCGATCCTCTTCTTGATCGGTTCCCCCCCCCCCCTCTTTCCTCTCCTCCTATATTCTCTTGTATTCTCTTGTTGTTTAATATATTTTTAATTCACCCAAAAAAAGAGGTTCTTTTTTCGTTGCAGTTATGATATTGAACTAAGCATGATTTGAGGTAAAGGGGACTTATTTCTTATATTTGGCTGGTTATCTATCTGATCAATTACTTAACCAGGTGTTTCCTTCCTTCCATTCCTCAAACTTATCTCTTTTTTTCTCCTTCTACCTGATCAATTACTTAACCAGGTGTTCTTGAGATCAGTTAAACATCAGTAGCTCTTATACACTTATGTCTTACTGGGTAGAACACTTAAAAAGAATAAAAGTTTATCATAGACCCCTGAGTCACGTACCATTTGTTTCATGCTCTGTAAATGTTAATTCTTCTCTCTATGTTATCCCAATCGTTAATAACTTCTTCTTTTTTTGTATTTCTAGTCTTTTTTGCTCTCTAATATTTATTTTACTGGGGCTGTAAGAGTCAGAAGTTTGAAACAAAATTCAGGTAAGAGGTAATAGAAAGGATTAAGAGGTAATAGAAAGGATTTGCAACTATGAAAAGGAGAGAAGAGAAAGAGGGATTGCAAGAGAATCGATTGTGAGGAAACAATTATCCTTTCACCTACTTCATTAACATCAATTTCCAAATATAAAAATATGCCTCCCTGCACAGGGAAAGGTTAAAAAAGAAAAGATAAAACAATAAAATTACAATTTAACTTGACTTTTAACAACTCGATGATAGAAATGCTCTTTGCAATATAAACTCCAACAGTAATTTATCCAGGGTGGTGTACCTTGTATGGACATTAATTTATCTTAATGTAAATAGCATAACTTGGTAATCAATTGGGATCTCTGACCCTCCGTTCTATAGACAAGCCTAATATTTTGATTAACAACTACTCATGTCCTAGGTTTTGTGTCGCTGAGTCAGTGACTCTTTAACACTTGCAGGTAGCACATAATAGTTAATTCAATTGACAATAAACTTGCACAGACAAGAATTGTACCAGCAGACAGCCCTTTAGAGACAAACCTGATGTTTACTATAAACATAAACTCCCATTCAGTTTTCTCTTTTGTCTTAGTAAGAATAAATACTTCTACCACCTCATGCTACTCATTTGTTGAATTGGATGTCATCTTTTAGCACCTATTTCACTGGTCTACTCACATCATCAAATCAAGACAAGTTAACACTAAGCCTGCAGAAATGGGCTGGTACACAAACTACCCCAAAAACATATGAAAAATAATAGCTATTGGAGCATACCCAAGTAAATAAATCCTCAAGTAAACAGCAGAGTCAAGCCCAGCATGGTGAATAAGCTCACGTTCTGGCATTTGCAGCGCAGCTGGCATCCAATTTAGAAACCTCAAGTATGACCTGAAATCCAAATTGACAAACTTGCGTATAGCTGTGCCTGAGTGTGAGGGACTGCTCCTCAAACCTCTGAGATACCATTTTGGGAAGTACACCCTATCATTGAAAGGTTGGATTCGTAATGCAGCAAATGCCAGGAAGAAAACAAATGCACTGACAATGTTGATAGCTGCTGCAACTCCTATATCTTTAAGAGTAGCCATCTAAAATGTCAAAGAAGAAGACAAGTATTTCCCTGGAAAAGAGCAAGACATTTGAGTTAGAAAACATATGAATAAAGCAAACTATGAGAACAAAAATGAAATTAGAGTATGTGGAAGATTATGAAATCCAAAAGCAACATATCTTGGTCGAATGATAAGAAAAGGCAAAAAATACAAAAAGGAAAAAGCAGAAAAGAAAAAAACTAATAGAAGATAAAAACTAAAGTTCGGCTGACATCAAAAGAACAGTTGAAGAACTCTCACATTAAGTAATGAATGAAAACAAGGGACCTTGATGAGGAAGCTCACAACATTTGTATATCGTGAGAAACCTAATACATGAATAATGTTGTGTTAAAGAGATTAAAGCTAAAGGAGTTGTTAAAGGAACTGACAGGGGGACATGTGGGACTCCCTGCCACACCTTTTGAGCGTAAGGACACTGGAAGAACAGGAAACGCTAGTAGTCCAAGTTTCCAGGTACTTGCCATTCCAAATTATAGTCTTTTTGATAGAGTTCTCCAAAAAAGTGGCATAGAAGAGTGAACCAATGAAGCAAAAACAGTATCATACATTGGAGGGCAGCAAGACCATTTTAAGTGAAGAGAAGAGATACACACATAGGTGCTAGCATATAGCGTATCCCAGTGGCTCAGCTAATATTTTCGCCTACATGTAATGGGTTCTTAAATACGAAATGTTTCTAACATCTTTTGCATTGGAAACCAGTAGGTCAGGTGTTCTACATAAGAGCATCATTTGACAGGGTGGTTTAGAGATTCTAGACATCCAGAAAGTATTGTCTCCTAAGTTAGAGCTCGATAGATATACATGTAAGTTACCTCAAAGATAGGGGTATCCAACAGTGAATAAAATAAGGTCACTTCTTCTCTTTTTCTGTTCTGCGGCTTTAAGGGGAAAGAGATTAGGAACTCGATAATTTGATGGAACCCATTCAATAGAATACAGGAAGCATACAGCTAAAATAACTGAAAAGCTGAGAAGATTCACAATTTTTGTCAGCATGCAGCTTTAGATCTTGCTGCCATTCCAGGGTGTTGATGGCACCTGCTATGGAAGAGCATCGCAGAGCAACTCAAAAGCAGCTCACACACACACCAACTACCATTTCCAAATACGAACGCACACATGACTATGTTAGAGAGATCCAACACAATAATCTTCAATATATGAGCGCACAGAATTTGTTAAATAGATCCAAAAGGATCTTCCAAGGAACCATTTAAATTCCTGAATTAAAGAAGAGGCACAAGTTCATGAAACTAATATAAAAGGAAACTCATATGTTAGAGAAGTTCAAATAGCTCATAACCTCTGAATTATCCCTGCGATTGCATACTGCTGAAACTACCGATGAACCATTTTAGGTGGGCAAAGAGTAGCAGATTCAAAGAAGAAAACGGAAGGTCAAGAGTTTCGTTTCCTTCAATCTCAATCAAACCAAGAATCTTACATAACGCGAGATTCTTGCCAAAATGCGGCTTTACCCTTGTTCTAATCCCTTTCTGAAGGAGAAAGTAAACTGAAAACGAAGCACTGATTCTGTCTGAAGGTGACTGAAGAATTAAAAGAATAACTGGAAATTTGATCCAGAAATGGAAAGAACAGTGACAGATAAGATCGATAAAACGAAAGATAGAAAAATCTCGTCCAATCCTCCACTTCCACTGTTCCACTGTAGTGACGTAGGCTTACTTCTTCTGCATCTAATGATGGCAACTTTAGGTTGATTAATGGCCTTCGCGTCGGCATTTTGGTCGTAAAAATTTAAATACTGAAGAGACAGTTGACAGCGAAGAGTGGATAAGATTTCCATTGTCGGCAAGAACTCGCATTGGACGCGGTATTCCCTCGTGATATTGGGCCCCCAACGGCTAGTTTTTTCGTTCGTTAAGAATTAAGAGTTTTTGTTAATTAGATTGGTTAACCCATCAGATGGGTCAGATTCGAATCCAACGGTTGAAAGACAAACAAGGGCAAGATGAAAGTCCGAAAAGCTTCAAGGGGCACATATGCAAATGGTGAGGTCAACCGGTCCCAAGTTGTCAACTTGTTCCATCATGCAAGCATGCAAGCCTTGTATAAATCTTTTCTATGCCCATTTACCAAAAAAGAAAAATTTTATATGCACAACATGGGTAAACATTAATTTTTTACTTCAAAATAACTAGAAAAATATCATGTGCCATGGTTTGAGGAGTCCTCCGGGTCCACTATTCTTGATTCCCTCTAGATTTTCTATATAAATTAAGGAATCCGTCGTATTATTATTTAGAAGTAAAATTTTCTCACGAATGAGGTATTGGTCTTATTGTACATTATCTATTGATAAACATTCAAGGAGAAATATTATAAATAATATTGATTGTGGATATTCATCATTTTCATAGAGATCGTACCAAAAGATGTAACTTCCAAATGAAGATTTCAGCCATCTTAACATGCAATCTTGGCGATTCGTATTCCCATATTAATCGAAAATCTAAGCAATCAATCATTCCATATCAAAATCATCTTATTTTATGCAAAAATCATACATTATATTTCTTTGTAAACTCTGATATTTCTATATCATAGAAAATACTACTTCCACTATAAATACGTAATGAATAAATATTGAGAATTAAATTCATCTTGTCCTCATTTTTTTTCTTGTCATATAATTCGTTTTATAAAATAGTAGGACATTTGAAATCCATTTAGGAAAAATAGGAAAAATATTCACTTTTTATACATTAAGTGGAAAAATGTTTCAATGGATGAATTCAAATTCCAAACATCAATCTAAATTTCAACTTTCCTACAAAAATTTTTCTTTCTTATTCTCCTCACTCATTTCTTTCTCTTCTACAAACAAACGGTTTGCAATGATTTAACTTACTAAGGAAATAAGAATTGCCTCGAACCGTAAAAATCGATATTGTTTCTGTGGATTACCTCAATCAATTCTTATCCAATAACATTTAATTCCAATCAATTCTTATCCAATAACATTTTATTCCCTGAGCAAGAAAAGAAGCAGTGAAGATGAAGAGCCTGTGTGCAGTTTCATGGTGTGGACCCTTTGGAGAGCTCGCAATGACAAGAGTGGTAAGGACTAAGGAGGCAGTCTTGGAATCCAGACGAGATAGTTCAGCACGTCGTTGCCGCTTTCGCTGAGTTTTGGGCTTCCAAAACTGGGGATTCTCAGGGGAACAAACAAGGACGACACAGCATCAACAAGAGGAGGTAGTGAGCTACCCTGGCAGCAGTCACCCAAGATCCAGTTCCTCGCTTAAAGCAACATTAGGGTTCGTATGAAATGGTGAAATAGACATTTTCCATGCATATACAAATCGATCAAAGCAATATTAAGTTTCAAATAACAAAAAATATTTTCTGTGCATATACAAATCCATGAACCAATCAAACACAATCAATTGTAACGATTATCATGCTCAGAAACCAGAATAACCTGAGTGTCTGGAACAAGTTTAATATTTTCCAGCAGTTTTCTGATATTTCTACAGCATTCCAACGGGTCATGCATGTTTCAAAGAGCTAGTTAAAAATTTCTCTTTCTTGCCAACCCATCACACCAAGTAATGACATTTCCTAAATCAACTCAATAAATAAGGCTTCTTGCTTGCTCGTCAGACCTAGTTCTCCCAGAGTCAACTGACTCTCGCCATCACTGAAAGCTTGTCGAGGATATGGTCTCACCTGTACAGCACGAAATGAGAAAACAGTGTTAAGTCATCTTCCATGTATAGTTTCTTGCGATTCTTGGAACATTCAATAAGAAGAAACGCAATGACAGAAACTGGTTCAGGGATCATCATAAGCTCCATCATTCCAATTTTCAATACTCATGATGCAAAGAGCCAGCATTTACCCAAGAAAACATTATGCAAAGAACCAGCAAAAACCAATCTGCTTGAAAACAACCAAGAATCTTGGTACCCATCAGTTATCACAAATCAGCATTCTTAATGCTTTTTTAACATAAAATGACAAAGAAGCTACTACTTGCGCATACCATTACATCATCAAGACACAAGAGATCTTCAAATCACAGTGGAGAGACAAATCAGAGTACTGGAACGACTCTTCCAGTTATATTTATTTTCCATTGCATCATTTAAGACACACAAGGTCTTCAAATCAGAGTGGAAAGACAAATCAGAGTACTGGAACGACTCGCTCAGATCTATTTATAAATAAAAAGTACAAAGACAAACAAGACAGTTTTAGGGAACCCTCAGTAGGATGATTTTTCCTCCTCTATGTTTTGGTTACGGATACATCACAAAAATCATTCGGTACCACAGTCTGATTGGCCAACATGACTGAAGTAGAGCAGGTTCCCATTGGTTCCATCCCTTTTTCAAAAGGATCATCATTCACCACCACGGCACCACCCTATGTCAAAGTACAGCATCATGAAATCCACCCCAAAAGAACACTGAAGGTAGCCCCACGTTCCTCCCAAGTATCCCAAGTATAATAGATGCCAAATGTCGTACATCAACATACACACAAAAGCCTTAATTGAGTAAAGAACTAGGATGAAATTACTGCTGCTCACAGGTCTCTTCGTTATCCCTCTGTCTGTACTCTCATCGTGTGTTAGATGCTCGGTGTAATGGGAAAAAGATAAATTTAAAATAATAAAAAATAAAATCCTTCAACGGCAAATTTAGAACTGCTAGTATAGAGTCGATTTCCAATTGTTGAATTGAACTTCCCATCCTGCACCAATACAAAGAGTACCACATAGGCACAGGAGGCTACATTCACAAGTTTATTTACTAGACTGCAAACACAGGCATAGAACTACCAGAAATCAAGTAGACATGAGCATGGAAAAGTTACCAATTTGTAAGCACCAGGTTTAACACCCCTACCCACATCAATAAAGTCAAAGAGTGACTGTGAAAGCAAAACAGAGCAGACGTTAGATCAAGCCATAACCAAAGAATAAAGAATAACTTCAGCATGAGCACGAAAGACTAAAATCTCCATCAGTTATACCTGGAGCTTGTCTGACTTGAGAAACCGACGGCCACGGCGACTACCATCTGGCATTCGGACAAGAAGAGTTACAGCATTCTCATCATCTGAAGCAGGTTCATGAGGAAGAGAAGCTTCTTTTGCAGCTAATTGTCTTTCAAATTCCTGCCATACATGAGGGACCTAGTCAATCATAAAGCATGAAGCCACAAACAATGAATGCACTCCCTGTCTAAATTGAACTCCAGCCCTAGGCAAAGTATCAGATAACTTTACCCATTTCAATAAATGCTCAAGGAGCCGCAAGTCCTACAGACTGATTCTTGAATGAAGTTGCTACTGTGTTCTGCTTAGCATTTCTGAGTGGTATTTCAGTGGATTCAGCAAGTTTTGGTAGATCATGGATTAACGATGTAGTAGCAGATCAACTAGAAGCCAAAATCTAGGATCTACCATGAAACGGCAGGTATGTATAGGTAATAAATAGGTATTTTAGGTCAAGTTAGCATTAGGCTTTGGTTATGGTTAGGGCTTAATGGTATAGTTAGGTCAAGGTGACGAAGGAAAGTCTAAACAGTGAAAATCTTGTTAAATGGTGGAAAATAATCTGATTTGAAGTTGCAGTGATTCAAGGTTAGGGATTTGCATTTTAGGTTTTGGGAAGAGGGAGGAGTAGGAATTCAAGGGTATGGCTGATCAGAATTCAACCAAAGTAGAATCGTTTTGTTAGGAAGACATGGGTAGCACACCTAAAGTGCCAAAGCAATCCAAAAGAGGTGCCAAAGTATTTAAGTGACAGTGCAACAGATTGTTATTTTTTATGGCAAACTACTGACGCCTCAAAAACACTGCTTGTATTCCGACACCCCCCATGGGAATTTAAATATATCAGGCATCCCCAGCAACCATTAGAACTATTAAGCCTATACCACGAAGATCAATTCACTTTATTTTTCCTTTTTTTTATAATTTTTTTTTTATTTTTCATCTTCTCTTCTTCCAAAAACACAACGGTGCTCCATGCCAGATTCGAATTTGATTCTGTAACTCAATCAAAAAACAAAAGATTTTCCAGATATTTCCTTCATTGGAAGCAACTGATAAGAATGAACTTCAGATTCTTTGATACACATTCCTTGCTCATCAATGGCTTCCATTGAATTTGTGTGTGTGTGTGGGGGGGGGGGGGGGGGGGAGGATTTTAAACCTATGATCACCATGAATGTAGTACTGCAATAGAATTATTTCCTTTTCACACTGTATTCCCTCCAGAGAAGAGTGGGGAGAGCAAGAGAGAGAGGAAGTGTTCTGTCTTCCACTCTCTTTCACCAATCTGTTGTTGCCATCAATGGGCTGTGGGAGATGGATCACGGTTACAATTCTGTGAATTTAGTCTGCAACTTTGTGCTATCTGGGGACTATTGTTTAGATTTCAAATCATCTTTCAGCATGAATTGATGTTGTTCCCTCTGTTTCATTGAGTGAGCATTTAATGGTAAAATTTAACCCTAAGGCTTGACTTTCGGTTCCTAGTGCACTAAGTTGGAATGAGTCTAGGAAAGAGAAGATGAGAATACCATTATTTTGAATGGTTTAAAGGTATTATGGTAATGTAACATGATACAAAAGGGCTTGAAATAACAAATATTAAACGATGACCTAAAAGAAAATACTACATGGTGAACGTTGTAACTTAAGCATATATTTCAGGGTTACTGTGATACAAATTATGTTTACAAATAAGTTTCTATGGGCGTCTGGATAAAAGCAATATTTTTAGGGTGTCTGAGCTGGTTGCCTTGTTTTTCAGTATGACTGTTTCCTTAACATTATTTACTATGTCATACATACATATCCTTTATCATAAAAACTCACATTAAGCTACATCAAATCATTCAAAATCAATATCGAGTCACATCAAGTCATCAAAAATCTACATGGAACTAGAAGACATCAGACCTGAACAAGCAAACAATTGGAAGTTTAAACAATTAAAATTGAAGTCAGAACTATTCCTGGAATCAGTCATTATGATGATATACGTTGTCTAACATCTGGTTCATACCATTCTTAGAAAATACGATCTTAGATATACAAGAAACAAAAGCATTCTCAATTTAGAGAATGTCTTTCTCTACTAAGTTTGACCGACTATTTTTACATGAGAAATTATATTAGATAGAGAACAAAACCAGCTTTTTCTACAAACCCAAGATTGCTTAAATCTAATTTGTATTGAAACCGATGCTCTAGTCAAACCCAAGATTGCTTAAATCCAATTTGCATCGAAAGAGACACTCTATCTTGATATATCTCAGAATTTTACTGCAGTTTTACGCTTCCTACTAAAATTCGGCTTTGATTTTAAGGGAAAAAGGATACCCCAACTCACTTTTTCAAGAATCAAGTTGTGCATCAAGATCGAGATCATGATCTATGACTGCAAAATGACATACTCAGTACTTGTATGTATAAATAATTTATAGTAATTTGAACACTTCTATTCTTTATTGAAGTTGTGTTACATGATATGTATGATTTGATTACTTTCTAAGAATAATTACGTTTTAACTTTTTATACTGGTAGCAACCTATGGTCTGATTCCCACCTATAGTCTGATTCTGAAACTAATTCTAATTCAGGCTTCTTCTTTTTTCATAAGTCTGATGGTGCCATTGTGTCTAAACTGCTAAATAGGCTACATACCAAATTCAACCCCAGCTGCCATCCCCCCTCAAACAAAAACAAACCCCACCCCCAACAACAACAGAAAAAAGGGGATGGCATATTGAGTTGGCACAGGTAAATATACCAACTCACTGAGATCTTGCGAGTTCAGTCTCGAATTCGAGTTCTTGAACCATGAGTGCAGATGCAGCTAAAATTGCCTTGAACGAAGACATTTTTAGATATCAAAACAAACCAAAATTAGGAAATTAGAAACCTTTTGGAATTTTATTTGTGAACTAATTTTATTGGAAATTAATAGGGATACATTAGCATATTAACAACTTAAATATACACAATAACAAATAAAAAGAACAACTATTTAAATGACATTAGGCATTAATAAGGGCCAAGGTATTCAGTTCAATAAGGTGACCACTGCTTAGACTAACCAAAATCCACTTGACACCTAGCCAATGCCTTGACAATATGATAGGGAGTAATCAGCCATATTTGTAAATAATTCTGATGGTCGGTTAAAGCTGCAAAAATATGGTTTAATTCTGTGAAAGGTAGAGTGAGATGGATCCAGGTTTCGAGTGGTTTGAAAGAGGAAAGAGTTGGATCAAGTTAACTACTACAGGGAAGTAATGGATCCAAACTTGGGATTGGGTTGGAATGGGTAGTATATGCGTGGGAAAATACCAAATAATGGAGTGGAACCTGGGTTTGGGTTATTTATGGGGTTAAGAGGAAGAATACTAGGGTTTGGTTGCTTCAAACATTGGAAGATGAAGACAAGCTGAACAAATCAGTGAGGTTGGCAATCCTTCAAACCAGGACTTGAAGGTAGATCACCAACAGAGAACAAAAAGGACTTGAACAGATCATTTGGTCTTCACACTGCAAGGTGACGATTGGATCAATCACTAAGCAACCAATGAACCACCTGGGTTCCCACTGAATGGTGTCAGTTTGATCAAACATTAAGCCCACAAGCCTTAACCTAACACAAGGTAAGAGTCTTCAATGGGAAGAGGATAGCAGCAAAAACTTTTTTCATTAATCAAATCTACTTTCAAACCCCATGTGGCCGCAACCAACCCCCCCCCCCCAAAAAAAAAAACGAGAGAGAGAAAGAGGAAGAGACAGAGAGAGAGAGAAAACAACAAGAAGCCTTATCCCAACTAAATGGGGTCGGCTACGTGGATTCTTCCCTTCCAATAAGCTCTGTCTTCCCTAGCTCTTCTAATTCCATCAATCTAGACACCACGAACCCACTCCCCCCCCCCCCCCAACCCAAAAAAAAAAAACCAAAAGAACTGCCAATGATGTTGTATACAAGACTCAAAAATGGACTCAAACGGTTAATCCAACCTTTAACCTATTAGGTAACTTATTAGGGGAAGGGAAAAAAAGACTTGGAAGTTGGAACAAAGTGAGAGACTATTAAAAGGTTAACCAATATAGAACTAAGAAGAGAAGACAAATCTGCTATTTCAGCAAAATAAAGGTATATGAATAGAACCTACAAAAGGACATTTATGTAATTTAAACAAATGACCGGCTGTGATGTATTTATGGTATGAGGTCTCGCGAGATCTCGCCATTTTGCTTTGTAAAGAAGAGACCAAGGTCGAGTCTCAAAAAGTATGATATCTCGACCAAGATCTTCGTCGAGTCTAGATCTCTATTTGACCCGAGATCTTGGTCCAAGTCCAACCCTCCCCCCTTTAAAACCCAAATATCAAGCTTGCCTCCCCCTTGCCTCCCAACTTGTCGACTGCATACAAACTTGAATTTTTGCCAGATTGTTGCCAAATCTTGACATGCATCAAGGTTTAGCACATCTATATCAAGAAAAGATGATCAAACAAGCCCATTTGAAGGAGTTCCTCAACCAAAGTAAAATTTCCCCCCAAAGTTTGATGTTTTCAAACACTATAATCTAGAGTAGGTCATTAGAGTGTAGATTTAATATATGTTCTAAATCTTGCTCTAATCCACAACAACAGACCATCAGTTGTAACTTCTATGGCACAGTCTTTGTTTGTTAGAGGCAAATTGAGGTTCAAGGAAAACTTGGCTGGAAACTATAGGGATGATATCCTAGACCACCTCATTGAGTTGGTTGGGCGACGTAGAGCCGTCAGTAGAGGAAGTGGTTGTGGTAGTGAGGCAGGTGCTGGAGCTGGGCATTGATTCATTTGTATCTCACCTTCTTTTGTTATGGACATATGATTTATATTGAACTTATAATGGTTGTATTATTGTATTCTTGAGAGTCGAGAATCTAATGTTCTATTGTACTCATATGTATGGAGATCTATTGGTATTCTAGTTGTTTGATGTATCTTATCACTTGCTATTCACTTTATATGCCCTAATGATTTTTTTTTGGGGGTAAAAATCCTAATGGTTTTACATCTCATGTTTTTATAACCTTGCATTCCTACAACATTCCAGTCTCAAACATAAGGTCAAGTTAGAACTCCTTATTTAAGGTTGTTTTCTCACATATTTAAGGCCGCAAGAACATTCATAAAGCCTGGAATAGGCTAAATACCAACTTTAAGCCCAACCTGACCCTTAAAACCCCTTGAGATGGGCCTCGAAGTTTCACTCGGTTGGCTCCGGGATAAATACCAAATCTCGAGCCAAATCTTGCTTTTTCTGAAGGGCAAGATTCCCCTCGAGAGCTATGGTTTGAGCAGTTAAGAAGATATACACATACTTTGGGTTGATGAGGTTGCTGAGATGGATGAGCAGCTAAACAGATGGAAAAAAGGGGAAAGATCATACTAAAGCGAGTTTTGGAGTAGCCTTGACACACAATAAGCTATGAGCCTATGAGAAAATCATTTACGATGGAATGGCCATGTTCAATAGTGACCTAATTCAGACACAAGTACCTAACAGAGCCTAGAGCAGATCTGAAATGACCTTAGGAGCATGGTAAACAAAGACATGTACAGCTTAGGCTACGTATCAAGTATGATCTCATCTAGAGCTGATCAAAGATCAAGGTTCTGTATTTAGTCAGCATAAGCTGACCTGTTGTGAACATTCCTCATAAATTCTCAAATCAACTTCATCTTCAACTCCAAACTCCTCAACAATGCATCTGTTTCAGAAAATTCCTTCAAGAACATGCAAATCAAAACTGAAACTTAACAAGGGTTACTACTACCAGCCCCATAGATGCACCCACTAGAAAGAAGCAAAAACTTCAATTAAACAAGCACTAGTAGCCAGTGAAGAACCTAACTTGAATTTGGAGGTTTGAACTTTCAAACACCATCAGATTCGAACTCAAGAACAAGAAGTTGAGGTCAACCCTAGCATCCAGATCACATTCTCTTGAGAAAAAAAATCTGAACTCAATCCAACAGAAATCACAGGAGAACATTCTCGGTATTTGAGCTGCAAGGTATCAGCTCAAACAAACCTGGAATTTACGACATAATAGCAAGAAAGGAGAGAGAAACACAAAAAGAGATTGAACAAAGAACCATACTGAGTATTAAAACTCAGGAGTCGGGACAAAAAGGTTCAAGAGTATCAGAAGTACATGTTGTGACGGCATAATACAAGATAGTTAAACAGATTGGGAACACCTGCATCTTAACGGTAAGGGAGCATTTATGTAATTTTCTTTTTCCTAATGACATCTGAATATAGAGGGCAGGTACCAATTAACCTCTCCAAACAATAGTCATCCTTTTCTTCTATCTTCTCTACTTGCCTTCTCACCCTGGAGTGTAAGAAGCATCCAAGGAAGAGACCATCATGTGAAGACTCTATTTGTAAGGACATGAATCAAGACAAGCTCAATTAGGATCCAACTGTGAGCCAACAGCCTGGATCCATGAAGTACTGACATTCTGACAAGCTCGATTATGTCAAGAAATGGTTTTAGATCAAACCTAGGGTTAGGGTTTAGCAGAACCTAGGTTTTGATTGGAGAGTTAGGCCATCTGATGTACGGAAGTCTAACAGGAAAGGTATGGTGCTTCACTGATCATGGATAATGGCTGAATTTGAAGAAACAACAAATTAGAGTTTGGATTGGTCTCAAGGTTTCAAAAACCAGAATCATGGGGAAATGTACAGTTTTCACTGGTCAGATATCAACCCAATTCAAATTGTTCTGTTAAGAGGACAAGGGGAAATAAATCAAACTTGTAGAAAATTCTTACAGCTGGTTTGGATTGTAGAAATTTTAGGGTTTCTCAGGAAGAACCAGAGATGGGAATTTCCAGAATTTGATTGTCAAAGCGTCTGCCTAGGTGGCAATGCGGTTTTTCAACTGCCTTGTTTTGAACCGCTTTGTTAACATGCAGTTTTTTTGCCATTTTTTCACGTATTTGCTACCACTTTGTTGCCTTGTACACCTTATTGCTGCCTGGATGCCAAAACAGTTGCCTTTTTGACATTTTGTATATAATAATATTTTTTTCTTATTTTTTTTTAAAATCGAATTTTATTCCACAAAGCCGTATACAAACTCAATTGTTAATCATTTCAGAATCGGGAATCAATGAACCATTAAATGGATAAGGCACTTACTTGACATCACACTATCATAGAGGTAAGTAAACATGTAAAATTACTACTTTCATTTTCATACTTATAAACTGATATAGTTTATAGTCATATATTATGATACTTGATGAGATGAACTTATGCTTGTGTTCTTTTTTTAATAATCTATCATAATTATGATTCTTAAATGCTCGTTTCTTCTTAGATGAATGTGATTCTTGAATGTTTGTTTAGCTTATAATAGAAATTTATCATCTTAAAAGTAGTCATATTGAAAAATTTTGACCCAACCGATTTTGTCGCCTTATTGCTACCTGGTCACCATTTTATCGCCTAATCGGGATGGGTAATATGTTCTTCCTTTTCTCTATGATGTGACCCCAACGATGTGAAACGTTCTTGAGACCCACCAGAAGCCGCGCGCGGGGGGGGGGGCAGGCAGATATAGAAGAACAAGCAGCAGGAGGTATTAGTCTACGAAAAAAAAGAAGAAAAGAGTATTTGCCAACAGCCCACCTCAGTAACACATCCTCTGTCTACTATTTCTGAATCAAGTGACACTTCTCCAGATTTGGATCTCCAATGCTGTTCAGAAAGTACACTTCACCTTCTGAACCAAATACAACTTCTGAATAAATATTTACCCCTTTGAATTTCAAAATTTCCTGAATTCATTTTTGTCCTGTTGCTGGTTTGCAGTTGCATAGTTCCACCAGGAAACTTCATAATGAGCCTCAACTTTAGATATCTTGTTCCCTACTTCCCATACGTAAATTGAGCACTAGACCAGCTTAGTAGCCAGATTAAGCCTTCAGGGTTTCCCCCCAAAAAAAAAATTTAATAAAATAAAATTCATGTCTGATTTTTTTTTAAGTCCCTTTTAGTTTCTTATTTTCTAAGAGACATCTAAATGCCTAATGCTTAGGTGATTTAGAAACCCTATCATTAGAAGAGAAAATCACCTCTGATAGAGCTTCAAACTTAGATTCTTGTTCCCATACACAAATTGAATGCTAGACCAACTTAGTAGCAAGATTAGTCCTTCCCATTTTCCCTTTAAAAGGAAAAATCTCTCCTAGGTCTGATTTTGTTTTTTCTAAATTGCTGGTCACTGTAATTCTGGCTTTTAGAAGGAAAAAAATAAGCTTCGAGAAAGTCATTTGAGGTGGCACGGCCACATTCAATGGAGACTTATAAATGCCCCTGTACGGAGAAGTGATATAATCCATATTGAAGAACTAGAAGAACTAGGGGTAGACCTAAGATAATCATAAGAGAAGTGGTGAGAAAGAATATGCATAGCTTAAGCCTTGTATATAACATGGCCTCAAACAGAACCAATTGGAAGGCAAGAATCCATATAGCCGACCACATTTAGTTGGGACAAGGCTTATTGTTGTTGTTGTTGTTGTAGAAGGAAAAATAAATAAAGCTCTCCTAGGCCTGGTTTTGTTTTTTCTAGTCCTAGTAATTCTCTTTTTGTGTGAGCGATCTAAATTCCTAACCCTCAAGTCATTTAAAAACCCTGTCATCGAATAGAAAACACCTTTAAGAGTCAACGAGCATGAATCCTTAAAAACAATTAACAAAGTTGCCAAGGAAACTGCAAGCATTAACATATTACTTTTAACTTTGTCTCGGAAAGTAATTATTTCAAAACACACAGACAAAATAAATGAATGTCGCTGATCACCTGAAATGTTCAATTTGAAACCTTTTGTTTCCAAAACACCTAGAGTTATAATAGGAATGAACCCACAGCATGACACAATGAGGAATTTGAAACATACCCCCTTATAATGAGAATGAATTTTGTCTCATTCAGCAGAGAGATGCATGCAAGAACCTAGGGCATATCCAACTAGGGGGGGGGGGAACTAAAGATAGAAGAAACATTGACCAGTATCAAGTGAAATTTTAGCACGAAAAATTCCACTCAAGTATTTGGCAGCAACTCTACTTTAAAGAGGTTGATAAAAACATGAACCTTTTTTAAAAAAAATAAATCTCTAAACACTGAGTAACACTGCTAATGCACGAGCTTAATTGGCATTACCTCTTCTTCCAGCAACTTCATGTGAGCTTCTTCTTCCTTGCGTCTCTTTTCTTCAAGGGCAGCTTCTCTAGCAGCTTCCTCTTCTAAGCGACGAGCTTCGGCTTCCTCCATGGCCTTCAATTCTTTTTCTCGATCAGCTTGTAGTGAAGCAAGATACTCATCATCCTACAAAAATTAGACCATCATCAATGGTTTGAAAAATAATAATATCATAGAACATGGCCACAAAAAGAAAGGACAAACCTGCTGCTCTCTCAATAGCCGCTGAGCTGCTAGAGTAGGAGAAGGAGGACGTGGTGTTCGAAGAGGGAAGGAACCCACATCAAAGCGATATGCAGCCCCTTCATGAACTCCACCAAAAAGTGCAGCTTCAAGCATAACTGCTTCATCATGTTCCTCTGAAGATATTCCTCCCCACTTCATCACAACAAGAATGTAAATAATCAGAAAATCTAAAACATATATCACTATACTAGTCACATTACTATGTTGCAGACCACAAAGGAAATGTGTATGTCACGGTAGCCCTACTTCATCAGAAGGAAAATTTTCCCTATTGCTTTCCCGATCAGTACTAACATCATGAGGTCGAGGACTTGACGGGGGGCTGTCGATCATTTCCCCTTCATCTATTGCTGACCCTGTAGATCTAAAAGAAGCACGTCTAGATCTGTGCCTCACTAATGGTTGCTCGTCTACATCCTCAGCTTCATCCTGAAAAGATGAATTTCCTGGCTCCAGCTTAAATTGACTTGGAGTTTCCTTGCCCAATGAAACAAATCCTTGCCTCCACCAGGAAAAGAGAAAACCAAAAATCAGGAAGAAGGATGAAACAACCACCATTCCCACAAACAAGCCTAGATGTATTCACAAGCAGCAATGTTCACCCGAGTGAAAGATTAGAAACTACATATATAGCACAGTTGGAACAGTGACATGAAGTATCCACCTTTCATTTCCTGATGGTGATCTTCCCAACCCTCCTACATCAGACTGGCTAACAGCATGTTGTTGACCTGTTCCAGTTGACTCACCCTGCTCACGACGTGCCTTCTCCAGCTCTGCAGTCTGAATTCATTTCCAATTACAAATGACCAAAATGTAGAAAACAAATTTTCCAAAATGGAAACACTAGATACCCTCAGTGACAATGAAACTGCTTGTGCAAGATCAGTATCTGCCAATGGAGATTGTCTTTGTTGTATTCCAGGACTTGATGAGTCCTGCATTAAGATGAAAATCAGTCAACGTATGTAATTTGACATATATCAAATTGTATAAGTCATACCCAGTTGTTATAACTACTCTACATACATTAGTAACACCAGTTTGCCGATTTGGATATCCCTCTTCAACCTCTCGCTTTGAAGCTTCAATGGCAGCTCGGACCATTTCTTCCTCTATATCATTATTCCAGTCACTGTCCAAATCAGGAGCACTTGCAACACGTGCCTGATGAAGACTGTTACCAGAAAAGGTAGCTTCTCTTTCAAGCTGACTTGCTGTATGTGGAGGGGGATCAATCGGAGTAACTTCATCCTCTTCATCATCAATAATTACACGTCCATGAATTTCAGGACCATGTTCAGATGCGGTACCAGTGACATCTTCGATGGTAGGAGTAGGTCCAGAATGACCAGGATGATCATCTGAATCCTTGACCTCTATTGGGATCTCCCGAACCTCTCTTGGATGTGAAACAAATGGTACGTGGCTAGAGAACTCTGGAGCACCCCTGCCTTCAAAAAAGCTTCTACGGAAATTGGGGTCAAGAATTGAGAACGGATTTAAGTTTCTACCCGAGGATAGAAATGAGAAAGGTGGCTCCCTGTTTTCAAGTCCCATTGGATCATCTATTTCCATGAAATCATTTTCAGATGCTGCAACAGGAGCACGTTGTGTTCTGGACATCATTAACACACAATTATCAAGCAGGAATATCTTCAAATGATGACTGATACATTCATGGTGTAAACAAAAATTTGGTAAGAAATATTAAAGATCAACTGTCACATACATGTTTCTGTCTCCTGCACTAAAATGTGCATTCACAGCTTCATTGAGATCACCGTCATGATCCTATTTACCAATCAGAAGAGACCACAAGCACTGGATATTAGAGCAACTACATGGGTCTCATAAGAGGACGTGACAAAGAAGGTTTCAGATAGCAACTGTCAACATAAAGAAGCGGTGAAATAGATCGAAAAGGAAACAAGCAAGAAATTCCAACAGAAACTTGAAAATAGCAACACTAGTAACATGCAAATAATCATGCTCGGTAAGACCAAAACCTGCAAATGAACGTCTTAAAAGGATAGTTTAGTTCAGGAATTTTATCAAGTCTATTTGGACTTGACAAAGAAATGGACCATCCATTTCCCTCTGGATGAAGGACACATACATGCCCATTAGTCACATCCAAAGGTTGAATTAAGATTTAGAAGACATAAAATTTTTTATTCTAATCTAATTTGAACCTTTGGATGTGACTAATGGACATGTGTACTTCATAATAGGGAAATGGATAATCCATTTCTTTGTCAATAATGGACCTGATAAAATTCCGTTTAGTTTGCTTGCACGCTAAATAAATGAGTAAAGAACAACAGACCATGGTAGGGTTTCTGAGACTCCAATACTTCACATACAGAACAGAAGAAGAATGATACATGAAAAGCACCATACAACCAACCATCCGGAGAAAATAGTAGACTAGGGAACTATGACTCAAGTTTTGTAGTACCAGATACATTAATCATTCGCATGGACAACATGAATTCTCAAGTCAAAGAACATAAACTCATATCCTTTTAAGTGACTATCTTATCTTCAGAGTAAAATCAATGAAACAAAAATCCACTTGTACCCTATTAGGTAGCTGAAGCTTCAAGTGTAACCCACTACTTGAAACTTGAATATGGAACAAGTAGTAATGGCATCAACAAATTATATGAGGAAAAATACACATTTCACTCCAAGGATCATACCACATGACTGATTCTTGCTTGCAAATTGTAAATGAAAATGCTTGTCAGAATCTCCTTTTAACTAATGGTAACATTGCAAACGAGCATCAACAGCTTAGTGGTTCCTGTAGTGAAGGGTGGTGCTGATTCTAAAACTTGACACCATGCAGAAGTTCCAAAAGGTGTATACGATCTTCCATGGCAAACTGCTAATTAAGCATATTATTAGTCGAACTAATGGACCACCGGCCACCCAATAATCAGTCTCTGCCATCTTCTTCTTCTTCTTCTTTTTTCTTTTTTTTAGGGTGGGGGGTTGGGGATGTCCTTGCTTCATTGAATAGATGAGCAGTTCCCAGAAATTTTGACTGTTGAACATGATCAAAGTTGTTCAATGAAGGAATTGTTATGTTGAAGCTTGCAGTACTGGTCCATCAGCAATTAAAAAGAAGAGAAAATTAGTGGTAAAAATGCCTCGATGGCACCTAAATTCAAATTCAAAAGAGAAAAAATGTCCCAAGGTTGTGCACCATAATGTTACTTACTGTTCAGTAAGTAAATAAAAGATAAAGCAAGATTTGAGGAGGAAAATACAGCAGCTACTTGATCCCATAATTTCCTAACGAATCAGCGAATGACTGCTTCAGGATTAACGTGATATGAATCACCCATTTTATAAAAGCTAAAGGACTGGCAGCAATGCAGAATCATTCGTTAACTTACTTTCCCTCTCGTGCAGAAGAATTTTCAAAACCAACTACACCTATTGAGTTTCTACACTTGACTACAGCTATTAAGATTTAAGAGATCAAAATTAATATAGAAAAAATTGAGAGAGTCAACTACCAGGAGTCTTGTAGCAGTCAGCAAGCGCAAGACAATTTGTATGAAACATTTACAAGACAAAGACAATCTAGAATCTATAATATATAATATGTATAAAAAGCAAATAACCGAAACAACTAAGCAGTTTCTCACCCAATGCGGCTTCCTAATTACGGGAAAGAAGCGTTTACAGCGTTCAAGAAGTCATCGGATCCATTAGAAATCACCTAAACCCTAAAGATTCCTCAATCGGTGGGAGTAATCAATAACGTATTACGCAAGATAAAGCAGCAATTGAAAAAGGTAACGAAAATCATAACTTTTCCACCACCACATCAAGAATAAGAAGGAAAATAAACAGAAGATTAAAGAAAAAATTAACAAAAACTCAAGAAAAAAAGCAAACATAATCAGACAACCCCAAGCTAATGGAACAATAAATTCATTAACTAAGGCCGAAACCCTAGACAGTTCAACAAGAAAATAATAGCATAACTCGAAATTCGGTCAGAACGACTAACCTCCAGTCTCTGCAACGCCACCTCCTCGGATGCACCGGTAATGTTCATAAATGTCTCGATTGCGTCTCGATTAGCTCTCGCCATTGAAGGCAGAATTTGCAGAAACTTAGCTTGATTCACACGAAAATGGAGAATGAGAGATGAAGAGTGAGAGAGAAAGGTATCGACTTCTGAATTCTGAGTCCCATAAAACTCATAAACCGGAAACGTCTTAATTTGTTCCTCAAGACTCCTCAGGAGTTCAGGAGTCATATATATTTATTGAAATTATTAAATTTTTTTTTTTTTTCGTTTAATCGATTGCTCTAGAACTCTGGTTAAACTGGCAGGAAGGCACGTGGTACGTGGAAAGGGCAGCGCGTGCCCTTTCTTGGGTGAACCGGATAATCTTGAAGGGTGTTAATCGGTTTGACTCCGGTTGTTTGGTTCAACTGCAATATGGTTTATATTTAGCACAAATTACATATAGGCCCTAGAATTGTAATCAATTATATTTACTATCCCTGAGAAAATTCAATTACAGGCATCCGTTACTCATAAAGATTAAAGCTAAATGATAATATTATCACTACATGTGTGACATCTCGGTGAAATTCAACCGGTTCGCCTCTTGGCAAAATGGCAGAACCTACAAATTGCGCCGATTTGTTGCCGACATTTCAAGTGGAGTTCGAACATATTGCTGGCAACAAAGGCAGAGGCTGAGATGGCTAAAAGAACCCATCAATCATAGCCGGAGAGGTAGAGTTGAAAAAGTAAAACATAGAGATAGATGACAAAGAAAGGGAGAATTGGAGAAGAAGAGGGCGAAGCGACCGGGGATTTTAAAGCAGGCAGATCAAGATTTGAAGCTTTTGTTTGGTGGAGAACATTGCAACCTCAGCTTTCCTTGAATTCGAAAGGGAGGTCATGAACTAGTAATAAATTTTCCAGAGACTGGGCCAATCATCTCCTATTATTTGCAACTCCTTCTGACGATTAGAGGTTCTTCTCTCATTCTCTAGTTGTCGAACCTACGAAGCTGCTGGAAGTTCAAGTATTTCGTCAAAGTTTTGGAGATTTTTTCCGAGATTTTCCGGCGAAATTAACCAATATGTTTTACCGTGATCACTATACAAATAGATGAAATACCAATTTTACTCTTTTATAATGCCAAATTGACCCTCATCTTTATTTTATTCTCTCTCCTCTCTACTCTTCACCTATCTTTCTCCTTCTTTGCCTCTAGCAACATAGGCAACACCTAATGGACTAGCAAACAAAGAAACCAAGTTGAAAAAAAAGGGGCGAGAGTTAGGAAAACCCTCAATATTTAGGGATCCAATGGTAAAAAAAGGAGTCAAAAGTCAGTAAGGAAGACGGGCAACGGTAAATAGACAACTACAAAAATAAAATAAAATAATTTTAATTGGAATTGGCTTCATGGACCATCTTGAAATTGGGTTCAGGAATCTATATTTGGAGCCTAGCAAATGAAAAGAGAACAAGTGATTTCAAGATTAGTGAAAGATTTATAGTTGTTGTAAATATGTTTAAAACTTAATTAATATTAGGGTAATTTTCATCTGGGACCCCGAGGTTTGGTCCATGTCATTTTTAGTCCAAATAAATGGAAACTTTGCATCTGCCTCCCCTGAGGTATCCAATAAGATCAATTAAGGACAAATTATGATTTTTATGACCAAAATACCCTTACATCTATTCTACCGTAGGATTTGCATTATAACTTCACAATTAAATCAAACGGTGAAAATAAAAATAGTGGGGTATTTACTCCATTAAACACGAAACCTACCTCCAAATCCCGCATGGGCGATTCGATTCCTTTACTCCCCCCCGGCTCTAAAACTCCAAAAACATCATGAACAATGTAGCTCTAGCCTTCTATGCTTTCATTCAGAGAGACATGAGTCATTTCGCTAGAAGGGACATTCTTCCTTCCGATGAGGGATTTTCTCTTCTTCCATGGTTCAATTTTTCAATAATCCGAAGGGATCCCGGTAAAAAATCCTATTACTAGTAACGTTGATCACCATTACGTGTTGCGGTGGTTATAGGAGGGAATAGGGGATTTGGACTTGGGATTTGCCGAGAGTTAGTTTCTAATAAAGGTGCAGTGGTGCCACGGCTAGAGATGAGAAAGGTTTGAGATGGAATAAAATTTGATGGAAACTTACAAATTGACGAAAGAATGTGTGAAAACGAACTACTTACGACAATAAAGGAGTACCGAATTACTAATTCCCCTCCTCTAGCTTTCAATCCCGCTAGAATTGTCAATGTTCCTTCCTCCATGAAATGCTGAAGGTATGAACTATGAACAAAGGTCTTTGTTTAGGGAAGAGACGATTGAATTCTGTAAATTGGGATTTTTTTTTCTTTTTTTCCCATAAATTTTCTGGTGAAAGGATTAGGAAGGTGCTCGGTGATGAGGGTCTTACAGGATGAGAGATTGGATGAACTTTTGAATGAACTTCGAAGAATTTCAAGGAGCGTGAAGTTGGCGAAACAAAAGATTGGCCTACTCACATGGTCGCTTATATAGTCTCCAAGGCAGCATTGAATGATTACACGAGAATTTTTTCCAAAAAGTTTCCTAGAATCTCTATAAATTGCGTTTGTCCTGGTTGTTTCAAAACCGACTTCAACTATCGGGTTGGAGTCCCGGGTGAAGAAGAGGTGCGAGTTACTATTGTGAGGTTTGCTTCATGACGGTAGGCCTTCAGGTGTTATTTTGACGGGAAAGAAGAATGTCCCTTTTAACTTGAAATGATTCATGTCTCTGTTTGAATGAAAGCATAGAAGGCTAGAGCTACACAATTCAGGATGATGTTGGAGTTTTAGAGCGGTGGAAGTAAAGGAATCGACGCGGCCATAGTTGAGGATTTCTAGGTTTTGTGTTTAATGGAGTAAATATCCCACTCTTTTTATTTTCACCATTTGATTTAATTGTGAAGTTATAGTTAAGGGTATTTTAGTCATAAAAATCATATTTTATCCTTAATTGATCTTATTGGATACCTCAGGGGAGGCAGATGCAAAATTTCCATTTATTTGGACTAAAAATGACATGGACCAAACCCTTAATATTATTTTATATTTTTATATAAATATATGTTTTTATAACGGAAACTTTAGTCCCACATCGGGCTTAGAAGAGCTGATTATCCTGTTTATATATAGTAAAGACCTATGTAATATTACTTTGGAGTTAAATATCGAATCATGTGCGACGTTGTTGTGACCCTGTATATATATATATATATATATATATATATATATATATATATATATATATATATAATAATAATAATAATATTCTATATGACGTGGGTCGTGGGTCATAGGCCTTGATTCGGAAGGCCCATTTTGTAATGGGCCCAATCTGGAAAGTCCACTGGATGAAAACGTGGAGATGCTATTAGAGAAGCACTTTCCTTTAGGAAGGCTATCACCTGGATAGGTACCTTCTTGAAAGGAGTTGAGCTGAATAGGTACCCTCACAAAGAGAGAGGTGACCTTATCCCTTTTGACCTTACCCTTTCACCCAGCCTTAGGAGATCTATATAAACCTAGTTTCAAGTTCATTATTCTCCTCTCTCTCTCTCTCTCTCTCTCTCTCTCTCTCTCTCTCTCTCTCTCTCTCTCTCTGTTGTTATTTTGTTAAACAGTGAACATAACCTGATTACACCTTAAGTAAATTTTATGGGACGCAACCTTAAAGGTTTGGGTTGACTGATCTTGGAGTGAAGACACAATTAGAACCTGTATTGCACAATTTGAGGTGTTTAAATACCTTAAAGAAAATACCTCTAGTACGTTTTAGCTCTGAAGAAGTTGTGATTACAACAACCATTTAAGTGTTCGTGGAGATTCCTCAACAAGTTTGCAACAATAGTTGCAAGTGAAATTGTTGAAAATCAATATCAGAGAGATTTCATTGTTTCAGTAATGGTCAATCTCAAAATCTGAAGGAGAGAAAGAGAGATTTGTTAATTATCTTTTTGATTACGAGGTTTCATCAAGAGTGATTGCATTTCTTTTTCGTTCTTCCATTATAACTTCAGAGATTGTCCCCGATTGAATGGCTTTCTTCTCCTCTTTTCCATATCTATAGTCTTTGTTAATTCTTTGGGGATTATTTATGTTGAACATTTGAGGGTGTTTAGAGAGAGGGTTTCATTGGAAGTTTCCTTAAAATCATCAGCTTCGAATTGGATATTCCAATTGGTCTCTTTCTGGGCTATCCTCTCTTCGTCTACTGATTGAGTGATGTAAAGATGATATTTACTCTTCAAATTCATGGCTCTCTCTTCGCATACAGTTTCTATTAGCATTTGATAATGACTTTGATGAGCCTTTATTCTCTTTGATTCAATAGTGTTCTTCCTACTTGTTGCCAAGAGATTTTTTGTTGCTATTCCATCTTCTTCAAAACCACCGTTAACCCTTTGAAAGAAAAAGCACAACCCTAACCCTGCGACCTTTGGTTGGCTCTTTTCCATTGGACCCTTGAATCCTAGGGGTTTTCCTAACTCTCTCCTCTACTTTTTTAGGCTTGCAATCTTCATTTGCTAGTCCATTAGGTGTTGTTGTGTTGCTAGTGCTGCTAGAGCCAAAGTAGAAGAAGAAATATAGAGGGGCGGAAGAGTAGAGAGGAGAGAGATAAAATAAATAGATAATGCTAAAATCAGCATTATAAAAAGAAAAAATTGACTACAAAAGGGTAAAATTGGTATTTCAGTTATTTATTTTGATGATAACATTGTCATTTAACTTTAAATTTTAACATTAAGAATAGGTTTGTAACTGATTTCTTTTTAAGGATAATAAATGTAATTGATTTTAAATTTAAGGATCTATGTATAATTTTACCCTTTTATTTATATTATGCCTGCTTTATTGGTTTCATTTTTATTGTATACTAGCAAAAGATCCCGAAGGTTTTTGTTGCTTTTTCTTAAGAAAAATTAATTAAAATGTTATGAGAAGCATACATCCAATACTTTCAGCTTCTAGAACTATATTCTTCATTTTGGTTTATTCAGTTTATTATTTCTTAATAGTAGACTCTTTAGTCTATCATTTATGACAATTAGTAAATAAGGGCTAAAATTAAATCAACATAAAAAACCGTTTTTATCCACCAATTCCCTTTCTCTCTCTCTTCTTCCCACATCTCTCCTTCTTTTCTTTCTTTCCATCCTTTGTAAGAAATTAAAGACTTTATTCATAAACTAAAAAAGAAATACAAAAACACAAAAAGATGTGTTAATAGTAGTTATCCGTTACGATTGAATCACATATCTCGATTCAATCACATATCTCGAATTCTACGAGATCACGTTCATCTTTATAACTGCGGAGTTCCTTCACTCCTACTTAACTGCGTTTGGTTTGAACCTTTGAAGGGTCTTGGCCATGGTTAATTGTTCCCGACTGGAATCCATGACCCGACCGTGGTTAAACCCGATTCGGTGCTATTTTATCTGCATCAGATGTACTTTTCTAGTTGTCCACGTTTTACAAGAATCCGTCAAAGGAGTACAGTAAAAAAATTTAAGAATAATAGATCCATATAAAAGGTGAAAAAAATACAGATATTACAGCTCCAGAGTTCATTAGCATCATGTGTTTGGTGGTTTCAGTAATGAATCGAAGACCTAAGCGCTCTTTCAACCTTAGTTTTAATTTTCACCCGACTTAATAATAATTTTGTTAACATTTATGTCACCCACAGCATCTTGTGGTGGATTTCATTTAGAGAATAAATGTATCTAATTAACTTTTGAATTTAATTCTTTTTTAATTTTCACTTGAACAATGTTTTATTTTTAGGTAAGAAAGGGAAGGATTAATAGGAGATAGATCTCTCCATGTCCTTTTGAGTCCGGATCATCTCTCCAAACGTGGAGTACTCTGTGCTCTCCAATAGCTGATGATCACAAATTACAGGGAGTCCACAGGGTTAAGATGATGGAGTATATTTTTTTAAAATAATTTTTTATTTTTTACTTATGAATCCCATATAATTTGTGGTTATAATGCCGTCAGGGGAGATGATCCACACTCCTTGAGTCTAGATCGTCTACCCTGATGGGAAGCACAGAGTGTTCTCCAACAGCTATTGACCACAAATTACAAGAGGCCCCATAGGGTTAGGATGATGGGATTTTTTTAAAAAAATATTTTATTATTTTTTGCTTGTAGATCCCACATAATTTGTGGTTGTAATGCCGTCAGAAGAGATGATCTACACTTCTTTTGAGTTTGGATCAGTTCTCCTAATGGAGAGCATAGAATTCTCTCCAAAAGTTATTGACCACAAATTACAAGAACCCCACAGGGTTAGGGTAATAGGATTTATTTTTCTAAAATATTTTATTATTTTTTATTTGTAGGTCTCACATAATTTGTAATTGTAATGCCATCAAGAGAGACAATCCACACTCCTGCTTTGTTGCCTTGAGAACCATGTGTACAATAGAGGCCTTTAAACGTTCAAGTTCAGAGAAGTGATTTATCGAATTCGAGTGATCTAATGAGCTAGAGATAGGCCAAGAATAACCATGGAAGAAAATGGCAAGCAAAGACATTACAACTTAGGACTGGAATCTTTTATGGCTTCGAATATTTCCCCCATTTTAACGGTTCTCCAGCATTTCTTGGAACCATTCCTGCCTTGAACACCTCCTATCTCTAGTTGGGCGAAAAACATTACCTGCCAGTTTCCATTGATGGATCCAACTAGATGCTCCAAATCTGGATCCTGATCATCTGTTACATTTACTTCTCCATTTTCTGAATTATTATCTTGCACATTTTTGTACCATGATTGCTATCTCCAGTACGTTTGTGGGTAAGCTCCCTTAGCCAACCAGGTTCCATAAGTGGATCCTTCAAACTGCTACATATCAGATTGTTGGTCTGCCACAGCAAAATTCCTCTCCCCATCTTCAGATATAATTTTAAGTGCATCCTCATGCCATTCTTGCCTTGAATGTCTCCAATCCTGTGAGTGAGAAACACCACCTCCTGCAAGAACCTGCATGCCGGCTTTTAGTTCATCCATCACTACATTAATTTCCCCATTTTTTGAATTTTTTTGAAAGCAAATCCTGGCACCATGATTGCACTGAAACTCTCCAATTTCTTTGTGGATGTGAAAGGTCATCCAGCCAGGTTCCATTAGTAGATTTAGCAAGCTGTTGGGTATCAGTCTCTTGCTTTTCTGTGCTCCACTCCCTTGAGGTCACGTGAGGCTGTTGCTGTGTTTATACTTATTTCCTGGACAAGATAGCTACCCAATAAGCTTGCACGATCTGAACTCTGATCTTCGTCTTGCAAAGTTTCACTAGCCGAAGGTAATGAATGGTGTACCGGCGGTGTGCTTTGTTGCTCAGTTGTATCCATCTGCTGATGAACTTCTTCATTTGCAAGCAGACTGAAATCACCAGAATAATTCTGAATCTTTGCTGTCATTCGGTAGCTTTGTGTGAAATTTGGAGCTTTCCTCAGATTCTTCACAATGGACGTCTCCAGCATATATGTTAGCACTGAATTTCTGCCTGTTTTTGGTCAAGATCCTCTGCATTTAGTTCTCAATGATAGAAATTAACCCTCTCCTAAAAGATGTAAATGAGAGTTCATGTACAAGCTATGCAGATGACTCAGAACCGAATGTACAAGGAAAACTGAACTTCATATGGCATTTGGTGGGAAGAATTAAGGGAAGAAACATCCATTATCATACTGTGGCTCTTATTAAAAGCATATTCTATTTATATGTGTCTCTCTCTCTCTCTCCCTAAATTATACTAATGCTTTGACTGTAAGCCTATCTCTTCTCTTCAATAGTTCTACTTCCTATGTGAGCCTGTCAAAATATGATAAGGTCTTTTGCTCCCCCTCCATCAAAGAATTGTGATGACCGTTTATGATCAAATGCTAATCCGGCACTATTCTCTTGCCAGAAAGTTACCTCCCGATCCATCGCTAATCTTCCACTTAATTTGAGATTTTTCAACAACTAATAGACCAGTATTCCAGAATTTTCAAGAAAACTAATTCTACCCAGTAATCTTCTGCATCTTTGATCTATAAATAACAATCCGATAACAAAATTGACTTAGTCAAAATTCTCTACCTGGTGTATCCAAATCCATCCAACAATGTCAATCTTTCCATTGCTCTTCAACCAGCGGTTCAGCATCTAGGATCCATTCCAGAGTTTCTTCTCTGACGATTCTCACCTCTTCAGTGTTTCCACAAACACAGAGATTGATTGGAAGGAAACAAGAGATGCCCATGTCTTCCATGTGGATCTTCCAGGACTCGGCAAGAGCGACGTGAGACTGGAACTTCATAAAGGGAATGTTCTTCAGATCAAAGGAAAAAGGAGCCAAGCAGATGCGGCAGCAGAGGAGAAGAAGTGGCACTGCAAGGAGAGGACAATTGGCAAGTTTGCCCAGCAGTTCCGTCCACCGGAGAATGCAAAGACTGATGAGATAAAAAGCTGAGATGGCGAATGGAGTGCTTAGGGTGACCGTGCCCAAGGATGACAGGGTCAAGATACCAAAAAAACATAGCTGTGAAATCATTGATGATGATGAACACAAGCATACCCCCAAAGGACTTAAGTCATTTTGTGTGTTGCAAAGCTTAACCAAATTCTGCGATTGCTTGTTTGGATTTCAACTCAGTTTGTTCATTTCGTGTGTCGCAAAGCTAACTAAATTCTGTAATTACATTTCAGTTCGGTTTTGTTTTTGGAACATTTGTTGGGGATATCAGCAGCTTAATCGTGTCATTCAGCTATGATTTAACTAATATAAGCTTTGTGCTTGCTATGTATATTAATTAATATGTTTTGAAACCTACTTTAATTTTGGATGGAGTAAAAAGTAAAAAGAGTGTTTATTACTATGATCTGGTAGTTCTCTCAGAGATCATCAGACTAGGGCTATAAGTAAAAAAGGTAACAGGAGCAAATAAATTATGCAAGATGATGTCTTTGCTGTGCATGCCCCTAAATGAAGGTAACATTACTTTAAACAATATATGAACAGGGAAACATTTAGTTGATCAGAAGTTGCCTTGAAAATGCACTTGTTCCTAAATCTACTAAGTAATTCTCAAGAATCAAGACTAGGTGACTGATCATCAGTTAGCAGGAATGCGCACAGCAGGATCATGTCCGCTTTAATTGTTCACAAAGTGGTCATCAGCGAGTGGCTTATAAATTACTAAGCATGACATCACATGCATGGGATAAACCTGTCATATTTGGCAGTGGATTTAGACGATCATGCCACCACTGTTGCTGGTAGATTATCAATGTAAGAAAGAACATACCTGGATATTTTGCAGCTTCATGTCCCCCTATGGCACACTCCAGCTGGTACAGTATGAATGCAAGCTATCTATCCTCCCTAAGATTCAGGAGAGACCATCCGTCAGTTAACAGCAGAGAGAAATAGGTACAAGTGAGTGAAAACACACAATAAAACATGGATATCTACCAGGAGTGTCTAGAGTTCCAACACAGATAAATGGCATCCTCTGGTTCAAATTGCTGTTTTGATGCAGAATCTTGGCGAAACATTCAGTGACCAGTCTAAATAAAAGATTGTTTTTACTTGTAGCAGATACAAGCAGCATCCAGAAGAATTTACATTTTGATGATCCATGGTGCGCAGCAGCCTTGCAACAAATCAGTCTCCAGGCATTTTTTTCCTGCAGAGAAAATAGTAGCAGCATGAAATCGGATACAAAACTGAAAGATGACTACAGTTGCCCCAGCACTCTGCCCATACCTGGAACACAATTCCAGTGGCACGGTTTCCACAAAAGCTCTGCCACATAACTGATGGCCTGCAAGGTACAATAAGAAATGTATTAGGACTCACCTGTTGAAGAATAGAATTCACTACACAATTCAACCGTTCAAAGTTGAAAGTTCTTGCAATCCCAGAGTAATAGAGAGCACAATGCCATGTAGGCTGAGGCTAATGATCACCAATGTTCTAGGAAGAGAGCAATAAATTTTCACATTTTCAAGATTTTGAAAGAATTATGCAACACTATAAAACAAATTGCAAGAGAAAGATATGGCCACAAGAACAGACTATCAGTAGGTTTTCATTTGACCCACTCAGCTTAGCCAATCCTCCAATGTTGGGAAATGTTTCGACCAGTAATTGCACCGTTCTCCTCAACAACAATAGCTGGCATTTTCTATTCCATATATGTACAATGTAATCCATTCACAATAAAAAATAAATTTCATACAGGGAAATTCAACTACACCAGTACAGCCCACTGGAAATGAAATACCACAGATGCAAAGAACAGGATATCATGCACCAAGAGGAAGGAGGAATGGGGATCAAGAGAGACCTAATAAATCCAATTCAAAAGGATATGTTAATAGAATATTTTTTTATCCTGGTTAACCTGACTTTTGACCACTCAGCTCCATATGGTTGACGCTCAAGAAAGACTCAAATTTAAGGGTCCTAAAAACATGGCTACACACGCCACATTTTAGAAGTATCCCCTTTTTATATTTCTTTCTGTGGTCCTGTATTCAAGAGTTAAAGTATTTACTGAATTAAGTTAAATATTGAAATGCATAGGGCGCTTTTGGTGACGTTCTTAAAGAACATTACTGGCATTCTTCTATTCTTTGGGAACGGAAGAATGGGTGAGAGGCGTTTGTTAAAATGGTTTGTTCTTCTGTTATTTAAGAACGGACTGGTAAGAAAAATTATCTCAACAACGCCTTTTGCAGAACATCTAAAACATTTTTTTTTATCAAAAAACAGAACAGAAACTAATAGGATTGGTCCCAAATGAAACCTTACATCTACTACCTCACACGAAGAGTCATAGCATGAAGAGAAGCTTCACTACCACTGCATCTCCTCTGTCGTCAAATCCTAGCGGTGAGTTTTTTCTTTCAGTTCTATGAAACACTAGTTCGCTTCTTCTTCTCTTCCAATGCTTTGGTTCTCTCCTTCAGCTATTTCTCTGTTTCCCTTCCCAAATTTCCTCAACCCCAAAGGGTTTCAACTTCAGTTGGAAAGCAATGCTTCAGAAGGTCTCTTCTTCACTACTTTGTAACTTATCATGTAGAAACTATTAGGTAAGTATTGTGAAATACTGTCAATCCACTCTCAAATTTTCACTTTAGCTAAACCATATTCCTATTCAATTCTTGTCAAAATCCCTAGAAACTGAAAGTTGTTTGCCTCTTCATTTAGTTTACAGTCTTCTTATTCAGTAATCCATGACCAAACACCATTACTCATAAGGAACTTCAGGAATGTCTGATCCATAGCCACCCAATGCCGATCTTCGATTAACAGATTGAATGACAATCTAAATGTCCTAAAGTATCCCTGAAATGATCCCGTTTTCTTTTTTGAGTTTTTTCCTGCTTAATTCTACCAGAGGACCACAATTCTTTTCCTAGCTTTGCTTCTGTTTATGTAGTATCTTTTTGCTCTGAGGATTGAACTTCACAGTCGCTCTTGCATTCTGGACCTCTAGTATGTTTAAGCTAAGAACCGAGTTATGTGGAATTTATTCTAATTCTTCATTTTGACTTTGATTCTGTTGCTGCAGATGATACCTTTCTTTCAATGGGGATTAACTCTTGAATTTCAACCATTGAACTTAAGACTAAAGTTCTGAACAGGGTTTTAAACTTGGAACTGATGTAATAGTCCTGGCTCATTATGTTTCCTCCCTTCTGCATGTCCCCTCTTTTATTCTTTTATGTTTGACTTGTCATGTCCAGTATTCCCTTGCTATGCTTGTACATGCCATACAAATGGTGAATGTCTTGGATAGGTAGATATTGTTGTTGATACCTGTTGAGCATATATATGATTTTTTATCTCTTAATTTTCTCTTTTTCCTCTATCTTTACTTCCCATGCCCGAACTTCTCATTAGAGTACAAAGATCAAGCAGAAAGAAGTTGAAGAGTTCAGTGTGCTATGAGAGACAGCACAGATTTCTAATCTTTCTCTTCAATTTTAACTTCTACACCTATAAGTTATCTAAAGCTTTTGTTGCTATACTTGAGTAATATTAATGATAAACAAAATGAAGTGATGCTTAGTGTCAATTGTTTCATGTTGAAGTCACGGGAATCATTTTTTAATCTGTATTGTGAACCCAATTTAATAGCCTCTAGTCTTTAGGTGCTTTCTCCACAGATTAATTAGACTTGGCAATATTTATGCTTTCTTCTGTAATGTGATTTCCAGTGTCTTCACATATACCAGTTGTTTTGGGGGCTCTATCACCACTGTATGACAGGTTACACATAAAGTTCACCTTCATCAATACTATTGATTATTGAAGTTGTCTAATTTTTAGTTTGATCAAGTTAAGTGCTCAGTGGAAGACAGCTGTTACCTTCAATCTGCAGAACGTGTATAAATTTATTTTCTTCTTGGGTCATTGACTCATTTCATTGCTCTGCCAAATCATATTGTATTTAATTTGATCTACCCATTTCTATATTGTTTCTTCTCAAAGAGGATTAGGGATTTTAGCTTAGTCTAAAACCTAACTAGGTCCTTTGTTTAAGGAACTTTGGAATTAAGTAATTGGGATTATGAATAGTACTCAGATGGTTCCCAAGAACCAAACTAAAGAAGCAATGAAGTGTGGAAAAAAAACCCTATCAGTAGAGAGAAATAATTAAGAGGTTTGTGCTTTTATGAGTGTAGACGACAAAAATCATTTGAGAAGACAAGAACAATTCAACAAGTAGTTAGCCCCCCTTATGCTTGATAATAAAACTTTCAGTCACTAAAAGAGTCCAAAGCTTGTTAGTTAGACCAATCAGTAAAGCAGCTTCTCATTCTTCCTTTTGTTAATGTATTCTTTTTTTTATTTTCAAAATTAGGAGTTTCTCAATCATCTGTCTCTCTTTTTATTTGGTGGAATGATCATCTCTCTCTTAGAACAGAACAATTTCTAAACGTAAAAGTCTCTCTCTCCATACAAAAAAACCCACTTCCACTCCACTGCCAACTCTCTCCCTCTCGCTATTCTGGATTGTTTGAATTTGACCTTGAAAATTCTGTTGTGGTGTTTTTACTGTTACCATGTACACAGGTTAGATATGTACACTATCATTCATTCTGGATAATCTTACATTCTTACTCATATAGAAGTGAGTAGAAGAAAATGATCTAAAAAGAGGCCAGCTAAGTGGCATTATGACTATGAAATTTTTACTGTTTTATTTCTCAATGCCATTCACCTGTAGTTGAGGTAGTCTGTCCTTCCTCCATTGGGTTTTGTTTGGACACCTTGAGAATGTGAATAATTGGGCTGTAGGGTAGGGTTGAGACTGAAACTTGGTTTTCCTCTTGGATTTTTTTTTTTTTTTTTTTGGGGGGGGGGGGGAGTAGGAAGTGAAATAGGGGTTTTCTAAAACAAAATTTGTGTACTTTGGAGGCCATTATGATGTGTTACCATTATGGAAATGTTGGTTCTTTCTGCTGCTGAATTATGTCTTGTTCAAGCCTGCAAAATAGGTTTCTTATTTTAATCAATTTTTCTATTTCCTCCCAAAGTGCTTAACAGAAAAGAAATAAACACAAGACAAAATGGTTTTGTCTCTACAAATTGAGGTTTTGCAAGGTTCTAGGATCTGTTACTTTCAAGGAATCATTGGGTTCTCTTAAGTATCTTTTTGGAAATTTCAATTTGAAATTCCAGTTTTAGTAGATGTCCTTATTTCTAACTAAGCTCCAAATTGCTTCTTTGTTTTCTTTTGCACTAATAAAGAGTGATTTCTTCAGAGACGAAGGCATGCCTAGAATACCATTTCCTAATGGTTGGGAAGGAGAGAAGGGGCTGTAGTTAGGGGCCTTGCTTTATCTGAGTTGATTGTTCTTCTCCTAATCGTTTATCTTTTTTCTTTTTTTCATTTAATCCATCCGAAGTCTGTTTATCGTTCAATCAAAGGTTGAAGAAAACCTTCAGATGCACACTTGCTGTTCCTAAATACATTCAAGTTAATTATTAATTTCTCATGTGAGTCTTTAGCTCAAAATGGAAGAGCATCTAGGTTTGCTCCTAGAAGATAATGGTTCGAGCCCATCAAGACTCATCAGTTCATCAGTAGGTTCTTTATTTAGTTGTTATCTTGAGGCAATATGGCTTCTTTAATTTTATTTTTATTTTTAATAATGAAAATAAATTAACATCAACAGAAGCAAAAGTAGTAGATCAGGGTTTATGAGGATTACCATCAAGATTGCAAGACCATATCTACACCTCCATCAATTCCATCCTAGTGTCAAGTTTCTGAAATCCTTCGGGGAAAAACTTCTAAACAAATCCAAGTTTTTTATTTGTTTCATGGGCATTTCAATTATGAATCCATATTTTGTCACTTTGTGTGGGGGGCATGAATTTAATCATAACTTCTGTAAGAACATATTTTTCGTAACAGGTTTATCAAACAACAATATGTTCTATAAGTGCCCTTTCCCCATTCCTAGAACGAGCTTATCAAACACCAACTTATTCTAATAGTGTTCTGGAAATATTTTCAGAACAGGTTTATGAAATGCCCATTTCCAAACAAAGAATGGTCTTTAAGCACAGAAACATGTAAAAAGGGTTTTGCATAAGAACTGGTCTATCAAAATGGAAACATTACCAACTCACCAAAGGCATACTTAGTGGCTTCTGTTTATTGAAATATGTTTTCCACCAATTCCCACATGCATATTCAAGACAACAACCAATACCTCTTCTACTGGTACAAGGCCTAAGCGATGCATATACTTTCTCACCACTTCTCCTAAGGTTATTATAAGTTTGCCCGCCCTCAGCTATTTTAGTTTCTTCAACTTAGAATCCTGGATTAAGTCATCCTCTGTTCAAGAGCATTTAAAGGCCTTTGTTGAACATGGTCACACCACCTCAAAGGACTTTCTCATGGCTTATCATTTACCAGAGCTACTCTCAAGCCAATTCTAATATGTTCATTGACTTCATTCCTTATTTTATCCTTCCAAGTTTTTATCACCCATCCATCTCGACATCTTAATTTCTGGCTCTGCTACATAAAGTCTATCTATATGATGCTTCTTGACATCCCAACACTTGGCACCATACATCATAGTTGGTTGTATGATGGTCCTACAAAATTTTTCTTTGAGTTTATTCACCAAAAAAAAAAAAAATAAAAATAAAAAAACCAGATGCATCTCTCCACACTTCACTCATCCTATTTGAGTTCTCTAAAAAACATCATCCAATATATCACTATATTTATTTATAATTGAGCAAAGATACCTAAAATAATCACTTTGCGAATCTCTTTCTCATCTAGTTTCACCACCTCATTATCTATGCCAACATGACCGAAGTTACATAGTAGATATACTGTCTTCATTCTATCTAGTTTAAAACCTTTTGATTCTAAAGTTGATCTCCATACCTCTAACTTGGGCTTAATCCCCTACTTATGTCTCATCTACCAAAACAATATCATCAGCAAAAGGCATACACATTGCATTTATCTTGAATGTCTATAGTTAAATCATTCATGATAAGTGTAGATAAATAAGGGCATCAAGCTGATTCTTGATGTAACCCAATTGTAATTGGGAATTCCCCCCTTGGCCCCCCCCCCCACCGTCCTTACACTTTTCACTAGGATCATATATATTCAATATATCCACACATTTACATTAAACATTTCTCTTCTCCGAAACTTGCCGAATTAACTCTCATGGGCCTTTTCTACGTCAATAAAGATCACGTGAAGATCGTTCTTACACTATTTATGCTATTCCACAAGTCTCCTAATTAGGTAAATGCATGCCTTCTTTTCTGGCACTGAGAATGTATGCTTCCCAAAAATTTAAGAGTAAGAATTCTAATTTGGTGTGATTTTGAACCACTATGGATGACCTACAAAGTCCAAAATTCCCAAGGCAATTGAAGGTTTTGGCTCATCTAGAACTACTCATAAATTTTGCCCCATTTGAGTTTGGCTACTACCGAAGGTAAATTGCCACATATCTCATATGTAAAACGGAATGCACAACCAAGAGAATGTAAAATTTTCATCTAAATGAACTAGGTTAATGTATCGCTCATAGTCATGTAAATTCAAAGATCATGGGTAGAAACAATAGTTGGTATGCCATGAAATGTTTCAAGGGGGGTTGAGGGAGGGAATGGAAGATTCATAAACAATATCAACATTGATTGACAAAGGTTCCAACCTTATATCATTAACTAAAATTATAATGTGGAAGCAGGAAAATTCCCACAGGATAGCAGCTTCAAGGTTACTCCATAAAAATTAAATAAGAAAAAAATAGTGCATTAGATGGCTGGTAGTAAAATGTCTAACAAGACAACATTAGACAACATTATAAGCAAACAATGTCATGATAAACTTATCATAATCTACCAAACTGATAACTTACATGAAAGGATCAGCTGTTAGACAATGAAAAGGTAATGTTGTTCTTTCAAAAAGTATTTTGATAAGAAAGGTAAACCAACCTGGATGCTCTTGAGCTTTAGATCTGAAATATTTTTTCTAGCCTTAAATCTCAGGTTCAAAATTATGGTTTACCACTTTGTGGGAGGATTCACTCCAATGCGCCAACTCTTTTTTCTGTTAAACATCACAAAGTTTTAGTATGGCCAGGAAAAGTACGCCTTGGAAAGAGCGCATCAGCACTAGGATCAAGGAGCTTCCTATGCTTGCTCCAAGCCCTCAACTAGTATGTTGCCAACTTTATCTTGCAGTAAGAAACTATCATGAATGCCAGTTCCCCCATCAATGTGTTCTTTGGCAGTGGTCCCAATTAACAGTCCATGGGTAACAGCATCAGGGACCCAACCCTTTTCCAACATCCGATCCAGAAATCTGCAGGCCTCATGCTTCTGACCCTCATTCAAGAGACCATTGATCACAATATTGTACATTTCTCGACTAAGAACTTCATCCTCAGAAGCAAGCTTTTCTATTGTGTGGATGATTGTATGCAACTTAGAATGATGGGCCATGAAAAGCAACACTTTACCTAGTGCTTTTGGATTGGGTGCTGAACCATTTGCAACCATCTGCCCCAACAATAGAGCACAATCATTTTGTCTGTTCTGCATGCACATCCCATTTAATAGAACAAGGTATGTTTCTACATCTAAAGGACAACCTTCCACCAACATTTGTGAGAAGACAACTGAAATGTATTTTGCATTGTCTGTATTGCACAACCAGTGCATAATGGTAATATATGCTGAAGCACTACATACAGTTCCAGAAGAGAAGGCTAATGATCGTAGTCGGATTGCTTCATCCATCTTTCCAGCTGAACAAAATGTTTCAATCAACAAATTCAACGAGGAACCTCTGAGAGGGCATCCACTTGTAGACATGAACTGTAACACTTCAGTAGCTTCTTTTAACTTTGCCACATGACAAAGACCTTCAACCAACTCTGCGTAAGAGGCATAATCTAATACCCAATATTTGGCACGGACCAAATTAAATAGCTCTAGGGCTGTTTCATATTTCTTAACTTTACACTGGCCAAGAACAAGAGCAGAGTAAATAGCACACCCGGGGGCATACGATGATATGATCATTCTACTGAGAACTTCAAAAGCTTTTCTGACTCCTCCATTCTCACAAAGTCTCCGAACAAGAATACTCCAAGAAAAGCTATCTGCTATATTCCTTTCAACCATTTTCTGAAGATAACCATAGGCCTTGAAAAGCTTACCACAATTGCAGTAACTAAGGAGCAAGACATTGTGAGGATCAACTTCTGAAATGGAATTCTCATCCAGAAAATCCACTGCTTCACTAAACTGCCCAGCGATACAGAACCCATCCACAATATCCATGTAAACATCAACCTCGGGAGTTAAACCAGTTGCTATCATATCCTCATGAAGCTTAATTGCCTCATCCAATTCTCGATTCTCACTTAAGCTCTTTATCAGAATCTGATAAACAAATGTTTCAGGCACAATACCAGAAGATCTCATCAATTTGAATAACCTTATTGCCTGGTCTGGCCTACTAACCTGACAAAAAATAGGTATGGTGATATTGTAAAATCTTCTGTCGAGGATGCAATTTTGGTCAAACATCTCTTTCAAAAATGAGATTGATTCATTAACTCTGTTTCTAGCACAGAGATTGGTTATCAATATCTCAAATGTCCTACTATTAGGACTACAGCCTTTCATGCTCATTCTTCTGAATTGCTCTATGGCAGAGGTAATTCTATCGGCTTGAAACAGTGCCTCCAACAAATGATTCAATGTATCAACATTGGGAGCAATCCCAGCTTTAACCATCTCCTTATAAAAGAACAAGATAGATTGAAAATCACTCCCATCCTTCACAAGAGAACCTAGCATAGCATTATAGGCAATGACTGAAGGGGTATGGTTCCCCAACTTCATCACCTCGAGAACCCTTGAAGCTTCTGCCAGCCTTCGATTTCTAACAAATGAATCAATCACCGGAACCAAAGCTTTTTCTGCAGATGACTGAATCGCCTTTATCATTTCAGTGCAAAAGAAATCCATTTCCCGAATATTACCCACCATACCGAGCTTCAGAATTATCCAGCTGTATGTGTCTGTCGTGTGATGGAAGCGTTTTTGAAGAGAAGCCCATTTGAAAATCTTTACCGCCGCGTTCAAATTGTTCGTAGAATCCAAAACACGAATTAGTTTCTCTGGGCAAAGCCCGTTCTTCAAAAGAACAACTCTTGATTGAAATTCAGTATCGTATCGCTGGCTTTGATCGTTTTCAGTAGAAATCTGAACATGGGTTGCGCATAAATGCGAAGAAATATATTTATTTACAGAAGTCCATCTGAAAATCCGCTTGGAGAAAATAAATTGTGGGAGCTTTGAGTCCATTGAATGAGACTCTCAGACCATTACTATCTTTGGATCCAGGGATACAGATTGTTGACTCGGTTAGGCATCTCTTTTTCGCACCTTCTGTATGAAGGGCACCGTGTGCAGCTTGTCTGCAACGGATTATTTTTTGACTCTTCCCTGAATGCTGAAGTTTGAGCATAATAGCACATTCTTTCCCCTAAAACTATTTTTGTTTCACTAAAACCCCAAAACTTATAAGCTGTACATTAGATGAGATGCAGAACAGATCACAAATCCGATCGCAAATCTGATCGCCACAGAAGCACAAGAAAATCCGAGCAGATGCAGTAGAATCACCAGAAAAGATTGACAAAAACCAACAATCAGAATTTCAGAAAATTCAAGAACCACAAGACGAAAAACAGAGCTCGAAGAGAGACGCCGCATAAAATAGGCAAGGAACCACCAAAGAATGACAAAGACGAGCAGAAGCAGAGAATCAGGCCACTGATTCGCCGGAGAAGCATACACAGACGATCGGAACCCTAGTCGCAGGGACGAGCAGAAGCAAGATCGGTTCTCGCGATGATACCATGTTAGCTTGTTAGGACTTAGGAGTGAGTTTTGAGTGAACTGCGTTAAGCGGGTTGAACATACATTTTGGACCCAAAAGAAAATACGGAAAAAATGGTTAAACACAAATATTTGTACCGTAGAAACAATACAAAAAACTGCCAAAAATACGAATACGAGAGCTTGTATAAAAAATACCGAAATTGCTGAGGTCATGCATATGACCGGCAAGCCGAGATTTCGGACCGTCAGATCCGGAATTTCGCCCAAATTGAATCTCGACCGTTGAATTATTCGAAATTTTGATTGAAATTCCGATCTGATGGCCCATGATGTTTGGCTTGACGGTCTTGTGCATTTAATGTGCAGGACCCAAGCAAAGTCCAAAAACTACTAGTAGGCCCAATCATCTAGGTTTGAATTGCGGAGAGGTGAGTACACTGATTAAGGGTTGGAAAAATATTGAGATTGGGAACCCTGACGGATGGCTCAGTTGGCAAAGCCCAACGCTTCCACATAGGTGGTCAGAGTTCGAATCTCTTCGGGGCCAGTAGCGAAGTCCCACCTATATTATTTATATAAAAAGCGCCTTGAAGATGAAATTACTAAGATTGGGATTACTGATACGTGTCAAGCATTCAACCGTGCATTAGATAAAACTGGAGCGTGTCAAAACAGATAAAAATCCATCTTCAAAGGCAAAGACGCCAAGTGAAACGGCCAGGGTTGGAGTGGGTGGGGGTAGAAGCTAGTCCAAAACAAATAATCCGAATTAACAAAATGCAAATCTAGGTGCATCACCAATGCTCTCATAAGTCCTTGGTAGAGAGGAGTTACTGAAAAATCAACTGTTGCTAAAAGGCTGAACTAGCTATCCTCATACGATAGCATTAACCTTTTGGTGTAATGTAGAAACACTCCCTTTTGGTGTAATGTAGAAACACTAACTCCAAACTTTAGTCCTTTGGAGGGGACCCCTGCAATAACAAGAGGGTTGCCCCAAAATCCTCCAATTCTGGTTTAGCCAAGAATTGTATCGTACCAAAGATCTGTAGGCAAAGAAACACGTGAGGGCGAGCTGCCTCTATGGATGAGAAGCCGCCTTCAATGATAAAGTTAGATTTAGGAGAACACATTTCCGAGAGGAGTAAATGTTCGAAGAGACAAAGCACTTGGGTAGGCGCAAGAGTTAATTCAGTCTTATCAAACAAGCGTACGAGTAACATTTTTATAGGGAGAAAAGGTGATGGAGGCGACTGATTCGAGCTGAAGGATGGCCAGATCCGATTCCTAACAAAGTTTACAGAGAGTCAAATGAATCCTTCCCGGGGCACATTCATCGAAGTTTGTACAGATTTTTGCCAAAACTAACAATGGAAGTGAATGGCACTTAAGTAACTGAAGCGGATTAGGTCTAACTCTTGAGAGCATAATTTGATTTCTTGTGTCCCAAATTTGTTAACAAAATCCCATTAACAGTAGCAACACCAATCGGTGACAGATTTAGATGCACAAGTAAATAATTGGTTTAGAGTACAAGATTGCTTAAAACATTTACAACTTGAATGGCTAATTTGGAATACTTAGATCATTACTTTCATCTAGTATTTATAACAACACTAAGTTCTACGATTAATTGAACTCTCTCTCATAAGGCTCGATAAATTGTTGGATCATAATCAATCCAATGGCCTATATTAATAAATAAATTAGATATTACTCAAAAACCTAAACATGCCATTTCCAAACCAACTTGCTATAGAGGCCTATTTTTGACAAACGTTATGACACACCTATTTAGCATTTAGGTATGTGAAAAAAAGGTACCATCCTACCCTACTCGTCCTATTTCATCACAAACGTATGAAAAAAATGAATAAAAAATAATCTTTAGAGGCCCTACTTTTCCATTGATATATATTTTCTCTCTCTCTCTTTTCAATTATCACATGATATCCAAATTATTTCTTCTATTTTTTTTAGTTTTATTAATTCATTTTGACATGACTGATCATTTTCAATTTGAACTTGAACGCAACTTTATACTATTAATAATTTAATCCCAAGACATAATTATTTTACGTTCCAACTTTCATCTATGCTTTTCAAATATGATGTCATAATTTAATTAGAAAGAGAAGATATGCGCTAGTATTCAAGTAAAAGGGTATTAATTTCAATTCAGTCTTTTCATTTCCTATTTAGTTTAGAAACGCCACGTAGTGCCATTTGATGCTCTCAGAAGGGCAATTTCTATGTCGATTTTGGCACCTGATCTAAGAAATAGGATAACCCATCTTGTCCCTTAATGGTCTGGAGAGTCTCTCTTGGTTTCTTCACTCTATCTCTGTTCATGACCCTCTGTTCAGTTCCAATCTTGAGAGAATCCCTATTTGGGTATAGTAGAGAAACATCCCGTTGGGTTTTGAAATTCAAATCTGTTGGTGTGAAGAAATAGTGTCTTAGCCCTCAGGCACGCTCCTCATCCAAGTCTCGCTCTTGAGACCAAAGAAGAGATGAGAGTGGGCCGCCTCTGAAGAAGGGAAGCCACCTCCAATGATTAAGTCAGTCATTGAAGAAGAAACTATGAATCACTCTTAGGTAAATAAATATCTAAGAAGGATGCAGGAAAATAATGAAGGAAATACTCTCGGTGGAGTTCAGAAGAGGTGTAATGGCTGGAGTGCCTCTCCTTTCACTTGTGTATTCAACCATTACTTATAATGAACCTTCGACCTCTGGGAACCTCAGGATTTGGATGGGCTTTTTTTGAGGAGAAGGCAAACGGTAGATATGGCTTCCGGAATTGCCGTGGTGGTGATGCGACCATTGAGGCTGCTTTTAGCCGTCGGGACGTCCTATCGGCAGCAGACAGTCCTGCCACACCCGTCCGATGATGTGACCGAAGCCCATAAGGAGGGGCTAGTCAAGTGGGCGTCTCAGGCTCGAGAGGGGCTTTGAGCGTGCAAAGCTCCTGCCATCCGCAGGGGATAAAGGGGGTTCCAGATGCGATTGAAGTGAATCTGCTATGTGGAACTTCTCCGCCATGTCCCATGTTAAGGGAATATTTCATCCTTTCGTACCTTCTCGACAAGTGAGATTTCACTTTTTTTTTTTTTTTTTGGTGGGAAACAAGTGAGATTTCACTTGGGCTTTAAGACCGAGTAGTACTCGAACCAGACGTGCCAATTGAGGCCGGTGTAGGAACCAGTTCTTTGGTCCATGAATGGTCGACGAATATGTCGATAACAAAATCCATCCCAAAACAGTGGCTTTCCCTGTAGATGCAACTCGTGTGAAGGTTTGGTTCAAGAAAGGCCATTCGGTCTCTACCTCCTCTGTTTTCAGGGATGTGGCTAATGTTCCCTATCTGGTGCATGTACAGTATGAACTCTGGTTACTCTGTCGAAAATGTGGAAAAATCTTCCATGAAACTCGGCATTATCCCATGGTGGAACAAAACCGAAGAAGCATAACTTGTGATTCCCCTCTCAGAATTTACTCTGATGCTCTCATAGCTTCTCTCTTTGTGAACACTCTTCTGAGAATAGTTTTTCACAGTGTAGAAGTCATTGGTTTTGACCTCAATTGAGATTCAGATGAAGAATTGGAAGACCCCATGCTTGTTTTGATCTAATCTATTTTTAACTTCTTTATTACCTTTGATCATCTTTATCTCATCCCTATGTGTTTTTTTCTCTACTTGATTATGTTGAATACTGTATTTTCTCTCAATTAGTTCATGTGCTTCTACCTTTATATCTCTTTATTTATCCTATTAACTATTGTTTACTTTCCTCTATGTGTTGAAAATAGGGACAATTACTGTTGCCCCCCTGTACTTTGATTTTATTACTAATAAAACCTTGTTCTTTACGAAATTACTATTGCCCTGCTTCCTTATAACGGTGTTAAGTAGCCGTTAAGTTTGAATATGTAATGTCTAATTTGTCCTTCATTAAAATTAAGAAATCAAAAGATGATGCTACACTTTTTATAAAAACCAGATTAAATGTCAATTTTACCCTAAATTCTTCATTTATTTTGAATTAAATAAATGGGCAAAATCCAAATCCGATTTGGTTTCCCACCATCACTAAACTTCATTTATTTTGAATTAAAGAAATGACCAAAATCCAAATCTAATTTGGTTTCCATCTTCACTAAACTTCATTTATTTTGAAAATATTTTTAGTGATATTCAGTTTCCAATTTGAGTTGAATTCGATTTTTCTTTCTCTTCGGTTTCTATTTGAGTTTTATTCAATCATTCTTTTTTTCTTTTGTAGTTTTTTTTTTTTTTAATAATAAAATGGATTATAGTTACTTTTTTCTCCGCAGTTAATTAAGGGTACTACTATAACTTGACAAAAGGGTAAATAAATAAAAAGATAAGTATAAAGGTATTTTAGGGTTTTTGAAAAAATATAAAAGTGCCACATCATCAGTAAACTAACGGAACTTAACAGTAGGGGGCATTAGTAATTGTCGACAAAGTTAAAGGTTGAATTAGTAATTTTGAAAAGTATAAGGGATACAATAGTAATAAAATCAAAGTACAGGGAGGCAATAGTAATTATCCCTTGAAAATATGATGTCAAAAACTACCGTATAAGACAAAACAGAATACCAAGTACTGAGTATGACAACTTATCTCTTTCTATGGCATGAATAGTCTACTTGTCAAAAACATTGTTGTGCACATCCATCAAGTGATACTCAAACAACGTTGGCGGAGTTGAGACATGTGGATGGTGTCGCACTTTCTTTAAGGTATTTAAAAGCCCCGAATAGTGCACACAGGTTCTAAGTGCGTTTTCACTCCCAAGATCAACCAACCCCTCCATCGTAGATGATGCACTCTGTAACGATGAACTAATGGATCCGAAAGCTATATTCACCAATCCGTCATAGACACAGTTTTAAAAAACTACTTCAAACAACGTCTACACTCGAATAAACAACCCCTTTCACCTTTATATAGGAAAGTAAAAAACATCACTAAGGGTCATCATCTCTAAGAAACACATCCCTTCCCTTAAGGCTTGTTTGTTAACTACCAAACTAGTCTCTCAAGAGAAACACCTATTGGCAATGTAGGTATTCATTAGGAAAAGATACAGCTGATTAATCAAAACGAGATTTTTGAATTTTTAAATAAAACTAATAAAATTACAACACTTAAGCATGTTACTTATTTTCTACATTCTTGTTGATTACTGTATTACTTCCCATTTTCTATAGTGTCGCTTTATGGATTCTTTTAACTAGTTGGCTTGGGTATTCTTTCCCAAACAACCTTGAACTGTTTGTCTAACCATGTATCTCATTATTCTGTTGATTTGCTCTTTATCTGTGAACTGAAATGCAAGGATTTCAATAAAATTAATCTCCCTAAACTGCTCAGTTTCCACAAAACCATTTCATCCATACCTTGCTCTAGTAAGTCCAGGTGAAAAGGGGGTTCTGTGTGTTCTTACTAAACAATAACACTCAGTATGTGTTGACAAACATTAATTTCTCCCACTTTATTGCTGTCCAGATGAAAATTATTGATATGTTAATAGGATGGATAATCTGCATCTATGAACCAAACAAACTTGGGAAAAAATCAAATGCTGGAGAGACTTGAGTGATTTTCTGGAATCTATCTCTGACCCCTTTGTAATTATGGACGACCTTAATGAAACTTTATTCCCTCTGATAAACTTGGATCTGACCATAATCCCATTGTCCTCTCACTTTTTCCCAAGAATTTGTCTTTCAGAAAGCTTTTTCATTTCTAATCTGCTTGTATCTCACCCTCACTTTTTTCAATTCCTATCATCTACTTGGAAGAATCTTCATGCTGACAGAACTTGTTTAACTCTATTGAGTCAAAATTTTATTTGATTGTTAATGTTGAGGAGACTTTTTTTTATGCAAAAATCCAGGCAAGATTTTATTCATAACAAAGACTGAAACACAGGATATTACCACCATAAAATTTCTTCAAACACCCACGGGGAAAATTATTCCAATTCTCCCATTACTTTGAGGACTTATTCTCAACTACCAACCCCACAAATCTAGGGATAACTGATGTATTATTTGACCAAGTGAATACAGATGAGGAGGCTAGATTTATCAGTCTCCCACCTCTGATTGATGATATAAAAACAAGCAATTTTCAATTTCTCTTCCTATAAAGCGCCAGGAGCTGATGGCTTTCAGGTAAGCTTGAATAAAAATTTCTAAGATGTATTAAAGAAGATGTAAACAACCATACAAGGACATATAGCAACATCCTCTGGTGAGTCTCCTGTTGGAAAACAATCTCTTCCTTTGGTGGGTCTCCCATGAGGAATTACCTCTTAGTAAGACCCTTCCAAGGGGAATAATGTTGTCTCACATTTATGTTTGGTTTGTGCATTTGACTATGAAGCTATGTGTCATGCTTTATTTTTTTTTCCCCCAGATGCTAGGGAATGTTAGCGACTTTGCCCTCTTATGATTGATGTATATGATATTTAGGATCATTTATTTTTAATTGGATTGATTTTGTACATTCTAAATTAAGTTCTTTTGGTGATCTGGATGTTGTGGATGTCATGTGGAGTACTCTATGTTGGACCATTTGGAAATCACGTAATGCAGCTTTGTTTCATGGATGTTATCCACATGTTCCATCTACTTTGCATTCTTTCACTTTGTTTAACGCTGAAATTTAGCAATATTATCATAGGTCTGTTGGGCCCTCCAATGAGGAGCCCCCCACTACCTTAGTGGTTGAGGCAGAGGAAGGACTATATTAGATCTTCACAGATGGTTCATGGGATAAGCATAGCAGGAGAGGAGGTCAAGGAGTTCTTATTTAGGAACCAGATGGTACTTATCTTGTGGTGCAATCCAAAGCTTCTATAGCTCGGTCTACATCCATTCTCGATTTAGAGGTGATTCGAGATGGTCTTTCGTTAGCACGTTAGCTTTAGTTACCCAAGCTCTTGGTATCCTTTTGTAAAATCCCTTATGATCCTAACTCGAAAATCCATATTGTAGGTCCAAGAACCCAAAATGTGATTAGAAGACAACTGTGAGTCATCTAGATAGAGACCATTGGATTAAAACATGAACCAATGGAAGTGGATGACGATGTTGAAGCTGGAATGTTGTTGAAGTTTGGAAGAAGATCTAACTCAAACAATGACAGACATGGATAGTGAATCAAGAGTTCATTGGCAACACGTTTGGAAGGTCTCAAAGATCATGTAAGAACCTCTGGGTGTGGTTTAAGAAGAGCCAAGTGAAGAACCACCCTCGAAATTGCTCCTGGAATAATTCCAGAGGTATGGATCTCCCTAGGCGACCCATATTGGTGTTCGTGAGTAAAAAAGGATAGTTTTGGTATTTTGGTGTTCCGGACCCTATTTAATGATTTCTTCAACCTAAAACGTGTTATTTCACTCCCTAGACGGTAAAAAACGTCATAGAGCTCGTTGCGAAGAGGGAGAATATTGCGAAGATTGTACGGAGAACTTTTCATGTTCCAACTAAGGTTTCTAAGGTTAGTTAATTCCTCCGTTTGATTTGTTCATCTCCATTTGATTTCGCCATTAGTGGATCCTTGTGGAGAGATCCTTAGGTAAAGGAGACCTAAACCCTACTTTGTTTGTTCTAGACTGGTTCCACAATCACTCTATTCTACATTTTTCTTTTCGGATAGATTCGGAGAAGACCTATTTGTGATCCGTTAGGTTTTTTATTCGATTTGAGTTTCCAAATGCTTGCTGTTGATAGATCATATTCTTAGGAGTTTTTAAAATTTTCTTTTCATTTTGGAAGAGGTTTGGAACCCAATCCCGCAGCCATCCAAATGTTGGATTAGATTCTTTTCGTACTCAGACTAGGGTCTACCAGCATGGGTTTCCCTTGGCGACCCATAGTGGGTAATGTTCAAGCGACTCTTACCCCCCCCCTTTTGGGTTGACTGACCATAGGTCCCCTAGGACACAGGAGACCCATATTGTTACTATTCATGAGATCCATACCCAATAGTAATGGTTTTGTTTTTACTTTTCAACGTAGGACTTCTAAGACTGTTTCTAACTTTTAACCAGCATTTAAATACGATTATTGGGACGCGTTAGAGTATTTTTTGTTTCTTTTGAAAAAGTACAATTTACTTGCAAGGTGAGGACATTCATATATTTATGTTTATCTTTAATTCCTAATATGATATTAAACTTGCATATTGAACTGTATGCCACTATTGAGAGACTTTTTCTATTATTGCAATGTTCTGAAATTATAAAATCATGATTGTTTATTGAATTGTAAGTATTATTGTTGAGCCAGAATAAAAATGGACTTCATCTGGGGTTGTGCAATAACCATTGCCCTAGGAACCTTAGAAGGAACATGTAGCGTCGGTGGCATCTCTAAGTTTGTCTAGATGAAACATGATTAGGCCCCCCATCATGTCATTACCCTATTGACTGAAGTATTGATGCCAAGTGACCCGGGGCAACAGTGTGGGTTGGTGGGCGCTCAAGACAGGTAACCAGTCCGTGAGAGGACACAACCACATTGTAGGGGTCATTCATTGGTAGGGTTGCATATAATAGGCCTAGGCTAGTGGGCGCCCGAAAATGCTAGATGCATGAGAGCTTCTCACTCATTACATGTGAATGACCGATAGGGTTAAGAGAAGGCGTAGTCCGAGTTGATTGGAGCCATAGGATACGTTGATTCTAGATCGAGAATGATATTGAACCAAGAAGGTGAGATGCATGAGGGGAAGTATTTGAACCTGGGATGATACGATTAAGTAGATAACTTGCATTGGGCTAGACTTTTCTCTGACACGCGCCAGTACTCATGCCAATGTTGTGGTGAGAAAGTGGTCCATCCCAGCCAATGTTGGTGATATGGACTATACCCCTTACCCGGTATCCGAAAGGGATTAGAGTGATGAGACCTACTTAGAGGATGTTGATGTTATATCTTAATGCATGTCTACCAAAAAAGAGACTTACATTGGTTAGAATATTTGAGCATTACCTCATACTAGTGCATTTCATGACACTTCATATCAGATCAGCATATAAATAGTTTTATCTCATATTTGAGTGGTGGATATGTATATTGATTTGAATTACTCGCTGAGTTTTCTAGAACTCATCTCTCATGGTTTGTTATTTTAGATGTCTGCACAGGTGAAGAAGAGACCCCTAGTTCAAGTTCGAAGGTATTTTCCCTTGATATTACAATAGAAGAATCGATGGGAGCTTATTGTGACCTGCGGTACAATCTGAGTGCCAGTATAGAGTACTATCAAGGCCCTAATCAACAATGATAGAACACGTTTATGGGCTTACAAATTAGATAGAGATCTGAAGATGCAAGTATATAAACACTTGGAGAAGAAGTCAAAACGTTAGAAGAAATAGACTTTGCTTTCTTCTTTTTTTCTTTTTAGTTTAACATTTCATTTGAGGATTAAAATTTAAACAGTTTGTCTTCGCTTCTGCTTATTGTTTTGAGATCCTTTTGAGATCCTTTGACTATTTACGATACTTTTATTTTTAATATTGAACTGTTGATTTACTCTTGCTCATGATTGTGTTATTATGTTGAATGGTGTGTGATGTGACATGAAACCAAATTTATGGTTCAAGCCCTCAATAGACAGCCCCATTCATTAGATTAGGCATGTTGCAGTCTTATTAAGGAGAATAGACATTTGAGCTCTAGTATTGATTTTGTATGCTTTCGTTTTGTTGCTCAGACAGATAACTGTTTTGCGGATGTGGAGCTAGGATCTTTAGTCTTGATCAGGTTTGGTGTACATCCCACCCCTTTTTTGTTATTGTAGATAACTATTATTTAACTCTAGATCAATTAGTTTAGAGAGTCTAGAGTTCAATATAAGTATCCTTTGACTTGCTAGCACAAGATTGTTCGATTAATAAGACCAAAACCTTTTAGTGAAGAGGTCATAGGTTCGACTCTTGCTTATGTCATTATGTAATATCCCCATCCTCTATATATAGAGAAAAAAAAAAAATATCCTTTGAACAAAATAATAATAATAATAACGTTTATTGCCTTTGAGAAATTTGTGATTTGCTTCTTGAATGAAAGTTATGGAATGCCAAGCAATTTCATTCTATTATTTATCTTAGGCAGCAACGCTATCTACTCATTGGTCAAAATCCACAGTTTCCATTTGAAGCAATACCATCAAAGCATAAGAAGAAAGGAAGAAAAAAGAAATGTTTCTCACAAGAACAAAATCTTAATTCTTCTTGACGTGAAAGAAAAAGAAATGTCTATAGAGTAAAATTTTGATTTAAAAAAAAAAAAAAAAAAAAGCCAAAATAAGGAACAAGTGTTATTTAGAGAAAAGAAAAAAAATGGAGTGCCCTTAAACCCACTTTAGCTACAATAATCATATTTGATTTTTACCAAAAACACTCTAATTGATAAATTTCGTGCACACTCTATTGTTGGCTTTAAATAGATAATCCTACCCCCATCAAAACTTTTTCTTGTTTTTTGGGTAAGATACCCATCAACATCGAGTCTGACGAAGTTAAAAAGAAATCCAGGGAAGAAAATTCCTAGAAGTCTCTTGCTTGTTGTATGTAATCAAACCTCGACAAATTTAAGGAACCTTCCTTGTATTATTTGTCATCTAATGCTTAAAATGCTCTCCAATAAGTAAATCACTACAATTGAAAATCTGAATATCTTGAACCGTCTTGATCAGTTCGTTATATTTCTAGGTGGGTTAATTCTGTAGTCAATTTTTTAATTAGGAAAGTTCAATTCGTGGTAAGTCGAACTGTATAATTTAGTTCCACTTCTTGACTTTTTGAAACTTGTAATCAGGATGTCTTAGCATTTCTTGTTCTTCTTCTAATTAAATTATTGTTTATCAAAAAAAAAAATCTGAACATCAGCTCGTTTTCCTCACCTGGTGGATGAAAGAACATCTATCAAATTCGACTGTATATTCAATAAAATAATAATAATAATTTTGTGTCTAGGTTCAACGAACCGTGCTAGCTAAGTAACCAAATATAATAATTTTTTTCTTTAAATATTTCGATATATGGATGTGCTCCAGGTACACTGATAACTTCTTATACATGAAGAGAGTAAATTTAAAGAGATTTTAAGTTTAAACTTTTCTCCTTCTTACACCTTTTCTTTTCCTCTTTTCCCACGGGTCCTGTAATGATGCTTAAAAAAATAATGGCTTATTTTATTATGTAGATATGATATACTTTTAAACTAATGGTTTGATTTATTTATTATCTTATTATTTTTATTGACAAGTGACAGTCTAGATTTTTCAAGTGCAAAATGTAATTCAATCGGACTGCTTTGCTGGAATAACGATGGGGTGGGAAAAAGGGGTGAGAAAATTTTTGAAAAAAATAATTTTTTTCCTATTTTTCCTTTAAGCTAGGTTTGTTTGATGGAGTAAAGGTGACCCAGGTGGGATCACTGGGATGGGAAAATTTTAAAAAAAATTAAATTTTTGCTATTTTTCGATTAAATTCTTAGAATGTATATTGTTTAGTTGCTTAGGATGAGAAAGTTAGAGACAAGTTTTCTTGATTTAAGAAAACTTGTCTGATGAGGTAGCATTCTAATTTTTTTCATTTTAAGTCATTTCAAAATTCCACAAAATGTGTTAGGGCCTGTTTGGTTACATGAATTCAGAAATTTCAAATTTCTGGATTCATGAATCTGATAATTATACCCGTTTGGTTGTAAAAATCTCTAGATTCATGAAATCTAAAGATTCATCTTTTTACACTAAAAATGTGAATCTGTAGATTTATGGGTAAGAGGTGAAATCCAGAGATTTCAAAAAACATATACATTTACACATTTATAAAAATTACGTTGATTAAATAGTTTTATTGGATAAATCCAATGATGGGTTAGTAAAGCGGTTAAAGACTCTACCTCCCACGGGGAGGTCTTGAGTTCGCACCCATTCGACGGCATTAATTTGAGGATGTAATTGCGCGCAAGCTGCTGGCTCGGATGAACCTCGTAACAAAAAAAAGAAGAAGTTAAATTTGGCCAAAAAAATCCACAGATTTCATTCTAAACTAAACATCTATTTTATAAATTATAATTTTATAGATTTGAAATCTCTAGATATTTTAAATCTCCAGACTCATGTAACCAAACAGACCCTTAGACTTTGTGAAAAAATGTAGAAAAACAAAATACAGGACCCACAATTGACAATTCATCACTTTCCTTTTCTTTTCCCTCACCACGCTATACATGTGGCCCACATGTTTTTTCCTATCCTTTTTACCCACTCTACTTTTACAAACAAATATAACCTTAAATCTTAGAAGTGTAAATTGTTTGGTTGCTTGGAAAAAAAAAATTAGAAACAAATTTCCTTAAATTTGAGTGAAAAAATTAGGGACAAGTTTCTAACTTTTTCACCCCAAGTTTTTTTGATAATTCCACAAAATGAGTGTAATTTTGTAAAAAAATAATATATGAAACCTATAATTAATATTTTTTCACAAAATTCATTATTTTTCTTTATTTTTTCCTTACCCTGCTACATAGAGTCCACATATATATATTTTCACCCATTTTTTTCCACTCACCATTGCAAACGAGCACAGATTCTTGCAAACAAAAATAACCCCAAACATTTGGGGTTACTAAAATAAGAAAATAAATAAATAAACCATTTGGGGTTTAAAATTAATGGATGAGATAAAAGATGCATTTTGAGAGGTGAATTTTAGGTGTTGATGTGATCGTGAATCTGGCTGCTGTCAGATGACATTTCACGTGAACCAAACAAGCAAACAAGAGTCAAGCCAAAAACCGACAGTAATACAATGAATGACACATGTGTTTCTTCTGTGGGGTCCACCTTCATGAGGTCCCATCCTATCATGGAAGGAAGAGATACGTCAAGCCCTCCCTCCCTCAACGCCCGCTTGGGGCTTTTCACGGCTTTCCAAATTCCAACTCTCAAAACCACTGAGAAGCCACACGCATTGTTTTTACCTTCGACCACGTTTCCACCAAACAACCACCACTCATGTTTTTTCAAAACAAAGATCATGACGTCACTGATTTCGCACTCTGAGTTCAAACTTTACTTTCCATTTCACGGCATCCAAACAACATAGAAGGGAAGGTTTTCCACTCTGTGTAGAATTCCTTTCAAGGAAAAAAAAAATCCAAACCTTCAATAGGTCAGGTTGGATTGGGTTGGTTACTGTAAATCTAATTCTTTTCTTATAAAAAATGAACTATTCATTTCTTTATAGATGTGTGCTATGTGTCCTAACATCAAATCAAATGATTGAAATCCATTTATCAGTCACATCATTCAGTTGATTGATATGACTGATAAATAGATTTCAACCATCTGATATAATGTGATACATGACACACATTAACAAGGAAATGGATGGTCCATTACCAAATATTGGTCTAGGTTTAAGAATCCCAAACCCAAATTCTACTATGTGAGGGTTTTTCTAGGTCTGATCCATCCTAATTTGTTTAACATGACCTAACTCTCTTAATCATGAAAACAAAACAATGTGTATCGATTAGGCACCAAATAGAATTTTAAGTATTATCTCATAATGACTATAGTGCATGTAATGTTACTAAAAACAAAAAAGATAATATTATAAACAATTTTTTAGTGTCACCAGATCAATTTTTAGTCTAACCAACCATAGCCATTTGTTGTATTTAATATCCTACAATCAATGATCTACTAGAAGAAAAAAAAATTCCATTATGGATGAGGGTGAACTCCGTTATAAATGTATGTTTTGTTTACATTATATCACTGTAAATTCAATGCGTTGATGTACAATTTAAAGGAAATTAACACCATAGGATACAATTCATCCAAAAAAATAACTGTAATGGAGTCAAAATTTGACACGACAAGAATCTCATAAATTAAAGTTTCAATAAATAATGAATACGAGCCTGGTCGTAAATAAAACGTGTTAAATGATGAATATGAATTTGATATTTTTATATTAATACTTGAAATCAATAATTCCAATAATTTGAAAGAAAAAGAAATATAAGATTAATCACAAATCAAACTTCTCATTTTATTTGAAGAAAATTAGACTAATACATCTTAAATAAAAAATATTAGCGTCTTGAATAATCTTCAACGCTCATGGAGGAGAAGACAAGTAGAAGGTGGCTATGGACCACTACCGGCCATCTTTAGCCCATATAATTATTAATTTTCGAATCGATTGTAAACATCTTTATTTCTCTTCGCAAATTGCAACCTCTTTTTTTAGTAAATTTTTCCCAACAATGTCACATGCTAAATTAGTTATTGGTTAAATTTTCTTTAAACTTTTTCAATACAATGTCACATGATTAATTTTTTTTTTCCCTAAACAATGATTTTCAATGTTATTTTATGCGTTTTCAATGACTAGGGTATAGTGCTATACATAAAACTATTGTAGCCTAACCTTACTTAGATCATTTAAAAAGTATATTTTATCAATATTTTTGACCATTTCACCCTATCAAACACTTATGGATGGAATCTATTTAAGGATAAGGTATCTTTCTATAGGGGTTAGAGAACACTATTTGATTGGGTGGTCCACTATCTCAACATTTGTAGATTAATAAAATCATCCAATGAATAGTCAAAATTTCACATGAGGCACACCAATACCATCACCATGAGGTCCATGATACATGATATTCTGGAGTTTGGGCACTGCTTTCTGCAATGCTCCTTTGTTTATGTTTCTAGGTGGAACAATTTAGTTGCTGACCACCTAGCCTGGAGGGCCAAGTCGTTGGATGGCACGACTATTTGGCCCAATTATGTTCTTTAGCCATAGTCTTTATGTAATTCTGTTCCCTTGGCTTTCTCCTTCCAATTAATAAATTTTCCCTCTCGCTGCTTTGTGTGGGTAACCAAAAAAAAGAAAAAAGAGGTCCATGATACAAAGAATAGAGTTCTATTTCATTCAACGACCCTTGAAAAAAATATAAAAATGCACTAAAGAGACTTCATATTGATTCCATTTTCATATGTTGTATAGTGATGTTAATATATTCCACTTTTAACCCTTTGAGTCTAAAATAATGTATCAAAACTTAAAAAACTTTAAACACTAATAAATTCAAATTTTCTAATGCTCACATTAAGACATTTTTGGATTTACTGACCCTATACTTTAGATTGCCAACACTTTTAATTTCTTTTTTTTAAATGGAATTTAAGGTTTATTCAGACCAATTCACGACTTCACGTGCATCTTGACGACATCATTATGGGAGCTTTCATATTTAATTAATCTAGATATAGTTTTGCCCTTAGCCTTAAGGGGATTCAAATTCTGACTTCCTACATAAAAGCATTAGTTTTTTGCCAATTGAACCACCCTCAGGATTTTATTTATTTATGGTTTTAACTGCTAATGTTATTGAGGGTAATTTAAGATTAGGGTTATTTAGGATAATTTAATATTTAACAATTAAAGTAATTTGTTTTTTGGAAAAAAATTACCAAAGTAATTGAGAATTGGATAGTTTCAAATTTTATAAAAATTTGATGACTTTGTTAGGTAAAAAAGTAGGTAAGTCATATTATTCAACTAAGAAGGGTCCAAATGACATTTGATGAAACTAAATGACATTTACCTTTTCTTACCCAAATTTGATATACAAATTGATTTTTTTTAGAAGCTAAGGTTCATTCGGGCCAGTTTGCACGCATATCATCGGGGAAGGCACTGTCTGAAAGGATCGAACCCATGATCCTCACTGAGAAGTATGGGTCTCTACCACTCTACCAATCCTGCACTAGCACGAAATTAAAAAATTTCTAAAAAAAACCTTATATTCTTTATTAAAAAAAGAAATACCTATTTTCCTCCGAGCTTTTCTCGTCCGAGGGATTCACATGAATCACACAATTCATGCGTCGATACTACTTGGCTGACATCAGCACCCATCGACCCAATTCCGGCGTTCCCCCCCCAACTCTTATCCTTTCCGTACGTGTACCACGTTGGGTAGGTCTCTGCCGTTAAAGCCGTTTTCTCGTGAGGTTAAAATCGTAAATATACTGAAAATGAGAGGAAAAAAATCTCGTCTCTCTCCCACTCCAAGTCTTCCACTCTTCCGTTCCTCGTCAAATCCCGATATAATTGGAAAAAGTAGTCCTTCACCAATGCGTACCTGCCACGTGTTCAAGCCTTCACATGATTCCTTAATTCTGTGACTCATACTTTTACCCCATACCTCTTTTACCCTTCGCCCACCTCTCCTTTTCTCTCTCCTCTCTTTGTTATTTACATTTTAACCCTTCTCCTACCGTTCCTCCGTCGCCTAATCTATATATTTCAAGTCCTCTCGTTTGCAGATTCACCTTGCACAGCTTTATCTTCTGCGCGAGGGAGGGAGGGAGAGGGAGAGAGAGAGAGCGTTCTTGGAAGAAAAGCTTTCTTGTCTCGTGTCTTCTGGGGTTCTGGTCTTCTGGGTTTTCGGATTTATGGTTCGTTCTAGTACGTGATCTACTTAGGTTTTTGTTGAAGTGATTTGCTAGGAGTAGCAGAAGGAGAGAAGAAAAGGAAGAGAAAGCAAAGCAGAAGGGGTAAAACCCAGTTGTTGCAGAGTTGTAGACATCACGGCTATATCTAGAGTTTTCCGGCCTCTCATCCATGTCCGACCAGTACGACGTAAGGGTTGTGTAGTTGAAACCAGCAATCCTTCGCCGCACGGTGGACGTGGTGCTCTGCCTTCCGAAGGAGGAAGCCCCTCCGATCTCCTCTTCCTCGCCGGCGGTGGTTTCTGTTCGTTTGCTTTCTCCTTCTAATTTTACGTTTTACTACCTTAGAACTTAGATAAAAGATTCAAATAGAGCAGTCATGTTGTTGAAGATCAAAAGGGTTCCCAGTCTGGTTTCCAATTACCAGAAAGAGGAAGCAGAGGGGTCTGGTTGCGGTCGGAATTGTCTGGGCAAGTGTTGCATGCAAGGTATTTCTATTTTGAACCCCTGTTCTTCTGTTGGGCTAAGCTTTGTTTGGTTTCTTTGTGCCTTGATTAATTTGGGTTTGGAACAGGTATGAAGCTACCACTGTACACTTTTAAGGCCATGAACAAGATGGTCCGTGGGAACGAAATGATTGCAGATGAGAAGACAGAAGCACCGGTGGCTTTTCTGGATTCACTCCTCCTTGGAGAGGTATCTCTGCTTATTCCAAGAACTGGGTTCCATTTTCACTGTTGTTCATCTTCTTGAGCCATCTTCCGTGAATTTATTTGCAGTGGGAGGATCGCATGCAAAGAGGGCTCTTCCGCTACGATGTCACTGCCTGTGAAACCAAGGTTTCGTCTAGATTCTTCCCCTCTTTTCTAATTTACATACATTTTTTGGTTTGATTTTTGTAGGTAAGTGGGGATCGAATATGTGACCCGAGGGTTGCAGGTTGCAGCAATTTCAATTTCTCCCCCATGGGAGCCCAATTCTTTCTACTAACATCTCTGCAGGTAATACCGGGTGAGTATGGCTTCATCGCTCAATTGAACGAAGGTCGTCATCTTAAGAAGAGACCCACCGAGTTCCGAGTCGATAAGGTTCTCCAGAACTTTGATGAGAAGAGATTCAATTTCACAAAAGTTGGGCAGGAGGAAGTGCTCTTCCAGCTTGAACGGAGTGAAGATGATGAAGCTAATTTCTTTCCATATGCACCCATTGATATTCATCACAGTCCTAGTGTTGTTGCTATCAATGTAAGTGGGTTCCTACAATTCCTACACCTACCCTTCTCTTCAAACTTGATTGATGTACCTTGATTTTGTACTGTAATTTGCAGGTGAGTCCCATTGAGTATGGTCATGTCCTTTTAATTCCTCGAATTTTCGAATGTTTGCCTCAAAGGATTGATCAGGAGAGCTTCTTGCTTGCTCTCCATATGGCAGTGGAAGCAGACAATCCATATTTTAGGCTGGGTTACAACAGCTTGGGTGCCTTTGCCACCATTAATCATCTTCATTTCCAGGTTGCTTTTACGTTCTTTATACTGCAAGTGTAGTTTTTCCAACAATTAAACTTCATGGGTTCTTACAGCTCAATGTAGCTCAACCCTTTTATGATGTCTCTTAAACATGGACAGGCTTATTATTTAGCAATGACCTTTCCAATTGAGATGACACCTAGCCGAAAAATCACCACCTTCCATGGTTGTGTGAAGATCTCTGAGCTGTTGAACTATCCGGTCAGAGGTCTTGTCTTTGAGGGGGGCAATACTCTGCTTGACTTGTCAAATGCTGTCTCTGCTTCCTGCATTTGCCTTCAAGACAACAACATCCCTTACAATGTTCTCATCTGTGATTCTGGGAGAAGGGTCTTTCTCTTCCCACAGGTGATTAATCTTTTCTTTTCTTTTCTTAGCTCCTTGTGCTTCTGATTAGAAAATAAATCTAGTCTTACATTTTACTGTTTCATTCCATTCTGTGAAAACTCAACAGTGTTATGCTGAGAAACAAGCTCTTGGTAAAGTGAGCACAGAGCTTCTGGAGACTCAAGTGAACCCAGCAGTGTGGGAAATTAGTGGACACATGGTGTTAAAGAGGAGGCAAGACTATGAGGAAGCTTCTGAAGAAAATGCTTGGAAGCTTCTTGCAGAGGTATCCCTCTCTGAAGAAAGGTTCCAAGAGGTCAAAGATCTCATTCTTGAAACAGTTGGTTGCAAGGATTCTGAAAATGGAGATTTGAACCTAAAGATGGCTGATGAAGATGATGATGGCTCACCTCAGCATCCCAGTGAAATAGATACCATGAAGAAAGGAAACTATACCAGAATGGTTCCTGGACAACAGAAATGTGTGGTTCTGCAGTAGTGAGTTGTTATATATGTGTAACATCTCCGGTAACATAGCCAAGTATTTGCAATATTTTCTTGTTTCTGTATTTACTGTAGAAACATAAAGAAAGAGCGAGCGAACTGAGTTTTCTTCTACTGCTCAATATGATAATAAGCCTAGGTACAAGGGTCTTTGTGAGATATGATCTCCCTATGTATTTTCTTATATCATGATATATAATGCTCAGGCATCTGTGTGTTCTAATTTTCAGTCTTGTTCTGCTCCCCCTTTCTCCCAAATATTTTTTTTATAAAATAAGTTTATCTTAGCCTTAAAGATATTTGTGCAACAAAGATATTATCTAACTGTTTTGGGGGTAAAATGCTACTCAATTTTGAAAATTGGGTTTTTTTTTGAAGGGGGGGGATCATGTATGCTTCAAGAGTTTGTTGAGTGAAAATGGAATTATAACATACAACAAGAGAGACGTAAATTTCCTTAGATATATAGTATGTCTCAACCGTCTAAAGAATGTTTGTCGACGTTCCTAGTAAGTGGACCAATAAATTCTCCACGTAGTCCATAGCTTTATTAGTTAACTCTCCAATTTTCTATTTTTGAATTTATGTTGGTCTTCAGTCTATGACTACATTGCATGAGGCAGTGAATTGACTACAACCAATGAATAACAACTTTGTAATATAGGAGGTGAAAACCCTATTTTAAGAAAAAAGACCAAAATGCCTCTGCTTCAAAATGAGCCCAAAAAGAAAATTAAGCATCTCCAAACAGATTTTGGCATGCAATTCAGTTATTTTGAAGAGCTTGAAATCCTAAAGATGACCCAGAGCCTAAGAGGAGGTGGTGAATGCTGAAAAAGGGTATTCCAAGGAAGCATAGGCTCCAAAATGGGTAAAAAATAAAATTTGATTGCCGAACCTCCAACCTTGCATGTAAGAAATCATCATGCAGAAGGGAGATGACATCCAGAAAAGGTAGCCCACTGAAAGCTTGGATCTTGAAAATCTCAAATTACTTCAGCTAATAGAGCTAGATTAAGGTGGTCACCAAGTATCCTTGGATGGGCATAACTTCTTCTATGATATTCAAAGAATCTTTGCTATTAACGAAAATATTCTTTATGCATTCCATCATGAATGATGATAAGAGATACACCCAATCATCAATTCTGTTGCAGACTCTCTCGCTTGGAGGGCCATGTCCTGTCTTAGAAGCACATTTCACCATGTTTTGCTATTTGGCTCCAAGAGGCATGTCTAAAAGATGCTTTTATCTTTTCAGTTTTTGATCAATAGATGCTCTCTTTAAAATAAAATCTAAGGAGAAAAAAACAATCTTGTCAGAAGGGCTTCTGACTTGAAAGAACTTAGCTGAGTGAAGACAGGATCTGTAGTCTCCACCCCTTTATGTGGTGGTTTGCTACTGCTTTCATGACCAGCAAACCCAAATCAATACTCTTTTGACGCATCAGAATATAGAATTTTCGGGGACCTAGAAGACCATTGTTTGATAACCCACCTCTGCTCCAAACTTTTATACCACAGATCTGCCCTTTCCATGAAGCTTGAGCAGGAACACTACCAGCAGTTCAGGAGCCAAAAATAAGGATGGGTTTGGTAATGGTTCCAGAAAACAGTTCTGGTGTTCTTTTGTTCCTAGAGAATAGAATAACAAGTACTAGGTTTTTGACTAAAAAGGAATGTGGTTCCTGTTTAAATCTCAACAGGCATGAACACCAAGTATGGAAATTTAAAGCTAATTCAATATCAACACTACAAGAAAAGGCATTTTTGGTGTCATATTAATTCCGACGTCATAAAAAACTACCGCTAATAAGCAGATCTACCGACGGTTTTAATGTAGCTCTCAATATGTATTTATTTTATGACAGTAAATGCAAACTGCCATTGAAACCTGATATTTATTGATGCCTATGGGGGAAAATGGCCTTCTCTTATGGTGCTTACAGTTCTATACTTGAACCCTATGTTTTTCTCCTCCCATCCTACAGCAATCACTCAGCAAATACTTTCAACTGTATGACTAATTGCAATGTCCTCTGCACCTTCTGTTGCCTAGTCCAAGACAACAGTTTCCAAGCTATGAAAATGAACAGACTGTTAAGGAACCAACTTCTGGTCCCAATTGACAAACTTAACATCTGGAGACCAACTATAGCAACATCTGGAGATACTTGTTCTCTTCTTTCTATACCACAAGTGATCAAGCAATTTTGAATTTCCACTTAACCTTGCTGTTCTAGGTAGACCTTTGGAACTTGTGCATCTTTTTATCATAAATCAGGATTAGTTGGTGTGGAAGAAGGGTTGATACCTATGCTTGGGGACTATTAGAGGCATTTCTAAAGAGGGGAAAAGGCTGGTTTCAGTTTAGCTTGCTCAATTAAAACTCCTCAGAACTTCCACCCATCCAAGGGAAAATGCAGTTTCCTGATGCTAGACATGAGAGCCTAGTTTCCATGTGGTCCCCTTCAAAATTGGCCGGTCAGCATTTCCCATTTGTTTCCTGTAACATTGTTTTACTGAAATGGCAGAGTGTTTCAACTTCAAATTTGTGAAAGAAACAGTGTCAAGTCAAGATGTAAAGCAAAATAATGAATTTCAATCCAATAATATTCCAACATGCTTGGTTCTGTAACCTCTTAGTGGACAGTAGTTCTGAAAATGAAATTTGATACTGGAAGAAATTTAGGTTGCAATTCTATTATGAGTTCTTTACAAAGAACAACAGAACACCCAAGGTGAAACTTTACTAATACACATTATCGGGACCAAATGCTGATGGCTATGGAATATTTTACCCTCAATGTCTTATCTCATTTTCTTTACTCATGGCCTCATCAAGCAGCATTTGACTTGGTTCAGCCAACAAATTCTCATACCATGGATTCTTTTATACAAGTAGTGATGAAGCATCCAAATTCATTCCAGAAGCGGCAAGTTACATGAAAATGAGGAGGCTCCTGCTAGCTGCTGCTACCTTCCTGACATTAGATTTACTATTGGCTGATTACCATAGAATGCTCGGACATCCCAATCCTCAGTTGAGGAGGAAAGGGTCATTAAGGCAACTACCATTGATCTCATGGTTGGCCTCAAGTCAACATTTTCTTGTGTGCAAGCCATGGCAAGCTCAGCCATCTGCAATAAAAACAGCCAAATAGCTTTATTAGATTTTGTAAGGTAACTATACCTTGAGAAGATATTTGCTTATCTCTGCTTCCACCTTAAGAACTGAGTCAAGTGGATAGTCAACCCCAAGCCTAGGGTCAACTAGCTTGCGGAGATCTTCTTCCGGATTGGGCTGATTAAGAGCATCCTCAAACTGTATAAATACCAAGTAGTGATGGTTATTTTTAATGAGTGATATTTTCAGAAGTAATGACATCATCATTGAATTAAAGGGAGCAAGAGAATGACCAAGGCCACAAGTCCTTTTGATTCTACAGCAGATGCAGTTGGCCTAACCACTGCTTCCTTGGCTGAAATAAGTTCAAAAAGGACAACTCCAAAAGCGAAGACATCAACCTTAGGAGAAACATCACCGTATTTAGCATACCTGCAAAAGTGATGTGAAAAGTCAAATTCATATTGGAGCATGCATTTATTGTATTTCAAAAGCATGCATTTATTGTATTTCAAAATGTCTAAAACTCTATCTCACTATACTAAAGGCAAAAGAAAAGGGGGGGGGGTTTAACGTAAAGCCAATTAGCGTTTAGTTATTCTATTCTTTGTGCCACCTAAAACTAGCTAGAGCAGCATTGTATTGCCCACACATGCACTTGCACGTGGGACTTTCTGGAGTTTGCAGTTAATAAGATTTTATTTTATTACTATTATTTTTTTAATGAGAAGACATTATAAGATATTGCTAGATTGAAAGTTCCAGTCTTCCAGCAAAAACTTGCCCTGAAATAAGCTGAAAATTACTAGAAAGTGAAAAATGCTGATCCCTGGAAAACAGGTCAACCATTCCTATAGCCCAAGCAATTATAATAGTCTCCAGTGCATAAAAGTAGTAGGACTTGACTTCTCAGTGGAGTGGTCGTGGGTTCACTCCTTGCCAGCGGCAATACATAATATCCCCATCCCAAATTTCCCTATATATAAAGGGCGTCCTCGTACCAAAAAAAATAAAAAATAGGACTTTTATGACGAGAAGTATCATTGTAAGAAAGGAGGAGATGGCAACACTTATAGTTCTATTACATAATTAAACTTTGTACTGAGGAGACATAAATTACTAGATATCATGCTCTGTCCAAAAGAAACTCCCGTAAGGAATGTTAACCAAATAATACAGTAATGGCAGAATAGGAACAACAAGAACAAGCCTTGTCCCTCCTGAGGTTAACCAGCTTGAGATCCCTTCACATCTTTCTTTCACACAAAATCCCATCCCATCTCCATTTCTCTCTCCCCACTAAATCTAACCCCATAACGAAGTGCATAACCATAATTCCATCCCCTTTCTTCTCCCACCCCTTTTTATAGTCAAACAAACACACCCTAATGGAAACTTGTTTTAGGCTCAACAAAGATATTTAAATCACCAAATTATATTGAACTAAAAAATCCACTTTATTCATTGAATTTGCACCTTTCATTGGCAGTAAAAATTGAACCATTAATGTAATATTGCCTATTCTAACAATGTTTTGATTGTGAAACATAATTGGCAAGTAAATTATACAATAAAAGGCACATAATATAGGAAAAATATGCAAGAATTACTTAAAAACTTAAAAGCTTCAACTACAAACCACAAAGTACAATTAAGTGTGAACATTGCATATCACATAGACACCCAAATCAAGTAAAATGGACAATACATATGTCAAGACACTCTACTACCCTAGTCTACCATGTTCCAACTCCCAACAATATTACACCATCAGTATGTGACTGCCAGATATGAACTATGACGTGCTGGATGCAGTCCGCTCAATCAATCTCTTTGTAGTGATGTGGCACCCCCTAGTAGAGCATCCCGGTAGTACTACTGAGTGGTGGTGCGGCCAAGAAGTCAAGAACCAAGGATTTTCTCATTCTTTGTCAAGTTACTATGTAATTTCTAGGTCTGTCTCAAGTTGGCTTTTTTTTCTTCCTTGTTTTATTATTATTTTTTTAAATAGTGGACAATGTATCAGTTCTACAAAAATTCAGTGATGGTACAAAGTGCTCAAATTTTGGTTGAGATATTTGAGTTTGTGCATGTTTTTGGTCCTAGATATACGGTTATAAACTCCATCTCAAGGAGCTCAAGTTTCCTGAAATCTCAGTAAGACTTAAAACAATCCCAATCATTGATTATCTAACACAAAACCCAAGCCATGAAAGAATTGACAAGGTTTTCATGGCTTACATGTTGGAACCAAATAACTTTTAGATTTACCAAATTTCTTCATTAAATAAACCTATAGATTAGTATTAATACCCCAAAAACCAACAGAGATTTTCCCCAACAACTTGAAACTCTCCATTCCACAACCCCCCCCCCAAAAAAAAATAATAAATAAATAAATAAACCCAGAGAGTTTATATAGAAACATGTAGGTAGCTAGCTGATAAGCATGCATTTATCATTATTTATTTGATTTAATTTCCCATACTTAGTTAATTAAAAGAGAGCTAATTGATTATATTTGTGTATTTTTCAGGAAAAAGGTGATTTTGGTTATTAGAGATAATATGGAGTAAAGTTGGTAAATATATTAGATATTGGTGGATTTTAAATCATGACATTCAATCTTGCTGCCCAAGAAATCATGAAAAGTGAGATCTTAGCCAAATTGGAAACAGGTGGAGGTCTAAGGAACAAAATTGGTAATAAATCTGAAAATCGGGTAAACAGACCTACCTTCAGTATTTTGGGCATATTTCTCTCGTATGAGCTCGGATCGTGGTGGTTCAAGATGCTATGGAACGATATCGAAAATATCTACAACTTTCTAGTTTTGAGTTTTTCCAAAATCCGAACGAATAAAGGTCGAATCAACGGGTAAAGAGAGGGGATTCATTGTGTGCGGGAGACATAAAAGAGAAGCCAGCCATAGAGAAGAGGAGAAGACGGCGAACACGGATCTTGGGTCTCATCTCTCTCATTGCTCAAGAAGAAGACCACATCTCTCTCTCTCTCTCTCTCTCTCTCTCTCTCTATGTTTCATTTCTATTTTTCTTATGAACTTTGTGATAATAAGTAACTAGTTCCTTTTCTTTGGGATGTAGATGAACCATGCATATTTCATTAATTTGATTATTCTATATCTTCTAGTTGATTGTGTTTGAGTTTGGCCAAAGATGTTCTATAGCTTAGCAAACTAAGCGTGCCAAGCTTCGGCGAAGGACAATAGTCTTGCGAAGATAGGGCATATCTAGGAAGACCATCTTTAATTTGCTTTGAAGTGTAGAGTTATATCGGTTAGGGAAAAGCATTGGGGATTCGAAATCCCAAAGATCTTCACGTATTCATTGTTAAAGTTTTTGCATTAATTAATAGATTTAACTTAAATTTATTTTGTTGATTCAATCTTAGTAATTTAGCCTTTTAGTTTGTTGGATTTTATTAGGAGTCTAATAAGAGTTTGTATAGGAGTTAAATTAGAGTTTGTATTCATATAAAATTCTATTCCTTGTAATAATATACTTTCCACTTAATTATAAATAGAGGGCTTGAGATCATTGATCAAAAAGCCATTCTATACTACAATCGTTTCTTTCAACATGGTATCAGAGCCTAAGTTCGATTAGGATGTTCTTCTATTTTTTTTCTTTCTTCAAACCCATAAACCCACAGCAGATTATTTTTTTCTCCAAAACCCTTCGCAGTTCTGCCCACAACCTCCGCAACCACGGAAATTCCCTCAAACCCACGACCATGCACTGTTGCACCCAAGCCGGGAAAAAAGGGAGAGAGAGAAGAACCAAACGCTGCTTGCTTCTGCGACTAGGAAAACAAAATCGCAGGCCACAACCTGCTGCTTCAGCTAGAGATTGCATCGATCGCAAACCCTCGCAAATCCATCGCAACCAATTTCTTTCTCTGCACTACAATGGGCTCGACCAAGAAGAAAAGGAAAGAAGAAGAGAAGCCACCATCGCCATCGCCTTAGCTGCTGCTGCATCATCTTCCCAATCGTGCGCAACACAAATCTTCGTTTTTTCCGGTGTGTGGAAGAAGATATCGATTGTTAATGATTTATTTGGTTGGTTTTTGGGTTCAACTTTTGGTTTGGTTTTTTAGTTCATTGTTTGGTTCAATTCTTGGTTCATTGTCCAAAATAGACTAGACCATAACCATATTTTTCCTTCTTTTTTGCCTCTGGTTCTATTAGACTATTGCATTCTGAGACGTTTAGTTTTTTTTCAAAAGGTGAAGACTGAAGAACTGCAGACAATTTTTTCAACATGACAACTATCAATGGTACTACTGCTCCCACCAGCCCTGAACATTACCCCACTCTTCATCTTTTTTCAGTAAGATTTGATGGGACAAATTATTTAATTTTGGTCCCGATCTGCTTACTTGACTATTGCTGGAAGAGGACTTGTTGGATACATTACGAGCACCACTATCAAACCTACTACCACAAGCGTTTCACAGGATAAATGGATCTCGAATGACTCTCTTATTATGTCATTCTGTTGAAAGAAACGATTGTGGTGAATGGCTTATTGATCCATGATCTCAAGTCCTCTATTTATAATTAAGTGAAAAGTAGACTATTACAAGGAATAGAAGTTTACATGAATGCAAACTCTAATTTAACTCCTATACAAACTCTTATTAGACTCCTAATAGAATCCAACACTCCCCCTCAAGTTGAGGCATAGATATTAGTCATGCCCAACTTGCCTACAATAGGAAGGAAATTTCTTTCTTTCAAACCCTTAGTGAAAACATCTGCTACTTGGTCTCCAGATCTTACAAAAGGCATGCAGATAAGCCCTTGTTCCAACTTTCCTTTGACAAAAAACCTGTCAATTTCAATGTGCTTAGTTCGATCATGTTGCACTGGATTATTAGCAATACTAATAGCAGACTTGTTGTCACAAAGATAACATCATAGGGTTTGGAACTTGGACTCCAATATCTTGCAAGCAAGCCTTTCAACCATAGTAGCTCACAAACTCCACAAACCATAGCTTTATATTCAGCTTCGGTACTAGATAAAGCTACCACATTCTGTTTCTTACTTCTCCAAGTAACTAGATTACCTCCAACAAAGGTACAGTAACCTGAAATTGACTTCCTGTCTGGAGATCCAGCCTAGTCTGCATCAGTGTATGCTTCTACTTTTAGATTATCGGTGGATGATAGAAGTATTCCTTTTCCAGGAGTTCCCTTAAAATACTGTAGTATTCTGGTAACAACCTTCATATGAGCTAAATATGGATCATGCATGAATTGGCTCACTATCCCTACAGCATAAGCGATGTCTGGCCTGGTGTGGGACAAGTAAATAAGCTTCCCTACCAGCCTTTGGTATCTTCCTTTGTCCACTGGTTCTCCCTCTTTTTCTTTAAGTTTAGCTCCAGCTTCAATAGGGGTATCAACTGGTTTACACCCCAACATTCCCACTTCTGATAATAGATCTAGGACATACTTTCTTTGGGATAGGAATATACCTTTATTTGATCGAGCCACCTCAATCCCTAAGAAATACTGTAACTTCCCTAGATCTTTAATTTCAAACTCTCTACCAAGAAAGTCTTTCAACTTTTGAATTTCTTCACCATCATTCCCTGTGATGACAATATCGTCTACATAAACAATGAGAAGTGTGATGTTAGTACCTGACTTCTTGACAAATAGTGTATAATCAGCATTGCTTTGCTTGTACCCAATAGAAGTCATTGCCTTCAGAAGGCGTCCAAACCAGCATCTAGGAGACTGTTTTAACCCATATATTGACCTCTTCAACCGACAGACTTTCCCTGCAATATTGTCATCGGAAAAACCATGTGGGATTTCCATATAGACCTCTTCTGCTAAATCCCCATGTAAGAAGGCATTTTTACGTCTAGTTGGTGCAAGTTCCAGTGTTTGTTCACAGCTACTGGACAAACGTAACTCGACAGTATTTAGTATCGCAACAGGGGCAAAGGTCTCCTGATAATCAATCCCATAGGTTTGGGTAAACCCCTTTGCAACTAGTCTAGCTTTCAACTTGTTGACCGATCCATCCATATTTTGTTTAACCACAAATACCCATTTGTAGCCCACTGGTTTTTTTCCTGGAGGAAGTGTAATCAGCTCCCAAGTGTCATTTTTCTTCATTGCCTGCATTTCCTCTACCATAGCTTCCTTCGATTTCTTATTAGCATAGGCTTCCTGCCAACTTTTAGGAATAGATACAGATGACAGAGAGGATATAAAAGCATGGTAGGAGTCAGACAAAGAGTTATAAGAAACATATTTAGCTATGGGATGTTGAGTACAAGATCTGACCCCTTTTCTAACAGCAATAGGAAGATTGGAAGAAGATACCTCAATAGAATCTGATTCTGGAGCAAGAGACTGAAGTGGTAACGTATCACCTTTCTCCACCTGCTTTAGCCGGTTGTATTTCTTCCTCTGATAAGTCTTCACCTCCTTATTCTGGTGAATCTGGTTTTGAAAGACCCCAACAGTGTGTCTCACAGGAGTGGTCTCCCCTTGGCTAGGTTCTTCACATGGTTCAGAAAATGAAGGGGGTGGATTAGAGTCCTCAGTTATACTGGCCGAAGTCTCCCCCTGGTCAAGAAACTCTTCTGGGACTCTAAAGTTATGTTGGTCTATGATAGGAAGATCTAGAGTCGGAAAGAACACCTCTCCTTTAGGACTCTCCCTCTGGAGAGGTGTATAGTAAGGGCAAAACTCATGAAAAATTACATCCATGGATACAATGGTTTTCCTGGAGGGAGGATGATAACATTTGTACCCTTTCTGAGTAGTAGAATACCCCAAAAATATGCAACGTAGGCCGCGGGGAGCCAGCTTACTCTGGTGGGCTGTGATTCTGGCATAGCACACGCATCCAAAAACCTTTGGGGGAACAAACAAAAGAAGAGGCTCCCTGAAGAATCTCATTAGGACATTTAAAACCAAGTATCCTACGGGGCATCCCATTTAAAAGGTAAGAAGCAGTGAGTATAGCATCACTCCGTCAAGATCGGTCGTACATTCATAGCAATCATAATGGAACGGGCTATCTCTAAGAGATGCCGATTCTTCCTTTCGGCCACCCCATTTTGGGCAGCCGTATCAACGCAACTGGTCTGATGTATTATGCCAGAGTCAGAGAGATATCTTTGAAATTCACCATCAATATACTCGGTGCCATTGTCACTGCGAAGGATCTTTACAGTGGCATTGAACTGAGTTTTAATCATATTATGAAAATCACGAAAACATCGGAAAACCTCATTTTTTTGTTTTAAAAGATAAATCCATGTAGAACGAGAGTGTAATCAATAAAAGTAACAAAGTACCTATGGCCAGTAATAGATACACGTCGGCAGGGACCCCACACATTAGTATGAATTAGCATAAAAGGAATAGGTCTTCTATTATGAAGAGAAGGTAAATAAGTAGAACGAGTCTGCTTTGCAAAAATGTAGGCTTCACAAAAAAAATTATCCTCATTATAAGAAGAAACCAAATCTGATCTAATCTATGATTCTTATCGCAAAAAAAGCAGCAGAATCAGGAATTCTTGTCGCGAGAAGCAGCAGGAAGCGTGGTTCTTCTTCTTCTTCTTTCTTTCCTTTTTTTTTTCTCTGATCTTTGAGGTGGAACTGAAACGATAATGCAGCGGTGCAATGGGTTTGAAAAGGGAAAAAAATTCTGCCAAACGATGGTTGCAGAATTATGGTTTGAAGAATTGATTTCTGCGATGGTTGCAAAATTAGGTTGTAGAAGAACAGAAAAAACTGCTAAGGGTTTTGGTGAAAAAATATAATCTACTATGGGGTTTATGGGTTTGAAGAAAGAAAAAAATAGAAGAAGATCCTAATCGAACTTAGGCTCTAATGCCATGTTGAAAGAAACGATTGTGGTGAATGGCTTATTGATCCATGATCTCAAGCCCTCTATTTATAATTAAGTGAAAAGTAGACTATTACAAGGAATAGAAGTTTACATGAATGCAAACTCTAATTTAACTCCTATACAAACTCTTATTAGACTCCTAATAGAATCCAACACATTCTTTTTGAATTCCATGCATCCAAATATTACCGGGGTTACCTATTACTTGATACTGCAGCCCAAATATGGAAGGCTACTACTGAAACATATGGACAGTTGGGGAATGATGCACATGTTTATGAGCTACGAAAGAAGCTTCATGAGACTACCCAAAAGGAACTGACTGTGGCCCACTATTATGCTGAGTTGCGATCTCTCTGGCAAGAGTTGGATCATTATGGGGATTATCACCCAACTAATCCAGATGATGTGGCAAAGTATAAAAAGCACATTGATAAGATTCGAGTATATATCTTCTTGGCAAGTTTGAATGTGGAGTACGGTCAGATCAGAGTGCAAGTCTTAAGTCGTTCTCCCTTTCCTACACTAGAACAGTCTTATGCTCTTGTTCAGTGTGAGGAAAGTTGTCGATTAGCCATGCTTCATACTCCTATTGTGGAAAAATCAGCCTTACAATCTGTTCACACTAAATCTGATCCGGCTAAGGAGATTGTCAAGTGTGAGCACTGTCATAAACCATATCATACCAAGGCCAATTGTTGGAAACTCCATGGGAAGCCTGTTGATTTTGAGCAAAAAAGAGCACAAAAAAGAGGAAAACCGAAAGCTCATATTTCTGAGACAGTTTGCACAACACCCTCTGCAGATGTTGGTCTCTCACAGGAGGAGTTAGCTACTCTGCGATGTATTCTGCAATCTTCTACTGCCGGTACAGCCTTTACCACTGCTTCCTCTACTAATCAAACCAACTCCTACCTTGCTACTTCAGGTAAAACTTTTACAAGCTTCCAAGTTTCTTCAGTTTCTACTCCTTGGATTATTGATACCGGAGCCACAGATCATATGACAGGTTTATCCTCTTTTTTCTTACAATATTCTCCAACTTCTGGAAAGGATAAAGTTCGAATTGCTGATGGCTTATGTTCTTCCATTGTTGGAAAATGGACCATTCAACATTCTCCATCCCTTTCTTTGTCTAAAGTTTTACATGTTCCCTCTTTCTTTACTAACTTGCTCTCTATCAACAGTCTTACACATGACTTGAATTGTAAAGTGACATCATTTTTCCCATCTTACTGTGTCTTCCAGGATCTGGTAACGGGGAAGGAGATTGGACGTGGTAAACTAGACAATGGACTTTATTTGATCGAGCCAATTGAAGGATCTACTTCTGCTCTGACTACATCTTCTAATCAGGTCCATTTGGTAATATCAGACCTTCATCAGTGGCACCGTAGGCTAGGTCACCCCCCTCTAGGAACTCTTAAGAAAATATTTCCTGATTTAGTTTCTTCTTGTAATGAGGATGATTTTTTTTGTGAAGCCTGCATTTTTGCGAAGCCGACTAGTTCTACTTATTTACCTTCTCTTCATAATAGAAAAACTATTCATTTTATGTTAATTCATACTGATGTCTGGGGTTCCTGCCGACGTGTGTCTATCACTGGCCATAGGTACTTTGTTACTTTTATTGATTGTCACTCTCGTTCTACATGGATTTATCTTTTAAAACAAAAAAATGAAGTTTTCCGATGTTTTTGTGATTTATAATATGATTAAAACTCAGTTCAATGCCACTGTAAAGATCCTTCGCAGTGACAATGGCACAGAGTATATTGATGGTGAATTTCAAAGATACCTCTCTGACTCTAGCATAATACATCAGACCAGTTGCGTTGATACGGCTGCCCAAAATGGGGTGGCTGAAAGGATGAATCGACATCTCTTAGAGATAGCCCATTCTATTATGATTGCTATGAATGTACCTGACCAGTACTGGAGTGATGCTAGACTCACTGCTTCTTACCTTATAAATAGGATGCCCAGTAGGATACTTGGTTTTAAATGTCCTAATGAGATTCTTCAGGGAGCCTCTTCTTTTGTTATTCCCCCAAAGGTTTTTGGATGCGTGTGTTATGCCAGAATCACAGCCCACTAGAGTAAGTTGGCTCCCCGCGGCCTACGCTGCATATTTTTGGGGTATTCTGCTACTCAGAAATGGTACAAATGTTATCATCCTCCCTCCAGGAAAACCATTGTATCCATGGATGTACTTTTTCATGAGTTTTGCCCTTACTATACACCTCTCCAGGGGGAGAGTCCTAGAGGAGAGGTGTTCTTTCCGACTCTAGATCTTCCTTTCACACACCAACACAACTTAAGAGTCCCAAAAGAGTTTCCTGACCAGGAGGATACTTTGGCCAGTATACCTGAGGACTCTAATCCTCCCCCTTCGATTTCTGAACCATGTGAAGAACCTAGCCAAGGGGAGACCACTCCTGTGAGACACATTGTTGGGGTCTTTCAAAACCAGATTAACCAGAATAAAGAGGTGCAGACTTATCAGAGGAAGAAATACAATCGGCTAAAGCAGGTGGAGAAAGGTGATACGTTACCACTTCAGTCTTCTACTTCAAAATCGGATTCTACTGAGGTATCTTCTTCTGATCTTCCTATTGCTGTTAGAAAAGGAGTCAGATCTTGTACTCAACATCCCATAGCTAAATATGTTTCTTATAACTCTTTGTCTGACTTCTACCGTGCTTTTATATCCTCTCTGTCATTTGTATCTGTTCCTAAAAGTTGGGAGGAAGCCTATGCTGATAAGAGATGGAAGGAAGCTATGGTAGAGGAAATGCAGACAATGAAGAAAAATGACACTTGGGAGATGGTTACACTTCCTCCAGAAAAAAAACCAATGGGCTGCAAATGGGTATTTGTGGTTAAACAAAATATGGATGGATTAGTCAACAAGTTGAAAGCTAGACTAGTTGCAAAGGGGTTTACCCAGACCTATGGGATTAATTATCAGGAGACCTTTGCCCCTGTTGCGAAACTAAATACTGTCAAAGTTCTGTTGTCTGTAGCTGTGAACAAACACTGGAACTTGCACCAACTAGACGTAAAGAATGCCTTCTTACATAGGGAGTTAGCAGAAAAAGTCTATATGGAAATTCCACATGGTTTCTCCGATGACAATACTGCAGGGAAAGTTTGTCGATTGAAGAGGTCACTTTATGGGTTAAAATAGTCTCCTAGATGCTGGTTTGGACGCCTCCTGAAGGCAATGACTTCTATTGGGTACAAGCAAAGCATTGCTGATTATACACTATTTGTCAAGAAGTCAAGTACTAACATCATACTTCTCATTGTCTATGTAGACGGTATTGTCATCACAGGGAATGATGGTGAAGAAATTCAAAAGTTGAAGGACTTTCTTGGCAGAGAGTTTGAAATTAAAGATCTAAGGAAGTTACAATATTTCTTAGGGATTGAGGTGGCTCGATCAAATAAAGGTATATTCCTATCCCAAAGAAAGTATGTCCTAGATCTATTATCAGAAGTGGGAATGTTGGGGTGTAAAGCAGTTGATACCCCTATTGAAGCTGGAGCTAAACTTAAAGAAAAAGAGGGAGAACCAGTGGACAAAGGAAGATACCAAAGGCTGGTAGGGAAGCTTATTTACTTGTCCCACACCAGGCCAGACATCACTTATGCTGTAGGTATAGTGAGTCAATTCATGCATGATCCATATTTAGCTCATATGAAGGCTGTTATCAGAATACTACAGTATTTTAAGGGAACTCCTGGAAAAGGAATACTTTTGTCACCCACTGATAATCTAAAAGTAGAAGCATACACTGATGCAGACTGGGCTGGATCTCCAGACAGGAAGTCAATTTCAGGTTACTGTACCTTTATTGGATGTAATCTAGTTACTTGGAGAAGTAAGAAACAGAATGTGGTAGCTTTATCTAGTACTGAAGCTGAATATAGAGCTATGGTTCATGGAGTTTGTGAGCTACTATGGTTGAAAGGCTTGCTGCAAGATATTGGAGTCCAAGTTCCAAACCCTATGATGTTATATTGTGACAACAAGGCTGCTATTAGTATTGCTAATAATTCGGTGCAACATGATCGAACTAAGCACATTGAAATTAACAGGTTTTTTGTCAAAGGAAAGTTGGAACAAGGGCTTATCTGCATGCCTTTTGTAAGATTTGGAGACCAAGTAGCAGATATTTTCACTAAGGGTTTGAAAGAAAGAGATTTCCTTCCTATTGTAGGCAAGTTGGGCATGACTAATATCCATGCCTCAACTTGAGGGGGAGTGTTGGATTCTATTAGGAGTCTAATAAGAGTTTGTATAGGAGTTAAATTAGAGTTTGTATTCATATAAAATTCTATTCCTTGTAATAATATACTTTCCACTTAATTATAAATAGAGGGCTTGAGATCATTGATCAAAAAGTCATTCTACTACAATCATTTCTTTCAACATAGTTCCCCATAGTTCGACCCCGTACTTTCTACTAGCTAGATTAGTATAGGATTTTATTTTTTATTGGTTAGCGACACGATCACTAGCCTGCTACCAAACAATGATTCAGAATCCCCCAACCACAATTACTGTCCAAGTATCTGAGTAAAAAAAAAAAGCTCCAATGTCTCCTGAAAACTAATGAGTTAGCAACATCCTGAAATGACATTGCAAATCTATCCGTCACAGCTGGGTTTGACTAAATGTACGGTCCATTGGCATGGTACAAAGAACCTTCATCCACCAATCATTTGCAGGACACAGTCCATTCCACATTATGACAGACAGATTTTCACTGACAGCTGCTCTTTTCTCTGCCCAAAACACTAGAAAAGCATCCTTCAATTTAATATACAGCCAGCATACTAGGATCCAGAGCAATATGCTATGATCTCACGATGTACATATCCTTGGGTGTAAATGTTCCTTCCATATTAGCCAGAACAGTAATACCGGCAGCAATGCATTCGGGGTTTAAAGAAGTTATGGACGCATATGAAGTTAGTATTATCACATGACATTTTTTACTTCAATAATTAATATACATATGATGTCTATTGACAAATATTTAGAAGAATTGCTAGAGAATATCATGTAAAAAAGAAAATAGATCAATAGAAACCATCTTACTCTGGGGCCATGTATCCAAATGTACCCACTAGACGTGTAGGCAATGTATTTCCAACTTCTGTCAACTTTGCTAATCCAAAATCTGCAACCTACAAGATGGCAATTTTTTTTTTAATCAAATAAGACATAATTTTCAAAGTCTGCCTCTTAGATACAGGGATTTTAACAACCTTGCCACGGAAGTTTTGATCGATCAAAATGTTAGCTGATTTAATGTCACGATGGATATAGACAGGAACAGTATGCTCATGGATATATTCAAGACCTCTTGCTGAATCAAGGGCAATTTGTACCCTGGTAGACCATGTAAGTGGAGGCTTCCCTGAAGGAAAAGGAAAGTAATCACAATCAAAACATTGACTCACTAAGAGAACTATAAACAGTTAAAGGAATTCAATTCACATTAGATGAAGTTGGATCATATAGTATTGCCGTACCTGTACCACGCAAGTGTTGGCTTAGGTTGCCGTTCTCAATAAACTCATATACAAGAAAAAGACATTGCTCAACACAGTATCCTATCAAGCGCACCTGCATGGGATTTTAATGTAAAGTCGCATATAACCAGTGAAAATTAAATTACTACATTAGAAATAACTATATTCCCAATAAGGATCATCTAGGCAAAGCAAGCAACTCCTGTCAAATCGTAAAAACAAAATTGAATGTCAGATAATATATCTCTGCAATTGAAGCTAATGTATTGATAGCATTTTACTCTCAGAAGCCTGGGATGCAAGCGGGCCAGGCTAGAGCAAGGTAGAGGTAGGCCTACCATGCAGGTTTTTTTTTATCAAGATCTAGGCTCAGGCCACGTAGAACAATACATGCATTGGGCTGCCATCCATGTACGACCGCAGGTTAATATTATATGCATAAAATACTCACAGATGCATACAGGAGTAAGCATTGTTTATTAGTTTGGGCTTTGGCTGGGCATTGAACTGGGTGAACCCAATTTAGCCTGTCAATATGGCAGATGCACACCCTTTATTTATTGTTGACGGTTTCAGATTGCGCAGGTAAGGACGGCTTGGACCTTGGAGCATATGCCGTGTTGATCAAGAATAAAAGCATGTAGTCAAACTGGTTAATTGGATTGCAGATTTGTCTTTCCTTTCTGGGTTGTATTGGTTCCTTCAATTGGTGACTTATATTTGTCATGTATTCCAAGTTAGTAGTGTGAGAGGCCCCCTCAAATATGGGGTCTATTTTTAGGCTTGTATCTACAAATTGGAATAGTGCAACTGGAGAGGTGAATTGGCTGGTTCTTGAGTTGCCTGTCTCCTATCTCTTTCTTCTTCTCCTTTTCTCACTCTCTCTTCCCTGCCTGCTCTTGCGCTTCAGTTGAGGTCCTGGTGTCGTCACATGGTATCTGAAGCTCTCTACTGAGGGCGCTAGTTTTCTGTGAGTTGGGCTTTGGTGGTCCTCACTGATGTCCGTGCATGGCAGCCACAGCCTCAAGCTGCAAAATTATCATCATCATCAATATGCATTAGATTTGAAGAAGACAACTGAATCTTCTATGTTCGTCATCATTGTTTCTGTTCCATTATTAGTATTGTGTTCTAAGCTTTGCCTATGGCTGATACTTCGAAGAAAATAACCAAGGAAGGTATACAGTCCCAAATCACAAGTACTTAAGTTGAAAGGAGCCAGAATTTATTTTCTCTGGGCAAAGGCGATGTATGCTTTTCTCCATGCCCAAGGAAAATCAAAGTACTTAAAGGAAGATTGTCCAATTGTTGATTCGCAGGATGCAACCTTGGTTGCTGCATGAAACATGGACTCGTGATGACTTTGTCATCAAGGTATGGATTTGGAATAGTGTCGACTCTCCCAACGCTAATAATATTATGTTTTATGACACGTCCATGCAAATATGGGAGGACTTGCATGATTCTTTTGATCAAAAAAAGAATACCTTGTGTGTTTATGAATTGTATGATCGGATGTTTAATTACTCTCAGAAAGGTCGCTCGTTGATGGAGTATTATAGTGGATTTTTAGGGTTTAGTTGAAGAGTAGCAGTAACATCAACCTCTGACCACTAATCTTGAAACTTATAAAGACGCAAAGGGCTGAATTCTTTCTCAATTTTTTTGGCTAGACTAGACCTAGAATTTTCTACATGCAAAAGTCAGATTTTAACATCTGAAACAGTACCCACTTTAATGGAAATAAAAGTCCTCAAGGAAGCAAAGAGTGTGCGGCCATGGTTGCTGGTTGTGGCTGCAGCACCTATCACTCATGTGGAAGGTTGCTGGCCAAGGAAGAGGAAGGGGAGGAAGCTACACTCCTCCAAACTTGTCAAAAGGCAATTCCTATTGTTCTTACTGTGGAAAACGAAATCATACTAAAGAAAATTGTTGGGATAAACCTGGTTGTCCTGAATAGGCAGAAAATTATGTTAATATTAAGGCATACATTGGAGAAATTCCTACTGATACCTCTTTTAGATTCGCCCCTGCAGCAGCCATGAAATCCTCGTCTCCCATTGTTGGAATTTGAAGAATTATTGCTCATAAGGTATTTTTCATTCATAAACCCCAATGAGGTATTTATAGTTACAACCTGAGCAAATCCTATTTTGAGTAGGATAAGAAAATACAAAGCAAATATAATAGAAAAACAAATCCTAAATATTAGGAAACCTAGTCTAACACAAAATATGAAACTAATAGAAAGAATATAAGAAAACAAAAGATATATCTAAAAGAGGAGTCTACTCCAATTAGGAAACCTCAATCATACTTCCATCACTCCCCCTCAAGTTTGAGGCATGGATATCACACATGCCCAACTTGGCTAAAATAATATAAAACATCTGTCTAGGTAAACATCTAAAACTTGATCTTCAAACTTCATTAATAGCTTATGTATTATGTCTGCCTTATAGACTTCCCTTTGTTTTGTCCTCATCTCTACCGCAACTTTAGGTCTCCAAGGAAGAATGCCCAAGAAAAATGTAGAATCTTCAAATGTTGAGAAGACCAAATTTCTGCACAAATCTGCGGGAAAATATATTTTTGGGGTAACAACTGCTTAGGGTACAACAGGAAAAGTGAAACTTTAGATTTGTAGCAATGTTAAATCTCTAAAGGAAAAATTTGTCAAGTAAAGGGCAATCTCCAAAGGTAAGGGAAAAATTGTCAAGATAAGTGACAACCTCCAAAGATTAAGTTCTGCAAAGGTCAAATGCCAAAGCTACAGCAAGGTTAGATCTCCAAAGTGGAAGATGTCAAGGTAAGGGACAAATTTCCAGGGGTAACAGAGATCAGGTTCTGCACAAGTCAAAAAAATCAGATCTATAGCAATATTAGATCTCCAAAGTGGAAGATGTCAAGGTAAGGGGCAAATTTCCATAGGTAACAGAGATCAGGTTCTGCACAGGTCAAAAAAATCAGATCTATAGCAATGTTAGATCTCCAAAGTGGAAGATGTCAAGGTAAGGGGCAAATTTCTAGGAGTAACAGAGATCAGGTTCTGCACAAGTCAAAAAAGTCAGATCTATAGCAATGTTAGATCTCCAAAGTGAAGATTGCCAACGTAAGGGACAAATTTTTGAAGATAATAGAGATAAAATTCTGCACAAGGAAGTCTGAAAGAAAAGCATTCAAACAATGACCTAGAAAATGTAGACAATACTCTTGAAGTCAACATTGAATTGTAGACACCTTCAATCTCCCCCCTCACATGTAGCTTTACATGTGGGTAAAATAATGATAAAGGAAATCCCTAAATGATATGGTTCATGGTCCACCAAGGTAAGATAATGACCCGAATGTAATTAGGAGAATTCTTAGAAGACAAAATTCAAGCCAATGGGTAAACTTGGAAAGGAAGAAATTGTACTGATAAAATGAAAGTAGCATGAAAAGGTATGGATAGAAATCAGGGTAAGGAAGAAATTAGTAAATAAATTACCTGAAAAAGGATAAGTTAAACAAGTAATGTGAGGTGAAAGAAAATTAAACAAAAAATAGTGGGTAAATAGGATGAAATAAAGTCTAGATTAAAGAAAACAAAAAAAGGAAAAAAATACCTATTCTAACCCAAACGAAAAGAAGGCACAATGGAACAAAGCTAAAGAAAAGAACAAAATCTAAAAGGCCCAACTAACACTCATCTTTTTCTTTTTTTTTCCTCACGAAATTTTTTTAATTTACGATAGAGACAAAGATGTATAAGAAACATAGACAAACCCCTGCATATATGGAAATTCACAAAATGACCCCTACAAATATAGGAAATCACTATTAGCCCCCTGAAAATATGGGAATTCACAATTAAACCCCTAAAAATATGCAAAATCACAATAAGGCCCCTGAATTCACAAATCAGCTCCCTAAATATTTGAATTCACAAAATAAAAGGGGAAAAAAAGAAACATTACACCAACAAAAGGTCTAGATCGATAACATTCTAAGGACCACTATTTGAGATGAATCATCCTAAGAGGATTGCATGGACTAAGCGACACTCCTAGAAGAGTCAGAGGCAATAAGCGATGGGTTTTTAAAAAAAAAATCTAGGTCTGGTTTCAAGTTTGGAGGTGGTGGAAGTTATAGGTTTAATTAACAAAGAAGAAGAAGAAGCCGTGGAGGGGTTGCAGGTTTGTAGGGGATGACATGGTTGAGGAGGTGGAGGCAGCGGCAGCGGCAACAAAGGCAGCAACAGTGAGGGAATCGAGAAAAAGAAGGTTTCTATAGTTCCCTCTTTTTTCCCTAATAGAAAGTAGGCTCTGATACCATGTTGGAATTTGCAAAAGGTATTTTTCATTCATAGGCCCCATTGGGGAATTTATAGTTACAACCTGAGCAAATCGTACTCTGAGTAGGATAAGGAAATACAAAGCAAATAGAATAGAAAAACAAATCCTAGATATTAGGAACCTACTCTAACACAAAATATGAAACTAATATAAAGAATATAAGAAAACAAAATATATAACTAAAGGAGGAGTCTACTCCAATTAGAAAACCTCAATCATACTTCCAACACCCATTGTGGGCCTTAATCAAATTCTAAAGAGCCTACAATACTTAGAGCAGAGCCAAAGCACTTCCACTTCCAATCTCACCTAAACATGGATATCTACCGAGTCTTATGCTTCGGATTCTGGGGTTGTAGACTTTGGGGCCTCTGAACATATGATGAGTTTTGAGTTTCCTAATTCTACCCCTATTGTTATGGCTAACGGGGAGATATCTTCTGCAATTGGTAATGGAAGTGTTTCTCCTTTACCAAATTTGAACCTTTACTCTGTCTTACTCATTCCAAATTTTCTAGTGAATCTTGTATTTGTGAGTCGTATTGCCAAAGCCTTACATTGTTTTGTGTTGTTCTTCCCATCTCTTTTATGAATTTTAGGATCTTCGGACCAAAAGGAGATTTGGTGAAGGAATTGAAAAAGATGGACTATACTATCTAATTGATTTTCGATTCTTCGGCTATGAAGGCATACAGCGTGTCTCCATTGAAATGGCATTATTGCTTGGGGCATCTTTCTCCTCGTAGACGTAGTTTGGTAAACCTAATTGTAAAAATGATACTTCAATAAATTGTGAGGCATGTGAGTTAGGTAAACATTGTAGAACAAGTTTCCCTGCTAAGAATGAACCTAGAAGTACAACCTTGTTTTCTTTAGTTCATTCTGATGTTTGGGGGCCTTATCACATTCCTAATAGGTTTGGTTTTTAGTACTTTATTAATATTTTTTGATGACTTTTCTAGGTTTACTTGGTTATTTCTAATAAAGGATCAAAGTGAAGCTTTAAAAATAATTATAGTTTTTCTACCTAGTTCAATACATCTGCTAAAGTTTTTTGTACTGAAAATGCCTTAGAGTATATGCAGAGTGTGATTTCTAACTTATGTTCTACTAGAGGCATTCTCCATCAAACAGTTGCTCATACACACTGCAACAAAATGGTGTGGCTGAGTGGAAACATAGGCAATTCTAGAAGTAGTGATGTTTCTTATGTTCCATATGAGTGTTCCCAAAATAGTATTGGTGTGATGTTGTACTTAGTGTGTGTACCTTGGTAAATTGAATGTCATCTTCAATTTTGCAGAATGAGATATCGTTTCTAGTTGTTTAACTAGAGTTACTGTTGTTTTCCATCTCACCCTAAGTTTTGGCTCCACATGTTATGCACATGTTTGCCTCAAACAAAAGATAAAATTTTGGCTAAGGCTTATAAATTTTTTTCTAGGATATTCTTAGTTTAAAAAAGGATACAAAGTTTTTGACCCTGTAGCTAAGCATCAATTTGTCATAGTTGATGTTACATTCTTTGAAGATACTCTATATGATGATCCTAATCAATTGTCTGAAGATGATATATATGACCTCCCTTTATCTGTGATGTGCCATTTTTAATTGAGACACCTAGATCAATTAAGTTGCCTGAGGAAGCACCGCACTGTTCTAAGCTTCACTTTGGTGCACCAGAAGAGCCTCTTGTTTTCCAATGTCCGAATGAGGTGCTAGTTCAATTTCCACCATTGCAAGACCATTATAGATGGAAAAAACAAAACAATTAGATGGTGCAGCTGTCGATATCACTTCTACAGATCCTCCTCCAAAGTTCGATAATCCTGATAATCTTCCCATTACTTTGAGGAAAGGTAAGTGTTCTTGTTCTCAAAGGTCAGATGTTGTGCATCTTATTTCTCATCATGTTACTTCTTCCCACTTGCCTGCTCATTACCGTAGCCTTATTACATCTCTGTCTTCTATTACTATTCCACCAACATACTCTAAGGTTCTCTCTGATTGGAATGCTATTATAGAATCTGAAATTGAGGCCTTACATTCTAGGAATACTTGGACCCATGTGGATCTGCCTACAGGTAAGGATTTAGTAAGATACGTTGGGTAATTGTGATTAAATATAACTGGATGGTTATGTGGAGCGCCTTAAAGCATGGTTGGTTGTGAAGGGTATACCTAGACTTATGCATTAGATTTCTTTGAGACTTTTTCTCCAGTAGCCCGTTTAAATTCAATGCATATTTTTGCTATCTTTGGCAGCTAACTTGGGATGGCCTCTCCATCAATTAGACATCAAAAATGCATTTTTGCATGAAAATTCGGTTGAAGAAGTATATATGGGGCAACCTCTTAGGTCTATTGCTTGGGGGGAGAATTCTACTCAAGTATGTCGACTTCACAAGTCCTTATGGACTGAAATAGTCCCAAAGGGCATGATTTGAAAAGTTTAATTTAGTGTTGTCTAAAGTGGGATTTTCTCAATGTTATTCGGATAACTTTGTCTTTGTGCGAAAGAATGAGTTTGGAATTGTGTTATTAATTGTTTATGTGGATGACATAATTGCTTCTGAAAGTGATAATGCAGGCATTGAGGAAGTGAAGACATTTCTTAGTAATCAATTTCAGATAAAGGACTTGGGGCATTTGTAGTAGTTTTTTAGGATTGAGATTCTACGGAGTAGTCAAAGTGTTTAACCTTTCCTAACGAGAGTATGTGATGGACTTATTGACAGAGATCAGCATGCTTGGGTTTAAACTTGTCGATACACTCATGGATCCTCATCTCAAGCTCATTAAGGATGGAGAAGAGGATTTTTCTAATCCTCATAGACATAGACGATTGATAGGTAAACTTATATACCTCACAGCGACTCTCCCAAACTTATCATATGATGTAAGGGTTGTCAGCCAGTTTATGCATTTGCCTAAGAAGCCACACTGGGATGCCGTGACCTGTATCTTATAATATTGAAGAAGGCTCTAGGGGAAAAGACTTGTGTACAAAAGAAATGCGCATCTGAATTGTGCGCATATTCATATGCAAATTGGGCAGGGTCACAAGATGACGGAGATCCACTTTTGGTTACTGTACATTCGTTGAAGGGAATTCAATCACTTGGAGGAGTAAGAAGCAAGTTACAGTGGTTCAATCTTGTGCTGAGGTAGAGTATCATGCTATGGCCCACATTTTTGGAGATCTTTTGGGTCAAATCATTCTAGAAAGAAATCGCAATTGAGGGGTTGAAGAGCCTGTTCAGATGTTTTGTTATAATCAAGCCGCTTTCTACATTGTCAATAATCTAGTGTTTCATGAGAGGACCAAACATGTTGGGGTGGATTTGCATTTTGTGCGTCATGCAGTTATAAGATGAGACATTACTACACCCAATGTTGCTTTTGCTAAACAAGTTGGAGATATCTTCACTAAGTCCTTAACTGGTTCAGCCTTTGTAGAAGGATGTAGTAAGCTAGGAATTGGTGATCAATACTCTCCAGCTTGAGGGGGTGTTGAAGGGTTCATACTGTGCAAGTAAGGGCAGATTGGTCTTTGGAGCATATGCCGCGTTGATCAAGAATAAAAGCGTGTAGTCACATAGTTGATCTGATCGCAGATTTGTCTTTCCTTTATGGGTTGTATTGGTTCCTTAAATTGATGGGTTTTATTTGTCATGTATTCTAAATTAGTAGCATGAGATCCCATCAGATATGGGATCTATTTTTAGGCTTGTATCTTGCTTGAGAGAAATAAGGGTAATTTAGGAATGCCATGTTAGAAAAAGTAATAAGGGTAATAAGGGAAAGAAGGGTAGGAAAGAACCAGCGATAGTTTGGATTTCATATTGGATTCAATCGCAGGATATTTCTTTCATTTTCTTTGTAATAGTTATTTTCTTATATAGAGGAGGTTGTTTCTCGAGGATTCTTACATCGAGAGAGATCTCTCAAATCTTTTCTCCCATTCTTTTCTTCCTTCTCATTCTCAAGTTCTCCTTCTCCTATTTTTCTATTCGATTCAGACGGAATCAGAGCCAGGGTATTAAGAACCCTACAGATATTTGTGCCTATACCTTCTTTGTTTTCATATTACACTGCTAGTGCTTTCTGCAACCAGGTTTCTAGAGTCTTCTACAAAAATATCAGTAGTTTGTGGCAGCACTTGATGCTGAGTTTGTTGGACGTAAGAGCTGGTTCATATTAATATGCAAGGGACCCTATTTTTTTTTCAAGGTGCAACTGAATTGGAAGAATGGTGATTCTGTCCAGGTATGTTTCAGATCTGATGTTGAGATTTTTGGCTGATGTTAAGCCCTAATATTCTGCTGTTTGGAAAATAGTCAGATCTGGAATGTGTAGTTTGAATTGAATCCGTTCTATTTTCAGCCCTAATTGATTGAATATTGGACTGTTACTGTTTCAATTTGACTAGAAAAGGACTGCTGTTGGTGTTCTTTTTTTTGGGACTGGTAAAATTCTGGGTTTAATTCATATATTGGTGAAGCAATTCTTCTGTTGTTGAACTGCTGTGAATTTATTTCGTTAAAAACTGCTACTGCTGTGAGTATATTCTGTTAAGGACTGCTGCTACGAAGTGCTTGCGGATCAATTTTGATATAGAAGAATTTTATCTAGAAGAAATTTAGTTTTTTGTTGCTGCCATTATAGTTGCTGCCTCTTATTTCTTGCTGCTGCCAACTTGTTTCTAGTTGAAGTCAAGCATCACTTGTCGAGACTAAAGAAAGGTTAGGTCAGTATGTCTACATCTGAAAATAAGTCTGAGCCCAAAAGTATTATAACTAAAATCATGACAATCACAATCGAAGAGGGCCGAAAAATGAAAACCAAGCCATAAGTTCTTCCATTACGGCTACTCCAAAATATTTCACTTGCGCCAGTACTGTTGCGAGACTGGTACGCGGTTCACTAGCAACATATAGACTAAGGCTGCCCATTACTCCCTCGCTCCTTTTTGAAGGCCCACCGCTCTCCTTCATATTTCTAAACAAGAACTTGAAGGGACTGGGAATTTCCATCAGTGGAAAAAAACAGTTAATGCTGTGTTGACTAGTTGTGGGCAGCAGGACCATCTCATTGTGTCAACTAGGAATGATATAGAAGACTATAGATGCTAAAATTCTGGACAGATGCTGAACTCTATGGAGAGAAATATTGCTGACCCTCAAGTTTCAACATCAAGTTTTGACAGGTTCTAGGTATTTTCTGCAGGGACTCTACATATAAGCTAATTAGAGTACAAAGAACATATTGGCACATGCATTTTACACTCAGACTTCTTTTTTTCATCCGTCAAAGGCCTACTATGCTGCCAAGCCATGTTTGACATGTAATTCCGACCCAAAAGTGGGTGCCTAATCCAAACATACTTAATACTCATCGTCAAAATACAAAACCACCACTCTAATTTTAGCCTAAACACACGTTACTTATAAACTAAGGTATTCCCAAACATTGGGAATTTTTTTCCTAATTAAAAATATTTCTATAATTAAAATACTAATTATTAGTAATTATTAAATACATGAAAAAGCTGAAAAAATAGTAGAACACTTCAAAAATCAAATCTAACAACATACATTTGTAAATCAACCTACTGGAGACAACGCAATTATCTTAACTCAATCCAACATCATTTGAGCATGAAAAGAAAAGAAAAGAAAATAATGTAATTTTTTAGGTTTTTTGAAAAAAAAATCAAAGAAAAAAAAAAAAAAGGGAGTAGCATACTTCAAAAATCAAATCCAACAACATACATTTGTAAATCTAGCTACTAGAGACCATGGAAAAAATTTGGGAAAATTACTTGATTAGCTACTTTTAAGTTTTCATTTACAAAAGTAACCACTCAATATTTCACTTAACAAAACTATCTAAAACTATGTTTGAATTTACAAAACTAACCAAAATAGTGATTTTTCATTCCTTTGGATATTTTTAACCTCAAAAACTAACCACATTGAAGAGGGAAAATCACTAAATTTTCATTCCCTTTATACATTTTTACCCCCATATTGGTACGGTTAATTTTAGGGGTAAAAATGTCTAAATGGATGAAAAATCACTAATTTGGTTAGTTTTGTAAACCCAAACTCATTTTAGCTAGTTTTGTTAAGTGAAACACAGAGTGGTTACTTTTGTAAAAGAAAACCTAAAATCCTAGAATTAGTTAATCACGTAATTTTCCCAAAAAATTTCAAAATAAACATCATTTGACCATAAAATAAAGAAAAAAATAAAAAAAATTGGGAAAAATTAGGTTACAAAGCTTGAAAACCCTTATAAATATCCACCAAGAAGAACCAAAATCATTAAGGAGTTAATTAATGTGCTTGAAATGAGTTAAAATGATCTTAGCAGGGGTCGAAAATAGGGGGAAATAAGGTTTCCCAATTCACCTTCCGCCTCTGTTTCGCGCATGAAACTTTGAACTTCGCAGAGTTTCGTGGCGAATAAAAGGATTTTAAGTCATTATACCATTTGGTCCAACCTGATTTGACTTGGTTCTTGAAAGTTCCCAACTTTTGCATGGTTTCATTGAATTCTCCCTGGGACTTTTTTTATTCCACCATAGTTTCGTTTCGAGCTTCCAAAAACTAGGAATTTTCACTTGAAATTTCCCATGTTTCAAGCAAATTTTGTTCCATGTCATCTAGGCCATCCTTCATTAGATAGTTTGAAAATTTTGAATAAACGTTTTTGTTCCATTACTTTTTTTACCTTGTGAGTCTTGTCAATTTGGGAAGCTTCATCGTGTCATGTCCCTTTTTCTCTTGTTCATTCTAATGTGTGGGACGATGTCCTATTGCTTCTACTTTGGGCTTTCAGTATTTTGGTACTTTTATGGATGACTATTCAAGAACTACTTGGATATTTTAATGAAAAGAAATTATGAATTGTTTGATTTTTTTGTGCTTTTTTGAATGAAACTTGAACACAATTTAGGGGTAGTTATTAAAATTCTTCGGAGTGACAATGCAAAAGATATTTTTCCTCTCCTTTTAATACATTTATGACATCAAATGGCATTTATCATCAATCCTCTAATATCGACACCCCACAACAAAATGGTGTGGCAAAACGGAAGAATTGCCATTTGATGCGCCCACTCTTTATTATTTGAAATGTAGATCCCCAAATCTTTTTGGGCTGAGGTTGTCTTGACTGCTTGGTATCTTATTGACCAAATGCCCTCGTCGGTTTTAATAGGTGGTATCTCGTATTCCTTATTGTTTCCTGGTAGTCCTTTAAAAAGCCCTTAAGTGCATGTTTTATTGGGTACCCTCGCACTCAGAAGGGGTACTATTGTTATTCTTTTGAACCTTGAAAATATTTTATCATTGTTGATGTTTCATTCTTTGAGTTTGTTCATTACTCTTTTAACCCAATAACTGTTTCTTCTATGGATACGGATCTCACGTTCATTATTTCTTCACCTATTCCAACTTGACCTCTGCTTCCTCCTGTCCAAACGGAGATCACTACTGTGTTTATCAACAACGTCCAACATCATCTACAGCCCCTCCTGCGCTTGCAGCTCCTCCACCTTCACCTCCTCCACTTATGGATGTTGTGGTAAATCCCCCTGCTTTTGACCTTAATATTCCAATTGCACTTTGTAAAGGCACTCAAAGGAGTTGTGTTCAATACCCCACCTCTAACTTTGTTTCATACACCAGTATTTCTCCCACTTTTCATGCTTGTTTATCTATCATTGAGACATACCCCATTCCTAAGACTATGTTTGAAGCCTTGTCGAGTCCTGGGTGGACAACTACGATGATTGAGGAGTTGGCAACCCTAGAAGAAAACCATACACACGACCTTATTCCCTTGCCTCCTAAGAGAACTGCTATTGGATGTCACTAAGTGTTTAAAGTGAACGTAAATCTTGATGATGCGCTTGCTAAATTGAAAGCTAGACTTGTGGCAAAAGGATATGCTCAAGTGTATGGTGTGGACTATTTGGATACCTTTTCTCCTGTAGCGAAGCTCACTTCTATTCACATCCTAATCTCCTTAGCTGCAACAAATCATTGGTCCCTATTTCAGCTAGATGTAAAGAATGTTTTCCTCAATGGGGATTTCCATGAGGAAGTCTATATGGAGCAACCTCTAAGTTTTGTTGCTCAAGCCACTCAGGGGGAGAATGGTTCGGTATGTCATTTGAAGAAGTCTTTGTATGGGCTAAAACAATCACCATGTGCATGGTTTGGCTGATTTACCTCAATTATGATAGAGTTTGGTTTGGCTCAACTTGAGAGTAATCACTCAGTGTTCTTATATTAATCTAGTAATGGGAGGATATTCTTAGTTGCAAATGTGATGCAATGAAGATCTATTTGCAGAAACAGCTTCAGATTAAAGACTTGGGAAGATTCAAGTATTTCTTGGGGATAGAATTGGCTCAGTTTAGGAAGGGAATCTTCTTATCCCAACAAAAATTTGTGATAGACTTGCTATTTGAAACAGGGATGCTTGGTTCAAAGCCTTTGAATACTCCAAATGGATCCAAATATAAAACTCATGACTGAAGATGGAGATGCTCCTAAAGATCCAGAGAAGTATCAAAGGCTGGTTGGAAAAATAAACTATTTGATTGTAACTTAATCTAGCATTGCTTTTTCAGTCAGTGTTGTGAGTCAGTTTTTGTCTTGTCCTCGGACCACTTATTGGGATGCGGCTATGCATATATTGAGGGATAGATAAAAACCAGGTCTAGGGCTACGGGTACTTTGGTAATTTTCCTAGACTTAAGGTTTGCCCAGGAAATTCCAGCGAAAGGTGGAAGCTTTTAGGGTTTCTAAGGTGATTTAGAGCCTCCTGAAGCTGAATTCCTGATCTGAATCCTATTGTAATTAGAATTCCAGATTTGCATTTTTGAATTCAGAGGCCAAATAAGGGTTTCGGCTGGGGCGGAAGAAGGCTACTCCTTGCTGGATCTGCTGAATAGAACTGACTTCTAATCCTTTCAACTAGAATGGGATCTAATTAACAGAACTGGATAAAAATCAGATTTCTGGAATTTTAAATTTTCTGCAGAATCTCAAGGAGGAAGATGAAGTGCAGGATTTTCTAGCATAGGGAAGGAGGGCTGAATTGAAGAAAATAAGGGAAGGACTTGAGTAGTGGAGGTGAAAGAGGCTGGGGAGGGACTGGGACCCAGGTTTTCCTAGTGGGAGTAGGATATGGTTGCCGTGGGAAAGGATGGGGAGGGAGGCCTGTGGGTGATAGGGGAAGGGAGGGAAGGGGCTGGGGGCGTCTTGGGGCTAAGAGGAAGAGCTTGGGAAGGCCATGGGAGTTGGAGAATGCTGCTGTTGAGTTACAGCAGCAAAGGGGAAGGGATTCTAGGGCTGCGCAAGCAAGGAAAGGGGTGGGGAGGGGCTGCAGACAAGGGAGGGGAGGCAGGGGAGGGTGGGGAATGGTGCTGAACTTTGATTGCTGAATTAGGATGCTTGATGGCCTTAATGATCACTTGTGCTCTGCTGAATTGTAGAAGATGGAGGAGAAACTTGAACCAACCACTCAACCAGGGCCTACCTAACAAGGAAACCCTGGTCCCCAACTCAGTCAAATTAATTAATCATCAAAACTGAGAATTACAATGCAAGAATAGGCTATTTATAGCCTGAAAATAAAAGACTCTGACTCAACTTTGGAATTCCCTAACAGATAAGGTTCTAATTACATCAAGGACTGGACTCTCATCCAAAAGCAGCTTCCAAGTCCCAACAAATAAGATAAGGAATCTTATCTTAACTAACTTGGGACTAACTTTAACTCAAAATAGACTTCTCCAGACAAAACCAAACCTAACTCAACTGGACTCCATGAAAATTCTGGAAAATTCTAAAAATAATTTCAGAAATAGAATAAGGGCTAAAACGCCCAAAATACCCCCTCAAAAGTGGTTTGACCAGCTTAGGGTGGCTTCTTGGAGCCATCCTAGGGGCCCCACTAGTGCATTTGGCTAGGGTTCATGTAAGGTATCTTAAGAGAGCTCCTAGTCATGGGCTTCTTTACACAGATCATAGACACAGGAGAATTGAGGGATTTTCTGATGCGGATTGGGCTGGTTCACCGATTGATAGAGGTCGACTATAGGCTACTGTACCTTTTTAGAAGTAAACCTTGTATCTTGGAAGAGTAAGAAGCAAACAATGGTTGCTCAATCCTATGCATAATCAGAGTATCGTGTAATAGCACTTATCACTTGTGAATTGATGTGGATTAACAATTTTTGGGAGAGCTTGGCTTAGACCATAAATCACCTATGTCTCTTTGGTGTGATAATCAGGCTGCTGTCCATACGTTGGAGAAGAAAAGAGAAAACCAGAAAATGAGAGGAAGAAGAAGAAGAATATTAGAGAATAGGCTAGGAGGCCTTACTCATCATATCAGCCTCCTACGACCAGTACCTATATTTATAGAAATAGTTTGGCAACTACAACCAATATTGGAAATCAAACAACAAAGGGAACTTCAAAAAGGACATTGAGATTCTTGAATCAGTGGCTAACTCAAGGTTCTCAAAAACTTACCATATTCTACTCATAACACCCATCAAACACTCCCCCTCAAGCTGGAGCATAGAGATAAACATGCCCACCTTGTAACACATATAGACAACCATGGCAGCCCCTAAGGATTTTGTGAGTAAATCTGCCAACTATTATCTTGTACAAACATGTTTTGGAGAAATCAATCCCCTTTTTTTTTTTGGATGAATAAAGAAATATATTAAAAACAACAACGCCAAGAATAAAAAGGGAGAAAAGGGGGAGGGGAAAACAAGCCTCTCACGGGAGAGGCCTAAAGGAGGAGGTGAGACTCCAGGCACTAACAATTAACCTATTCCTGGGAGAGTCAATCACGGGGGATGGGGAATAAAGAGAAGTCTAGAAGAGACCTCAAAACAAATAGCCTTCCAAATCATATCAAGGGATCAAGATTTGGATGACCAATGCCTAAGATTTCGCTCCCACCATAAGTGGTGGATAATCGCATAAAAAACTAGCTTGCCAACTTGATCACAAAGAGAGGAGTCCGGGAAAACTCGCAAGCACCAGGCCCAATCTTGAGCAAAGCCATAAGAGCACCTCAACCTAGGCCAAATAGAAGCAAGGGCTTTCTCCTAAAGAGATCGGGAGAAGGGGCATAAGAATAAAAGGTGCTCAAGGTCTTCAGGACAGTTCCAACAAAGGTTGCAGTTAGGGTTAACGGCCAATGAGGAAGGCTTGGGTAGGTAGGGCTAGGTTAAGGGCTCTCCAAAGGGTAAGGGAATGACGGGGAATGTGACCTTTAAACCAAACTAGGGGGCCTAGGGTGCAAGGGTAGAGGGGAGTCTAAGGAGATTCCAGGTAGAGGAGGTGGTGAAGAGCTTGGTGGAGGTAGGAAGCCAAATGGTGGTCATGGGAGATGCCAACATTAAGGGGAGGGAGAGAGTTCCACACTTGTGTAAGTCTAGGGTCGGGGGAGGGGGACCATGAAACATAAGTGATGAAGGTAGAGAGGGGTGAGCTTGGGAATGCATGTATCATAGATAGAGCAGGGGCCAAGGAGGGTAAAGAGAATGCCCAACAGATGCCACGGGTCAAGCCAAAAAGCGATGGAGGATTAGGAAGAAATTTGGGTTGAAATGGCAGGAAGGGCCCAGAGGCGAAGAAGGAGAAGCTTTTTCCAGACCCAGGACGGGTTGAGGAGATGGGAGTAGTCCAGATGGAATAAGATTTTAGCAAGTGAGAGTATACTCAAGAAACCCAAATGGAATTATGCCTGAAAGCAAATACAAAAATGAATGCTTTAGGGGCTTTTTAAAGCCCCCGTCTCGCTCGAGAGAGGCATATCTCGCCTCTCTCGAGCCTCTCTTTCTCCTCTATCTCGCTGGAAGCATCATTTTGGCCGGAAAAACTCGATTTTTTTCCCCGAATTTGGCCGGAATTTGTTGGGGATTCAACATAGCAACATCATCAACTCATCTACAACAACAAATTCAAGCATATTTGTAGTGATTCAAGCCTATTTCAAGGGATCTTCAAGAAATGTAAGATTTTCCCCCAAATTTGATTTTTTTCAAATACAAGGTTCTACAATGATTGTATGAGTGTGGTATAAAAATATGTTGATGATCAAGCTTTGATCTACACTTTCATGGGAAAAAAATTTAATTTTCTATTATCATTTTTTTTTGAATTTTACGTATTTAAGAAATATATTATCTAAAAAATTAAAATTAAAGATTATAAATAAATACTTATGATATGAATGTGATTATTATTTATGTTAAACTACATTTAGAGGGCTACAATCTCATGTATTAATATTTTGATTATCATGCTTTCTGTATTTATTTTTAATCTTTTATTTAAATAATTAAATAAACTAATTATGAAAAATAATATTTTATTAAAAAATTATCTCTTTTATTTTTTTTAAATGATGCTTATATTATGTAGTTTATTTTAAAAATACAAATATATCTTATTGAGCATTGTATATATGTAATCTTAGAACAAAGTGTGTGTTTTGTTGTTTTATAAATTATTTTACATAAAAAATACAAAAAATAATAGTTATTAAAATTTATCTTTTTTTTTTAAATGATGCTTATATTATGTAGTTTATTTTAAAAATACAAACATGTTTGTTTGAGCATTGTATATATGTTATCTTAGAACAAAGTGTGTGTTTTGTTGTTTTATAAATTGTTTTTACATGTTTTTATGTATCTAAAAATTATTCTAATGATTATTTGGGAACATTCATGTATATTTCAGACTTTCAGTGCTATACATTTGAATATTAAATGGCAACTAGTGGGAGTGGCGGCACTGGTAGTGGGACTCAGGACATTGTTTGGCAACATGGGGATCCACTGACTGACGACAAGAAGAAATCCCGATGCAAGTATTGCCTGAAGACTTTGAATTCTGGTGGTTACAAAGATGTTTCCAAGTGTCCCAAGGTTCCTTATAAAGTGCAAAAAGCAATTGCAGCAACTTTAAGGGGAGGGAAACAAAAAAAGGACGAGATGGCACACAAGCAAAGGGAATTTGAGGATACAATGCTATCTAGACCTATTCTTGATGTTGATGAGGAGTCAAGCGACGATGAAGAGAGGAGGAGGGTTATCGGTGTTGAGTCACGAGCCGAATGGAGACAAATGAAGGCTGCAATGGAAGCTAGCAGACAGTCCTTACATGCTGAGAGTGTGAGGCAATATGAACAGACAAGGGGAGCAGGTGGTTCGGGGTCAGGGGCATCCATGCCACCTAGACATAGTTTTCAGGGAACTGAGACTAAGAGGACCGAAAGGAGGAGGAGGAAGACTAGACATTATGATTCCACATTTGACTAAGACCCCTCCCTCTTCAACCAACAAGACATCTATCAAAGAAGCATTCCATATATGTTTGCTGGAGGTAGAGAAGGCAGTAGGGAGGAGGAAGCTAGGTTGGCGATCAGCAAATTCATGCTCTACAACAACATTGCACCCAATGTAGCCAAAACACCATACTATCAGGGGATGATCAATGCAGTTGCTAGGGCAGGTGTAGGGGTTAAAGGCCCAAGTGCTTGGGAAGTAATGAATAAATATTTACCCAAGGAAAAGCAAGAGGTGGATGAATACATTGGTTCATTAAAGGAAAAGTGGAGTACATATGGTGTTACTGTGATGGCTGATGGATGGACTGGTCCTACTAGACAGTCCATCATTAATTTCATGGCAAGCTGCAATGGAAAGATAGCCTTCCTTAAGTCAGTGGATGCCTCAGATAAGATCAAAGATGCTGACTACCTTTACAAGCTTCTTAGGGAGGTGGTCTTCGAGGTAGGGCCAAAGAATGTTGTCCAAATTGTCACAGATAATGGTGCTAACTTCAAAAAAGCTAGAGAAATGTTGATGAGGAAGAAGAGCAGCAGGACCCACCTCTTTTGGACACCATGTGCAGTTCATTCGATTGATCTTATGTCGAAGGACTTGGGGAAAAGAAAGTCAATCAATACTGTGGTTGAGAGGGCTAGAAGGGTTAGTAATTTTATTTATAACCATGGTTATGTGCTGAAGATGATGAGGAACCACTGTAAGGGTGATCTAGTAAGACCTGGATTGACTAGATTCACCACCAACTATGTAGCTCTGAAAAGCTTCCAGAAGAAAGTGGTGGGTCTTCGGCACATGTTTGCAAGTGAGGAGTGGTTTGGTTGGCGTGGATCTAGCCATCCTGATGCAGTACTAGCCCAACAAACCATTGCTAATGATTCCTTTTGGAGGCAGCTGAATAGGACACTAAGCATTATAGAGCCTATTGTGTTTGTTTTAAGGATGGTGGATTCGGAGAAGAAGCCCACAATGCCCTACATATATGCTGCCCTCCAGCAAATGAAAGAGTTGGTTAGAGCTGCTGCCCCTAGCACCTTCAAATCCTACGAGAGGATCATCGATAATAGATGGGAGATGCACTTGATGCATCCTTTGCACTTGGCTGGTGAGTCACTTTTAAGTCTTTAAGTTTTTGTTGTATACTTTAATTTACATTCTTTATTTGTTATAACTTATAATTTATAAACAAAAAAACAACCAAATCACTAAGTCACTAACCAAATTTTTTATTTCCACAATGCAAGCTTACTACCTCAACCCAAAGTACCATTACAAGAATGATCTAGGGCTTGATATACAGTTGATGACTGCGGTGCAAGAGGTGGTGGAGAAGCTTGTGTCAAATCTCGTCATGCAAGGGACAATTAATGGAGAGGTGAGAACTTATTCAATTGTTTCTTCAACTTCTTGCATTAGTGCATTAAGCATATACATAATACAATAATTGAAGAATTGGTGTACAGATCAGGGAGTTCAGGGATGCCTCTGGGAGTTTTGGAAAGCCTTCTGCAGTTGCAACTAGGCAAAAAACTGATCCTGGTAAATAGTCCACTACTCTATAAGTTATTAAGTCTATAAGTCTATAGACTACAACTCTATAAATGATAACTGATAAGTTATATAAATATAAAGATTTACTTGCCTAATGCATTCTTATTTTTGGTTATGCAGCTGACTGGTGGGTGCTATATGGAACTAGTGCGCCAAATCTCAGGGACATAGCAATTAAAGTACTCTCACAAACTTGCTCATCCTTTGGTTGCGAGAGGAACTGGAGCACCTTCTCGCTCATCCATAATAAGGTACGGAACAGATTGGGGAGTAAGAGGCTCGAGGACTTAGTGTATGTGCATTACAACATGAGATTAAGAGTAGGGCACATACAAGATGATATAAATGACGACAATCGTGAACCGATTGAGTTGGACTGATGTATTCCACGAGCCCCCCGCAGAAGATGAGGAAGATGATGTCATATATCAATGGGTTAGGGATCGAGGTGGCCCAGTGCTGGATGGGCCAGGAGGGTAGCCGAATCCTACCATTGCTGCTGCTATGGGCCCAGATGCTGTGGCTGAGCACGTATCTTCTGATGAGGGTCAGGCTGCTACAACGGCATCAGAAGGACGACCAATTGTACCATTTGAGGAGCCACCTGGTCGACTTGAAACAACTGAGGTGACAATTAGTAGTGGGGATTCAGATGATGCCGATGATACCAAGAGGGCCAAGTGGCCCAAGTCAACCATCGAGTTCGAGTCATGGAGGCAGTCAGGCTGGTCGTGTTTCTGGTGGAAGTCAGCATCAACAAAGGGAGTCACCTCCACCAGGTCCGAATCATCCGACACATGCGACCCACAGTTCCCCTATCTCTCGGACTTATGCTATGAGTAGGAAGAGCAGACCAAACCAAGGGCAGGGGCAACCGAATGATGATGCGAGCATGCATGGTCTTGAATTCAACATGGGAAGCATGAGCCTAGATCATGGTCAAAGTGATTCACAATAGTAGAGTTTGAACAGTTGGCAGTCATCGGGGTACCAATACGGGGATCACTCCACCGGGTCAGATTACAGTGGGTATTCTTCTTATGGAGGTCATACTATTCCTCAAGACCCTGCACCCGGAGAGTACACATATGGGAGTGAAGGTGGGTTGTTAACTGAGTGGTTTAGAAACCCCTACCCAGATACTCAACAACAATATAAACAACAACAACAATGGCTCTTTCACCCACCCACGATTGACGGTTATCCCAGAGTGCTATCCCTCTAGTATTTTGACATGGAGACATATCAGTTCCATATAAACCGATATGTGACATACTTCAGTGATGGATTGGCTTGGGAGTCATATGTGGCCACTGTTCAGAATCAATTGATGCAGAATGCTGAGTGATACTCATACAGTCATACTCTTAGTCTTAGTCTTGTAAGTTGTAAGTTGTAATTTTGAGTTTTGACATTCTTAGTCTTAGACTCTTAGTCTTGTAAGTTGTAAGTTGTAATCTTCTTAATTCTTATGGTTGTAAAATTTTGAAGACATTTAAGTATTTAACAATTTATTACTTTGAATCTTTGATAGTTTGAACTTTGATCACTTGTTGACTTGAATACTTGATGTGTAATGTTATTGTATTTGATAGTTGATACTTGATAGTTGATAAATGATAACTCATTAACTTGAATTACTTGATATCTTTACATTATAATATTACATGTTGTCTCTGTCTCTCTGACTCTCTAAGACTCTAAGAGACTAAGACTCTAAGTCTCTAACCTTGCATTTCACAGAATTTCGGTTTTACACATAGGGTCGACTTAGGAGATATAGTTAGGGTTATTTTCTCACAAATCTAAGGCCACCAATGTGTTCAAAAGGCCTTAAATAGGCTAAATACCAAGTTTCAGCCCAACTAGAGCCCTAAAACCCACCGAGATGGGCCACCGAGACTACTGCCATTTTTTTGGTAGATCTCGACCAAGATTTCGCCATCTCGGTCGAGATCTTTCCTTTCTTTGAGTGGCGAGATCTCGCTCGAGAGCGAGATCTCTCACCATGTCACTCAAGCATGGGCGAGCAATAATGATGGGTGAGGTGGCCGAGGATAAGAGGGAAGACGAGGTAGATGACAAGGAAGGAACCCGGCCTAAAACCAATGAGGAGGAGTAGGGAGGAACGGACTAAATTGGAAATTCCAGAAAGAAATAGGGAAGATTTATCCAAATTGACCCGGAGACCAGAGAGGGACTCGAAGGAGGAGAGGGCATCAAGAATGGAAGAGATGCAGGAATGGTCAGCTTTAGCAACGATCATGAGATCATCCGCGAAAGCAAGATGAGTGAGCTTCAGAGATTTGCATTTAGGGATGGGGGAGATGAGGAGTTGGTCAGTTTTGGTTTGAAGAGGACGAGAGAGGACCTCAAGAGCCAAAGAGAAAAGGTAAGGGGAGAGGGGGCAACCTTGATGGATACCCACACGGGATGGAAAGTACCCAACAAGGGAGCCATTGGAGAAATCAATTCTTGTTGCCTTGTTGGAGCTTTTTATGGACAAAGTGACAGTCAACTTCATTATGTTTTGTATGTTTGTCAAACTCCGGATTAGTAGCAATGTGAATAGCAGCCAAATTATCCCCCATATTATCATAGAGGAATCATCACCAAAGCCTAGCTACAACATGTGTCTGGTCCATATTGTATATTAAAGAGAAATAAGAGGGAAAAAGAATCTTAAGGGGAAAAGATGAAACTAGAGAAAGGCTAGGAAGCCTCACTCATCGTGTGTACCTCCTCTAGCCAATATCTTTACTTATAGGCAAGTCCAAAGACTAATCCAACATAAAACAATAAAAAAGGAAACTCAAATCAGATTTAAGATCCTCCTTGCTCTGTTCCCCTAAAACACTCCCCCTCAAGCTGGAGCAAAAAGATTAAACATGCCTAGCTTGTTACAAAAATAATCAACCCTGACAGCCACTAAGGACTTTGCGAGTAAATCCACCAGCTATTCTCCTGTATGAACATGTTTTGGAGAAATCAATCCTTGTTGTAGCTTTCACGAACAAAGTGACAATTGACTTCAATATGTTTTGTACGTTCATGAAACACCGGATTAGTAGGAATGTGAAAAGCAACCTGATTATCACACTAAATTGTCATAAAGGAATCATCACCAAGGCCTAGCTCTTTCAACATGTGTTTGGTCCATAGAAACTCCAAGTGACTTATGCCATTGCTCTATACTCAAACTCTGCACTTGACCTTTGACCTAGCCACAACAGTCTCTTTCTTACTCTTTCAAGATACAAGATTACCACCACTTAGAGTGCAGTAGATTGTGGATGACCTCCTATCAATCGGTGACCCCGCCCAATCTGCATCAGAAAAACCTTCAATTCTTCTATGACCATTGTCTCCATATGGTAGTCCACGTCAAGGTGCCTTCTTAAGGTACCTCAATATTCGGAGAACCGCATCCCATTGAGATGTCCTAGGGGCAGATAGAAATTGACTCACAACACTTATTGAAAAAATAATATCAAGTTGAGTCACAATAACATAATTCAATTTTAGAGAGCTCCAAATTAAATTCTAAGAGTAGATGTTGGTTCCTTGCAAGGACTATGCCAACACTAATCGACTCCTTCACAAACTAGGAATCCAACACTGACAAAGACTCTTTAATAACTTGCAAGATAATGACTCAATTGCAAAAATAAAAGTAGATATAAGGTCCTACCAACATGTTGGATCCAACTAGACCCTAAGTGCACTCCACCCAAAAATAACAAAATTACCAAAATACTCGTATACTTGGACAAAATTGCTAGAGTTGCTAGTAGGGCCATAGGGTGCTAGTAAACCCCATGGTTTGAGATCTCGCAAGATATCTTGCTTTTTTCAAATGGTGAGATCAGATGAAGGGCAAGATTCCCACAACTCGCCCATCTCGCCAGATCCCTAGATCTCGTCATATCTCGCTGGAACTCTCAATTTTCATGGGATTTTTTGTGGATTTCAATTGGATTTTGACTTGCAACTACTTTTAAGACATCTATAACACCAAAGAAAGATCAATCATTCTATGCTTATCTTATGAACTTATGAGTTATGGCTAATATAAAACTAGAACTTCTAATGGTTGTATAATTTTATTAATCTGTTCTCAAGAGTCGAGATTGTGATACTCGTATGGATGGGATTCTGATGACATTTAAGTTATTTGATGTATTTGATACACTTGCTTTTCATCTGTATGTTTTAAAGGTTCTATATATTACATGTTGTATAATCTTGCATTCCTTAATCCTGCAGCATTTTCATTTGATACTTAAGAGTTGACTTAGAACTCATACTTAGGGTTGTTTTCTCACAAATCCAAGGCCACAAGTGTGTTCAGAAAGCCTAAATTAGGCTAACTACCAAGTTCGAGCCTAACCTAAACCCTAAAAAACCCACCAAGATGGGCCATCAAGTTGGCCAAAAAAAAAAAGACCATACCGCAACCGAGATTTTGCCAACTGGGTTGAGATCTCAGTTTTTTGAAGGGGCTAGAGCAAGTTCTTGAATCATGGTAAACCTTTTGGGCCCTCATTGGGTGGCCCTGGATTTGGTTTACATCATACATGCTGCTATTCTCCCTAACTTGAGCCTGATCTGACTTATGACTACATGGATCTCCAATTATAAGAAGTTGCAGGCATATAACATATGTCCATCAGATTACACGGATTTAATATACAATGTTCTACATGATAAGTAGCTAAAATTGGTGCTAGTTTTGTACTGTTAAGGATATTGTGTAGCTGCTACATTTTGGAACTGAGTTCCTACATTAGTTCACCCACTCAACTTTTAGGCTGATCCAATTTGTTGACTGTGTGTTACTGATTTTCTCCTCTTCCAGCCACTATTCATGCTTTGTAATATTGCCTGTTGGGTAGGAATGTGAAACCTTAAAGGATGAATTGCTTCAATCAGAAACATTATTCAAATACATAGTCATGTCTAACCAAAAATAAATTCCATGAGGCAAAAATACAATACCAGGTTCAAGTGATGAACATGTGTCAGAACCTTCAATTCCGCAAGGAATTCTCTTGAGGCTTGCATCTCCATCTTCTTGATTGCAGCTTTCTGCATGACATGTAGAAAAAACAAAAACTTTAGCTGTTCAACTATAAGGGAAGAGGAGACAAAACCAAAATGGCAGTGATATTCTTCAATATGAACATGTTACACATGATAAATTAACAAGACAAGAACTAGTTTTTCTTTTGGAGGGGAGGGGGGTGGTTAAAAAGAAGAGATATCCTACATACTCCCATAAAGAGCAAAGCTGTAAGTTTGGACTGCTGTTCACCTCCTTCTTTTCAAGAAAAATTAGCTCATTGATTTCGATACCCCACTGCCCCCCCCCAAAAAAAAAAAGAACCAGTTTTGTTCAATTCTGCAAATGTGGACCTCCTAGTTCTTGAATAGAAAGTAGGGGAGTCAATCCTGGGCCAGCATGAGAAAATCGATTGGAACCAGCCTGAAAAAGACCAACCCACACTGGACCGATTAACAAGCAGGTCGGTCTGGAAATTGGACCAATTATAATCGGTCACTCTCGGTTTCACTACGTAGCCCATAGGTCAGCCAGCCCAATCCGTATAGAAGACCAAGTGACTAAAAGTGTTAGATTCCCTTAATACCCACACTTTACATGATTTCAAATTTTAAATCCCAACTCTCCAAAATCCCAATCGTGACATCATGAACCCTAAACTACGATCCTGCAAGCTGCTCTTCCTTTGAGTGTAAGCTGCACTTCTTCCTGTGAGTATGAGCTGCACTTCTTTCTGTGGGTGTTCCCTGCAAGTGACTGAGTGCCAATAAGGTATGCAGCTGCTCCTTTTTTATTAGTTATCTGGGCCTTGGATTTTGGGGAGAAAAGAGAGAGAATACACTTGTAGCTAGCCTTCTAGGGAGTGAGGGAGACTCCATGTAGACAATGTCATCATCTGACGAAGATTCCTTGTTATCTTTGCTCTGCTTTGACAGTGGGCTTCTCGTGTATGACACTATGCCCACCACTTAGATGGTATGAAATCAGATACCCCACAAGAACTGTCTCCCTATAAACAAAGAGGAAATGCTCTTAAAGTGTATAATCTATCTAATAGATTCTGATCTCCAAGTTTTGAGTTCGGATCCATTTCCCCAATTTACAAGGACCATTGACCAAGAAAAAAACTACTCTCAAATAGATAATTAAAAAAACAAAAAAAACCAACAGTGAAGTTTAGCTTATGACGAAAGGGTTTTTGAAAATATACAGATCATTGTTTCATGTGAGAGGAAAGATAGCAGCACATGGAAGCACATCAATAATGTGTAGAAGATCGTATTATGAAGCAGTCAGAAAAATATGGAGGGTGAATCCGATTGGCAGCCCAATTAAACCCAATTGGAAGCTCGATTAATCCCGATTATGGCCCGAGATTGACAAGGCCCAACATGGCCTGAGACCAAACAGGACCAAATATTAAGTAGCTCGTAGAAGGTCCAGCCTTTTTGAACCGTTAAGCCCAATTGGCCCTACTGAAACCTGCCCAGCTGGACCGATTGACACCCCTAATAGAAAGTATACCAAACCAGTAAACAATAATATTTTGAAGGGGGTTATCTACATTGCCCTCGTGCAGTTTTGTGCATATAAGGGAACCTGAAAAAAGAGAGAGGGGCATTTATGACATATGAACCCCTCATACAAACAATGATATGTACTAGTATGCAATATTATTTTGAGCTGGCATGTACAGAAAATTTTCCTTAATATTTCCAACTGAATCATGTGAAGCTGGAGGCAGTTTAATGTGATATGATCTATATCCTTAAATGCATCAAGCAGCAGACACACATTAAACTCAGTGATATGATGCTAACTACACTAGTCTAAATCAAGTGCTTTCAAATTCACTGCAAAAAGGACTCCTTCCATAATATTTGGCCCCCACACCCTACAGAAATGGGAGCCTCATGCACTGAAATGCTATAACAGTCACAACAACAATAAGCCTTTTCACAACTAAATGGGGTTGGCTACATGGATTCTTGCTCTCCAATCAGTTATGTTATAGGCCATGCTAGATACAAGGCCTAAGCTATGTATATCCTTTCTCACCACTTCTCTTAAGGATATCTTAAGTCTGCCCCTAGCTATCCTAGTTCCTTCAAATTGGATTATATCACCTCTCTGTATAAGGGCATTTATAGGCCTCCATTGAATGTGGCCGTGCCACCTCAAACAACTTTCTCGTAGCTTATCATTTATAGGAGCAACTCCCAGACCAACTCTAATATGATCATTACTTATCTTACCTTCCTAGTTTTACCATTCATCAATCTAAGCATCCTCATTTCTACTACACTGTGTTTATCTACATGATTCTTTTTAATGGCCCAAAACTCTGTGCCGAACATCATAGCTAATCAAACGACGGCCCTATAGAATTTTCCTTTAAGCTTTAATGGAATACATCAATCACACAAAACCACGGACGCACCTCTTCACTTCATGAACTGAAATGCTCCCTCATCTAAACCTGTAGATATCATTCTAAAAACTTTTTCGGATGAATTATTCTAATATCTTAATTATCTGTAACCCAAAATTTCTACTCAAATCATCAAGAAGCAGAATTACATAATTATGACTCACAATTAAGAAGCTAAAAATCAATCATAACCAAATACATGACCTTTGACAGGAACCACAAAAATATGTCACTTTCATTACAAAAAAAAGTACTACTATATAAAAGATCCATTATTTAGGTCAAAACCACTGACATTGCATAAATATTCAATTCCATCCCATCAATGACTTAAATGGGACAGATATCAGAATTTGTTTCCTTGATTTTGATCACTTGAATAATTATTCGCCATTCAAGATTAGTCTATGAATTATATAGGATTGAAATCAAGTTCTGCTTGCGGTTATCTTTCTCTTTTCGTTAATGAATTCTTCTGCATCTTTTTAACAATGTTCAAGAAATACAAACCTCGCCTCGTAGCTCTGCATAGTAAACTGCCCCAAAACCACCTTGACCAATTTTGCTAGCCAAGCTAAAGCCATTTGTAGCCTGGGAAAGCTCTTCGTATGAGAACTCCACTGATTTGTCTACAGTCATAGCTGCAAGTCTTGACGACATAGCACGAACAGGAGTAGTTGCTTCAGTAGCTTTCTCTGAGGTACTCACAGAACCTAGACACACAAAAGCAGAATGGTAAAAGAAATGATAACTGAAAGCATGTGTCTTTACTGTAGCAACCAATGTCATTCTGATTAAAAAGTTCATCAAATGAAGGAATAAAGAAAGAAAAGGGACTCAGAAGCAGAGAGAGGGGGAGCAATTTTGAATGAGAGAGTAAGACACATCATTCAGTTCCTCTCTAATTGCACTTTGTCTTCAGGAGAGGGATTTTTTAAAGAACGAATATGAAAATTTCAAGTTTATCCAAAGAAGACCCCATATACATTGATAAAGTTTTGAGTTACCTTTTAGATATAACTCTATACAATATGAGTTTTACCTGTATATTGAACAAAAAGGACTCCATCAATATTCCAGACTGACAATCAAATACACTTAGCAAAAGGGAGGTGGTGAGCCCAAAAAGAAGCCTGTTGGACTACAATGATCATCCAGTAAGTTGTATTCTTCTGAAGTCTGCTATCTAAAATAGACAGAAGAAATTTCCAGGAATGAAAAACAAACTTGGTAATCAGATGGTTTATCACCAAAGCACGTAGATTTTTCTCCTACCAGTTAGAATTCATGCTGGGTGTAAACTGTACTCCTCATAGTGTGATTCGAAAGGAGATGTGTATTTATAAAAATATTCAAGTGCTTATAAGTGGTTACAGATGACAAGAGTTGCATTCAGTGGAGACTCTTCATCAGTGTGGGAATTCGGTTCTCTTCAAGGTGACGTGTCAGAGTGGAACTGATGGCAACATCACATGTCCATCCATCTCTCATTATTACCAGAGACAGAGGTGACCACCTCGGAACCTTTCAGCTTGGTTCAGCGAGGCGTACAATCTTAATAGTAGAGGGTCATTTGGACCCTTAGGACCATGGTCCACACCACACTTTCTTTGTTACGTTATTATATCTTGGGTTTTATCTATTGTAAGGGTAGTTTTGGAAGTTTCATTTTTCTCATATTAGCTCATATCTTGGATTTTATTCTATTGAAAGGGTAGTCTAGGAAGTTTCCCTTTTATTCATTAGAGTTATTTTTAGGAAAGGGATTTTATTTAACTAATACCCAATTCCAAGGAAGGCATCGCATGAATTAGAAAAAAGAGCAGCGCAGCCTTCTCAGGAAGCCACGACAGCCCTCCTTCCTCTCTATCATGGGACCATCTTCTTCCTCTGGTAAGTCCCATTCTCCTATAATTCTCTCCTCTCTTGGTCGTTTCTGGTACCCACCCCTTCTTCTCCTCAGTCCAACTTTTTCTGTTTTCTTTCCTTCTTCTCCTATCCTGCCCTCCTCATCGCAGTCCTGCTGCCTCTAGTTCCTTTCTTTTTTCTTTCTTTCTTTTTTTTTTTTTCTCTTATACCCATCAATAGCCCCCCTGCTCTCTTCTTGTTTCTTCTTTCTTCTGCATCTCTTCTTCTCTTCTCTCTTTCTTATTTTCCCTCTTACATATCCTTACAGCAGCCCCATCCTGCCAATGCCTCTCTCCTAATGTCCTCTTCAGTTTCTTCAATTTCTAACCACATTTTTATGCAGGGATAACTCTCTTAATACCCTATGGTAAGCCTTGCCTCCTTCCTCTTCTTTCTCTTTATTTTCTGTTGGGAATCATATTACTGCAATTTCTGTCACTAGCACTTACCTATATTTCCAGCGATCTCTATTTGCTTGCTGCCCTGTTTCTACTGTTATGTGAGACTTCTGCCTTCTTGTTCTTGCATTGAAATAATTATTTGATGCCCCATGGTAATTGGCTTGGTTTAGGTTTCTTACATTGGATGTAATACTTACTTCTCTATTGAATGGAAAATTGATCATTATGACTTGCTATAATTTTTATTACCTTGAATGTAATACCCAATAAAGAATCATCATATTAAAGTTGGTCTGAGAGTTGCTCCAATAAGTGATAAGCTATAAGAAAGTCATTTTGAGGTGGCACGGCCATGTTCAATGGAAGCCTATAAATGCCCCTGTACGGAGAAGTGAATAATCTAGATTGAAGGAACTAGAAGAGCTAGGGGCAGAACTAAGATAACCTTGAGAGAAGTGGTGAGAAAGGATATGCATAACTTAGGCCTTGTATCTAGCATGGCTGATGAACACATTTATATGTGAAATCTCAAGACATAAAGCATGCATTTTACACACTTAGAGTGGAGCTACCTTAGGTTTTATGTTGTTTTTGCAGATTTTATGAATTATCAGGACTTTAGCGAATATCTGATGTTTTGGGTATGAAACATGCGATTTTACATGTCAAGAGGTCCGTTCAAATTCTCAAGTGTGGAAATGGGCCTGATTTGGAGCATAATGGGCTAAAGATGCAATTATGGGCCAACTCCAGAACATCTTATAAAATTAGATTAGGATTTTTATTTTATTTTTTTCTTTATTGAAATTGAATGAATGTATGGGGCCCACAAGTAGTCAAAGATTAGGATTTTCTATTTTTTCTAGAAGATTTCATTTTATTTTATTTTATTTTATTTGTTTCTCTAATTAATTTTTCTCTCTCCCCCACTTTCTATTCCTTTCACCATTATTCTATTTTTTTTCTTAATTAACCCAAAACTAGTTTCCTTCTTCCACTCTTTCTCCACGTTAAATCAGTTTTTTTTTTTTTTTAATTTAATTTCTCCACCTTCTCTCCACTTTCCCTCTTCACATGTTTCTTTCTTTTCTTTTTTTTTTAATTATTTTTTTCTCTCCACACATTCTCTCTCTCTCTCTCTCTCTCTCTCTCTCTCTCTTCCTTAGGATTTCTAACGAATTTAGCTCTTTCTTTATTTGTTTTTCTTTTTCTATTTTACTCATTATTATTATTATTATTATTATTATTAAGTATTAGTATTAGTATTATTTATTATTATTTTATTTCCTCATTTGTAAATCATTCTCCATCTCTTATAAATATACCCTCCCCTCTTAGGTCTTGTTTACACTTTATTTTCTCTTTAGTTTATTTTAGTCTTGCACTTCCTATTCTCTTTAGCTTGTTTTAGGTTTTCTCTAGTTCTTTGATTACTTTGTGGGTTCTAATTCTAGATTGAATGTTTAGGTTTAAATGTTTTGCAAGGAATATTGAACTTTTGTTATTTATTTTATGCAAGTGTATTTCCTTTATTTCTATCAATGCAATATCAAGTTCAAGTTCAAGTTCAAGTTCAAGTTTCAAGTTTGAGGATTCGTTTTCTCTCTCGGTCTAGCAATTGCAGATCCAGGTTATTCTAGATCTGGTTGTTAAGGTTGGTTGAGATTCGAATCGTTTGTTCAAGTTTTTTTTGGAGATTCAAAGATGCAAGTAACATTCTTCAATAATCTTCTCTCCCCCCTCCATTCCCGCTTTTATCTACCTCTCCATATTCTTAATTTAGGATTTACTTTCAGCATTTACTTATTGTTCTCCCTTCCCTTGGGTCCTTGATCAAAGATGCCTATAGTCGTGCCTCTCTTTGGTTAAGGTTTCCCTTTTCCTTTTATTGCTTGTTATTTACTTTCTGCATTTGTTTTTTCTCTTTAGTATCCGTTCCCCCGATCAATGGACTATAAGCTACAGCAAAGGGTCCACAGTCAAAGTCATTATAATTATACTCCCCTTCCCTCGATCCAGAGCTGACACTCAGATCACTTCCCTTTTATTTTTATTTTTATTGTTCGCATTTTTTTTCCTGTCTTTTATTTATGCGTTGGTTGTGTTTGCTTTATTTTTCGTCTCAATTCGATTGCATTAGATGTATGGATTAGGATCGCTTTAATTTAATTAATTAGTTAAAATCTTTGAATCATTGCACTCTCGCATTACCATTAAGAAGTTAAATTTTAAGTGGCATATCTCCCTGAGATCGACCCGTTAGCTACACGATACTGTGCGCTTGTGGTTATTTTATTTTACAAACAATGGCCTCAAGTAAAACTGATTGGAAGGCAAGAATCCATGTAGCAGACCCCATTTAGTTGGGACAAAGCTTCTTCTTCTTGTTATTGTTGTTGTTGTTGACTGTAATGCCCCTAATCCCTTTCCTAATTGTGTGGATTGATCATACATGAAATCTGATTTGCTCCCTTAAGTCTTTAAGATATTTTCACTTTATTTGTATTATTGATTGCTGAATTTATACTCCGAATTGTTCTTCTAGTGTGAGTCCAAGTATGAGTTGTGCAAGTCCCTCCCTTAACCCCTCCTAGTGTTCTCTGTAGCTTGGATCCTATTCCTTGTAGAACATCCAAATTCCTAGGGCTGTCCTACATCAGGAACTCTCAACAGATGAACTCTCTCAACATGAGTTTCATTTTTTTTGAAATGTGAATATCCTTGACATGCCCCCACAAGCAAAACAAGCTGGAGCAGGGTTGAGCTTGTCATCAAGCCCTAAAAATCTTGGACCTGGTAACCATTGGTTAAAGTTTCCACTTTGTTCATCTGTACTAGTAACAAACCTGATGCTCAATCAGTTGGATGCTACTTGTTCCCAGACAAAGTGGCATTGTATCTCCATGTGCTAAGTTCGAGCATGAAACAAAGGATTAACTGCCCTGATATTACCACAATACAACATTGCTTCTGTTTTGATTCCCTGATCCGCCAGGAGTTGGCATAGCCAGAGTAACTCGGCTGTGGCATTGGCCAGGCCTTTGTATTCATTGGTGGAGGGCCATGACTGTATACTGCTTTCCAGAGCTCCATGAGACCAAAGTTGGACCAAGGAAAATGCAGTATCCACTAGTGGAACTTCCATCAATGGAACAACCGGCCTAAATAGTGTGTCCGTATATGCTGGGATTAAAGGAATTGCATTCAAGATCTCACCCCCCCCCCCAATGTCCTAATCATGTCTAACATCCTCATCTGAAAAAGTAAGGGGCCTCATTCCCTTGCTAAACAGGCCGATGTCAAAAATGCCCTTTGAGACCAAATGTGGACCAAGGAAAATGCAATATCCACTAGTGGAACTTCTATCAATGGATCCACCGGCCTAAATAGTGTGTTTGTACATGCTTGGATTGAAGGCATTACATTCAAGATATCCCCCCTGTTGCCAATATTGTTGCCCTCCCCACCCCCATGTCCTAATCATGTTTGACATCCTCATCTAGAATGTAAAGGGCTTCAATTCCCTTGCTAAGCAAGCCAATGTCAAAAATGCCCTTCAAGAGTCGAAGCTTTCCCTCTATGCCCTACTTGAAACCCATGTCCAACCCGACTACCCGTCGGATTACTTTGTCCATTTCCCCCTCTTGGTAGTTTCTCTCCAATTCAAACCACTCCCCTAATGGCCGCATTTGGGTTCTATGGACCTGGTAAAGGTTCATGTCTCCCTCTCTGCCTCCTCCCAATTCATGCATTTCTCCATCACTTCCCCCCCCCCAATGCTCTCCCTTCTTCCTTGCCATTACTTATGGCTTCAATCATTTAGCCGATCGTGCCCCCTTTTGGAATGACCTCCGCTCTCGCTCTCCGCCTATACTAGTTACCACCCCTGGGGTCTTGGCGATGATTTCAACATCGTCCGGTTTTCCCATAAGTGAGTAGGGATTGTCCCCCTAACCCTTCGGCAATTTATGACTTCAACTCTTTTATAGACAATCTTACTCTAATTAATCTCTATTGATCGGGCCATTGCCTAACTTGGCACAACTATAGGATTGGATCAAACCGCATAATACCCAAGTTGGACCCATTCTTGGCCAATAAAGCTTGCCTCTCTCTTCCCTTCCTCTCATGCCTCCCTCCCCCCCCCCCCCCAAAAAAAAAAAAAGTCTCTCTAAACAATCCCATTGTCTTCTTCACATTCATTCTTCATCCTCTTTGGACCCAAGCCCTTCCAGTTCTTTAACATGTGGTCCTCTCACTCTTCCTTCCTTTTCACTGTCAATGAAGCCTGTGATAAGCATATCCATTGTTCTCCCTCCCCCTCATAGCCTTCGCTCGAGAGCTCCGGAACATGGAGACCCTTCATTCTTGGAACTCCTCCACCCTTGGTAACATTTCATTTAGAGTCTACCTAACTTGTTTCGACCTCTTGAGGGTTCAATCCCTTCTCCAAACTGACCCCCTCAATCCCTCCCTGACTAAGGAGGAGAAATCACTCTCCTTAAACCTTTCCTCCCTCGTCTCCTAAGAAGAGAGCTTCTCTACCGGAAGTCGAGGATCAAGTGGCTTTAACTTGGGGACTCCCACTGCTTATATCCACCACACTCTCAAAGCTCAACTCAATCACAACTCCATCCTCCTTCTCCTCTCTATTAACGGATCCTGGGTTTCCGACCCTCCCAGTATCAAGTCAAAGGTAGTCTCTTTCTTCTCCACCCTGCTCCCGCTCCTCTCTCCCTCCCTATACTCCTCTCCCCCCCCCCAATAAATTTGTTGACCCTGCCTCCCTTGATTCCTTCCGTGCCATCCCGTCTACCGATGAGACCCTTTCCACCATCTATTCCCACAAATCTAATAGGTGATACCATTATGTCACATCCAGCCAGCCGGTACCCTATCTGGAATACCCGGAGGAGTGATCAAGATCATGGGTAAAGTCAAATTCAAAAATCATCGCCATATGGCTTCAAGAACATAGAGTGAATTGGGGGATTCACTCTAGGGCTAATAGAATTAGAGAAGAGGCCATTACAGTAGCGTAATACCTTTCTCATAGACAGGAGATCAGAAGTATAGAAGAAAGAACAAATCAAAGAAGAAACGAATTAATTACTAACCTTTTAGAAGAAGAACCGATGAAGAAACCTGAACAGATGCTTGAAGATCTTCCTTGGCTTTGGAGGAGAGGTTCTAGGGCTCCTCCCACGTTCTCCAAAGGCTTAGAACTGATTGTGAATGAAAAACATAGAGTTCCCCCCTTTAAATAGCATAAGAAGTCCCTAAATTACTAGGATTTCACCAAACTGCCCCTGTTGGTTGATTGGTTGCCAAGGAAGAGGTTCTAAGGTCCTTCCCACGTTCTCTAGAGTCCAAGTTTTCAGACAATCATAACCACAGAACACATTAATGAAAGCATCCTTGAGTCATATATCCAGAAGTGACTCAAACTTTCTTAGAAGTGAATAATAGAGAACTTGGATTAGAAACTTGAATAAATGAAGCATAATACACAAATTTGAATAATGCACAATAACCATATTTATGTGTCATAATTTCTGATTATTGTGTCAGTGTGTTGAGTCAAGACTTGTATTTGGGTTGTAGTGAGTTGAGAGTTGTCCTTATAGGTTGCAATTATGTGTCGAGTCATGAGTTGTAGTTGTCGTTGTGTGTCAGTTGTTGTCATGGTGAGTTGTTGTTGCGAGTAAGTTGTTGTTGTGAGTGTGTTAGTCTGAGTCGGGAGTTGTTGTTTAGAGTTGTCATTGGGAGTAATGGTCATAAGTGGTCAAGTTGAGTCATGAGTGGTCATGTTGAGTCATGAGTTATGAGTCATAAGCCAAACATTGAACAATTACTAATGCAACAAAAGAAAAGCATAATATACAATAACATAAGTGATACAAATTTAACTTCACTAATCACTTAGGTTTTCAAGTCTGAAAGCAAATATATTTGTGATGACATAAAAGGAAAAAAATCCTAGAACTATCTATTTAGGTAATTATTTCTGAGAATTGAGCTGATCTCTCATAGCTTGAGACTTGTCTTCTAGATCGATCTTCTATTGTGTATATGTGTGTCTCTATCCTCTCTTGTGTGGAAGTTATCGCCAACAACTGAGAAACCACACTCGGTGCCTCAGAAGTTGAATGTGATGGACCTCCAACCTCTAACTGTCGAGCTGGAATAGTTTCCTCCTCGTCTTCTAGATCGATCTTCTATTGTGTATATGTGTGTCTCTATCCTCTCTTGTGTGGAAGTTATCGCCAACAACTGAGAAACCACACTCGGTGCCTCAAAGTTGAATGTGATGGACCTCCAATCTTTAACTGTCGAGCTGGAATAGTTTCCTCCTCATCTTCCGGAACCTCCTAATCCTGAGTGTCATTCTGAGCCTAAATCTCATCTGAAGTTGGATTATTGCCTCCATATCCTCATATAATATTTGCTTGTGTGTTGTTCTTATGGAAGAACTTTGAAACCCTAAAAACCTTTGGGAAGCCTAGAAAACTTTTCTTCAAGTTCGTTATTCAAAGCCTTTGTTCCTATCTTTGTTCGATTTGTCACATGTGCATCTCTTGTATTCTTACCTTTTTCTTTTTGTTTTGAGTCCCTCTTAGCCCCTGAAGAAATTTCCTCATCTTTTTGGAAGCCCAGGTATGCTTTCAATTTCGAGGACGAAATTATTTTAAGGGGGGGAGATTGTGAAATCCCACTTAACCCTAACCTTGTTGCTATGCCAAATGCATACATACCATATGCATTGTTTGATTTATTCTCTATCGTATAAGTTGCCTAGTTTCGTTTGGTAGAAATTTACCCCCGAAGCTAATATAATCTCTCTATTATTTCTTCTAGTGCCTTCTATTCCTTTTGATAGGAGGATGATCTTAAGTCATTCTCATGACTAATCCTTCTATCCCTACTGTTCTAGAGTGGACCTCCATACACTCTATAACCTTGTGATTCTCCACATGATGATTTTGAAGGGAAACCAAATGTGATCTTCATGATTTGTTAACCCTTCTAATTGTTTCTGATTTCAAAGCATGTTAGATTTACTCCTTTGTTTTTCTTCTTACAAAACACCTATTGTTATTTGTTTCCCGTAAATTTTGGGAGAAGAAAGTCAAGATACAAGTGAATTATCTCCATCTCTCTTGAAGCCTAGTACTCTCCCAATTTCGAGGACAAAATTATTTTAAGGGGGGAGAATGTAAAATCCAGCCCAAACCTAGCCAGGACACCCTATCTGTTTTGGGTGAAGAAGGGCTTATTTAATGTTTGACCTAGAGTTGGAACTTAAGTACCATGTTTTTATCCTTGGGAGGTCCTAAGAAGTCTTTGTGGGCCATCTCAGTAGAAAACATGGTGTTTGATCCCGAAACCTATGGATATTGATGATAGTGTTTCCATATGGAAACCTTACTTGATTTGGAGTTGAAGTGCCCATTGAAGTAGAAGAACTTGGTTGATGGGCCTAAAGCCTAGTTGGACCTGGTTTGAAGACATCCCTCCATACTAGGTAAGTAGTATGATGTGTTGAAAGAAGCCCATCCAAAAATATTGAAGTTAGGCCCATTAAATCCCTATTTTGAGCAAGCTGCCTAGGCAGGGGCAATTTGGTAAAATTCTGTTTTTTTAAGAGTTTTTAAAGCTTTATTTCTTGGGATTTCGTGGTAAACAATCCCACTAGGTTTCTATGTCTCTAGAGAAGGATGAAAGGACCTTAGAACCTCTTCCTTGGCAGCCAATCAACCAATAGGGGCAATTTGGTCAGTTTGGTGAAATCCTTGCGATTTGGGGACTTCTTATGCTATTTAAAGGAGGGAACTCCATGTTTTTCACTCACAATCAGTTCTAAGCCTTTGGAGAACGTGGGAGGAGCCCTAGAATCTCTCCTCCAAAGCCAAGGATGATCCTCAAGCATCCGTTCGAGTTTCTTCATTGGTTCTTCTTTTAAAAGGTTAGTAATTGATTCATTTCTTCTTTGATTTGTTCTTTATTCTATACTTCTGATCTCCTGACTATGAGAAAGGTATAACACTACTGTAATGGCCTCTTCTCTAATTCTATTAGCCCTTGAGTGAATCCCCAATTCACTCTATGTTCTTGAAGCCATATGGCGATGATTCTTGAAATTGACTTTACCCATGATCTTGATCACTCCCTCATTATTATTCTATTGATTTTGGTGATTGTGGGAAAGGTCTCACATCAGTGCTACAACCTTTCCTTCTATTCCCATGATTTTTAGGTTGATTCCCTCTTTCCCCCATCCTTGGCAAACAAAAGTAAGGGTTATTCTATGAGAGCTGATTTTGGGTAACTCTCATGAGAGGTAACCAAATTAGGAAACCCTAATCATTTATTAATTGGTAGATCCTTTCCAAAGCCATTCTTGATTTTGAAATACTAATGAGATGTTTCCCTTATCTATCTTGGGTGATTTGTGAGAGTCCAAATTGGGTACTCTTTTGGACTCTCATGAGCAATAACCAATTAGGGAAAACCTAATCCTCCTCTAAATTATTGGATCCTCCCCAAGACTTCCTTTTATTATGATTTATTTATCTTTTATTCTCCCTAGTCTTCCCGTGGGATATTAGAATTTCTTTCCTTTGACTTTAGTTACATTGTTTCCTCTCATTGTTAGACCTTTCCAATACCTTATTGATTTTAAAATACTATTCTTTCTTTCTTAGAGTGAATCCCCCATTCACTCTATAGGGATTCACTCTATATTCTTGTTTCTTGATTTATATTCTTGTTTCTTGATTCTTGACTATTCTTTCTTTCTTAGAGTGAATTCCTCAATTCATCTTTATGATTGTGGGGAAGGTCTCATACCATTACCATGACCTTCCCTTGTGTCCTCATGATTGAGGAGTTGATCCCTACTGTTCCTTGGACAATTGAAAACCATTATATAAAAATATTTTGGGGGGAAACCCTTGGGTAACCCTCATGAGAGAATATCCAAATTGGGTAACCTCATGAGAGAATATCCAAATTGGGTAACCCTCATGAGAGAATATCCAATTGGGGACCCTATTATTTCTAATCCTCCCCAATTGCATTCTTTGTTTTGAATTCTAATTTTATGTTTCCCCTTTCACTCTATGAACCTACCTTGGGTTATCTTGAGAACCAATCTAGGGGAACTTTCATGAGAGGATATTTATTTGAAAACCCTAACTTCCTTTATTAATTATTGGGTCATCCCCAAAGCTTTTCTTGACATGGTTAGTACTCTTTTATTCCCTACGGTGAATCTTTCTTCACCCTAGCCTTTCCGTGAGAGTCATGGACTATATGTTGAAACCCTAATCTTAGGACTCAATCAAGAACCTATCTTTTTACCTTTACTTGATGCTTTGACCTTCTTAGATAGTCCTAATATGTTCTAGGAATCTCCCTTTCGAATTTCGAATCAATCGGACTTCAAACGATAAAGTTATGATCAAAACATCGTATTATGTCCGTATTGAATCTGCTTGGTCGACCTTGCTTGGTCGATGCCATCAACCAAGGCCATCGACCAAGGCTGCTACTAATAGTATAATTTCTCAGTTTTTCTCCGTTTCGACTCCAATTTCTTGGGACTTGTTTCTTATGACCTATACATGTTTTGTCAAGCTTGTTTAGGTTATTTTGATCTTGATCTCTGATCTCTCATTTGAAGACTATAAGTTCAAATTACGAGGTGAGTATTCCACTCACAATATGCATATTTACATACCTTGTTATGATATGATTCGAATGCATGATTTAGCTACTATTGATTTACTTTCTTTATATTATGTTACCTCTGCAATTACAGTAGGTTATTCATATTGTGATTTACATATTGGAATGAATTATGAATGATGTTGAATGTGATTTGGACTATGGTGTGACATGTATGGAATCATGATTGTGATGAGATGTGTATGCCTAGGTTGTGATTGGGGAATGGGGAATGCCCTTTTGGCGTTTTTGCTTTTGGACACCAATGGAGGTGGTATGGGACACTTTCCTATGGTGCCCCTTGGCGCTTTCCCTGATTACTGGTTGACATACCTAGGGCATGTCTAAAAGTGTTTGGCTAGGATGTCCCTATTATATTAGACCCGATCGGAAGGGAATTGAGACCAAGCAACCCGTGGTAGCAATGGGGATTTGTGTGGCACTTCAGATATCGGGTTACATCCGTTAAAGACATGAATCACATTGTGGATACTCGTGAGAGGCCATTCATTGGTACAGTTGCAAATGTGGAACATGGGCCCCTGAAATCAAGACCAGTAACCAACCCGTGAGAGGAAACGGGAACTTCTTGTTAGCGTGATGTAACTGGCCAATAGGGTTGATGAGTCCGTAGTCCGAGATGGTGGTTTTTACCACTAAGAAAGATACGATGACTCTAGGGTGAAGGATACCGGAAAGGATCCCGGGATGGGAGGAATGGAAGTATCTGGATCCAAGTTGATATAACTAAGTAGAAGACTTGCATTTGGCTAGGCTTAATCCTGACATGCGCCAATACTTAATCAATGGTGATGTGAAAGAGCGGTGACCTAAACCCCAGCCACGAAATGTCCGAGATGGATGCCTTAACCCAATTACCACGGCAGACCCAAGATATCTTAAATGGTTGAGGGGGAGTGATTGACGACCCAAAGAAGTATGGTGCTATGACTTAAAGCATGTCTGCCAATAGAGACCAGCATACATATGTAGAGTTAGAAGCATACTTGCACATATTGTTTCATGTCATTGCATTTATGTTTGCCTTGGAATGTGTGTGAAGATGTTTATTGTGATTGAATACTTGCTGAGTTCTTTCGAACTCACTCCTTTTTGCAACATCTTTTGTTAGACTTTCCTGCAGGTACTACTACTGTTGACTATGATGGTCAATATTATGAAGACCAAGTTGACAACTCTTATGGTACTGGTTACGATGACTACGTCGGTGAAGACTGTCAGTACGAGACTGACACTTATCAGGAGTAGTCCGACTCTTGCACTTTAGTGCCAGCGATGGGACATCGTCTCATTATCTTTTTTTATCTTTTATAGAGACTTAGTTGTCCGTTCCCCCTTTTTCTTTTGGGAACCATTTGTAATCTTCTTCTTCTTTTGATCTACCTTCCGCTTTGTTTGTGGGGTATAATTCCGCTATACTCTACAATTCCTTGATTGGTATCTTGTTATTTCCGCACTCTGATTGTATTCTTGAACCGTATCTTGATATTTTGATTAATAAAATTAAACATTCGATTTATTCTTGCTTTTGATTATATTATTGTGATAAGTGGATATGATCGTTCCTAAACTTGATCTTCGGGATTGTGGATCACTCCTCCGGGTATTCCAGATTGGGTACCGGCTGGCTGGATGTGACAGAATGGTGGATTTAATATGGGTTTCTTCCTTACTCCTTGGGATTTCATTGAAGAAAACCTTGTCCGAACTGTTTGAAACTTCTTCTTTAATCCCTCCCAACTTTCTTCCATCAATCAAACCTTCTTTTGTCTCATCCCTAAGAAACCTGAGGCCACATCTCTCTCAGATTTCGGCCCCATCTCTCTTGTAACCTCCTCTACAAACTCATCTCTAAGATTCTCATTAATTGACTCAAGAAGGTCATGCCTTCCCTTGTTAGCTCAAACCAATTTGCCTTCATCTTTGCAGGTAGCATAGCAAACAACATCCTTCTTTGCACAAAGATTGTCCGAGGTTTTCATAGAGCCACCCGCTCCTCTGCGGCCCTTTTAAAGGTGAACCTCCACAAAACTTTTCTAGGGGAGCTACTCTTCTTTTTTGTCGATCGTGTCCACCTGGCTAAGCTTCCACTCACAGGTTGACGAGAAGGGCATTTCCGTTGCCTTTAACGCACCTTGAGCAAAGCTTTAAAACGGCCTGGCCCCTTGATTATTAAACAATGCAGTGATGAAGTCAGCCGATTAAAAGGGGTTGTTATTCACTATCCACATTGGATGCCTCGGCTGCGCTTTATTTATAGCAATGCTCAATTGCCTTACAACGGTATTATGCCGAAAATAGGGTTAACAAACCACTGACCCGATCCGGACTCCCTCCGTTGGGATTTTATCAGTGAGCATTTGTCGGTCATAGGTTTCCCCCCTTCCTTTGTCCATTGGTGGAAGTTTGTATTTCTAACCCCCATTTCTCCATCATTACCAATGGCTCCCCGGCAGGAAACCTCCCACCTCAAGTAGGTATTCATCAAGGTTGCCCCCTCTCCCCCTTTCTCTTCTCACTTGCCTTGGAGGTGGCATCCAATGGGCATTCTTTTCACTCTCCCTTGGGCCACACACAATGTATGTGTCACATACTCCTAGATCTGCCCCATCTCCACTTGCATCTCTAATAGCTCTTGGTCCCCACTTCCCTCCCCCTCCAAAACCTTCTCCACTTCTTCGTCTTGAAACCTCTTTTGCTCCCCCTCTCCCCACCCCTTGGGCTCCCTCAATTTGGTTAAAAGGGCATATCCCATGTCGTTTACCCTCTAGAGAGCCCTTAACCTAAGGGTGTCAATTGCATACCGAAACCGTTTGACCGTACCGAACCACACCATACCGTACCATTCAAAATTCGGTACAGTACGAACCGAAACCGAATTTCTTCGGTACAGTTCTAGTTTTAGTACTCATACCGTCGGTACGTACCGAAACCGTACCGAATTGGTCCCGTACCACATTAAGGGATATAAATTGTAATTTTAAAATTAAAACACTTTACCTTTACCTTATCCCTAATTTCCTATTTCAATTTTTCGTTTCATCATTCACTCCTCTTCTTAGATTTACTTGTTTTGTCTCTATTAATTAGATTTACTTGCTTTATCTATGTTAATTTCAAATTATATCGATTAGTTGATCACAATTTCATTAGGATCTTAATGAACTAATAACAAAAGTGGCATAAGTTCATTCGTACCAAAATTGTACCGCACTAGATACCGTGTTTAAACCATTTTCCCGTACCGATTTAATCCAAAACCATACTAAACCGTTTTTGTAAATACCGAAATCGTACCGTACCGTTTAAATTCGGTACGGTACGGTTCTGGTTTTCGGTATTCAAAGTTGGTTCCGTACCGAATTACCGAAACCGTACCGATTGACACCCTTACCTTAACCTTGGTTTTCCCACCGCGGCTTTCCTCATTAGCCACCATATCCTTACTAACCCTAGTTGTATCCTTTGTTGGAATGGTTCAGAGGACCTTAACATAATGTCATAATGTAACCCAGGGTCTAGGTTAGCTCTTCTAAGACCCTCTTTAATAAGCACCAGCACAAACAAGGGTTAGGACAAATTCGGTTAGGGTTAGGGAGGGAGAGGGCTTTGCTGTTCTGCGGTTCAAAACTACTGTGTGTGCTGTTTTGCAGTTTCAGATCTGGGTTTCAGTGTTTTAGAGGGTGTTGGTGCAACCTAGAGGGGTGGTGATTAGGTTGCAACTAGTGGATTGTCCCAATTTTTCGGTTTGATTGGAAATACAAGGTAAATTGAAAATTCAAATGAATTAAACAATAACAATCAACCACAAGACAAGTATTTTCTAGACTGTTAGCTATTCCCCACCCCCTGTTGATGATGCCCCAAGGAACAGGCTTATTGTTGTCTTTTAAAGTCTCAATTCTTCTTTTCGGTCTTCTGATTAAAGACCTTAGTTGTTTGTCATTTTCTCTTTAATATAATTATTTATTCATTAAAAAAAAATTAACTATTTTATAGTGGTTCGATTTTACAAGTCTACGACCACTCCTCTCTTGGCCTCAAGAGAGTATTCCACTAGTGATTCTCTTTCAATACAATGGGTAAAGACCAAACCCTTTACAATCTTTGTTACGAGGCAAGAGCACCCTTTACAATCTTTGTTTATCTTAGGGCAAGAGCACCCTCTTCAATATTTGTTCACAGGCAAGAGCACCCACAACCAATTCTAGTCTACTTAGACTTAGAATTGAAGACAAGCAATATACAAGAGAAGGATGTTATCTAACAAGAACAAGAGGTGTGACACTTTACCTCTTGTGTGAGTGTGATGCAATAAGAGTGTATGCTCAAATGGAAATGAATGCACCACCAACGCCTTCAATCACCTCAAGCTTGGTTTCCACAAGCTTGCTTAACACCTTGGTATGTTCTTCAAGATTGAATGAGGATGAGAGGCAAAACCCAATTGATTCCTTGTAATTTGAGAGTTTGGGAGTACTTGGGGAGTAGTTGATCAATTGGCAAGGTTCAAGGTCTAAAATGGGGTAAATTGGGCTTATATAAATGGCCTTTGAGTGCCTTAGCCCAACCCCCAACAGATAGAAAACGGATAGATTTTAGTCCAAATTTTAGTCCAAACAAACGTCCGTCTGAAAATATAGCTGTTTAAAATATTTAGCCGTTGCAGATTTTTTACCATAAGGACGAACATCCGTCTAACCAAATGGATGTTCATCTCAGAAGGTGTCCATCTGATCAGACGGAAAATCCATCTGAACTTCTATGACCAGACGGAGGACCGTCTAGATCAAACAGACATTCGTCTGAGGCACAGAATGCACATTTAGGTGCATACAGGGACTTGATTGGGTTTTTGGTATTTCTAACCAACCCTAAGCCTCATACACTCTCCTAACATGTCATAGGTCAGTCTAATAACATGATATGTGTATAATTGAGTGTAGTTACATATGAATGTACATGAAGTGACTTAAATCCTAATTTGCTAAGTCTTCTTGCTTGAGCTTGAGTTGATGATCATTGATGTTCTTGAGTCTTCTTGTACTCCATTCTTCATGCTCATCTTGACTTAGACTTCATGTCCATCTTGGCTTGGTCTTGGCATTGACTTGGGCTTGAGGCATTTGGCATTGAGTTGGATTTGGTCCACTTGCTCTCATATTGAACTAGACAAACACAACTCAGTATAGCCATTAGTAATTCATGTTTGTTATTATCAAAACTAATGGCGACAGATGTGGCAATGCTGACACGACATTTCCCAACAGAGGGTTTTAGCAAGTCTGAATTGTCTAAACTTAGGGTTTCAGCAGTTTCAAAATTCTGCAGAATCTTCTCAAGGAAGAAGATGAAATGCAGAATTTCAGAGGTGTTAGGATTTTGGGGTTTAGATGGTCCGATCAGGCTAAAACTGGGAGGGATGGTCACTAGGGTTAAGGGGATAGTCCTAAAGTTTGGGACAGATTTGACAGTTAGATTGTCGTAGATCTGACCTTGGATTTTAGGTCTAGGAAAAAGTCAGAAATTCCAGAAAATTAGAAAAGGGGTGATAAAGGCATTAAGGTCATGGCTTTAGGGTTTGGGAGGGTGGCTAAAGGTAGGGAAGGGGTTGGGGTTGTACTTGATGGGGGAAGAAAGACACTTGAAGGCTGCTGGAATTTTGGAAGTTCTTGGACTGTTGCAAGCTTGAAGAAGATTAAGAAGATTAAGAAGATGAAGATGCTGCTGGAGTTTGCTGAATTTCTTGAGAATTACTCTCCAGCTCAGACCACAAGGGTTTCCTTCCCCACAGCCCAAGCCTCGGATTTACTCAGCAATTCAACCTGCTTTATTCAGAATAAAAGAGGTTATTTATAGCCATATTACATGACACTTGGACTCAACTTGGGACTCCTTAACTAATAAGGATTCAACTACTAACCTAACTTTTTATCTTGGACTCTAAGGTCTCCAGGTGGGTCTCCTTTATAGTTTAGGATACCACAACTTTACATGGACTCTTAAATAAAACACTTGCTAATTAAGATAACCAAGGACTCAACCAACTAACTTTGATCAAGTCAAACACTACTCAAGAATTTAAAAGGGACTATAACTCTCAAACGACTAACCCAAATAAAAAAATAAAAATAGATCCATAACCCTTGGATCGAAGGGATTCTATCTAGACCCATATTGAGCCCTAAAGGGGGCGAGAAAAATTATCAAAATACCCTTGAGTGGGATTCAGCCAGCTTTGGTTTGGCTTCTTTGGGTCTATGTTTTGGGCCCAATTTTTTTTTTTTTTTTTTTTTTTTTTTTTTTGGGGGGGGGGGTGTCCAACGCTAGATACATCTTGACCACATCTTTTTCTCTTGCCCCTTTGCCCGCTCCCTACCCGCTCCCTATGGAAGAAATCCTTAGCCTCCATTTGGCCCCGTTCTAGACACTCATATGGCTTCATGCGAGATGGGTCTCAGATCTTAGGAACTTCTCAGGCTCTTCCGTCTATGGCCGGATTGGTAAGTTGGCTTTTGGTGCCACTATCCATCACTTGTGGTGAGAGCATAAACTTAGGAGATGAACTTCCAAATCTCGCTACTTAGACATGATTTGGAAAGCCATCTACTTCGATGTCACCGCTAGGATCTAGTATCTCCCCCACCCCTTGTTACAATACCCAAAGGAATAGGCTCATTGTTGTCTCTTGGGTCTTGGCTCTCCCCTCCAGCCTCCCCCTCAAAGGCTGGTTTACCCCCCCCCCCTTTTTTCTCCTCTCATCCTTGTACATTTTTTTCTCCCTTTTGGGGCTCTTAATATAGTTTTTATTCATCAAAAAAAGAAGTGTTGGAGTGAAACTCCAGAGGACTCTTTCAACGTGGGTTTCAATTCGGAATTTTCAAAATTTAAATATCCTTGGCATGCACAATTATTTTAGTAGCATGCCTATAGACTCCTAACATCAGTGACATCTCCATTTTCACCATACTTTACAAACATCTCCAAAAGCAACATGCCATAATAATAAATAAATTGAAGTTAAAGGTAAATGAATTCACAAGCTCCATCGAGACAGTATTATTAGGGGAAAAAACAGAAATAGCAACAATAGTTTCATACTAAATGCAAGTCACCAGAACATGAAACAATAGTTCTCACTTCTCACTTCACATGGATATGGTTAAAACGATATCAATCTTAACAACATCAACAACGAGTGTGATGGGGGTAATGAAATATGACGTTATGAATAACCGCTACGAGTAAAATGCATTTGACATTCCCCATTGAAGCTTTTCTTACTGAACGATAGCATCAGAATCTTTTTTTTCTCTCTTTGTCATGCAAATTGATGTCCCAATTTTTTAGCAACAGAACTGTTAGAATAATGGTGTAAACAATGGGAAAATCCCAAAAAAACATAAGACTACAAAAGAAGATACAATCAATAGAGATGCTTAGCCATAAAAAGAAGAATTACCACGCTCGTAATGACTAGAATGATGTTCATATGCTGATTGAAGCAGTGATGCCCTTTTAATTTTCTTCCTTCTGTAGACCAGAAATATTATACAACCTGCCAGAAGCATAACAGCAGCTACTCCTGCCACAGATATACCAGCAATCCCTCCACTTGATATTCCTGCTTAGATTTAGTGGTAGGAAATACTATCAGCTTGAAAGTAATATCAGACCTCATTTTGCCATACTGCATGGCCACCAAAATGACCTATGCAGGGAAGAAAACAAGCACAAAACTGGCACACAAAGAAGAGTAGACGACTCAATGACCTGAACTGCAAAATGAGGAATATGGTATCCATGTTAGACACCTGGAAGGAGTAGTAAATACAAAAAGCAGCAATTGGTTCAATCTTTTAACAAATTACCTTGTCTTCAAGGCTGGATATGTTCCGTTTGCATCTACAAAAAGATTAAAAAATGGATAAATAAAAATCAAGCAAGTATCAATTCCAAGCACTACATATCATACCAAATGGAAAATAGTTCAGCAATAGAAATTCAGCTTTACATTTCAAATTAGATGACCAATGATGAAAACATCTTAATACTTACAAGCCTCTGTACCACCTTAGCTCAATGCATGATGGATCTTTTGACTATGGCCATTAAGTATGGCGAATGTTCCCATTACATTTCAACTGCTACAACTATTTCAGTTACTAGTAACTACTAAGAAGCCAAAACTTGGAAATCTTATTTATCTGGAATGTTTCTGTGGTAGCAAGAGACCATTTAGCAATAGAGGTGAAAAATAAGCATAGAAGCCACAGAAAGTGGCATCTTCCTGTTCACCATATGGGTCAACATAGATGATACTTAGTCCTCATTTCTTTCTTTTTATTGCTCTCCAAGTTTAAATGAAATCTGACTATTCTCGTCCTTAAAATTTTTATGAAATTTTTACATTTACAAATGATGCATTATGAATCCCGTTGATCATTCAAACACCCCCCCCCCCCCAACAACAAAAAAAAAAAAAAAAAAGCTGAACGGTGGACAATTATAAGCATATAACAATCTGAGAAGAAGAATTGGAGATCACCTTTGCCAGGAATAAACACCAAACCACTCCCAGAGGCAAAATTCGTGTTGGGGTTGTACTTCTGCAGCAAAGTGGAATCTACCCCAAACTCAGTGGCAACAGAAGACAAGGTGTCACCAGAGCGAAGAGGGTAAGTAATGAATAACCCATAAGCCTTGGATACACTGCTATCCCCACAAGAGCAATTGACACCAACATTAAGCTGGGCAGTGTCTGGAATGTTCAGGGCAGGAATACCAGGGTTCCAAACCTCCAGCCATTGCTCCGTCGTGAGGTCCGAATAAACTGTTGTAGCGATATAACTATAGGTGTCGCCTGTATTGACATCATAACTGAACGCATGAGCCAAGTAACTGCCATTGATGCAATTGCAGCCGGAGAAAGGAACGTTTACTTTTTCGCCACTGGCAACACTATCCTTGCTGGTTATATTTTTATTGTACTTGAGAATCTCATCAATAGAAGTGTTCGTGACGTTGGCGATGTATGTGAGATTAGAGCCTTCCCACACATAATAAGAAACCAAACCCAGGTCACAGCTCTGACACTTAGCTTCTGATCCAACAAAGAAGAGCAAGAACAAGAGTAAAAAACCTAGCATAAAGCCTAATTCTGGTCCTGCCCTTGCAACCGCCATTTGAATTAGCACAACAAAACCCTTAATTCTTGCAAAGACATCAAAGCAATATTTGTTCTCTTCCTCTCCCAAAACACAGAAACCATCAGACCAGGTCAATAACTCTGAGATCTGACCTCGTCTTCTTCGATCTTTATTCTCTTAAGTTTTAATTTGTATGCCAAAGTTGACCCGTCTGCAGTAGAACTCTGAAAATCTCTGCTTTGACTACTATTTTATTCGTCCATCTTTTTAAAGATTTAATTTTGATACAAAACCTTCCGTCTAGCTTGAGTTTTTCCATCGATTTCAACAGTAAGTTGAGGAGTTTGGATTCACTGTGTAGTTGCTTTCTAGCGAACACCGAAGGCAAATTCACCATTATTACGATTCAAACGTTAATCCGGAATTTTTTTTGAGTGTGTGCGTGGGGTTGGGGGGTTAAACAGGAAACATTTTTAACAAGTCGCTTTTTTTGGCTTGCAGAAGAAAAAAATGTTCTATTGACCCCAAAAAAAAAAAAAACAAATGTTCTACCCGAATTAGAAGTTAGGGTTTTCAACAATTCTAGTGGAGATGGGATTTAAAATTACAAAAGGTGCTGTTAGCAGTTTTAATACTAATATTTAGTATGTCAGATGTTAAGCTATAAGAGGTCACGGATGCTTTGTTATTGGCAAGAGATTGAGTATCATTTCTTCTTAGCACCAAATTTCTTAAAATTGGGTTTTTTCTTGATAGAAATTTTTTTGCAAATGGTGATTCTTGAGAGACCCATCTCTACATGGATCTTCAAGCTTCTCATAAAAAATAAATGTAATTTTTTTTAGATAAAAATGATTTTTATTTTATTTTTTTCAAAGCTAAGGGGTTTGGGCCCATTCATGTACACCTCAACTTTTGGATAACTCATATATGAATGAGAAATTGCAACTGAGAAGATTTTAAATTTTATAAATTTTTATTTTACAAAATTTTGATAGTAGTGATTTTTTTTTTTTTTTTTTTTAAAAAAACTAAGGCCTTTGGACTAAATCAAGTGCACCTCAACTATCTTACCAAAAAAAAAAGTGCACCTCAACTAACCTTTTGGAATAGCTTATATATATATATATAAGAAAGCACCGCATCAAGGAAATTTTGAATTTTTTTTTTTTTTTTTTGGTCAAAGAGATTTAAACTTTTGTGATACCTTATAAATGTAAAACTATAGGTATATGAATGTATGTAACTTGTTAAATGGAATTTATCATACAAAACCATCTAATTGATTCTATTTGAATACCTCACTTTTTCTTTTTCTTTTTTATTTTTTCTTTTCTTTTTTTTTGATAAACGAAAACCTGCATTTACATACTTTCAAATGTGTAAAATTTACCAAACTATTTATACCAAGGGGTCAACTCAATTGGCAGAAAACCAAAACCTCCTAGTAAGAGGTCAAGAGTTGGATTGTCCTTGTGATCATAGGTACCCCCCCTCTTCTCGAGTTAGGATTCTCTAACCATGAGAGTAGGCAATTGTGATTTCTTTTACACCTCTCCACCACATACTTAGGAGGAAGATCTATCTCTGACCCACTGAACACAATCATCTACCTCTTGTGAGGGGAAGGAGTAGAGTGGAGGACATGAACTCCCTCCCCTCATGTATAACAAGCTCCTTGCCCTAAAAAAATAATCACCATACTCAATTCAAGGGTGAGTTAGTTGGTGAATACTAAAGTAAGAGGTAAAGATTTCAAATCTCCTTGAGGTAGGGTTTCTCCCCTATATGAGCTCTATTAAGGCCCAATAAAATTTTATATTAAATAACAATTCGCCACACAAGTTGTACCAAATGGGTTAAAGTCTAAATGACCTCTTCCAAATCATTGGGATTAGGTCTGAATAAAAAATGATGAGGCTAGGTCATAAAGTAATTGAATCAAATGTTTTTCAAATAACTACAAAACTATATTATTTTTAATAGTAAAATTGATTCAAATTAATGAATTGATGTTCTAAAATAATAATAAAAAATTGAATGGTTGTTAAAGGCCTATGTTTGACAACCAATTCTAAACATTCTTATGTAATTGTTTCATCAGTTCGCCATAAAGAGAACTATACGATAATTGTTGAGAGGCAAAAACATGTACCTTACAGTCGATATACCTTAGCTATACTCTAATACCTCAATTTTAAAAGAATCCATTCACAACATATAATAATGCCCCCTATTTGTCATTTGGTTCCACCATGATACAGTTTTCCATCCTCAAATGCCTTTGCACATTCTTTACTTTCTCTCTAGCTAATTATATTTCCATCAAGAAGATTATATCTAGATGTCTCTGCCTAGAGAGATTACACAATGTGTGAATCATAGGAGGGACTTCCCCAAACCCCTACAATTATAATTGACAACTATCATTGTCTCGTGTGGGGCTACATCTCCCTAGTCTCCACCAGGTTATCTGATAAGAAAGACATCACTGCATCTTCATCCTCCTTGGAATTCCCTTCCTCCCCAGACTCATTGTTTCTCCTTCTCTTAGCTCCAGATTGCCACCACAACAAAGCATTGGATGGCCTTTGGTGAGGAGATTTCATATTTAAGTTTTGGACCTAGTTCAGTTGGGAATTGATAGTGGATCTTGGGATACTAAATGGGCTTAAGGATGGTTTAGTGGAGTGTTATTTTTAGTTTGGGTTGGGGGTGTCTATATGTTGAGCACATGGGCTTGGGCTTGGGCTTGGTATCTTAATGGGGTAATGGGAAGTTATGAGTTGGGTTGGGTGGGCTTGGATTTATGGTGTGAGGGGTGCTTGTGATGTGGAAGGTGGGTTTAATGGGCCTTCATATGGGATAAGATAGGTTGGTCTGGTCCGGCTAGTAGGGTTTAGATGGAGGGGTTGAACCAGGATTTGGAAATCTGGTTCTTGTTGCTTTAGGGAAAACATCGCTATGTTTGAGTAGCGAATGGAGGTCTGATGTAGATATTGAGGGTTGAGAAGTGTCCATGTGGTGTGGGATTTGGGACAAAGCCATTACAAGTATCACTGTCCTACTAGGGCTCACTATTGAGGGGGGTTTTAGCATGGAAAGGTTGAAATGCGAGGGGATGTTCTAGAAAAGTGCTCACAGAGGGCTGAAAGGTATAAGTATTGGCCGTGGTGGGTGGCCAATTAGGATGTGATGGTCCTTGGGATTCCGCATGGAGCCTTGCTTAGAGAGGAAAGGATATGGGAGACTGGGATCAATGACTTGTCATGATTTGCTGGGGAGGTATGGCTTCTTCCTTCAACTTCGTTGTTTGTTGACCGATGAGTGTTCTGCTGATTTTTCCGCCATGGTATTATGCTAATTGTGCATGATGCAGTGACTCCTCCATCTTTGCCAATCTTGAACCTAGGATGCTTCCCCTTCGATGAGGAAACAAACCACACAAGTAGCAAAAGACAGGAAGCTCAGTGACATAACTCACTGTCCCGACCCCTCCGAGGCAATCAACTAGGTAAGGCCCGCGCATGGTCCCACACCCAAACTAGCTAAAGCGCCAATTGATCCCGGACAACCCCCCTCCGGCCAACCCCAAGGCCCCTGAATCCAAATTCAAGGTAAAACAACTCCGTGGAATTTCATGGAATTGGCACTAGGAATCCACTTGGGTAACTTCCTAGAGTCCATCTTCTCGCCACGGTTCCATCATCATCAAGTTATCCAAAATCACCCAAGGAGACTCTTCAATTACATTGAACATATCTTGTGGATGACCGAAAAGGAACATGAATCCATCCTCCTGCATTTATATAATCGAAAGACTAGGTTCCACGCTGTTGGTAATGCTTCAAATATTGCTTGCTTTCTATAGCGTTTACTAGAAAGCACTTGTCCCTCCATGGTTTTGGAGTGGTCTGCTTTTGCTTTGTTTTCAATCTCTCGTCTACGTCAAGACATTTATCATTCGTGTAGGTACCTCTGTTTGGTGGTCTTTGTGGGGAGCATTCTCTACCACCTCTTCATACTGGAGCCACAATGAAGCTTCACAATGGAGATCGGAAGTGTCACTCATTGCGGAGGAGAAATGTCACTCATGGCGGAGGAAGAGCAGAATTTACAAGAATCTACTTCGTTGATCCTTAAATTTAATGAAACTTGAAGTAAAGACTAGTTTGACACCACAAAATGAAAACCAATCCCTCCCCACCTGTTCATGATCAGACAAAAGGAAGAAAAACAAATGGTAAAAATAGAAAGATCATGCAAAATTGACTTCAATGGACAACTTCTTAACTTATAGGAAGAAAAAAAACCAACTTGAAAATGGGACTTGGTATATTACACTATAACAAACAAAACCATTGTAATCAGATGGAGCATCGATAACACCTTATAGGAGTCACGGGAAAAGTTATGCACAAATAGTGTCATCCACTTAGTATTAGTAATGAAACATCAACAAAAAACTTTACTTAGCTTTACCTTAATTTTTTGTTGAGAGATTGTTTCAATACTTCGACCTTAGATTCCAATTATTGTGCTTCACCGATCAATGTACCAAGACCTACCCCTAGTATAAAATATCAAACCCTTTTGCAGGTTTTCAAAGTATAAAAATACTTTCCCTCATGCAAAGAACTGATAAGTTGCATGGAGAATGATAAGACTCTACATCCGTAGATAACGCAATCTACCCTATAATATCATCAAGAGCAAGAAACATTGCTAATCATAAAACCTTAACAAAATTAACCAATAAAATTTTAATCTTGACAAACCAGTTAATAGGTTTTTCAATCCCCCAAACCATAACCGGTCCCATTAGCCTTGGGATGGTCTAGTTTTGGTCTTAACGGGCTAGCTTGATCCTAAAATTGGCACACCTAAGTGCAAGTAAGAAATTAAGGTTATTTATGGTAGGACCCAAGCAATTAATAATTAAAGAATCTCACACTCACATTATACGCTTGACAAAATCAACCAATAAAGTCATGTCCATACCTCTTTTTCATTTTTAGATTTTAGGTTCATCCGGGCTAGTTTACGGAGCCTTGACTACATCCTCTGAAGTCTGAATAGCTTTTAATATACGACAAGGATTCACCCTTGAACCCGATGAGAATTGCTAATCCCAACTCAAAAGCTCAAAAACCAAAAACACGGGGATCTAATGGTAACCCAAGCAAGGAAAACATGAACACCCAAATTTTTAAGCATTAAGTTTCTTTGGAGAAGATCTTACATTTGAACTGAACCTCAACATTCAAAAACTTCCTTCTCTTACCCCTTGTGACCAAAGATCAGCCAAAAATGTGTTCTTACAGTCGTCAAATGGTCATTCAACTACTTCTCTTACTTGTGGCAATAGCAAAGGTTATGGAGGTTGTAGCTGGAGACACAGACTCATCAACCAATTTAGTCTCTGCAATACCAACTTCTCCCTGGTTGAAGAAAGCCACAAACTCAAGACCAACTGGGTGTTGGTTCCGGCCATGGATTTGTAGCAGTGGACAAGGGTTGGAGAAAAGGATGTTGTGCTGCAACAACCATTGTGTGGACACCATGACTGATTTGAATAACTGTGGGTTCTGTGGCATCAAGTGTCTCTTTGGTTGGCAATGTTGTAATGGGTTCTGTGTGGATACAAATCTGAACCCTTTTCATTGCGGCAAGTGTGGAAACAGGTGCCCCTTTGGAAGTCCTTGTATCTATGGGCTCTGTGGTTATGCACAGCCAATTCTTCCTCCCTTTCTCCTTCCTTTTCATCCAAACCCACCATTGTCTTCAGCATCAAAGCTCCGCTCCCCACCATCTCCTCCAAAGCATCATCTTCCTGCTACACCATAAGGATCTATATGGAATTTCTTTGCCTAGTTACTATCTATTCTGGCATTTCTAGCTAATAATGTACACCAACTAACTTTATAGCGCTGCTTGTCTTTGATCTTTCAATGGAGTTGGATGAATCAAGTTCTAGATTCATACGATGCATTGTGATATTTTAGTTTATTGTGGGCTTTATTTATTAATTATTTCCTCTCTTCTGAATTTGGTTTTTCGTGTCAAGTGAGATAAGAATGCATGGGAAGAAAGGGGTTTGATGGTTCATGAGGCTCCATCCATATATACTCTTTCTTTCTTTTTCTTTCTTTTTTCTCTTCTTTCTTTTTTTTTCTTTTTTTTTTTTTTTTTTTTTTTGGGGATCGTGTTAACGGTTGCTTTTTGGTATAAGTTAACGGAGTTAATTGTAAAATGTGTATCTTATAAAAATAAAGTCTAAAGTTTATATAAAAAAAAAAAAACATAGATATGTCAAAATTGTTATCTGTTATCTAATAATGCAAAATACATTACAAGAAAGAAATTAACATGCTTTTAACTTGGGAAATCAAATTGCTTATGAATTAGAATCTTAAAGGTCTCAAAATAAAATAAAATAAAATAAAATAAAATAAAATCTTAACTGACCTTGCAATGTTAATTATGAGATTAGCAAGAGCATTAATTTTGCATGTTGAATGATACTATCACATTATACGGGCGTATGGCCCTCATCCTGATGCAGAGGTAATGGAACCATGCAAGAAAGCATAATTAATAGTGAAACTTTTGCCTTCATGCATGGGTGGAACAATCATTTCGGGGGGGGGGGGGCTAGGTGAGGTCCAATCAGCACCTTGGAGCGGGCGGAGTCAAGGTTCAACATGGAAGGGGGATCAATCACCTTTCTACCCATTGTCTTTAACTTTAAAATTTTTCTTCAGTGAGTGGGAGGGCCAATAACTGATACTTCATGCAGAAAAGAAGGCCAAGTGACTAAAAAATAAAGAGAGAGAAAAAAAAGGTTTTTTTAGGAAACTAAAAAGGAAAAAGAAAAGAAAAAGGAGGGAGAGGGGGACCATGGCTCCTCCTTGCCTTGGGGAGTTGGGGTAGCTAAGCCCCATAGTGCCTTTCCACAAAAGTAATATAGTTAACATCAAAGTCTAAAAGAAAATGAGGGATGGAAATCAGATATTAAAAAGTTGCACATAGTGAAAATGAACCGAAAAAATGGCAAAGGTACAGTTGCAGAAGATGAGATTCTACATGATTCACCTAATGGCTATGCGGTTTCACTTAAAGGAAGGAAAATAGATAGTTTACATACCTAGAATGGTCCTCCACTCCTCTTTTGAACAACGAGACGTATATTTTTATGATAGAAAGAAGAAGAAAACCTTAGTATAAGAAAGAAGAAGAAAACCAGAGATTCCGCCGCCGTAGACCAAGAACACCTCTTAATAGTTTGATGCCCACAACCAATCATTCAAAGAGATTCTAAGACGATTCACAACTTATCGATATGGTTTTTGTTATTTTCTATTATTCAGTTCAAGTGTGGTTTAGATTGTGAAACACCCTAAAACATTTTGGCTAGTTGAATTGATCACCACAAACAACACAAGATATAACAAACATAGAGAAGTGCAGCGCACCAATGAGATTGAGGGGTAGAGAAAGAAGCTATTCATGTAAGAACGAGTCCGGATCCTCACCCCGTCAGGGGAGCACAGATTGCTCCCCGACGGCTTCCCAACCACACAAACACGTGGGGCCCACAGGTGAAAATTTGAAGTTTTTTTTTTTATTTTTTTCAAAAAGTGTTTTTCACCTGTGGGCCCCACGTATTTGTGTGGTTGGGAAGCCGTCGGAGAGCGTCTGTGCTCCCCCGACAAGGTGAGGATCCGGACTCTGTAAGAACATGCGAAGAAGAAATAGGTGCTTCCATACCTTGCCCTAGATGGCTCAAAGCCTCAAAGAAACCTTTTCTTTCTCTTGTTATATCAAATTATTTCATTCAATTTTTCACCTTATTTGTCCTTAATACATTGAAATTTTCAAATCCCATTAATGCTAACCTTTAGAAGACATGATTTGCTTCCATATTTTCTAATGGATATTATCTTTTTGTAAGTCGAACCCATAAACCAAAAGTGAACCAGAAGACTATTTGTGTGAGTTGGGCTCCTTAGTTGGGCTTAGTGAGGAATGAAATGGAAAATTAAAGAGTCCAATAGCAACGATGAGCATGGTTTGGGTTCAGAGTTCATCCCTACCTGTAATTGATGTGTCGGTGAAGGAAGGAGAGAGGAAGCACCAATGACCAACACCAACCATCATAATGAGTCAATGACTAGAAAGCACCGACAGATCTCAAATTAACTACTCTGTTTTCTGGTGGGGTTTAGGTATCTGTCCCATTGGCTCCATCATTTTCTTTTATACTTTTCTTCACTTCAATCTGAATTTCAATGAAGTTAGATCAATGGAGATATTCTCCAAGGATATCAAAACACTCCAAAGACTAGGGTTGTTGAAATAGGGTTGGGTTGGGTTAGATAGTTTAAAACCTTTGACCTAAACCTCAACCTTCCTGTAAGGTCAAACCAGGTGCGATCAGTGTAAATCTTTAATTTTGATCATGGTCTTGACCTTGTCCCTGATTCTAATCCTGACCACAAAACAATAGAACAATGCATAGTAACATATGTTCCTTACTTTTCTAGAAAACCCACGACAAGCTGGTGGGGTTAGGCCTAGTTGATTCAAGTCAAACATTCTACCTTGACCCTCCCCATCTCCTCTTCAGGGTTAGGATTTTGAATCTAAACATTGATCCGGTTCAAGATAGGCTTAAGCGAGTTCAAGGCATTAGGGCAAAACTTACATCCCCTAGCTGCCAAGAACTAATCAAATGGAATTTATCCTGAGGACAATGAATTTTGTTCGCCAACATGTGAAATTGGAGTGTTTTGAACATTTTTGTATAAAGATATGGTGTAGGTTCATTTCGCTTTCCGCTTGACCATAATTTAATACCTTGTGAGGCAAAAGGAATTGGAGTGGTCCATTCCATCTACGCTGCATGCAATGCATTCGTCTTGTGTTTGTCGTATTAATTAATATGCTACCTAGTTTCCGTTGCATTAAATTAAATCCAACTATACTACATGGTACCAACCATATAATAATTTGGTCTGAAGGTTTCTTTTTCAAAATCTTTAGGTAACATTTATTAAGCGTTGGCAATTTATAATGCAAATCAGTTCCTTTAAGAAAATCTCTTAAATGGGTCTATATAATATTATTTCCAATTTTACCCAAAAAAAAGAAGAAAAAAAAGAAATAGCCAAATAAAAGAGGGCATTATGCATAGCTTCTCTTCACTAAAATTTTATGCAGAAAAGTTCATTTAAAATGATTATATTCTAATGTCCAGCTAGGAACTAGCAAGCAAGTACCTTTTGCTTTTGTCCCTCATGTGATGGAATGAAATAATTCATGAATTAGAAAACCTCTTGACTTTGTAATTATTATGTTCACAACCTTTAAAATATTTTTTTATTATGTTCTTTATTTTTTGGTAATATTTTTATTATTTTTATTTACAACTTATAAACTATAAAAAATATATTTACCAAAAAAAACTTTAAAAAATATATCAATCATATCTTTATCGTTTTTCTTTTAAATAGAGGTTCGTCCCAACTACCTTCACGCACATTTCAACTATATTTTTATAGGCAATTTTATTTATAAGTGAGGTGGGGGTATTTGCTATAAGATTCGAACTTTCAATTTCATACTATAAGATGTTAGTCTTTTATTAAGTGAACCAATTCCTTAAGGGCCTGTTTGGTTATTTGAATCTAGAGATTTCAAAATCTTAGAGACTTCAAATCTATAGAATTTAAATCTATGTAGTCATGGTTCATAAAATTAACTATTTGGTCAGCCTGGATCTTTCAAACGAAATCTGTAGATCATCTTGAAAAAACATCCATGATACCATACCCATAAATGTTTAGCACTTTTATATTAGAGGTGAGGTTTTTACCTCATACCCATAAATCTACAGATTCACGTTTTTAGTGTAAAAAAGTGAATCCCTAAATTTCATGAATTTAGGGATTTACACAACCAAACGGGTATAAATCTCCCATTTGTGAATCCAAAGATTTGAAATCTCTAGATTCATGTAACCAAACAGGCCCAAAAGTTATCTTTATCCTTATAAGAATATAATTAAAAGATGACTCACCATTTACTACTTTATAAGTTTTCTTGTTGCCCTCCTTTAATGTTATAACTAGTTTCATTCTCACTTTCCGAGAAAAGGGAAAAAAACAAGAGAAGAGAAGAAAGTTAAAATGACCCATGTTTTCATAAAAATGTTAAGATCTAAGTCTCTAACTTACCAATATCTCATCACTTTACAAGATTTTCTGAGAAATCCACTCTGAACAGCCTTGTAATCTAGCTTCTCATGAAGAAAAGTTAAAAAGCTTGTAATATTGTAATAGTGATGGATCAATTGATTGATAATGGCTTGGCTCCTTTAGTCACTAGCAGGTCCATGCACTAATAGAAAGTGTAGGGCATTCATTGAATTGGAGTCTATAGTCTGGACCATCCATTCACTAGGAGTATCCCTTTTTGTGAATGAAGTTCCTTCGCCATTAAATTTCGAATTTCATTGGTAGATCTATTTTTTGGAATGACAAAAACAAATAAAAATGACAAATTAGTCGATCGTATCGACCTCGATCAGTATCATATATCATCAGTATAATTGAGAGTCTAAGGATGTGAAGCGGTACAAATTTGACAATGCATTAGTATGGAACAGAAAATCAATACTCAAAACCAAAACCATCCAACATTATTTTGTTGCTACATTACAAACTTTTACTATACCGTGATGGCACGGTATGGTTTGGATATGAGAAAGATATGTACATTATATTACATAAAATGGTATAATTTTGATAAAGTAGCATAAAAATAAATAGAGCAAATTGCATTGACACCCCCAAAATGAAGGCCTTAAAGCACTGACACCACACTTTATGTTTAAAAAGCACAGAAACACCAAAATTGGATTTTCATTAGACATATTTGTCAAATTTATCACTGAAAACAGTTAAATCACTATTTATTTTCAAAAAATATCCCTATAATAAACAGTGTCTAAAAGGTTTTCAGTGACAATTAAACAAATATATCCAATGAAAATCTAATTTTAGGGTATTTGAGCTTTTTAAACATAAAATGGGGTGTCAGTGCTTTAAGGCCTCCATTTTGGAGTGCTAGTGCAATTTGCTCTAATTATACTATACAATAGAAGAAGAAGAAGAAGAAGAACAACAACAACAACAACAACAATAATAAGCCTTGTCCCAACTAAATGGGGCTAGTTACATGGATTATTGCCTTCCAATTAGTTTTGTTCGAGGTCATGCTAGATACTAGGCCTAAGCTATGCATATCTTTTTTCACCACTTCTCTTAAGGTTACCTTAAGTCTACCCTTAGCTCTTCTAGTTCCTTCAATTTGGATTATATTACTTCTCCATACATGGGCATTTATAGGTCTCTCCGTTGAACGTGGCCGTGCCACTTCAAACAACTTTCTCGAAAATTATTACTTATGGGAGCAACTTCCAAACCAAATCTAAATGATCATTCTTTATCTTATCCATCCTAGTTTTAAAAACAGTATTGTATCGTTTTTTTAAATGAAATTGAATAATATGATTTTCAATAAACGACTTCGATATACATTTTTAGTACCAAATCGACACCTTTAATTGAGACTACTCATGGTAAGATCATTTTTTATCTGGTTATTTTATTTGAATCGCAACCTTTATTCACAGTAGTAAATAATTGTACTGCTCTCACATCTCTCCCATATATATTCAAGAAAAGAAATCTCATTTTTTATCCAAAGTGTGAGATAAAGAAACATAAAAATTTCAAAGTATCTCAACTCCCCTACCTCACGTTGGACCATCGACCATCCCAAGTTCCCAACCCATTTTGTATAACATTACAAAAATGGACCAATTGAATTGATTGCACATTGTGAATGAGTGGATTGTCAGTGGAGGCAAGTTGGATTCTTTTGCTTGTTTTTTTATTTTACAATGGAATCTAATAGGCAGCCAGATCACAAGCACATCGTTGCCTTTTATGGGAAAAAAAGACTAAAGTTGGGTTCTTAATATTTTTCACCTCATTAATCACTAACTTATTGCTTTTTAAACCCTAAACCTGGACTTAAGGTAATTACCTAAAACATCATTTTTTTTTCTTTTCGGTAAGACATCTTTTTTAAACTTTTATTACAATGATACCTTTCCATGCATCCTATGAAATCAATCATGGAATGTTCTTGGCTAATGTCTTGTCAAATTTTACTTTATTATCTTTTAGATTAGTTAGTCTTGCTTTAATCAAGCATTAGTAGACAAGGGTTGCTGGTTTTTATGTTAATGTTTGGAGGATCAGGCATTAAATGATGAGTGGATAAATTGTGATTATCTTTTTTTCTTTTTTTTTTAAAGGTAAATGGTAAATTGTAATTATCAACACATAAGTAAATGTGATATTAATTAGGTAAATTGCTTTGATTAAGTAAATGTGATTTTTTTTTTTGGGTAAACAGATTAAGTAAATGTGATCTTAATTAGGTAAATTGTGATTATCAACACATAAGTAAATTGCTTTGATTCTATTCAACTAACATTAGTGAAGGTTTATGGGAATGCAACCTTCATCGCCCTTTTATAGTTTCCTCTAGAAACTATTTCAATTGGATTTATCAAACGCCTATTTTCAAACGGTCTTCTAGCATGAAAACATATAAAAACAATCTTACACGAAATCTAGTCTTTCGAAATAAAAGTATTAACAAATTATTGATTTTTAGCTCCAAATATCAATCTTTATTTTTGAAAATACCAAATTGATTGGGTTTCAATTTTAATAGGGTGATAAACCTCTCTTTTAAATGTGTGGTGACAAGATGTATAAAGAGTACAACCTTCTATTCGTCTAACTTCAATTGACATTTAATGCATGACCTCTTTAAGAAGGATATAATTCTATCCTCCCACTATTTTATATCTTGAGTTCGGTTTAGTCAATTTTATAATAGGAGACTTTGATGAATGGCTTAGTTGGAAAAAGATCAATGCTTCCACGTAGAAAGTTAGAGTTTGAATCCCTCAGGCCAATTTTCTTATTAGAATGTAGTCAAGGTGTGTGTGTGGGTAGAGGGGACAGAACAAGGATTCAACATTTGGGAGCCAAAGAATGAAAGCCCAAATAACCTTCCCATTGGTGAAACACTAATGTATTTTTACCACACATATTTTATAGGCTCTTATAAGACCCACTAGGGATCCCACCTCTGAATTATTTTATTATGTTAAAGAATTAGCCCACATATATTTTATAGGGCCCATAGATATTTGGAAAAAAAAATTATTGATAATGAATTTTTTTTCTTGCCAAATTATAGGTAAATTAAAGCAACAATACCCTAATAAAAAATAAAAATAAAAAGACTTCAACCCTAAAATGTTAGATGCAAACCAAAAATTTATTTGGTAAGAGATGCAAATCAAAAATTTTTTTAGGTAAGAGATCAAACCAATGATCGTTAGTTACCTAACTAACTATAGATATTTTATTTACAATATAAAATAAAATAACAAAAATTGCATAAGAAATAAAGAAATAGACAATATAAAATCAAATAAAAAAAATAACAAAAAAACAAAAAAATGAGAAAAAGAGAAACGATAAATAAATCAAAAAATATATAGAGTACCTAATTGTGGAGAAGATTTTTTTACCAAATTTTTCTTTAACCCACGCATATAGAAAGGGAAGAGAATAAATAGGAAGAAAGAAAGGGAAGAGGAGAGAGGAGATAGAAGAGAATAAATAGGGATTAAAGACTTAATTTCTAATTAGGAATGACATTTTGAATACTCAATAAATTTTTTAAAAAAAATATCATTTAATCCCCATTTATAGAAAGAGAAGATAATAAATAAGAAGAAAAGATGAGAGAGAAGACAGAGAAGAAAACATAGGGATTGAGGAGTTAGTTGTTAATTAAGATTGACATTTATAGGGGTTATTTTATCTTTAAAATTGTTTTTCAATATATGAGGGAGTGATATTTCACATGTGGGAAGATAAAAAATTGGAAAATAAGGGAATTAATATAATTTTTTTACAAATTGAGGGGGGCATGGCCCCGGCCCCACTATGGTTTTGCCCCTGGGTGTGCATAAGTTGACCCAGATGAACTTCATATTGAAAAAAAAATCTATAGGAAATTTATAGAGTTTTTATTTTTTTATTTTTTATAGTGCTTACTTAAGTTGTACTTAAATTCTTGACTGGTCACTTAAGTGAGAAAAATTCCAAACTAGCGACTTTTCAAGTTATCTATTAGTAACCTTTCAAGCTTTAACCATTAGTTTTAAATTTAAGTGGCTAATTAACCAAAATACCCATTTGTTTGTCAGATTACTAAGACACTCTTATTCACTTATAGGGCTTGGGTCACTAAATAAGTGAGTGAGAGGGTATTTTAGTAATTTGACAAATAGAGGGGTGTTTTGGTGTGTTGACCACTTAAATTTGAAAAATTAACTGTCAAAAGCTTAAAAAGTTAATATTGGGCAACTTGAAAATTTAAAAAAATAAAATGGACAATTTATATTTTTTTCATTATATTTTTTCATTTAAGTGAGTAGTAAAAAAATTTAAGTCCTTGGAACCATATAACCCCATATCCTGGAACTCCTATTAATAGAAAAATGGAACCTCCGACAGTGTATAAAATAAATTTTGCAGCCGAATACAGACGTTTCTTCCCTCTCACATGAATGGAAGTGGATAAACAAAAATTAATCCTAACTCCCACATGATGAAAAAAAAAAAAAAAAAAGATCTTGAGAAGAAAATGATCCTATTTGACCGTTGTACGTTGCTAACATCAAGAAATGGAACATCAAACTGGCCAAGTTGCTAAAGTAGCTAAAGTTGTAATGTATCCCGTCAATAAAATAGCACCGAGTAAAAAATATAAAAACATTAGAGAATCAAAATATATTGGCCTTCTAGCAAAATCAAAAGGTGCTAAAGAGCATAATGCCATTCTTAAAAAGAAAAAAAGAAGAAGCATCATAATACCAATGTTTAGATTTTGATTTTCAAATTATTGACATTCAGCTCCAAAGATCGATCTTTAGTATCATTTCATAATTTCTAAAAATTAGTTTGATTAGCTTCCAATTTTAATAAGGTGGGTTTTCAGGGGCGTAGCCAGGATTGAACATTGGGAGGGGGCGATGATCACCTCTTTGTCGGACTAGTACTAATGTCTTTTCACCATACATAATAAGTGGGCTAATGCAAGACTCATTGTAGGCCCACCTTTGAATTATTTTATTATATTTGGACATAGGGTCCATATTAAAAATTTATATAAATTAACAAGAGGACTAAAATATAGATAAGACAATTATAATTAAATTATAAAAAATATATTGAAATAAATCATAGGGACTAAAATTGTGGGAGAAAAATTCTAAAAAATCATGAAAGAAAAATATGGGACATAACTTGTAGGAGATATTGTAAGTAAAAAAGATAGATTTGAAGTCTATTAATTAAATATGAGGAAAAAAGTCAATTTTCATAAATTAGGTAAAAAAATCAATGATTAAGATTAGATCTAATAATATTAATGGCTGAAATTCTAATCTAACTAATAAAACTTAAAATTTAAATTGATATTACTAGGAATCGAAAGTTTAGGGATTCAAAAATAAAATTAAATGATTACGACTAGATCTCATAAAATTGATGGCTGAAATTTTAAATGATATTTAATTTTCTATTAATAGGAATTGAAATTTTAGGAGAAAGTTTAAGGATTAATAAAAAAAAAAAAAAATAATGATTAGATCTGGTAAGATCAATGGCTGCATTCTAACGAGATTTAAATTGCTATTAGTAGAATCGAAATTTTAGGAAAAATAAATAACAATGAAATAAAAGAAAAATTCAATTATAGTTTATGAAAATAATATTAAAAAAATCTTAAATAAGAGAGACAAATAATTTGAAAAAGAAAGAGTCAATACTTTGATAATTGTAGAGAAAAATTAGGAAGACTTTGGTGTGTACTAATTACTATTTTTTTTTTTTTGGGTCAAAATCTACTAATTACTTTGAGAAGGAGAGATAAAAAGAGAGAAAAATTAGAGAATAAAAGAGGAGATTTAGGAGAAAATAAATAGGAAAAAAAAACAATACGACCTGAGAAAAACAATATGATGAAATATGATACATCAACACTAGTGATGTAATGCGTTACTTTTAGAAGGATGGAATTCCATCCTCCCACAGGTCTACATCCTATGATCCTAACGTACGCCGGAATTGAATCATCAAGTTGTGCATGGGTCATGGAAATAGAACTTCTCCAACCCCGGTGAGAGGACGGAAAGGCCATGCAACGACTGATGGTCAACCTCTATTTTGTGGGGTCCACAGGGCACAGACAACGAAAAGCTTCCACGGTTCTTTACTCCTTTATAACTAACGGCGACGAGTTATCGATGAAAATGACTTACAAATTTGTCTTCTAGCGGAACCTGAAATCTACGTGGCACTGCCACGTTTCCGGTCGCCAGTTTATTTTCACCCGTCACCGTCAAAACAGGTATGTGGCTTCGATGCAATTAGAATTCATAAATAAGGTTATTTTAGTAATTTTAACTCACTGGTTTAAGTCCTTTTTGTTCTTGGAAAGTTCGAATTCAGAAACTTCAGGTGCGAAAGAAGAAGAAAAAGCTATGTAGTCAATACCTAATACTATTAAATGGATATATATATACTTTGCTTACTTCGAGTCTCCTTTGAGCATTTGCCTTTATTTACTATTTCTACCGTTTTTAACCATTTCATTCTACTTTTGCCGACATTAATAAGCTCTCTTCCCCTTTCTCTCTCTCCGCATTGATCTCTTTTCTTCTTCTTCTTCTTCTTGTGAATCTTTAACGAGGAAGAAATCCAAAGCTGATTCGATTTGTTTCAGCTTTTGGTTTCTATGGAGGTGTTGCATGTTTGTTAAATTGATAGTTTCAAGGTTAGAGCTTTGCAGAGCAGAATGGGGATGAACAGAGTTGAATCTGCTGCTGCTGCCTTTGTGATTTTCGCTATTTTTGTTTCTCTACCTTTCGGCTTTGCTGCAACTGATGCATCTGATGGTAGTGTGCTGCGAAACTGGCTGGATCATGTCATTTTATATATATTTTTATCGATTGTTTTACCTTTCGTATGCATTACTTAGTAGGAGAAGTTTAGAAACGCAGGGTTTGGATTGAAAGGAGGTTTATACGAATGGAAGTCTGAAAATGAAATGCAAGCTCTGTGGATCTCGGCCTTTTCCTTGTTTTCTTCTTCTAGAACATTGAATGCGTGTTTTTATTTATTTATTATTAGTTTAGTTTAGTTTAGTTACTGAGAGCTGCTCTTTGATATGCAGTTCAAGCTCTGCAGGTTTTGTATACATCGTTGAATAGTCCTTCTCAGCTAACGGGATGGAAATCCAGTGGAGGCGATCCATGTGGAGAATCATGGAAAGGAATAAATTGCGAGGGGTCTGCTGTTGTTTCTGTGTACGTGTGGATTCATGTTAAAAGTTTCGGTTCATCGCATCCCGCCCTTCATTATAATTTATAATTGATATAATCGTTTCTCTTCATTGATGTGATTGTTACTCTTTGCTGGCGCTGTTGCCACTGCGACAGTGTTGCTCCTGGGTTAGGACTCAACGGGACCTTGGGATACTTGCTTTCAGACCTGTTGTCACTCAGAACACTGTAAGTTATCTGATTCTCTATTTCCTTTCCCCGCATTCATTAATTGTGAGATTGAACATTTTTATTTTGGCTTGGTTTTATTCTTGATAATTTTTTCCTGTCTTTTTAATTTTGCTTTTAGGGATTTGAGCGACAACAGCATTGACGATTCCATTCCATATCAATTACCGCCTAATCTCACAAGCTTGTAATGTTTGCTCTACTTATTTTGGCGTTCCGTTTCTTGTTAGCTGCTATTGATATATAGTTTTTGCGAGCAAATGCTAATTCATATGTCAATTGCAGAAATCTTGCCAGTAACAACTTTAGCGGGAATCTTCCTTATTCCATTTCAGGCATGGTTGCCCTCAGTTCCTTGTGAGTGAACTGCTTGAATTGCTTTTGTGCTTTCTTATATGGTTATACTTACACAGTTTCAGACTCTTATACAGTTGTGGGTTCTTTTGTTTAGGAATCTCAGCCGCAACTCAATCTCTCAGTCAATTGGAGATCTTTTTGCAAAACTTCAGGGGCTCTCAGTCTTGTAAGATGTTTTGCTCACCTTTGTATGATTGGAATTATTTTCATTATCTTTTAAAACTTTCTTATGGTCAAACTATTAGTTATTCTGGTCCATAGAAAAAGAGGAGGGCTGGGGGTGGTAACTCCGGCAAATCCAATCTTCATTGGGTTGCGGAGGGGTGGACAAGATCTTATTCTAACCTTTGGCATTTTTTACCCTAAGGGGTTGTATGGGATGTTTCTCTTCTGTTTCCCTGGTTTTAGGTAAAAACCAGTTTTCCCCATTTCTATACATTTTAGTTGTTTTTCATTACTTCTGGTGCTAAAATCTTGTATAGTTACATGGGAAAAAAAATGTTTTCTGTATGAAAGAAGAATGAAACAGGGGAATTTTTTTCTCAGTTTTCAAGGTTTCAAAATAGAAGATTATGTTTTGATACTAGAAAGACAAGAATGCCCCTCCGCCTTTTCAAGAGAAGATTTTTTTTTGGTGTTTCTCAAGGTGGGTTTAAAACTGTGCCCAAGGGTCAGTTTGTTTAAAAAATTAAAAAAATTAAAAATAAAACAGAGTGGATTACACATACATGATTTGGGTTGTTTCTGTTCCAAAAGTATAAAAAAACACAGAAAACACAAGAAACAAGAACATAAACATACAACCCCTAAGAGACTACTTTCAGGCTCAAACCTGTGTCTGAGTGCTGGCAGTCCAACTTCATATCACTTGTATCATTATTGTATCAGCATAACTTTATGATTGCTCCTGGCTCCATGTTCCAAGCAGTGTGGTCTGTTGGATGAGTATCTGCATCAGAATGATATAAAAATTAGATGAATTCTACATCTATATGATAGCAGGAGCATTTTATGTATATGCTTTGCTGCTTTATATATCTTGGTGATGGAAGGCAAATCTAAGAAGACAATATCATGATGGGTTTACAAGGTGGGAAATCCAGATTTTGTTCCATGATTTGGTGTCCCAGAACTTCACTTGTGGCCTAAAGTTTTTCAGCAGAACCTGCAATAGAAAGTTAGCCAATATGTTTCCAATGAGTTCAAATCTTCAAGACCGTGCAACTTCAAAGTGTTTATTTAGGGGATTATCCAATTTAGCAGGTTTTATGTGCTTCTTGAAATTATTCCTTCTCTCAACAGCTTCCAATGCAATTATAATAAGTAGAGCCTTCTCTTTACTACATCTTGCTGACAAAACTTGCAGCCACAATGTCCTCTGCTATTCTGTTTTCTCCCATCTATTGACTATTTCCTTCTTCACCTATGCTACGATAAGTTTAGAGTTTGCTGATATTGTGTCAGTTGTATCGATATGATCAAGGTTTGAGAACTATATCTCAATGGCCAGTTCAGCAATTGAAAAAACGGCGTTGGACTGAAAGCTCACCAAGTTGGGGATTTTCCTTTTGGGCTTGGTTAGGGGGGGGGGGGCATGAAATTACACTAATATGACCAAGATATCCGAGATATACAAGATGAAAATCATATCTTTGTGATGTGTTTTGTCTCCCTAAATATTGAATATAGCTTTAGATGAAGAGTTTTGGTTTTCTGAGTACCATTACCAATTTACGGATTCTTCATTCTTCTTCTTTGTGAGTACCACTAAATGTTAAGGATTTTTTCTTCTGACTATTTGTGAATTCAGGGATCTTTCGTTCAATAATTTGAGTGGTGATCTTCCAAATTCTTTTAGTTCATTGTCCAACCTTTCTACTCTGTGAGTTTCTTTAACCATTCATCTCTGATATATCTGGTTACAAAATTTGAACTTTTCATGAGTTATGGATTCTGGCAGCTATGTGCAGAACAATCAGTTAACAGGTTCAGTTAATATTCTTGCAGATCTGCCTCTGACAAACCTGTAAGTTCTGATTGTTTAATTTTGGCCTTTGGTTCATTTCTGCCATTTGAATTTGACACACTCAGTTTCCAACAGAAATATTGCAGACAACCATTTCAGTGGCTGGATTCCTCACGAGTTGAAATCAATTCCAAATTTTATGTAAGCTATCAACATGCTTTATTTTTTTTTTCTCATCCTATTTTTTTCATGATATTCAAATTTTACATTAATATTATTTTTTTAATCCCACATGCACAATAAAACAGATATGGTGGAAATTCCTTTGATAGCGGTCCTGCTCCTCCTCCGCCACCATATTCCTCACCTCCTCCTCATAGGTCACATAATGATCATAACAATTCTGGGCCAGGTAGAAACACACCCCCGGGATCATCACATCTGGATAGTGGAAAAAAGAAGAACGGCATAAACACAGGACTTATTGTGGGCATAATACTTGGTTCCATATTTGCTGGTCTATGTCTGCTTGCTGTTGTATTTTGCCTTCGAAAACGTAAAGTTGGGAAACATAATAGTGCATGGGCTTCTAGTGGAATTCCTTCGGCTGGGACTGATAAAGGTAGATCCTCTAATTTTATTTTAGGGCCTGTGATAATGACATCTCTATATGTGTATCTAGAAGTTGTAACCTTCTTTTATTTTCCCTTTGTCTTATTCCCAAAATTGCTTTAATTGAGGGTAAAAAGGGTTCCTTAAATAATCAAAAGTTAATTATTATGACATTATTAAAGCTGTCATTGTCTTTGTATGTTTTTGGAGTATACAAGTAAAATGACAGGATATACCCTTGTTGAAAAAGAATGTCACAGTAAGGAGAAAAAAGAAGTAAGATTACGAACCATTTGAAACCTTAAGGGGTACCAATTAGAAAATAACTTTATCTATTCTGTAGTTTGTCATGCCTGTATCTGTGATATGTGTTGTTTGCATGTTGGCTTCTCATTTCTTGAAGGTTGAATGTGATCTTTGATCTCGAGTGCTGATGATTATGTAAATGCTTAAATGGTATGCTACTAACATTAGCATGTAATTCAGACCAACGAGCACCCATTATCTTGGCTAGCAATCATTTTTATTGTGTAATCTGCATTCTAGACCTTTAAATTTTGCAAGTAATTGCCAAAATTTATATTTGTATAATGGTATCATTAAAAATGCAGGTGTATTAATATGTTTATCTTTATCCTTATGTTGCCGTTTCCCCCCTCTTTCTGAATTTTTCTAATAATGAAGTGCTCCTTCCTTTTGTGGTATTCGATTCAGGGTTGCAGTCACAAAAGGTCCAAAGTATGTCTTCCATAACAGATCTGAAACCTTCACCTCCAGAGAAGTTGATGGGTGAGAGAATACCTGGGAGCAGTGGATCTGTAAAGAGAGGCAAATCTCCTATTACTACCACTATTTCATATTCAGTAGCTTCTCTTCAAACTGCTACGAATAGCTTTAGTCAGGAATGTCTTATTGGTGAAGGTTCTCTTGGTCGTGTTTACAGGGGAGAGTTTCCTGATGGAAAGGTAATCAGGATTTTCATTGACTGAAGTAAGGCTTTGCCATTAAATCCATTAATATTCCCTATAATTGATTGATCAAACTAGTTGCAGAACCCAGAATTTTCCTTTCCTTTTTTTTTTTGTGTGGGGTGGCTGATGGTAACATAGATGGTTATTTATTTATTATATTTTTAAAAAGAATATTTTAAAACACAACAGCAATTAGTTTTCTCAAATTGCAGTGTTTCTAATACTGAAATTGCATTATGACTGTAAAAACAATAGCGATTGCCTCAATTTTGGAAACAGGGTTAAGGCTCTATATGTTTGACCTCCCCCTAGCCCTGCTAAACGTGGGGGCCTTGTGTATTGGGGTATGGCCTTTTTTTTTTTTAATGGAACAACATCGGCAGAGTAAATGATGAGCTCATGTCTAGCATCCTATAAACATAGATTGAAGTCCACAAATAAAAAATGCCCAAATGTGTGACATTATACTTTTAAGTTTTCTTCTGTGGTTGTTTGGAATTAATCAATATTTCAAGAACACGTAGCTATGAAGAGAACTAGCTCAAATCTTATAAAAGTAACAAATCATCAAAGGAAAACTTATGTGGCCATGAGCAGAATTGCATTAAACTTTATTAAAAATATAAGAGAGAAGGTTTAAAAGAAAAAATGGATAAATAAGAAGAAAAAAAACTCACCATTATTTAGAGCTTTATAGTTGTAGCTGTATAATGGTTCATTGCCATTCACCATTAAAAGCCATCACCACCTACAACTTTTGTCAGCCTCCTGCATACCAATAGTTGTAGCTGGCTTGTCAAAGAATAGTTCCTCATGGTTGTTTCTAAATGCTTCGACACACATCTCCAAACCCTTTTTCTTTAGGTTCCATTCATTCCAATCTAAGTTCTCAGAAGTAGAATAAGTAGGGAAAACATTTATTTCAATGTAAATTCTCAGAAGTAGAATAAGTAGGAAAATATTAGTATAAGATTTTGGCTTACATTTGTGGGTTCCACTTTAAAATTTATGTCCCTTCATTTTACTTTATTGAGAGAAACTCTTAAAACTAGATATTATAGGTCATTTTTTAAGGGAAACTTTGTTGGTAACCAAGGTGGTTACAATGATTCACTGTGACCCTCTTTTGCTTTCCCCGGCCCCAGTTCTGCCTCTTCCTCAGTGGATCAGGCATTGCTTCCCTCTCCCTCTTTGAGTCTATAGGTGATCATTCAAAGCCCCATGCATGCTTATTGGGATTGGATTTAGACTGTTGCATAGAAGGAAGAATAATATGAAAGTGGTTTCTGGGTTTGGAACTTTGGATGGGAACAGTGGTGCCGTTTTCGTCTCTGTTGACCTGTTCATTTTCTGTGCTGTAGAAAATACAATGCAGAAGATGTCTGAGGAGAACCACATCTTTGATTACTTGATTGAGATGGATTTGTAGGAATAAAACTTGAGAGTACATGTCTGCCAATCCAAGGAAATGCAGGTCCTCATTTTTAATTAATAGCTTGTTGTGGTTCATGCACATGGAACCAGAGAAAGAATATAATACGAGCAGCAGGAGAATTGAAGGGGAATTGTGAGCAAGAGGGTGGAACCTGCTAGGAAGAAGCAGAGAAACCTGAGCTGATAGTGACGATGCCTCTCAGGCTTGATGTTCCCACGGAATAGTTGAAGTTTCTGGAGAAGAGAAATGAGGGTAGTGACTACTGCCCACTTTACGGTAGGGGTGTGGAGGAGTGGGAGGGTTGGATTAACTACTTGATCAGATTCTCTTATTTGTTGCTAGTTCTTTGTATAGGGAACAAAAAACTATGGTTGTGAATTGGAATCATAACCTTTTTCTTGTTATAAACGGACAAGCCCATTGTTTGCTACCATTTCACCTAAAAGCTTGAACTTTTAGGGAAGGCAGGGAAATTTATACATTAACGTCCCTCCCTTGTGCAGCCAAGATCACATGGTCTGAAAAATTGGGAACTTATAAAATAGATGGAAGATAAAAGAAAGAAGATCAATTAATTAAACCCTTGCCTAAAACAGGGTTAAGGGACCATCAACAAAATGAACCTTATGACAAAGGAAAGTAAGAACTAAAAAGAGAAGTAGAGCCGGCTATGTGATTGGTTGTGCCGGATTCAATTGTCCAAGGAACAATATCAACTGAGGCATTACTGTGATGGGGAAAAAAATGAAGAAGAGGTATTGGAGGAAGGGACCATAGCAGAGGCAACTGAAGAAGTTGGTTCAAGTCAGGGACATTACCTGACGGAGACGTTGGAACTCGTTAGAAGAGAAGGGTGCATTGGCGGAAGAATCATTATTCACAAGAGTTATGGGCAGCAGTCCCGCCTCCAGATTTCATGCCTCCATGTGAGGCCTTAAGGGCCTTTCCAATACTGGTCCTTGATATGGCACCCGTGGTCATAATAATCGCACTTCATAGGCTGATGACAGAACTAGTCAGTTATAGGCCAGAGGAGTGGTATAGGAAACCTACATGAAGAGGTGCTAGGGCTGGTGTACAGAAGAGACTATTCCATGCGCACAAGGTTGATCATAGCAGTACAATGGTTTTCTTCAGAGTCAAAAATGGCGTAAATCTTCTCAAGGGACAGACAGGGTTCTTCAGGTAAGAACATGCATCTGAGTTTGATCATACTCCGTTTTCAACCTTGCTAAAAAATCATTGAGATGGAAGTTGCCTTCTCACTTGCAAAAAGCAAGAGCGTCCATATCACAAGTGGGAGAGAAATGCCCATAGAAATTCTAAGTCTTTCAGAATCCACACAAAGTATTATAGTACCCGGAAGGGGCAAGTCCTTTTGTTGTAGTTGATGAATGATGCATCAAATTTCAAAGCATTTTGCATCATTATCCATCTTAAGAATATGTTTCTTTCACAGCCTTCCAGACAATGGTTGCAGTATCAAGAAGAAGATAACCTTCTGCAATGGCGGGGGATAAAGAGAATTGAGTAGGTAATGTATAAGTGAACATCAGTTAGTCTCCCATTTAGCTGTGTCAGTAGTAAGAGGCTTCACAGAGGTGCCATTGAGATTGCTAGTGAGAACCTAGGAACCAACGACAACAACACAAGAATGAGACCACATCAGATAATTACTGTCTATGAGCTTGACAGAGTTCATGGAAATGAAGTGAGACATGATCATGCGTTGGATTAACTTCCTCCATTCTCAAAGATATGGTAGAAATACCAGACTTGGCTGCTGATCCAAAAGTAACAAGTGGAGATGTAGGGGGGGAAAAGTCACTATGTAATTCTTCCACACAGAAGGATTTAATACATACGTGAATAGGGAAAGCCTAACTGTCCAAAAGTAACAAGTGGAGATGTAGGGGGGGAAAAGTCACTATGTAATTCTTCCACACAGAAGGATTTAATACATACGTGAATAGGGAAAGCCTTGATGGGAGAACATGTACTCACCAAGGGAAACCAAAAAAAAGGTACATGGAAGGGCCTGCTGTGTCATGGAGGCAAGAGAAGGGGGAGGAAGCATTGCTTAAGGTGGGTTAGAGGTGGTGGGAGTCAGTGATGATTTTAGCAGATAATAAGACGAGGAGGCGGCAGGTTGTGGTGCAACATAAAAGAAAACAAAAGGAACAACTCCCAAAAGTAATTCCTTTGATGCCATGAAGAATATTTGGAAATTGAGCTTATAACAATGTGAGATGGCTCCCTTTGTATATAATAAAAGACAGAGCATAATGTACCATAAAAGAGAGAGTATAACTTACAGAAATAGACATTGGGCAACATGAATAAAACCCTATGGACAGTTCTTCCTTTCTACTTCTATTACAACTAGTATAAGCCAAATGCAAGTCTAGGCATGCTAGGACAATGACCAATTCCAGGAATAGTATAAACCGAATCAATGTCTTGATTGTTTTGAACTTCCAAATAGCTTAATTGTTCAGTTCTATGTTCTTCACTTCCTTATGTTTATTCGTGATGTCTTGATGTGGCTTAATGTTGATTTTCGATTACTTGATGTGGCTTAATATTTGATTTTTGATAATATATGATGTAGCATATTAATAATGTTATAAAGAAGAAGAATAAAAAAGTAAAACTTGGGCACCTTGTTTGCCCAAAGTTCTTAGGCACTCTTCCACTGCCTGTGTCTTGCTGCCTTGACAACTGTGCTCACCATATATGTATATTTACATCTGTGCCCTGGAATCTCCATTTGTTGAAGCCCATGATGTGGTGACCATCTGAATTGGGTGTCCAGCCCTATACTTAGGCTTTTCCTGTGGACAACCATATCCTGTTAGTAATGTGTTACGCATTAAAAAACACATTAATTCAACTAACTAAAATTTTCATGTTTGGTTGACACATGATTCCAACACTTGGTGCCTTGAATCAAGGTTGATATCTATCCCGGTTTTGGGCACCATCCGTCTTCTACCAACCCCGGCTCACTAAGAATACAAAAATAAGAGAACAGGCTAACCTGCTTTCATTTTGAGCTGATTGTTTTCTATTAGTCCTCCACTATGACTTCTATTGCTATATTTATTTTGTCATGTGTTGAACTTACACTGCGCCTTTCTTTTTCTGACCATGATGAACTCCATGCTAACATATCTTGTCAATCAGGTTCTAGCCATTAAAAAGATTGATGGTGCAGCATTGTCATTGCAAGAGGAAGATAATTTTCCTGAAGCTGTTTCGAACATATCACGCCTAAGGCATCCAAATATCACAACTCTTGTAGGGTATTGTGCAGAGCATGGTCAGCGTCTCCTGGTTTATGAATATGTTGGCAATGGGACTCTGCATGATATGTTGCACTTCTCTGAGGATCACAGTAAGATGCTTACATGGAATGCTCGTGTCAAGGTAGCACTTGGTACTGCTAGAGCTTTAGAGTAAGTTCATCATTATTTGATTGATGAAATTCTTTTCTTTTTCTTTTTTTATTTCTTTTTATTTTTTTCTCTTTGAATATCTTGACCCTTTTGACTCTCCGTTAGGTACTTGCATGAAGTTTGCCTGCCTTCTGTTGTGCATAGAAATTTCAAGTCTGCAAATATTTTACTTGATGAAGAGCTTAACCCACACTTGTCTGACTGTGGACTAGCATTATTAACTCCAAATACTGAACGCCAGGTAATACAAGTGTTGCCAGCCATTGTTTTTCATGGTTGTGAGGGTTTTGTGCCATCAATGCTCTACGTTCATATAACTCTTCACTGTTAACTGCTGTTAAATACTTGTCTGGTTGAGTAACCTTTCCTTTCTAGGCAGAAACAGATGACCAGAAACAAAAAGCGTGTTAATTTGGCTATAAAAAAGTATCAGTCACTGAGGTTTAGAACTTTCCTTTTTGTGTAAATAAAAAAAAATCATTGGGAGTTTAACCATGATATGGTATTTTTTCGCTTCAATAATTATAAGTTGTTTTCTGAATCATTAGGACATGATCTTTTTCTCTAGTTTTCTTTTTCTGGCATCAAGGATGGCAAAGTAGTGATGACCCCCTTCTTGCACTGCAAGTTGTCTATTATAGTCCAGCAAAACTATGTGGGTCTCTTAGTGCTTCTTGGTCATGTCTCTGGTTAGTTTGGAGCTGCAGGGCAGTTTTTTCTATTCCAAGTCTTTTTTCCCGAGTCATAAGTACTTTATTTGGTTCTGTTAACTTGGAATGCTTCAGTACAGGGGTATTGCTTCTGGTTGTACTAAAGTAAATAAAATGCCATCCTACATATATTTGTGACTCATGTTTGTGAACACTAATTAGCCATGTAAGCAAAATCATAATATTTGTCGATCAGAAATGTGATGGAGGTGGAGGCTTCTCAAATGGCCATAAGAAGTGTCTTTTTTTTTTTTTTAATTGACTCGTTTAAAAAAAATAACAGGACAACACATACAAGTTGTGCTTCAAATCTATTCCCGGGAACACAAAGGCGACAATTTTTTTCTTCTTGTTCTTCTTTTATTATTTTTTTTTTTATGGGACTGTTGCAATATTGCCCCTTCAAGTCTTCCTTTCTGTGAGGGAGGTTGTATTTTGGAGAAGGATTCTTTTCCATATGTTATTTTGTAGGAAAGACGTTAGACACTTAGTGATGAAGTCATGAACATGAAGGAAGAATCAGGGTGTCTCTTCTTTTAGACCTCAGTCTACAAGTAGTCCTAGAGTGATGAGTTCATTGACCACTGGAAGGAGAATATAAGATACCTTCTTGGGGGAGTTCTTGTAAATAAAATCTGTATCTGTTTTCATTTGCTATAGAGGGGGTTTGTGTTACAAACGATTTGATGCTCTATTCTAAAGCTTACCATTTGGCATTTTGTCAGATTTCAACGCAGATGATTGGTTCCTTTGGATATAGTGCTCCAGAATTTTCTATGTCTGGAATCTGCACTGTCAAAAGTGATGTATATAGCTTTGGGGTAGTGATGTTGGAGCTTTTAACAGGCCGGAAGCCACTGGACTGGTAAATGCAGTGCTTAGGTCGTCGATTTTGTTTGTTTGCTTGCCTGGAGTTTATTTCTTGTTCTTTCTTTGTCAGTGTTCACTATCTGTTTCTTTCTTAATTTCCTTTCTGGATTGGTTTTTTTCTCAGTTCGAGGGTAAGATCTGAACAGTCTCTTGTCAATTGGGCTATTCCTCAACTTCATGACATTGATGCCTTGGCAAAAATGGTTGATCCAGTGCTAGATGGCATGTACCCTGCAAAATCTCTTTCACGTTTTGCTGACATTATTGCCTTGTGTGTTCAGGTATGCTTCTTTATTTTATTTTTTGGAAAGAATTACAATGAAGGCTGAAGCAGCCTCTTAGCAAAAATTATTGGGATAAGACTGTGAAGTAAAATTGCCCCACCGGACTCTGCTTGTGTGGGAATGTGGGGCATAGGGTTCGCCCTTTTAAAAAAAAATTATGGTGAAGACTTTTCATTTTTAAGATCTCGTCGAAGTAAGGTTTTCTATAAAAATTTACCATTCGTATATGGGAGACAAGTCTGTTTCAGTCCCTACCAAATTTACTTTCTACAGGGTGCCCTGTTTCATCCATTTTTGTGTCTATCAAGGAATAGCAGGATAGGCTGTCATTGCATTTATGGACCCCATGCATTATATATGATATGTGATATTTAGATGACACTGCAAGGTGCTTCAATTGTATGCTGACATTAGATAGCAACTTTACTTGTCGAAAGACTCAGAACTTTAAAATTTCTCTCTCCCCTATACTTGCTCTTTATTTACTTTTACTCTCTTATTTAAAAGTTTCAACTCCGATTCCCCCAAAAAGATAAACTATTACTTCCCCTTCTCCTTTGATATTTCAAAATGGCCAAATTATCCTTTATTTTTAGTAGTTTTTTACTCTTTTAATTGATTAAAGTGATTTCTTCTCTTATTATCTATGTTTTTCTCTTCATTTTCTCCTCTTTTATGGGATCCATTACACATGATTAAGTGTACTTAAAAAGTTTTAAATAAATTTTCTCTCTCTTTCCTTTATAGGAATTTGTTATTATTTTTTTAAATTTGTAATATTCTCTTTTCATGAATTCCTATAAGAGAGGGAGAAAGGGAAAATTAAAATAATGATATAATACATCGAATTACGTTTAATAGATTCTTGTAGACAAGAGGGTGAAAGGAAGTAAAAATGAAAAAAAAATGCATCTAATCAATTTAATAAATTCCAATAAAGGAGGGAAAAGGAAATATAAAGAAAATAAAAAAAAAGTATACCACTTTAATGGATTTTTTATAGAAGAGTGAGAAAAGGAAAGAAAAAAGAAAAAAATAATATTTAAAAAAGAGAAGAAATTGCCATAAATGATTGGAGGTATAAAAATATGGTTAATTTAGTAATTTTGAAATATCTAGGTAGAAGGAGAGATAATAGTTCATTTTATGGGATGAAACTTTTGAGAGGGAAGTAAGAGTAAATAGAGACTAAGTCTAGGAAAGAGACAGAAATTTTCCAAACTTTGAACCCTTGACATTTTTCTTGATCTCTCAAAAAGTGATTCCACTGTTATCCATGCTATAGACTGAACACTAAGAGTGATGTTGCCTGGTTCTCTTTATTACCCATTTAATAGAGAACTTAGGCTGTTTTTGGTTTGTAGTGAGTCTTGCAGCATCTTCGTAGAAAAAGCATTGTACCATGATGTAGTAGGATTCTGCATGCATGGACTCGCACAATTTGTTTAGTGCATGACACTGATATACTTTGATGTGTTTACCCCCTCTCCCTTCTATTGTTGTTTATTCAAGCTTTGGATTATAGTAAAGATACAGTCTTTTCTGGTAAGATAACCTACTCTCTGTGCTCATCACGGAAGCTGGAGAACTCTCTTGGGTGGACTTCAAGCCAGTGGCCAAACCGAAAAAGAATCTGAAAGCTTTATTCTTAAGTAATGTCTGGTGAGTCAAGGTTTTAATGCTTAATCTTGGGGTTCTGTGTGGCTCTTGTAGGAACAACCAGAGTTCCGGCCTCCCATGTCAGAGGTTGTACAAGCATTGGTTCGGCTAATGCAAAGAGCAAGTGTGGTCAAAAGACGGTCTAGCGAAGACTCAGGGTTTATGCACCGATTGCCGGACTATGAGGCTGTTGAGAGGTCATTTTAGATTAAATCGGGAGAAAGGAACATCGCGTTACAGAATACATCCGGAATCATGAATATGAGTATGCTGAGAAGAAGTACAGGTGCAATGGAACACAGGCAGAACAGTCAAAGAAATGATAGGAGAGAGAGGCTTCATTCCAGATGCAAACGGAGGAGTATAATTTCAGAAGAATGCTACTGAGGTCTTTTTAAGGTCCTTTCATCCGTCCTCTCTCTCTCTCTTTCTTTCCGCTTGGGTGGTTGGGTGTACTCTTAAATGTCTGGTTCAAGCATGGGCAGTTGAATAATAGGGGATTGAGGTGGTTTTTTAGTCCTTAAGTTCTACAAGGAGGGGTGGAGGACTTGGCCCGTAGCTCAGAGTAGTCCTTTACTAGGGATTCACCATTTTTCTTCCCTAATATTTATAAATCTATCCACAAATTTTCAATCAATTAGATGGCATGTTGGATGTGTCAGCTTCTGAACGCAGTTCATATGTCAAAGTTTCAGGTGTCTGTTTTCCCTATAAAGTTTTAAAGATGGGGAATTTTTATTCAAATGTAATGCAAATTGGGAATGGATTTCCATTTCAGAATCCAAGGTGTTCTCCAAATGGTGTCATTGGTTCTTCATGCTCCTCCTAACAACCATTGCGCCCTTCCGCAACCACCATCCCAAAAAGACAATCCAAAATCCCTGTCCCCACCCACCTACCTAGCCACGCTCCCTCCACGGAGGCAAACTAGAGTTCAACCACCCACAGTTCTTCCACTTTTTTCTCTTCTCTTTGTGTTTTGTTTTTCTGCTAAAACTGTATGTGGTGTTGGAATGCATTTGAACATGTTCCATGATTCCATGTCAATCAAAGCTTGACAGATGGTTGAGGTGTTGCTCGAAGGGTGAGTATGGAGTTGGTGACCTTTCTTTCTCACCATCACATGTGACTCAGATCAGATGTGGACATCCATTTTTGAGAATTTGAGCTACACTTTCTGCTACGTGTTGCCTCTAAGGTGGATGTAGTCCAGCTTGGTGGCGCACCGGCGACAACAGGGGGAATGGGAATGGGGATCCCAATTCCCAACTCGAAGGAGAGAGGGAGACATAATTCATCTTTTGTTGATAAATGCCACCAAACGCCATTTTGCCGTTGCAAATCTCTTTCTTATTTGAGATCTGCCGACACCATATCCTGTATGAATCCAGTGAACATTGTCTTCGTCTTGCGGTAGGTGTTGAAGGATATCTGTCATTTTAATCTTAATTGACAAAAGACGAGACATTTAATTTCATGTCCCCAAACCCTAATTACATTGTGAAAAACTGAATAAAAAAATTTCTTTAATCGTCAAAGTTAAACTCAATAGCTCATGGATTGGTCCCCCCAACCCAAAAAAATATAAAAAATAAAAATAAAAAAAAGGAAGAAGAAAAGAGAATCCAAAAAAAAAAATCAAGATTTTTTAAATCCTTTTTTCTTCTGTTTATTTAATCCAAGTGAGATTCACCACCACACCCCCCTCATTTCTTCTCTGCAAGGCAAATTCATCTCACCATCACAACGACGTAACTCATCCCCTGCTTGATTGAACCTGGTTTTCATGTGGATGATGTTTGATTTCAGAAGAATGACCTTTTACGTGAACTTGTGATCCTCTAGATTTTGTGTGTGGAGTTTGGATTCTCTCCTTGGAGAGGTTTTGCAATGCGTTATAGGATTCAAACACACGACATTCTAATTCAAGATAAGGGTAAATTCAATGAATGCCATTTGATTGATATGAACATTAATGTGAATTTTTTTCAATAAAATGTTACACGTGGTTGATTCCTTTAATTCAATAGACACTCATTGGAAATTTTCCTTCAACAAAAGAGACCAAATACACATGACCAATTGGTGACATCTTAAAATGCCTAATACTCGCAATCCTTTGGATTTTATGTGTGTGGTGCTTTTGAAGTCCCAAAGAATCATCCAACCTGACCTTATCATTATCTTCTAATGAAGCATTAGCCATAAACACAAATTAGCAGAAATAATAAGAACAGTAGAAGTTGGTAAATTGGCAAATCAGAGGATGACAATTGGAGATTTGAGTTGATGGATGGAAATCATAATATAGTACTACTACGATTTTACAATTGTGTCAACTGCTAATTATGGTCGGTAGGCTTGATCTTGGTGGGTTGTTCATGGACTTAATAGGCTCCTGATCCATTAATAACTTCATGGGTAATCTTTTCGCTCTCATTGCTTTCAAGAACAACATGGGCTACTGGGTCCAGTCAACATCTGTTCATTTCATCTCCTTTGTGTTTTTTTTTTTTTTTAATCTTTTTGAGGTGAAAATTTTCATCTCCTTTGTGTCAACATCTCTGTGTGAGTGTCACTATCTCTCTTATTCCATCTAAATGGTATCTAAAATTGAGAAGAAGCGCATGTCCCCCTGTGATTTGATTTCAGATGTGACTCCATTAATTTCACCCATGAAAGTTTGAAAATTATTCTGTTCTGAATGGTGAAGCTGATGTGGATGGGAGAAAATAGAACCTAAAACACACCTATCCCATAATTGCCCTCTCTTTCTTTCCACTGAACTCTCTTCCTCGTCATCATCGTCAACAAGAATAAGATGGAATGAAGATTGCGTAACTACTTGGAAATCTCAGGTTTACACAGACAAAAGCGCGTATGATTCTACAAGTGGTAGCTCAGATTCTGCAGACCAAGTGTTCGTGACTTGGTCTAAGTGAAACCAAAGGCCAAGCGCAGCTTCATTCTTCAACCTGGACGGTTCACAGCTCAACCACCAAAGGTCTTTCTCGCGCAACCCACACGAGGCAAGTGATCCTTTTGACGTTCTTACAAATTGTAAAATATATATTAGCTATTGATTTCATAGTTCCAGACTTCCAGTCTCATTTTAGACCGTTCACCATTATCACCCCATGCCAGATTGGAATTTTATGGTGGTGCCCATCTAGTATTATAACCAGAGGAAAACTTTGTCCAAGTAAGAAAGCTAGAAAAAGGTGAATCAGAAAATGGAAAGCACGAAAAAGGGTGTCTATGAGTGAGAGTTGATTCAAAGATTAAAGAGTTTCAACGAAGCCAATCGAGTGGGTGGGCATATGATTTTTCAAAACATGACGAAAATGACCTTTACTTAGTGGAGGAGGCACTTCCCCAGAACCCAGATTAATACCCAGTTCAATACTTATTTGTGTTACCCCATAAGCCATTGTAGCACATCATTTGAAAGTTGAATTTGTTCAATAATCGAAGGTTATTTTTGTAATTACACAAGGATCTCAATCCCAAGATGGTTGCGTAGCAGAACTTCTACTTCATAATTTTCACATATAACTAGGTTTTATGCACATCCACTACCATAACATTGCTTCTCTCTCTATTTTTTGGGCTCCTTGTTCATCTCTCTATCTTCCTTTTTTGTCTGCTTAATTCCCTACTTCCTTACACATTGTTCAGAAATGAATCTGAGTCGTGTTTGTCCATTCCTGCTTCTTGCTTTTCTCTTGCTGTTCATGACTCCAAGGAATGATGCCATTAGGAAGAGTGTTAGTTTCAGAGCTGCTTTCTCTGAAGCTCCTCAAGATCAGCTCTTCCAACCCTCAACAGGAAATCAGGTCCCCATTGGTAAAGCTAAAGATACGGAATCTGAAAAGCGGAAGATACCTTCAGGATCAAACCCACTTCACAATAGGTGATAGCTTGCTAGTTTGTCTGGTTTCAGAATGCCTTCGTCTGCTTCTCTTCCTTCATCAGTTCAATCCATGTATTGACTATGGAGTTCAAACACCCAGGGTTGACCTGAAGCAGATTATATAGGGATAAACATTTAATACATGTTAGAGATTCTGTACAGAAGGTCTTTAAGGTAAGACCCATATATGTGATTTGGATCTTAGTAGCTAGAGCTGTCTTAGTCTTTTTTCTCAAGGATTGTACCCCATACCTGGATTTGATTCCCTTTTATGTATGCAGATTAGAGTTTGTGTGTGAAGGAGAAGGATAGAGAGAGATTTACGTAATAAGTTATTTAATTTTATTCTTATATCCTTGACTGTAATCATGGCGGCCAACACAGACAAGAATGATTACTTCCCCCCCCCCCCCCCCTCCCTCCACCCCCCAAACCCAAAAAAAGAAAAAATGAACCTTGTAGATTTTGATATGGAAATTGATGCATTCATTGGTCATAATTGGGCTTTGAGTTTCCTTTTCGATTCTTTCACAGAGAAGACTTCGGTGGGTAACCACTGAAATGCTTAGTTGTACACCAGAATCCATTCTGAATGAGAAGAAGAAGAAGAAGATAATGGTTGAAGAATAGGTAACACTCAGTTCATCGGGGTTTTCACTTTCCAATGGGGTAGTATCTGTCTCGGGTGGGTTTCAATGCCAAGCATACTATGCAGATCATGGATGAACCAGATGAACATGGGGAGTCTGGGATGTAATCCTGCCATGGGAATATGGAATTGGGGTTGCTAAAAAGGTTTGGAAGTTGGAAAGCTGAGAATGTGGATGATAAATTCTCTTGCCTTACCATACCATAAGCCAAATGGTACAAGTATGTTATACCATTATCATATTATAACTTTTTGATACAAAACGTTTCTGTCCTTCAGTATGATATGTTCATTTGTATCATTTTGTCTATAACATTACTTCTTGTTATAGTTGAAATAGAAGAGGATTTCTTATTGAAAAGAATGGATAAATCCATTTCATTTTCTTATGTTTATAAGGAAACACAAATGGAGATGAAAATCTGAGAATCCTTTAGGAATTCGCAGTCACTACAATATAAATAAAATAGTTAGTGGTTCCAATTTGACTTGAATTTTGGATTGATTCGGTGAATGAAAATAAAAATTCACATTTTCTTTTTTGACCATGTCATATTGATACTGTATCATATTTATTCAATATAATATAGTATAAGTGATATACTTTCGGTTCCAATAAATGATATACGATATAAATTGACACCCTTAACTGTGAGGTCTACATCCAATTGGAATTGAGGTTGGCTGACTGTACGTTTGTCAAAAGCGCGAGAGGTTTTTCTTTTCCCTTTCCTTTTTATTTGGTAGAGATTATAGAATAGTGCCCATATGGGTGCAACACTGCAACTTGAGGGAGGGAAGACTCTACAGAAAGACACAAATGGAAATGGAAATGGAAATGCAGAAGTATGAATCATGTCCAACATTTTTAGAAATCAATCATATATAATCTACCATGTTAGGAATGAATTCCACTTCAGTATAACTAACTCTTGTGATGATTAATTCTTGAATATTATCCTGTATGAACTAATGAGAGGGGGAGAAGGGGAGGAATCTCAATGATAAGGATCCTGGTTTTCATAATTTCATCCCATGGAAGATTCTGGAGGTTTAGTAAGCCCATTGGTCCATGCCCAAAGAACGGTCCTGACAACTTTTTGCAAATGCTCATTCAACCCCCGACTCTTCCTTTTTGTATTTTGGAATTGGATTCAACAGGATTAGCACATTGATTATATTCCTAGATGTACTTCTTATGATTATTTATATATACGGCGGAGTTCTACTCTTGGCTACAAGGAAATTTGAACTTTTGATCTTATATTATTGAAAATCAATCTCGAAAGATTGACTCTCTTCATTTTCTTCTTCCAGCAGCCCAACATCGCGTTTGATTAGATTCCACCGAGTCTATAGGATTCACGCCGAATGAACCAAATACCCATCGAGGGGTCTCCATTGCTACAGATGCTGAGGCCCGGTTATACCCACATGCATTTTTCTGCTAGATCAATTATGAAACTCCTACCGGCAGAGCAAACACGCCCCCCCCGCCCCCCCCCCCCCAAAAAAAAAAAAAAAAAAAAAAAAGAAAAGAAAAGAAAAGAAAACTGTTTTGAAATTTCCACATTTCTTTCTTAAAATTTTTTATAATAAAGATAACGAGTAGAAAATTCATTGTGTTTCGTATGAAATATCAGTCTTGGCCTCTCTTGATATTAAACATTGGCTCCGTCCCTGAAACTCTCCAGTAAAGTACAAAAATGTAAGTCATGTCAGGCACTACACTTATCATGTATGCAAACAATAATTATCTAGACCCCTTTTTTGAATAGTTGTCTTAGACTTTTGGCAAAGAATAGTTATCTAGACATGAGTTCAATGTAGAAGATTTTGTACTTTTTCAGCCAAAAACCTTAATGTGAAATCAACCCTAATTGCAATACCCTTTTGCAGAATATATGGTTTTTATATTCAAGGTTGAATTAGGGATCGGAGAGTATTCCATAAAGTCATTCTTTTCCCATAAGGTCAAAATCAATATTCCTTTTTGTATTTTCTTGCTTGAGCAGGATCTGGCTCTCGATGGATCACAGCAGATGGTTTTGGAGGTATTTAGGGTGGTCTCCAAACCGTCTATATCATCCACAAAGTGCATTATGTTGTGGGAATTTTTCACATGTGAAATGTACTTGGACTCATTTGAAAGCCTAAACATAATAGATAAGATTATAATTTCTTGATATGAGTTGAGAAGTGTTTTGAGTGATAGAGAAAAATGACTGGGCTAGGCTCTAATCATTATCTTCTTCTTCCTCGTATAGAAACACTATTATCTGTTTGGCCGTGGACGAAACCTTTGAATGAACCATGTAAAATCTTGTCTTGTCTGTGTGTTTGTTTTTGCTCGGTTTTTCTTAACACACCAGAGTTGACTCCCATATCCTGTGAACCTTGGGCGAGGACCATGCCCACACGAGGAGCAGATCGAAAAGGAAAGCTAGAGAGATGATACCATCTAGAGGTGAACAAAAACTCTTTGCAATGAGCATTTGGCTTGCAAATCTACATTGCCCAGATGGTGTTGAGAGCTAGATCTCCCCGTAGTTGCATTTGAACTTTACTTAGCAATCTTTGAGAGCAAGCAGCAAGAATTTGAGTTTCCATCTGCTTAAAATTTCTGATTAATTTAGGGTGCAAGGTTTTTGGCCATCAAGGGTGAAGTAGGTGTATTCGTGCAAGGTGGTGATTGGGCTCCTCAAACAGTAAAATTGCATCATCAGCTCTCACCCATATTTTCTCTCTTTTTTGGCTTTTCTTTCCTTTTTTTTTGTTTTTTTCGTTTTGTTGTTTTCTTCCTAATCATCCTATATAGGATTACAATCTTATCACGTGTGCTTCCCCACCAAAAAAATGAATATTTCCCCTCCAAACCTGGGGGTTTAAGGCTCTATTAATTAGTTGTTAATAGCAACAAATAACAATACTCTTAATAGATTTATATCCATCCCCATGATTTCAGCGGAGTTCTTTAAATGTTCTGTATGGGATTAAAGAGGGGAGGGGATAACTGAAAGGTGAATATCCATCTAATCAATATTTAATTGAGGTAAGATTTGTCTATTATAGTTGTAAAGCAGGACTTGATCCGAATCTGAATAAAGGTGTGGTAGGGATAAAAGTTCAAACCCATAACCTCTTAGATTTATTATCTCTACATAGGAAGCTGCCACCATAGTGCTAGAAGTACATTTGTAAGAATTATTACAAAATCCATGAAAGTGTTGACCTTATCTCTCTCCACAAACCCTACAATTTGTAATCCAATCCAGATCCATACTTCCAGGCCTCAAGACGCCTCTTCCATATGAACTTCCTCTTGTCTGGAAATGCATTGATCCGTGACCTTGCAGATAAGAAAGTTGGTAAAGATCAGGTGAAAATGAAACAAATTAATTATCATCCCCAGATTTAAAAAAAGAAAAAGAAAAGGAAAAGAAAGAAAGAAACCAAATTAGTTTAGGATACTAATGTTCTCCCAAGATAACATACACTAAAGAAAATTTAGTTTCATATATCACTTCAAGTCTTGCAAGTCCATCAGTAGCTTAATGAAGCTGCAATTAGCTGTGACAATGGGTTTACATCAATGAATTTGAATTTCTAGAGCAACTGCTTGAGACATCAAAAGGTGATGCTTCATACTGCACTCACCTCTAGTCATATTGAATTTATTGATAAGTAGAGAGAGAAAACAGAGAGGGAAGAGCAAAAGGGGGGGGGGGGGGGGAGTTTGAGAGATCAACTTGGATTCATTAAAATGAGGGAAATTTGCTAACACTCCCTCGTACTTATATTTAATTTACTCAAACTGCCCTTCAAAAAGCTACATCTCTTGATTCTCCTAAGAAGGTGAACTTCTACATCTCCCCTGTTTTTCAAAATGACCAAATTACCGAACCTTAAAGTGAAGCCATTTCCATTCTGCATTTGTTGGTGATGAATGGAGATGGATCCATTTTACAGCGGAAAATAAGCATCCAGATGCTGTGCTCTCAATTTGTGTGTGTGTGTGCGCATTACTAGACGGTAGTTACCTTATAATAGGGTCTATGAAGATCGAGAGAAATGTGTAGTAACCCAGCATGAAAAAATGTCCAGACCAGTCCAAAAGCACTGCAATTCCCACCTAGAAGACAATTGTTGTAAATTTATAAGTACATGCCTTCATTATATTAGACTTTGCCACATCAAAAAATCTAGCAGGGACTATCTGAGAATGATTGGAATACACAAAAGTCAATTCCATGAACACATTATTGCCGACCCAGACCTTTCTTCATTCATGTACTTGATCTATATGTTCCTTAACTAAGCATTCTGATACTAGCCGGAAGAAGGGGAAGCAATTGCAAGTTCTCATAAGCAGATTGGTAATTTCATCAATCTCTATTTACCTTATATTATTTGTAGGTCAGCCTTGCAGTTTCACACATTTTTCTATGCTCAAGTTAACTGATTATTTTGGTATTCTCCGGTAATTCAACTTTGGCAATAAAAGCTACTGGACTAGTTCTGATTGTGAGGAGCAAAATACCAACGTTATAGTTATGGAATCAAATACCATGAAGGCCGTGCTGCCTCAACAAGGAAAAAACAGATGAAGCCTAATATGACTATGAACTATTTATCTATTGTCACCACTAAAGAAAATTATGAAACTTTTTGGTACCAAGCATTCAGCAGACGTTTGCAACCAAACATACCTGCTTGAATATTGATGGAATGATTTGAGGCTTGGTTAGCATAACCAAACCCAATGTCTTTACAAGAGGCCCAAATTGTATTACATCCTGCCACAATACAGAAAGTTTCATACAGGAACTACTTTTAATTAACGGATAGCAGTACCTTCCAAATTCAAAGAGTTACATAGAGTGGGTATAGAAAAATCCAGAATACCAACCTGAAGAAAAGGTCGCAGTACTGGGTTCCCTAGCCTCTGGTGAAAAATGCGGCATTTAATAGAAATTCAAAATAATTAATAAACATTAGTAGAGAAAGGGGAAAAGTTGAACAATGTAATTGTACCAGATCTGTGCACAATACACAAATTACCTGCATACACTGGAAATTTACAAAAAGAAGGTCATTAATGAAATCTGATGAAACATTAGTCTGTTGTCTTGCTGACATTGCTCGTTGAAACAACCAAGATGCTCTTAAGTTGGGCTGCGTGCAACAAATTTCCTTTGAGTTACAAGAGGAAGGAAAAATTTAACAACCCATGTACCAGGAGACACCCACCAAATATGGATTCATCAGGGACAAGCTGTCTGAGTCTAGAAAATTGTTATTGACTGCTTCATATATCCCTTAATCCACAAAGAAATAAATAAATATTAGTCAAATTTCATCCATGATACCAAACACACACCCACAACAATAATCAAGACAAGCTCATGCATGCAAATTACTGCAGAAATTGTCACCCCACACATGGTGACAAATGCATTGCCCAAATAGCCACAAGTTCTGCCATAGCCTCAAATTTGTGATTTCTACTATAGCTAGAAATCCCTAAAACATAAAATAAAAAAAAAAAAAGGTAGGAAAAACAGTATGTCCAGAAGTCAGAAAAAAGTTCACAGAATTTTCTGGATAAAATGTCATAATATTTGAAGGAATATTGGTGAGCTTCTTTGGTGAAAAAAATTTGCCATTAAAGACTGCCAATGGATATCAACAGAATATACCAGCTGAGAGTCTGCCAAGGTGCCGAGTCAAGCTCCCAAAACCACCAAATGAAACTGGTGATTGTATGCCACTAGCATCACCAAACTGCAGAAATGACTTAACATTCTCAATGCATTCTTTACATAGTTCCATATCTCTGAGACCTTAAAAAGTGTGTAATATACTTCACCTGTAGAATACGATTAAAAGAAGCCGGCAATGGACTGAAAAAGACATTGATCCACCCCCATTAAAAGAGAGACATGTCAGAGTCGGTAAATGTAGTCGGCACAATATCTTGAAAATGGCACATAAGACGTATGGAAAGTGTCATTTTAATTTAATTCACAAATGGCGAAACCAAAGATGAAGAAATAGAAGATGATAACTGGATAAAGCATCAATGGCAATATCACACATTGAACAGCAATACCTTGAGTAGCCTTGGTATTTAACATCAATATATTCTACACTCAACTATACATACAAAAGCAACACAAAAAAATCACAAGAAATTAATAAAAAATCAGCAAAAAAGAACTAAGGATTCAGAATGATAGCAAAAATACAGAAATTGCCGAAATTATTCTAGATCGATTCTTGCCTAAAGGGGCAGGCCTTGGCGTAATGGTTGGTGGTTGTAGCTTGATATCAAGGTACCGAATCATCCTCTCAGCAAAATTGTTGGGGCAAGGTTGCATAAGAAAAAACTCTGCTTGTGTGCAACCCTTCAGCAGTAGGTTTGCCCTTTTCATTCTTAAAATTACCTCTCAATACAACAACAACAAGCCTTGTTCCGACTAAATAGGGTCAGCAGCTAAATGAATTCTTGCTTCCAATCAGCTCTGTCTAAGGCCATGCTAGATACAAGGCCCAATCTATGCATATCCTTTCTCACCACTTCTCTTAAGGTTATCTTAGGTTTGCCTCTAGCTCTTCTAATTCCTTCAATACAAAATTTAAGTAGTGGTCAAAACTGAGGAAGCCTGGTAAAAAGGACAGCATAGTCAACCTTGTTTCATATCAGAGAGTCCAGTTACAAATTATAGGTCTAAGTGTAGCTCCAGTCATTTCATGCAAAATGTGGGATCTGCAACCATCAGCTGCCTAGAGGAAGCCCTCAAGTGTTTCAGATTCCACCAGCTCGAAACAAACGATGACCGTCCCCTACAAAAAAAAAAAAGAGAAAATCCATTTGCCAAAAAAAAATATTAGGGGGACAACCTCAGGAATCTTTCCCATGTTTGGGCTTTGGGGTCAAAACCCCTAAAAAAAAACTTTAAAAAACAAACGGTAATTAAAAAAAAAAAACCCATCAAAAAACCCCCCAAACATCTTTTTTAAAAAAAAAATAAAAATAAAAAAAAAAAAAAAAAACCCCCAGTCAGTCCGCCCGAAACCAACTGATGACCGTACTCTATCAAAATAGAAATGTAGTAGACTATTCATGTTGCCAGAAAGAATTATTAGAGTGCATGCAACTTCAGGAATCTTTACCGTGTTTGGATCATTGGAGTTCAGAATCCTTAGTATATAAGACTATTAGTTAACAAATCGAGGTAATTTAGACAAAAATTACAGATACAAATTTCTATGCAAATGAGGAACCATCAAGTTCTATAGAAACTGTAATTCCCACCAATCAGGCGAAGACTTGTATTTCTTTTGTTGGATAAAAATGCAGTTGGAAGAGATGATACAGAATTTCAATATTAAAGATAAGGTGTGTATCAACAGGCTGCTAGAAGGAGACAAACTGTTTGGATATGCAAACACAACAGAAGCACCATTAAAGGATGTACACTAAACGTTACTCCTTGTCTTGAACATGACAGAAAATTGCATTTTTGTTAACAGTTGCAACTCTCACCTGTCACAGTATGTAGGGAAAATGCCAAAGAGAACTCTCCGTATCTCCAAATCGTCAAGTGAGACCCCCTACACAACATTAAAAGATCAGGGTCTGAAGACAATGGTTACGAACTGAATTAACAGATGATACATAGATTTCTAAATTCCCGTTCATATAAGAGTTAGAATTATAATGATAGTACCACAAAAGGCATAAGAGCCAGTACTATATTAAAAACCACTGGAAAGTTGATTTTAACCAATATGGTTGAATTCAGCAACCTGATAACCTGGCATTAGATCCCAGTAGTCTTCTAATAGATCTTCCAACTTTGGGCATCCTGGCTGGGGATCAAGATAAGTAAACATATAGGTTGTTCGATCCATAGGACCAGAGCCAGCAGGAAATGCCTGTGAAATCACAAAGTTAAGATCCATTTGTAAATAATAATTTAAGTTCATCAAAGATCAACAGTGAATTCCAGTTACCTCCCAAAAATAATGTGCATTTGAATCTCCAATCTCTTTCACTGACGAACTACTAAAAATGACATCACTTGTAAAATTCTCCCTAAAACCACGAGAACAAGAACCAACAACAAGGCAAACACCATCTGGCTTCCTTCCTGATCTGATCTGTCAAATGAATTACATGTCTAAAAGTTACAAAATTGCTATTTGGGGGGACCGGAAAACCAAAATTGATATTGGACATAGGGACAAGCAAGATGGTGAACACCCACTATTATGGAATTTAATTTTCATGCTTCGTTTCTTTAACATTGAGTGGACTAGGAAGTGGTCCACACTTTCATTTATTTAAATTAAGGAACTTGGGTCAGTAAGTTCTCCGATTGAAGAGTTTGATAGTTCAAACCACTTGTAATGGAGTTCATTTGTGAAGGAGTCCAACTACTACATTGCATATAATAGTGATTATGTTAACTTTAAAAAAGTACAGCTGGAAGAGGGTGGGCCTCGCCAAAGTTGTAAGGTTCCTCCATTGCAACTAGTGGTCGTGGGTACAAGTCAGGAATCAACCTTTCCACGAAACAGAGGTAGGATTACTCACATACAACCCTCCCCAGACTCCGCAGAGGTAGGAGCCTCACATACTGAGTAAACATTTTTTAGTAATGCTAGAGCAAGCTTCAGACTTTCAATATTGCTAACTTTTCTAATAAAGCACAATAATTGTTAGGAAAAAGAAGAGCAGCCTACAAAAGGAATTAGTAGTATTGACGATATTGAAATTTTTTATTTATTTCCATTTGAGGTCATAGAAATATGCTAAAAGGTCTTGCAACGATTTGGAGGTAATCGAGTGACAACTTTTCATTGTAATGAGATTAACTGACCTTTTTCAAGTTAAGATCTAACAATAAACTTTTAATTTTGACAATGAAGGCTACTAGACTGTCCAAGTGGTCACATGTTCAAGTTTAGAAACAGCCACTGTGCAAAAGCAAGTCCCCATATCAAAATACTTCATATGTAATATTAATCATTTCTAAAATCCATTTCACCAATCACATTTTTACAAACTGAGCCAGTCATCATATAATTTGGACCAAATAAGTTTTCCCATCATTTCCATTAAAGCAAAGCAAAAAGGCCATCCAATACAATACCAACAGAGGCTTGCCAGAAGAGGTTTGAGTGCATAACATAAGCAACCACAAAAGACATTTGAATGAAACTCCAGTCATTTGAAGGGGCATCTAACCATTGCAAGTTATCTAGTGCTTTGAGGCTTTAGCATTTTAACCTCAATGTGGTAAGTAATATACGCACAGGAAATTGAAAAAAATAAACCATCTCTGTATCAGATGTGTGAAATTTCCATTATTACCAATCAAGTTTTTGTATTATTTAATAACTTAGAGAAAAATGACATCCAAAAGGCAAATTCTTCGGTTAAAGCCACAGATGACTTGAGCAACATTGTGAACAATTTAATTTCCATGACTTTTCTAAACCCTTCTTTGAAACTTGGTTAGCTTGTTTTGGCTGAATCTTGACAAGTGACCAGTGGGACCTAGGGCTCTACCAGTACCATTCATCTACACAGCCATGAAGATGTCTTTTCCCCACCGATAAAAAAATGATCTGCCTGCTTATACATGCTGAATGGCTAGATAACAAGATCCAGAACTTCTATATGCATGCTCATGAGTGTATGCACAGACGCATTCATGACCAATAGTATTTCAACTTTGTGCTGTGTGTATGTTTGTGTGTGGACTTACATTTCAGAGTACAGAGACATCAATGTTGGCATGAGATTCAAACCTGACCTGTTTAACAACGGGTGAGAAATTTCCCATTGCATCAATAACGAGATCTGATCTTAAAATGTTTCCCTCCATAAATTGCAAAACCTGAGAAGCATAAGAGCTATAAGTTACAGAACTAAACTAGCCAAATTATAACTAACTAAAACAGATTGGTTGTTAATGAAGGGTAAAGCATGGATAAAACTCTACTTGATGGGTGACCAAAAGAAGGATCTCATGATGGTTCATAACTTTTGGGCAACATGAAGGTTAGGTTTTTGGGAACCAAGCATCAGATGTTTGCAGACACTGCAGATTAGTCAACTGCCAAATTTGAAGTCCCATATCAATTGTTGGATGATCTTTGATTTAAGTTTTCCTTGTCTTTTCACTGGTTGAATCAAAACTAAAAACTTGAGTTCTGAAGATCTTAATATCTCCTAGTGGTAAATTAGAGCTGTATTAAAGGTTATCTGGCTGCTAGATGAAAATATGGAAAACTGTAATGGCCCACATATTTAAGACCAAAAGAATTGCCATGTGGCTAGCAGAAATTTGGGCTCTGATGATAGGTAATCAACACAGCAACAGACTCAACAAGAAAAGGAGATTAAACAAACCAAATCAAACTCCTTCAATTCCTCCCACAAAAGTCCACCAAATTATCAACAGAAGAAAATGCAAAAATTTTGTGGTCGTCTTCTTCTTCTTCTAACCCCCCCCCCCCCAATGGAACTCCCCTTCCTGTTCTAGTAAGGCCACATCAATTATTTACAACTATTTACTCCATTAAAGCTATTGATGTCAATAAAATGGGATTCTAGATGAGATTGCATTTTGGTGATTAAAGTTTCTCTGTATTCAAAATATGGTAAAACTGCCAATGGAGGAGTAGTAGGATGGTTAGGAACCTGCTTCTCAGTGGAGAGGTCATGGGTTCAACTCCTATTGGCGGCATATGTAATATCCCTATCCCTATAAATAAAAAGCGCCTTTGTACCAAAAAAAAAACATATATGGTAAAACAAACTCTCATGCTTGCAATTGTTAGCTGCCTGACAGACCATGCATCAGAACAATTTAAGGCCAAGACGGACAAAAGTTTCAAGAAAGTTGCCTGGCTGCACCAGATTAATCTTCAAAGTTCCTTATTTGTTGTGATTAGCCAAAACCAGCCAACACTACCCATATTATTCTAGTAAGGACTGATGGCAATATTATATCTTATAAGGGCTGCAAATATTTTTCTGAAAATTTTTAAACCTAAGAAAATTCACACTATTGTTGGTTTCCAACAAACCATTCAATGGGTCCCATCTATGATGTATCCAGATAAAACATTGGTCGCAGATGGAGATTTAAATTCTGCTGATTTATGAATCATTTACATGGACCTTACTCCTACAATTAAGGCCGTTTAGTATCTCTTTCTAAGTAGATGGAAACTCTTGGGTTGGATACTAGGATCTGCACAAAATTGTCCACCCAATGCCGAAATTCAAGAGGTGATTTCATGCCAAAGGAAGAAATCCCTGAATATCTTGACATTTGGCAAATTTTGGTTCTGTCGAACTTTTTTCAAACATGTATATCTGAATTTCTGTTTGCTAAATACATTGAGGAAAGATATGGCATTCCACCTAAGTTGATTCTATGATTTTTTTTTTTTGGGGGGGGGGGGGAAATGATCCAGAAGTAAAACTGCATGACAACAAAGAATAGTCATTAACGCACCGCTGTATCTTCGTATATGGATATGCTTGAAACACTATAGCCCTCAAATATGACTCCACCGAGGGAAGTAAAACGTGTCTTCATAAGCTCTATCAACTTCAATGGCCTAGACAGACAGATAGATAATACAGAGAAATTGCCACTGAAAATGTTAAATCCTCAATGGAAAGGACATCAGAAAGGAATTGAAACATTTCTTTCAGAGGAAAGTTATTAAAAGGTATATATCACATAAAAGGCAAGGTGGCAGCTTCACTGCCTATAATGTTTTGGATACTCTTGAAGGAAAACTTTTTTTTTTTTTGGACAACTAAGAAAAAACCCACTATATTGGTGGTCTTCCACAAACTCATTGCAGTAGCCAGTAGCCACTGAATCAAAAATCCCCAGTTGCACCACAATTTGCTGGACATGGCAGTTTGTTGTAAAGATTTCAAGAAAATAAGTAGCCATTGGTGTATAGGCCATGTGGTTCGTATGTCAGTAAAAACATTTCGAACAAAGAAGCAAGATGCATAAAGAATTGAAATAATAGGCAAAGAAAACAAAAAAGGGCTATATATTCTGCTCTAGCTATGTAGATCTTATGTATTTTATGTACTGCTTGTCCTCACCCTCCCTCAACCTTCTGGTTATGCTTCTCAATATGATTAGTCCCATTTGTCCACATTAGAGAAATTCTACTAATCATTTAATCTTGGAGTTTATGTATGCATTCCCCAAAAGACAAAACCCTAAAACTAGGAATAACATCCTCTTATCTATATAGTAAGTGGGAAAACACCATAAGGCATCAATCTAGTGTCTATCATCTCGCATAAAGGTACTAGTTTCAGGGCCAAAAACAAATCCTATTTATTGACAATTTGTCTTGTTTTGCTCCAGAAGTTACTTAGCCAATCCATGTTTCCCAGTCTTATCAGTAATCTAATCCAAATTGGAAACTCAGTACTGTGAATCATGTTTTTTGAGGATTAAAACCCAACCGCATATCATATCAGTGTCCCTTGCGAGGAAACATCATGCCAGAACTAAATGCATGTAAGAGAAACCAGGAAAATGTTAAGCCTCAGTAACAAGAACTTCAGACTGAAATTGTAGATGGACTAGTTCTACGGATATAGGAACTCAGAAGGCATCAACAGAAAAATGGGAAGGGACAAAGGCACCCCAAAAATTTCATTCTCAAAGAAAAATCAGCACAAATGCCCATCTCTCAAAATTGCTTTTTCTTTTCTTTCCACTTGACTGCTGAATTTGGTGCATATAGGTTTGAGAAATAAAAGTAGGATAGAAGGTGGAAAAATAAGTAAAACTATAACAATTATATTTGAAACAATGATAAATTCCACTAGATCCAACAAGAACAAGAATCTGGTGCCATGGATTTCTGTTGTCCAAAAAGATTAAAACAATTAGTTCCCTGTGCAATAATTAAGACAACAACAACCACAACAACAATAAGCATTTTCCCAACTAAATGGGGGACTCAAGATGCATGGTTGACAAGGCCTAAGCTTTAGATATCCTTTCTCGCCACCTCCAAGGTTATCTTAGGTCTACCCCTACTCACAAGATCCTTCAATATGGTTATATCACTCTCCAGCAACATTAATCTCCGTGCGTGCCCCTGCCCCCAGACTTTCTCTAAGCCCATGGGCACCCCGGACCACTCTAATTGATCGTTATTATCTATCCATCCTAGTTTGCCACCATCCATCTTAGCATCCTCCTTCTGGTTTATCTATATGATTCTTCTTAACGCCCAACACGCACCGCATCTGGGGCACAGTCCTTAAAATTTTCCTAGCTTTAATGCTAGACCCCGGATGCACCCCCACCACCCACCCATAAACCGGAACCCCCCCCCCAACCCCCCCCCCCCCCCCCCCCCCCCCCCCCCATGATTGAACCAGGTACCTAAAACAATCACGCAATAAATAAGAACATAACTTAATACCAGATGCATGGACAAGAGGCCAAGAAAAAAAAGATTTAAGGTAGAGAAAAAATAAAGGGGGGGGGGGGGGCACGGGATTTGAGGCACAATTCAACATCAACCCTCTTATCTTTTTTTCTGCAGCACCTTAAAATGGAACAGAAAGCTGACTTACAAAACTCCAAGGTTAAGAATGTCCTCAACCCAAATGTCACCCTTTCCCTCGAATCCACATCTATTCTGTAGAACCATCTGTAAAAAAAAATCATTACAGTAGTTTCTCTGGGTGCAACAACTGAACAGTATAAGAGAAGTTGATGATGAATCAGAAGGCTAAACTTGGTCATATCCTAGAGTGTATGCCATAAACGAAACAGTAAAGACACTTTCAATTTTTTCAGGAGAAATGAAGTACGGAACCTCAAATGCTTATTTTACTTCTGGATTATAGAAACCAGTTAGCATATGTGCAACATGTCAGAAAAATCTCACAAGCCTTCTCTCACCGAAAATCTAAAATAATATATAAATTTCTGAAGCTTACAGGATTAAATTTCACTGCTGTTACTTGTTCAACATCATCTTCAGTTAGAATGCCAACCTCAACAAGTTCCATGAGCTCTTTCCTCGAGATATTCCACTCTTGTTCTCTCTGATAATTGGTATTAAGGCATTAATGCAAACTTGTACCATACCCCCAATACAATTGGTAAATTGAGCATCAATGGAGTTTTCCTAGAATGAATTATCACAGTATACCCCCTTTAGCAGATTCCGTTCAATTATGCCTACTCGAAGGCCTCTTAAGCTCAATGCCGTAGCAAGGAATATGCCCAAAGTACCACCACAAATTAGTACATCAAATGTATCTATTGCTCTATCAGCCAGTTCAGAATGGCTGAACAAACCAGGAACACAGGAAACCACTTCTCGTTGTTCTTGCAGAACTGCAAAAGATGAATCCAGATGAGTTCATTGAAATATAGATTTTACATTAGTATTCAATTAGTAATTACTAAAACAAACATATTCCACATTAGTATTCAATTAGCAATTACTAAAACACACGTATTCCAATATCAAAATGAAAATTGGATGCAAAATTGGTGAAAAGGTCAACCTGTTGGTGAAGAGCAAATATTAGACCATAATTGGTCCAGCTTCTTCAAAGCATTATATGAAGATGCACCACCAGCACCACCCACTTCACCGCTTACTGAAATGCTCTCCATTATCCTCTAGAAGAACATAAAAACCATACTGCAAATTAATTCAAGGTTTAACACAACAGATCCAATAATTAAGGCAAATTCTAACACCAAAAGTACTATTACCATCATGAGTTCAAGGAATATATTACGTTAAATAAAGCATGGAACCTATTTAAATACCAAAGCATTCCACAGTGGACCTCTTTGAGGGGGTGAAAAGGAGGGTCTGTAATACAGTTAGCACTTCCTTGTGACATGCTAGTATTTATGGTCTTCGTCACCACTCTTTAAGCATACTATGGCCCAGTGCGTGTAGGTTACAGCCAACACCCATGATCAATCTTCAGTGACTTGAAATTCTACCTTCAGGCTCTTACTAGTCAAGTACAAGAAAAGCTGATACTTTGCCCACAAAACCTTTATGCAGTTCTCATTCTTCCACAGTGCTACACTAAATCAGTGCATGAGCTCATTGAGCTCGGGATATCTACCTAACACAAGCCAGACCCAGCAGTGAAGGATGCAAATACGCTTGAAAAAAAAGGTTCTAACCCTGAGTTAATGATATCACAAGAAATATAGAGCGTGTCTAGGCTGCTTTCCTGTTAGTTTCAGGTTCACAATAGAGAACTCTTAATCTTCTATCCTTTTAATTACAGACTCACAATAGACTTAATTTGAGCTCTTACTCAATCCATTCTGTTCCAATCAATATTAAGCTTCACAACTGAGGTAAATGCTGTAAAGTATAGTCCAAGATTCCTTTCCCAACTTAAAGTTAGAAATCCAACATCTGTTTGATCCTTGAAAAGGTACTTCCGTCAATAATAGCTAAAGGGACAATAGCCAGAGACATCGTGATGAAGCGTAATAAGAAATACCAAATGAGGCTGTAAATACGGTTGGCAAACAGGTAAGCAAAGAGGCGAAGTTCAAGTAATTAAGAAACAGAGAGGAAAAGGCGATATCAATACTTGGGTTCTAGAGGGACGAGCTTCTGTTCGCAAAGAGCAGTTAAGATGTGGTCTCCCTTGCCTCTGAAATGGAGATGCAGTAGAGAAGTTATTGAAGCCATGAATAAAGGTTCGATGTTGAAGCAGCATCACCGACATTGCTTCGATCTTTGAATCTTTTGGGGAGATATATTGATTGCGTCCCTTGATTCACTTTCAAGAATAGTTGTTAAATTCTTGCTCTTCTCTCCATTGTTTCCACTTTCCAACTCGAATGAGAGAGAATGCTGAGAAGAGCAACTCATGGAGCCTTCTCCAGCAATCTCAAGTGTATCCATGATGGAGAAAGCTGAGATTTGTGCGTTGTAGCATTCGACACGTTAACAACATGAGCACTACAAAACCATCTTCTCACTGATTTTGTATCGATTGCAAGGGATGCACAAAAGATAATTAATGTCCAAAAATTCATTTTCTTGAGGAAAGATAATTTACCATATCAATCTCTATGTAAATTCTTTTTTTTGATATTGTGCACTAAAACCTTGGTTGGGTCAAGTTGAGACCTCAAGTGTAACGTGACCAGTCACATCAACCTAATTCTCTACTATAATTGTATTTTTTTACATTTCTTTATCACACATTTAAGAAGTTTACCTTTAAAAAAAATAATAATAATAAATAAATAAATAAATAAATAATAAAATTGAACAAAAACAAATGTTGAAAAAAATGTGAAAGAACCACGATTCTCTACCCTTCCTAGTTCAGTATCCCATTCCGTAATCTTAGGCATAGTTTTATTATTTTTCTCAACTCTTCCTCCCTACTTTCCCCTTTATTTGTGAATTACTATGGAATTATCTAAATAGAATAAGGCACATGAGTTCTCCTTTGTTCTTCTACTGCATAGAAAGACAAAAATTAAAACAAACTAATTAGCATCAAACATGGGGTGAATCAAGTCCAACATCTAAAGCCCATAAAGATTCACCTAAACTAGCTATACCTAAAAGATTGGCCTGAACTGGGTCTTTTAAGGATAACAGGTTAGGTTAGGGTTTGCAAAAAAGGAATCCAACGAAACCTAAACCCTATTTCACCCCTATTATTTGGGCTCAATTTTGGTGCTGCAAACTGTCAAGATTTTGATTTCAACTGTCCATTTCTAAAAAGTGTGAAAACACAATTTAGTGAAATGGACAGTTTGCAGGTGTTGTGCATTATTACACAACACCCCAACAAAATTCATATTATTTAGAGTTGATCTTCATCATGATAGAAGTTCCCAACTTCTTTACTTACTAACACATTAAGAGGAGGATCCACTGAGTCCAGAGTCCTACCTCTGATTCATTTTGTTAGAACTCAAAAATAAAACCTTCTACTTTATAGTGAAAAATGTGAAGAAAACCCAAACCCTACTTCAAGTGTAGAGGTTCCAAACTCTGATGTCTATTTGCCATGGCCAAGCATACTTCTACCTTCAGGCACCGCGACACCACCCCTTTTTGTGCTCTTGACACAGAATTAAGATCTGGACCGATACACAAATTGATAGACCAGACTTGCGAATTGCGATTAGCCCAAACAAATTCTCATCTCAGTTTTCTTAATCGTGTGGCCCTGTGGGTGTGTTTTCCACAATCACTAGACCAGTCGACGCCATTAATGGTAACTCTTCTGCAATAGCATTGATAAATCAATGTGTTCACAAGAAAGCGGCTTACGTTCCCATTCTTTGCTGCCTAACAATCCATTCTAATTACCCAGAGTGCTCTTGCAAGATGCAGCGGCTTCATCTGTTCAGAGAAGAGAGATGGAGAGGAGAGAGATTATGTACAAAAACTGCTAACATTTTCATTCGAATTGGGCAACTTTGAATGCCTCGAGTAGAAAAAAATCACCGGGGCAAAAGCATAAAAAGCAGAATCTGTTGCATCACCATTACATAATAATTAAAATAACGATCAGCAGGTAGGAAATCTGCAGAGACACTACCTCTATAACCAAATCTCTTATGTTACATACAATTAGCTGCCTGTACCCAACAACAGCCACAGAACCCCATCTTCATCTTCACAACCTGCAAGAGGGTGATTCACAGACATGTAGGAGAAATTGCGGAATGAGAATGGACCCAGCATCAGCTAGACTCCGCTGTCATGGGGTTCCACCACCATGTATTAGAAGAATTGCAGGATCCATGGGTCTCTAACTACCAACCGCAGCTCTAGGACTTGTGGAGGAAGCGATGGTCAAGGAAGATGCGAACCGGGAGACGAGCACAGCCTCGTTGCTAATTGCTTTTGAGGCTGCCACATCTTCCAAGCGCTTCCAAGCAGATTCCCATTTTTCCCGTCTCTCCCTTTCCTTCTGTTCCTCTTCTTGGAACTTAACCAAGCACTCTTCAACAAGCTCTGGGTCAGTATCTGTAAAGATCTTCTTCACGTTCAATGTTAAACTCTGGACAGCCTGATTCCAGTGGCTCCGGCTGTTCCTCTCCAAAGGAGGGAATATTATAGGCAGTAATACCTTACGGTTCTGTGTGATCAGATTTACTATGTGATCGTTGTTCCACAGGAATAATGCTCGCTCAGCTACCTGCCAACAACAAAAAATATTAATAATAACAAATTCAATCATTTTTCCGTTTTATCTGGACGGTGACAATGAATTTAAAATCAACAAGGTGGCCTTTCAGCTACAACATTTTCTTCTCTTTAATTCTACTGAAGTTCTCTTTTTACAAAAATTTTTTCCAATGACCAGATGCAATGAATAATGGAAAGGAAGTGGAAATTGATTTATGAAAACCATGCACATACATCAACAACCATGGTTGTCACAGCGTCTACCTAGGCGCCAAGGGTCGGTTTTCATTGGCCCTTCATCACCTAACCTCGCCTTGTCACCTTGGCAACCATGCCAACAACAAGCCTTGTACCGACTAAATGGAGCCGACTACATATATTCTTGCCTTCTAATCAGCTCTATTTGAGGCCATACTAGATACAAAGCCTAAGCCTTTCTCACAACTTCTTTCTAAGGTTATCTTAAGCCTGCCCCTAGTTCTTCTAATTCCTTCACGCTGGATAAAATCACTTCTCCATACAGGGGCATTTACGGGACTTCGTACTCTGTTGAATATGGCCATACCACCTCAATCAACTTTTTGAAGCTTATTATTTATCGAAACTACTCCCTGACCAGCTCCATATGATTATTCCTTACTTTATCCTTCCTAGTTTTGGTACTCATCCATCTTAGCATTCTCATTTTTGCTACAAAATTTGTCTACATAAATGTTTCTTAACAGCCCAAAACTTTGCACCATACAATATAGGTGGTTGTACGACAATCCTACAGAACTTTTCTTTGACTTTAAAAGAGTGCATAGATCACACAAGACCCAAACACACCTCTCCACTTCATCCACCCTATTTTAGGTTTGACACTATGTCCTTAAAAAGCAAAAAGATTTAACAGGAAATACAAGGGAAAATAAAGATAATAAAAAGACTGAGGAAATGTTTACTGAAGAATCATATTAGCTGCACTCTCAATCAGATTCCAAATTCAGAAAGCCCAAAAGGTCCCTCAAAACTTACTTGTGCTACTTAATGGATTAATGGAACATACATTTGACAAAGAATAGAAGGTGGGCCTTAATGCAACACTAAAGTTTGGAACAAGCGGTCATGCATATGTCTCCGAATAGCCTCCAAAAGAAATTGGTTAAGATTGCACATATTATGATTTATGACCCTCCTCAGAGCCAACAGTGATGGGAACCTCATGCACAAAATGCCCTTGTTTACACTTGACAACAAATGAAATCATATGCTAGCAGATTCCCACTTGATAACACATTGTACATACATCAGCCACGTCTTGCTCCTTTTAAGTCAATTCCTTGAGCATTAATTCTTACTGACCCCAAAAATAGTAGAAACAACAGGAAAGATTTCCTGCAGCCAGCACCGACCAGATAAGTTTCAAAGGGCCGAGTCAGCCATAGACCCAAACCGATTCATTGGCTTCATAGTCCCATTGTGCAAGGTTAGTAACCCCCAATCCCACACACTCACAGGAAAAAAAACACCAGAACTTAAGATGACATACAGGGGCAGGATATGAACAAATTCATGGAAAGAGAGAATTTTTCAAACAGAAGCGAACTAGAACCAGAACAGAACTAATATGCTTAAACTGAAATTAGTAAGAATGAAGATAAAGCAAAACAGAAAAAAGAAAACAGGTAAGACTTAACCTGAATGATTGGAAAACAGCAGAAGAAAGTGGTGGAAGCGAGGGTCTGAATGAAAAAAAACCTATCTAATCCTCTTAAGTGACCTCCCACCAAACTCAAAAGCTTGGAATCGCCAACACCACCAAGTCATTCTTGTGACCCCACCAGTGTTTACTTCATCTCACATCTTAGAAGCTAAAGCCAGCTTTATTCAATTCTTAAATTCTGGGGGTGGCCTTAGGCTTATAAATCTCTATAGGTCAAATAGAACCAAAAATTCAAACTAAGCCTCAGGAAAGGAAACCTACTTGGCCAAAGGCTGTAATGGCAGAGTGATGTGAACCAAATTCTAGGGTTTAGAATGATGAACTTATGCCCTAGAATTAAGCTCACTCGCGGATCCTCTCTCTGAAAATCAGCAGTCTTCTAGGGCTGTAAATGCTTGTATTGAAGGTTTCTCGGAGAAATTAGGGTTAGGCCTAGAAGGTTTCAGCCAGGATAGGGTTAAGAGAAATTGGGTAGTGGACCAACACAACGCTGTGATTGTAGTTTCAGGTCTGGGATTGAGTTTAGGTTTAGGTTTCAGGGGTTAGGATGAAGGGGATTAGGGTTGGCTGCTGCTGCTTGTTGAATTTAGGTTAGTTTATAGGTTGGGGCTTAGAAAATAGGGTATTGGGTTTTGGTTGGGCTAGGGAGGGGACTGTTATTGTTATTTTATAATTTCAAGTTAATCCTAATTGGTTTGGTTTGAAGTATCCTACTTAGATTAGTACTCTTAGAAGTCAACTAGCATTTAAGGGGAGGTAGAATGAAAGTGGGAGATGGCAATCCCAAAAGGGTTTGAAGTGAAGTTGATGAATCTGGGAGTTACAGGGTTTCTAAAAAAAAACTAGGGTTTAGGGCTTGTAGAGGTTGAAGATTAATTGCAGAAAATTCTAAAACCTAATGGAGGACCTAAGGGTAGGGATAGGAAGGGGATGGCTGCAATCCAACTAGAAGGGAGGGGGTGGACTGGGTTGGGATCTAAGAGTTTGAAAGGGAGGGGGCTAGTTGCTGCCAGAAGGAAGAGGGAAGGGCTGGGATGCTTGCTTGGGCTAGGGGAGAGGGAGAAGGGGGCTGGAAAGGGGTGAGGAATGTTCTGTACATGGGAATGGCTTAGGACTGCTGTACTTGAAGAAGAAAATTTTAGTTGAAGAACTGCAAAAATCACTCTCCAATGGCAGCCGCAGCCCTCCCCAAGGAAACCGACGATTTCAATTACCTCCAAACTCAATCTCAAATTTATTATTCAAATTCAACTTGTTAAATATGGAGGCCTTACTTATAGCCTCAAGGAAGAAACAAACTGAGATTCAAACTGGGAAACCAACTTGACTTCAAACTAACTCTCTAATTTAAAATATGACTCTTAACTTATTTAATCACTCTCACATAAACAAGGACTCCATCATATCTAACTCCATAGAGATCCAATTTGGATTCTAAGAGTAGATATGGAATCCTAACAAGTAAGTATATTGAAACTAGGAGATTCCAATCCAAACTAGGAATTGCACCAACACGAACTCTTCAATAAATCACAAAATGATGACTCAAATAAGAAAATAAAAATAGATATAGCGTCCTGACAACTAGCTGGACCAGTGGACCCTGACCTCTGACCCCACAAAAATACAAAAAATGACCAAAATACCCCTGAATTGTTAAGGGGCCATATGGTTTGGGAAAGTAACCGTAGGCCTATGCAGCCCCTGGAAACAGTTTACATCACGGAGACTCCATTAGGAGGCCCTAATATTAAGAAAATGGTAAAGTAATACCCCAAGCTGGAAGTCTCATCCCCATTACGACCCCCACCCTCTCTTTCCATTTTTATTATTTTAATTTTAATTTTTCTTTTCTTTTCTTTTTTTTTTTTTTTTTTTTTTTTGGGGGGGGGGGTTGGGAGGGGTGAGAGCCACCATATGGATCCTAAAGAATCTGAACTCAAGAAGACTCTGATGTTTCCCGAAATGAACAGGAAATCTGGATATTATAGAACCACAGGGTTGGTTCAAAGCAAAAGAAACTGGTGGAAGGATGAACCAGACCAACCCCAACCTCATGAGATTTTCTTCTTTCTTTAATGGGATTTTGCATCCTGTTTGATCTTTTTGCTCCACTGTGGTTCTTTCCCTTTCCACCCACAAAATCAAACAGACAAAAGAAAACATATTACATCTCAATATCCAAATAGGGAAGAAGAAATGTTAGCCAGGTTAAAATCATAGGAAATCAGTAATATGATTTTCATACTAAAGAACTTTTGGCTGCAATCAACGGTTTCATGATCTCAACTTAATACAAATGGAGTACCACAGGATGTTGAAGCTTTTCATGGGTTATTGATGTAACCCACGGTCTGGGTTAGATATTCCAGGACCCTCTTGAATTAGAACAAGCACAAATTTGGATTAATAATATGGTTCGTATTTGTTTATGGGATGGTTTGGGTACCCTATGGGATGATTAGGGTATACCTTGGAATGGCTGGATGCTTAAGGATAGCCTAGGGGGATATTTGGTTAAACTACGGTTTGTACAGGAAGGGATGGGTTGCTCTAGGATTGATAGGAAAAAGGTGGGAAAGGTTTGGGAAGTCCATGATTAAGAAAAAATGAAGAGTTAGGGTTTTAACAAATCTAATTGGGGTGGGATGGAAAGATCAAGGTTTTGCAAAACCTTCAAGTGAAACGAAGAACTAGGGAATAATGAAAGGGGAATGGAAAAGGTAGGATAGGCCTACCATTGCGAAAAATGGGGCGGGGTACCTTGCATTCTGCTTCTCTCTGTCTCTTTTTCGATTTCTTTACTTCATCCCTTTTCTTGTTTTTCTGTTGTTTCAATCTTTTGTCACAAGAACCAGACAATAAAAAGAAACAGAAAAGGGGTTAAGGAGGTATTGCAAGAAAGAGGGGATTTTTTTTTGGGGGGGGGGGGGGGGGGGGGGGGGGGGTGTCTTTTCCTGGAATTCTGCTATTCTCCTTTCTTGAAAATTCTGATCCCTCTTTCCTGAACTTTCAGCTCAGATTCAATAAGGAAGTGAATTGCAGAATTTATACCGTTGTTTCTTAGCTCCTGCAGCCTAAAGAAAAGGAAAGAAGAGGGTTTGCTGTTGCCCGGGGGGGGGGGGAAGAGGGCTGGGGAGGCTGCTGCAATGGAGGGGTCTGGGAGAGGGCTGCAATGGAAGGGGAGGGGGGGAGGGTTGGGTAGGGTTGTACTCACTTGGAAGATGGTGGCTGCGGCTGTAATGGAGGTTTTGCTTGCTTTGAGTGGAAGAAAGGCTGCTGAAACTGCAGATCTGAACTTAGAAGCTTGAAAAAGGGAAACTTAGACAAATGCAGGGGGTTCCCCCAGGACCCCCACAAAGGAACCCTGCCAATTACCTCCTTAGCAGCAATACTGTCAACTCTAATAGGCATGAGAATATATAGCCTTTACAGGACTCGAAAGTAAGCCAACTTTCAAGGAGTAACTTGACTCAACTAGGTTTTCCTTCATAAGTTAGGAGACCCTTTACATATAAATAACAGCCACACATAAATAATAGATCTAATTATCAAAAAAGAGTCCTACATAAAAAAAAAAAAAGACTCTTTATGACACAAGAGCTCAACTACTAACTCTATCTAAGGATTCAAAATATAATTGGACTCAGAAACTTATTAACAAAAATTCTGAAAATAAAATAATCATCTAATTAGGGCTGAAAAATGACCAAATTGCCCCTACAAGGGTTCGGCCAGCCCTGGGTGACCCATCTTGGTTGGGCCCCAAGGCCCAAACCACGGTTTCGATAAGTGGCTAAAATCCAGTTCACATCAGTTATACAGAAAATTCTTCTGGCCTCCCTGCTATTAAAATTTGAGATGTCATCTTTTCCTCTAACCCCCACCCCTTCTTTCTTTGGTAAAATGCAACAATACTTAAGTGGCAATTTGATAATTAATCAGAGTTTTCAAGAGGCAACTTCATAGTTAACCAGGGAAATGTGCAAGAGAGGTGTTAAGTATTAATTGATCAAGTGCAAACTAGGTAATAACCAGGTAATTAAAAGAAAAAAGAGAGGCAACATTAAGAACAATGGTAGGGGTAAAATTGAAAGAAGGAACAAAAAGAAAGGCGATTAGCATCATGTCATTTAGGTTGTCTCCAAAGTAACAACCGAAGCAACTAACAATAGATGCAATTTTGAGAGCAGGGGATTATCTCAATCAAATAGATTCCTGAGTCTGAAAATTTAGATCATGATTGGGAACTTGATGTCCTGCATCCACTTACTCAACACTCAAATAACGACCAATAGGAAAACAATTTTAGTTGCTGAAGCTCAACCTGGCTGTAGCTGATGGTTCAGACTGAAACTCCATGCTGGAACTAGCAATAATGGTGGGTTTACAAGATGAAGGCGTTCTACAGGGCTGGCATCCCAAACCCAAATTTCAGGAAGAGAATAGAAATAACAAGAGAAATTGACTGTTAGATCACCAAAGCAGCATATAGTGATGCTGAGAGAGTAAAGTAGAGCCTGATAGGCCTGTTGAGATGGGCTGCACTGAGAGAGGATTATGAGAATAGAAAGAAGCAGAGTAAACACTCACACTGGAGTTTCTCTGCTACAAAATTCAAATTCATAATCAAACTCCGGGATTCCTCATGCAACTACATAATCAATAGGCAAAAGCCTAGTCTCAAAAATAGATGATAGCTGAATAGGGATTATAATACTAGGTTAATGCTGAGAAAAGGAAACAACCTATATGATATTCTATGTAATCTACCCAAATAATCATGATACTTAAAATAAAGTACTCCTGATAGTATTACTAATTCCAGCCTTTCCCAGACCAGAAATCTGGTTTAGGCCTAGCCCTTGGTCTGGTTTCCAAAGTAGATCATGTCAGTCCAGCCAAGCCAAGGCTACAGCATCACACACACACACAGAAGTGCACAAGGGACCCCCCCAAATGAACTTTCTATCTCATTTTTCTCCAATTATTACAAGCAGTCAAGCACATTTAAAAGAGAAATCACATCTGATAAGGAAATTACTCAAATAAGAAAACCCAGAAATGCAATATGACTCCTAATAATGTATTAAATCTCCGTCTAAGCCTGCAGTTTTTGCAGGCGAGTGAGACAAGTTGACATGGGAGTTTCAGAAAATGCAGTGTTTTGACTGGTTTAGATCAGAAGAAAACTAGCATAAATTCACTATTAATGCCAAATATCCTTAAGGACTTAAGATATTGTGAATAACTAAGAAAATACCCCTATTTGAATCCAATAAAAATAGCTCAAATGTTAAATTCTAAAAGGAACATAGAAAGCCAGAATAAAAACTCGATTTTCAGCAGTAGGTGCAATTTTCAACTTTTAAATGTGGAGTTTTTCCTCAACTCTAAAAAGTTCCATAGATCTTAATATAATATACCATTGCTAAACATCCAAAAGAAGAATAAGATATTCATCTCTTTTGAGATTTAAACATTTATTTAAGTGCTGTGATGTTTTAAGAAGCATTTCTGCACTACAAATGTAAGTTAGATGAGAACATAACTCCTTCATAAAAATCAACTTGCTTAAATCTTAAACTGCAGTTGTTATAGAATCTTACTCAACACCATGTCCAACAACAACGTCTAAGATGAAAGCAATCTGATTTATACTGGAGTTGTTAACTTCCAGCAAAACCTTATCCAATACCATGTCTGAGAACAATATATAGTATCAAACTTGGTTAGAACCACAAGTATTCATTTGAGTGTTCTCTCTGTGAAACTAAGGAACAGATTGGGTTCAAAATGTCAAAAATAGCAGCGCAATGAGGGGAAGGGGGCAATTTTGAGCCTCAAGGCCAACATTTGAATTACCCTAGAGAAGTCTCAGGTGATGATCAAGGTAAGGTTGAAACTGAGATTTAGAGCAACTGTCCTACGCAAATCTCCCGTCCCCCCCCCCCTCAAGGGAAAAAATAACATTAATCCAACTAGAAGTAAATAAGATCCTAAAATATCCTACTAGACCAAGTATCCAAATCTAAAACTTGGTTCTCGGCCTAGGCTACCACACAGATTCGAGCGAGTTCAACCACATATCTACATCAAGGAGCAGAGAGAGGGTGAGAGAAGAAATGAAGAATAACGATGAACATCACAAATCTTTAGAGATTGTCAAATATCCAATCTTTGTAAATTACCCAGCTTTTTGATCTTTCAAATTTATTCAAAAAGAGAAACATAAGCATTATTAACTATTTCAGCTCTCATTTCTTCTTTCAATAGGAAGGGATGAGGTAGAATTCCAGGAGAAGAGAAAATAGGCATACAGTTCCAGGTTTTGTTTACTATTTGAGGTCCAACTGGATCTATGGTTCATGTTTTGGTTTGAGTTTAGCATAATTTGCGAGTTGAACGGGTTGTATATGTCATGGACTAACAATTTTAAGTAATACAATTTCAGTGGCGAATTCTTTAAACCCTTAGTAGGGTTTTAAGTCCTATACAAGATTAAGTAGTAATTTTTCCTAGTTTAGTATTTCCCATGGATCTGGAGAGTGGAGACAGACCTAACTGCTCCAATGATCTTTTGGAAAAAAATCATAGCTTTCTGAAGTGATTTTCGATGAGATGCAGTTCGCACTGCTGAGACTCAATGGAAAACGTTTCTTTTTCCTCTGTTCCACAGAAATCAAAAGGTTCATGATGGGAATCGAAGGGATGGGTGAGGTGACGCTAGTGCTGGTTTTCGGATCTAATGTTGGACAGAGAAAATGGCAATGAAGGGTGCAGTTTGTCTCAGGGAAGGACACAGAAGAAAGAAGAAGAAAAAAAATGGGGAAGAAGGGAAGACATGGATATATTCAGCTCTGGTAGCATATTGGTACAGGAATTGTTAAAAGAGGAGGAAAGGGGAAAAATTTAAGAGTTGCAGGGGAAGAAAAATGGATAAGAAGACGAGAAGGAAAAGAAAGGGGGAGCGGGATGCACACAGGTTCTCAACCATAACTCCAATTCATTTTCTCAAATCTGTCTCCAACAATGGGAATTACATCATATAAAGACATAATGAGACTAACTCTCTACCGAGGACACTAACTCAAATAAGGAACTAAAGAGAACTGGAAACCAAAAACCCCCAATAAATAGAATAAAAATAAACTAAAGACATTAATTTCTCATGACATAAATTCCTAAAATCCTACTGAACTACTGGGTACCCAACTAGCTCTGAGTCAGTCTACAGCGATGAATTTGCATAAGTTCACCTCACAATTGACAAGTTACTAAGCTGAGCTAAACTTAAGGAAAATAGAACTCATATTGAACCACTCAAATGATCAGGCTTAATGACAGTCTTTAAAGTCTCCGTCAAGATTGTCCTAATACCAAAAGTGTAATATTGAAATGAAATATTTAGGAAGATTACTCAAATATCCCGGATACAACATATCCAAAAGGTCAACATTAACCTATTGTATAAGAGGTGATTCTACCATGAAAAGGTACCTATGTAAATGCCAATAAAACAACTTTGTATCTACGAATTAGAAAAATTTCCAGGATTCAATAAAAGAAATTACAAGCAAAATACTGACTGAAAGAAATGGAGGGGAGAGCAGGAAAACAACTCTGAATTAGAAAAAAACAAGCACAGTACCTGGAAATGTGAGCTACTAAGGCAGCGACCAATCTGACGGAATAAAGGAACCATGCATCGCTGGAACTCCGCAGCTTGTGTGGCCTCGAGCACTTCTTCTAGCTCGCTAAGGAACATAACCTCTTTTGAACTGTTAGTTATGGGCCAATATTTTAGAAGACCACGAATTACTGTATCTGCCAACTTGAAGTCCTTCTCCACAAATTGAGTTATGCAATATGAAAGCTGTTGATGATACATAGCTACACACTTTGGCTTGTGTAGTGGGATCAGAGCCCGCACTAGGAAAAGCTTATGCTCTTCCTTCAGTGGCAATGCAAACCCATTGATTATGCTGCCTAAGATCTCGAGCAGTTCCGCAATTCCATTATGCCTCTCAGTCTCAAAAATGAATCGATAAAAGATGTTGTTTATGGCCTTCCTGATGAATGGTCGGTGCACCATGAATTTCCCATAGATGCGATGGAGTATGGTCTTCAGGTATTCCCTTTCCCTTTGGTCCTCTGAATCAAAAAGGTCAAGCAACCTCAACACAAATGAGTGGTCGATGTATCTCTTTGCAAGCTTGGCGTCTGTCTCCGAAGAAGCGATAAACCTCAGGAAAAACTCATAAACAATCTCAAGGTGAGACCATGCTGGTTCCAACGTGGGTTCTTCATCCTCTGGGTCAAAGCTTTCCAGGAGCTTGTTATCATGATTTGAACAAGGAAAAGTACGGAACAAATTCACAGCTACCATTTTTGTAATCTCTTGCATTGCCATCTCATTAAACTTGGAAGAAACAGAGGTGATGTAATCAACAAGTTCAAGCAGCGTCTGCCTCTTTACTTCTTTCTCTTTGACATTCTTGGAGGGATCGGTGAAGTCAAATACAACACAACACATGCTAATCTTGCGAAAAAATAGATTCTGTTTCTCGGAATTTGGAACATCCCGAAAGCTAGGAAGTGCCTCGTAGGAACTAGAGCCAGGCAAAGGCCCCGGTTGGGCAGCAAAAGCTGCAGATTTCTTTCCTCCATTCGTTTTATTTGTAGCAGAGGATTGCTGGGTGGAAGGCCCGTTGTTGGTACGGGAAAGACCAGAGCTTGCATTTGAAGATTTCCCAGGAGCTGAAGAGGTTCTCGAGTTATTAACACCATGACCAACGGAATTGTGTCCCTGAGATGAATTCGTTGATGACGGTGCGCCGCTGGCAATACCGCCGTCAACAGCATCATTTGGGACCGATTTCGAAGAAGGCTTCCGAGGAAGCCTCCCAAGTATCTGCTTTATCATATTTACAAACCCTAAAACCAAATCCTGTTTCTAATCCCGAAATCCTGTTTCTAATCCCGATCAACAATACAGTGTCTCAAGATCTCCCTCCATCCAGATGGAGCATGCAACTAAAAATCTCTCCTCGACACATCACAAAGGCCAAACATTTCTTTCAGTTCAGCGAAACGGGTTGTAGAATTAAGGGAGTTACATAAACGTATGAATGTTCAGACGTAAAACCCTAATCGGAAACCCATCCATTCCGCCCGAAATTCGAATCCATGAAGCCTTTATCTGCGAGAACAACAGAATTATTCAGAGCTCATAATCTCAAATTGAAATACCCTAGCGAAAGAACAACAAGAGAAAGCAGAAATCTCCGTCACTGGAGAAAAGAAGTTGTTTTTCCAACAGATGAATATTAAGAAAAAACAAATTGTAAAAAAGTACAAAAAGAAAGAGAGAAAGAAACCATTTATCGAAGGAAGAACTCACATTACTCCCTCGATCGCCAACAAAAACAATCAAAGAGATGAAGGAGAAAGGTTAACTCCTACAGGAATCAAGTACTTAATTCTGACTAGTTTCTGGATCAAAGAAAACACATGAAAACGAAAATCTCGAGTTGCAATCTCACGCTCTCTGCCTCCACGACGAATGTCGAACGAAGGACGATGGGCGGAGAGAGAGAGAGAGAGAGAGAGAGAACGCAGAAGGACGAAAGGGAAATGCAAAGTAGTTGTAAACTTGTAATTCCTCTCAGCGATACAAAACAAACTCCTCTCACTTTCTCGTGTCGCTCAGATTAGAATTTTACTTGAGTGATGAAATTTTTTTTTTTTTTTTGGTAAACCGAGTGATGAAAATTATTATTAAAGAAAAAGCGTAAAGATACTTGGAGATTAAATTAATACGTAATGCCTACCGAAATAGACCAGGCGTCTACCCCCAACCCCAAGCAAACGGTAACATAAATTAAAAGTGTCTACCAAAAAAAAAACACTGATTTAAAGTTAAGGATTAATTTGGGAATTCAATAAACTTCAAGAAGCAAGTTGATTTTGAAGCCTATGTCCCCACTCTTCCACACTCACATAAAGCATGACAACTGACATAGTTGAGTGCGAGAGGATGGGGCACGAACAATTTGGATGGAGAGGATCTTCACACTTAGAATTCAGATTCTCTCTATCTGGGCAGGCCTTTCCCGCATTCTCCCACCCTCACAGTTGGGCTGACATAGGCATGTCTGCTTACCTGTGTACCATGAGCAGGTCATATGTGAGGGTGGGAAAATGGGAGTATAAGCTGCCCGAGTGGAGAGGATTTGGATACGGAAATTTATTGCTTTGGAGGCAAAAGTGAATACTAACATGCAAGTGGACCTTTATGAGGGTCATTGGTTGTTGGCAGTGGACCATAATAGGCCTTAACGGGCTATCATGCGCTCTAATGGGCCAAAACTTAATTTGTTAGATCAATCAGATAATCATTTTCCATGATCAAGTCTACTAAATGAGAGGGTAAAAAAAAAGTATAAAAGTCTATCTTGGCTTCGAAACTCATGCAAGATTTTCTCCTTTTTTTTGGGGGGGGGGAGTGAAAAGGCGCTTGATATTATATTAATAGGAAATAGGAATAACATACTTACATACGGTAATAAACATGCCCACGGACATTCATCAAATTTGCCACGAAACAGCCAAATATCTCCGAGGAAGTCACGAACCGACTAGAGAATCACATTTGGATGGGTGATTTGCTAGATCGCCACAAGGGAATCAAAGAACTCCACCCGTAACCACCCAGGCCGCCGAGTCAGTCAAGATGGCATGCAACTCCATCTGCAATACATTCTTTGGCACACACCTTCTGGCAATATCAAACATCACCCTCCAAAGTTATCTGATGGTGTTGTAACCACAATGCTCTAAAGAAGCAACTTAGCCATCACAGTTGATGGCTACCCAACCTTCAAGACGACGCTCTTGGGGTAAGAACAAAAATATCCCAAGAACTAAAGAAATCATGATGCATCAATATGTCCTCCACTTCACGATCAAATGTATTAAGTTGGCCATGAGTATCAACAATAACATGCCAAAAAATAGAGATTGAAGTTGATTGAACATTTGAAACACCGAGACATTCCTTGCCTCCCAAATACAATAAATTGGCACGGTGAAACTAAATCGGTGAACCCACTAAAGAATCACCACAAAGATGAGTCTATAGCCATTCAATTTCCTTCTGGAAAGATGGCTAAGGAGAGCGATTGAAGCCATTGATTGTTGACAATTGAGTCCATATCGGGGAAGAGAAAGAGAATGCAAAAAACAAATGCTCTTCATATTCAGCATCTCTTTAAATCGACAATCCCCTGGAGTATTAATCCCCAATGGGCAGGCAAGTACAAGTGTGAAGACGGCTTTGAATTTGTGAAATCCCCTGGATTTCTAACCCTTTAACCCATGGTTACAGGACCGTGAACTTAGAGCTCGAGTAGACAACATCTGTGGACCATTCGACTCGAGCCCAAAAGTTCAAAAATGGACCCCATGGTAGTGGATGACCTATACATGACTCGGTCACTCTCTTAAAATTCAAGAGGAGAGAGAAGGTCAGGCAATAAGGCTTTAAGAGGAGATTTTGACACCTCTGGAAACCGATGGAGGAAGACTCAAATGTCAAGGTAAAATACCAACGTGTAGGCCCTAGAAAGACCTTTTAAACCATCAGAGAATCACCGAAATCGGCCCCCAAATGAGGGGTATTCAAGGGCCTCGGGCTGGTTCGACCGCCTTTTGCCTAGTTCGAGGTAAATTTGGAAATTCGGGTTTTAAAAACCCTATTTTATGTTTCCACTCCTCATAAACACATTATTTATGCTAGAGAGGTACTGAGGGCCCAGGAGAGGAGAAACCCAAGAGAATTTGGTGATTCCTTCGTGTGTGGTGACTCATTAAAGCTTGGATCATCACAATAACGCTTAGAAAGGTGAGTGTTCTTGAAAACCTTCTTCTCTAACCTAGTATTGATGGTAATTATTATCAATGAATGCTAGGTTTTGGTTGTTAGAATTGTTAGGTTGTATTGAATGCTTCCCCTTGTGTCTCTTTGTGTCTTCCAACGTCTTTGAGAGTTGGTTATGCGAATCTTTGCATTCAAAACCGATTCTAACCTCTTATGAGACTCCCACGGGCAGACACGGAGAGACAAATTTGGGGCTTTTCATTTGAGACCTAATTGGTATGTTTGGATGGCACTTTGGGGACCCTAATACTGTTAATTTAAAGACCCCAAAGTCCCGAATTGATTTTGAATCGGAGCAGAAATCAGAGTTTTTGCTCATATGACCATTCTAGCGGGAGGTTTGACTGGCCGGTCAATTGCCCCTGTAAGCCTATGCAATCGGCTCTATCAACCTATCTAACCGTTCATATTCGGGATATGTATTTTGACCCCTGATCGATTCCTGATTTGTTACTCACTTTCTTATGTAACTAGGGTTATTTTGGGCCTAATTACACTCTCTTTGGTGAACTTTTGGGACTTTGAAGAGCTTTATTAACTGAAAATGTGAGGAAAATACTTAATCATATCTTGTGTGATTGTTGGTGTTATTTAGATTTTCATTCATATTGCTATCATGTACTTTATTATAAATTGTGTGTGATTTTGCGCAAATGGAAGGTAATGATAATCTATACTTGTATCAACTTTAAATTTCTTGAATTATGTATGGGAATGATGTGAATGTGTGGAGTTGATTGCGGGACCTTCTCCTCTTGTACTTATATGCCAACTAGGATTACCCTAATGACTCTATTTATATATGCACTTAGACCTAAGTACATGGATACTAGGTGTCTAGATGTGTTGGTTAGGTAACTCCATGAGTGCTACTCACCTTCCGGCAGGGGTATTGAAGCCACTTAACTCGTGATGTCAGTGGTTGGGTCCTGTGAGCATCAAGCATGCCCACTGCCATCATGAGATGGTAGGGTTTAATATGTATAGAGTTTGGGCTCGCGTCATTTTTAGTGCAATGTGCGATTTCCACGTGGAAGCCATAAGAGTGTTTGCCTACACCTCTGTGGATGATTGTAGGATTGAGAAATTGAATCCAACAGATGCCTCCCGTTGAGGAATGATATCCGGACCATATGTAGTACGAGACCATATGACTATGCACTGGCCTAGAGTTATCCTTGACACACACCGGTTTTTCATAACAAATGTGATGTGAGAGAGTGGTGACCTATTCCCCAACTATGGATTGATGTGACTTGACTTGACTCAACAACCACGGAGAACCCAATAGACGCCTCTTGTTGAGGCAGAGTGATTGAGACTGCCAAGAGGAGGCTGGTGTATAGCTTAATGCGTGTCTACCATAGAAACTTCATGACTAGAGTTAAAAGCGTGATTGCATATTCATTTAATTATTCATCTTACTATTTTTATATTCACATATATTTGTTGTGGAGAGGTTGCATATTCATTTAATTATTCATCTTACTCACTTATTGTACACATATGTTTTTAGATCTTGTTACAGGTTATGAGGACTCCATTCAATGGAGGATTTGTCGTTAGTAGAGTATTTTGAGGGAGCGACTTGTGAGGAGGTGGACTCTCATGGAGCTTCGTGCCCATGCTTGGATTGCTCCTATGGATCCGGGTACCAGTGAAGAGTCGGCGATGTTATTGGAGACGATAGCATCCCTCATAGCCCTATGCTATATCCTTGTCACTAACTACTAAGCTTATAGAGAGGGAAGATATCTTCTTCCATCGAAGAACCTATAATTCCACAGCAAACAATTCTTTCCTTTAAACTCTGATGTTTTTATTTGAGTAACGTTAACCTTGGATAACGATTTTAAACTTTAAGTTAATGGATGACTGTAATTACATTTGATAATTTGGTTATTATAACTTTAAATCTTACTTCTTTAATTTATTCATCTCCTTTGTTTATGCTATGTTGTATGGTAGTATGGATTTGGCTGTGAACCTTGATCCTATAGTGTATCACCCCCACGGGTATTTAGGTATGATCGAATAAAATTGGATGGTGTGTGACAAAATTTCCGTCCTCGCATGGAAGGAGAAACATGGTTGGCAAGTGTGAAAAGGCAAAGATGATTCTTTGAGATAATCCTATGCACTCAAAATTTTAAAAAAAAAAAAAAAAAGAAAAAAAAAAAAAAAAAAAAAAGTTGAAGTGAAGAAAGAGAACATGGAGGAGAGACCAGATTAAAGATCATGGGTTTGTTTTTCTGGGCACTTATTGGTGGGACAAAATGATTTTGCCATCTTTTTTAAGCAAAGCTAGTGGAATTACACAAGAAAATATACTAGCAATCATTGGTAAAAGATGTTTTCGAATGCTTCCACTTTTGTCAATACTAAGTTTTCAAATGTCTATGAATATCATCTCAAAACTATTCTGATCCTGCTCATATCATATCACCACCAAAAAGTCCTTTGGCCTTATTATCTAAGTACCATAACTCTTATATATTGCTTAGTTTCTATTTTATTTTTTACAAGGCCAATTTATAACTAACTTGAACTCTTATTATCTAGTTTTTCTTTCTCAAAATTGAACTTTTCTAAAAAAAAGTCTTATTGACAATCAATGTAATGTAGACTTTTTCGTTGGAATAATCAACATAACTGTTGTGGAGATTTCTTTTAGGATAATTCTATCTTCTATTCAAAGCAGACGGCATAGGATAATGAACAAAGTTCTGCCAACTACAGACTGGAAAGCGACTATTCTTTTGGACTCGAAACTTAAAGGACCTTCCTGGCTAGAAGGTTTGCAACTATATTGAAACCCCTAAAGATATAAGCGGCAATATAATATTTGAATTTACACCGGAAAGAGATAGAACATTTTTCTTTAAAAGGTGTTTTATATTAATTTACAGAAAATAGGAGGCGGAAACTACTATATATACTATCATGAAGAATCAAACCTTAACCTTAAGCATCAATCTTTATCATTTGATCTAACTTTTGATTTTTTTCGTTTCTTTTCTTTTGGGGTCAAGATTGGAGTCTCGTAGTATATTTAAGTAATTATAAAACTATTCTCCTGAAGCTTAGTCGTAAACTGACCAGATAAACCACAATTTTCAAAAGGAAAAGAATGTTTAAGAATCAAACAATCAATATAATCTTCAAGTATGAAATTCAATTCAAACCTCTTTAGGTGGGTCAAGTTTTGACGATATTGACTTTTTAGGTAGTCCATTCCAAAATACATAAATTTTATTGGGAATTTTACCTTTGTGATCCATTTTTGTTTATGTAAGTCCATTTTGTGACCCAATTGATGATCCATTCAACTTCTATTTCATCTTCAAAATTGATAGATCAAAATGACCGTTCCCACATGAAGAACTGGTGAGACAAATTAATTGAAGGTCAGCGTTGTTGAGTTGGTCAATGATTTTGCACTTGGTTTAGGGTTTTAATCTTTGAAATTGAAATAAATTTTTTTAAAAACAGAAAGCGATGGCCTGACTTGAATTAATGTTCTATGTTGACTGTCAAACATAGAGCTAGTGGTGCAAGTTTGGCCTCGATGGCTTGACTTGATCCACACAAAATTCAAATGAAATTTGAACTTAAAATACTAATTCTGCGAAACAGATTATAATTCAAATATTTTAACCTTGAATTAGCATTAAAGTTGATTTGAAGGTGAATATTTTACTAAACCCGACCTGGTTCCTCCCCAAATGTAGGATAACAATGTCAAACTATATATTGTTAACCCAAAAAAAAATTTCAAACTATATATTGCTTTATTATTTGGGAAATCTTCAGTTGGTTCAAAAAATGAGTTATCTAATTGATGCGTCTAAAATCTGTTCAGTCTTAAAATACTTGAAGATATTCCTGCAAAACAGTGTTAGACGTTGGCTCGACCGTGAGGTGGGGAGTCCACCTCCAAAGGCTAAGTCAGCTAAGGAACTGAGCACAAAGCTCTAGCTAGTTGCAGAGCATAAATTGAATACGATAATAAGGGAAACGATTCCGTTACCTTATAAATGCTTAGGCTACTTGTTTATAAAGGTTTTACATCTTGTTCTTAGTCATTGGATTCGTTCATGAACCTTCTTGGTAGCCATCCGATCGTAGGACTTTACCCCTTTTCTTGGGGGTGGAAGCAATTTCTTCATAGGTCATGAACTCTCCCACACCTCAGTGATAGTTTCCTATGTTTAACACGATTGCCCACTCCTCAGATTAGCAGGAATCGTTTATAAGTCAATCACGTATCCCGAATTCCTCGGGGTCGTGCTTATCTTTGGAACCGCAAGGGTTTAGTGTTTATATATGTTTGAACCCGACCGTGGTCAGGCCACTCTCGACCGGGGTTGAAGGATGAGTCGAAGATGAACCGTGTTCGGTATAAATTTTCCTGTATTACTAATTTATCAATTAGACTCGTTATAAGGTGAAATTATATCAAAGACACTCCTTGTCGTTAGAAAATCGTAGATAAGTGTTGATGGAAGTAAGTTAACCATTAACATCAAAGGGTGTCTCAGTTGGTAAAAAAACAAAAACTCCACATATATAAGAGGTTAGAGTTCAAATCCCCTTAAGGTTGGAGGCGAAGCCCTGCCTTATATTATGTGATACCTCCATCTATAGTATATTAAATGCCTTTGGAAAAAAAAATCAAATACTTCAAAGGTTTAAAATTAGAATAATCTTGAACAAAAAATCTTATGCTCGATTCATGTCTTTGTCTCTTTCTACTCTTTGCGGCTTCTCACTAAATTTGGGAGATATACTTCATGTATAACTTAGAATGTAGGGATAATACATGAAATTGATAAACAAAAACTAATGGAGGCTAATTTTTTTTTTAATGAAAAACTAACGTTGTTAATAATAAGAGGTTTGACTTACAGATTAGGTAACTTAGGGAGTGACACTGAAAAATTTCTATACCATTTTAGAGTTAATTTAAGGGTTGAATGTTCAACCTAGATTAACCTAGTTTAGATTAGAATATCCTGGGTTAAGGTTTTGTGAAGTTCATACCATTTAGAGCCTTACATGAGAAACTTGTGCACCACATATGACATTTTTTTTTAATAGAAAAAAGAAATTAAAGTATTGAAAAATAAATACCTTTTTACCCAAAAAAAAAAAAGAATAATAAATACATTGAGCACCATGCTCCTAATGCTAGTGCAACTGAACAAATCATTCTTATTTGAGTGTTTTAATTACATATACACCCTCAAGTTTACAAACTATTATGTTTATACTCCCTAAAATTATTTTTGCATCCTTTATATTTTAGTCTTTTAGACTGTATATCGAGGAAGATCCAAATTGAATTCCATTCTTGTGTTTTTCCCTCTTTTTAAAGGGCATGCAATTTAATTATTGATGCTTGGCAAGGGCCGGACAGAACGAAAAACCAGCGAAGAAAAAACCCGGGGAAAAAATATAAACAGAACAGATATGGGAAGGGGAAACGAGATTTAAAAAAAAACAGACATCACAAAAATCAAACGACAAATAGTTTAGGATGAACAAATTCATCCACACCAAACATCAATTTTATAAATTATACTCCATAAAGAAATCGATAGATTGACATCCCGCCAACCAAACAGGCCAAGGGCCCGGGCCCCCCCAAAAAAGGGGCAATTCTTGGCTAATTGACAGTTTTTTGCATGATTTTTTATTTTTAATTTTTATCCAAATAAATAGAAATGGTAGCATTTGATATAATTTATACAGCCTATTTCTATTTTAAAAAACCGAAAAAAGTAAAAGTTAAAAACAGAACAGGACTGAAAAAAGTAAAAGTAGGTCTAAACCTGTTCTCAATTTTTCTTTGAAAAAAACTTGCAGTGGTTGTTAAAACACACGTGACTCTAATGGTCACAAGTGAGGTTAAAATGGTAATTTACCTTCTTTTATAAAACTTTTTTATTTCCCTCTCATTTCTCTTAACACTGACGATTTGCACTCCAACGTTGTTGTCTCTCTGGTTCCGCAAGACATAGTTTCTCTGTTGCTCAGCTCCTCAAGCCATCCTTCTTCATCTCTTGCATTCTTCCATGAGATAATATTCCTCGTAACTGGAATATTTAGGGTAAGGGTTTGATTTGATTTGATTTCTTTTCTTTATTTTTATCTTTCTCTGAGATGATGGTTTGTTTTTGTAAAATATGAACACTCTGAAATTTCGATTCTATTATTCCTCATCTTCAATTCTTTTCCATCATCACTGATCTGGGTTCAAGATGATAGCAGAGAAAAATAATGATAGCAGGTAGCTCGAGTGAGGTGCTGGAAGTTCAGGGCTAGGTACTTAATTGAATGCTTGCTTCTATTGCAGGTTTTGATTTTTGTTATTTAAATATGTGCTTCTTTAGGTGGAGAATCCCCTTCCGAACCCGCTCGACCTGGGGCAGGCAGAAACCCAATGGAGAACCAAGATTGACCACAAAAGAAACCACCCATAGTGACCGGGGAGAGGGAAGAGAAGGGAAATGACCAGAGGAGGAGGAACAGGAGAGTTACAACTAGAACCCCGGGTGGGGGGGCCCCGGGCCCCCCCCCGTAGGTGGAGCATCACTGGCGGTCCGCAGACCGCCGGCGAACTCATGTCGACCGGTCGGTCGCGCAACGCTGGTTCGACCGGGAGTTATGAGACCATTTTAGTCTTACTTAGGTAAGGCAACTTATGAGCTTTTTAAGTATGGAGATGCTTTTCTTGAGCTAGACTTCTGAGTTGGGGATGAAAAATGGATAGAAAAGTGATGATGGGAAAAAAATCAAATGACACCCGTTGATGTTCTGTTGAAGGTAAGAGTCACCTATCATTATCTATTGAGGAAGTAAAAAATCTGGCATTCTGCTTGGACAAGTGCAGTCAAGTCTAAGTTGTGTTTTTGCCTCTTTTTGTGTCCCTTTGTTACAACTATAGATAGATCTATCTCCATATATAACTATCAACTATGTGGGAAACTCTGGTGTTGCAATATATTGATCAGTTCCCTTTGATCAAATTCTGGTCCAAGATCAGACCTGGATTTGGTTGGTGGTTTCAATATCGATTTTTTAGTGTAATATGATAAATTTCTGCTTGATTATTACAAAAAGCAATCTGATTGTGCATGGTTCTCAGTTTTTGGAGCTTTTTTTTTCCACTGATTGTAAGGACTTGATTGGAATCATCATCACATTAGATTGTGGAATGTCAGTTGGTTAAGTCCTGTTCATATTCCACTTTTACACTTCATCAACTGTTTCCCTTCCCCCTGATGAAATCAACAGACTAAATGGTCATACGTTTCTTGATTGAAGCCTTGTTTGATAATATCAATTACAAAGGAAAATCCTTTTTTTTTTCAACTATCAACAGAGACATTTCCATTCATTTAAATAAACCAGTCTGGAGAAGGTTTTCCACAATACAGTAGCATTTTGTTGCAAACAAACAGGTGGATTCAGCCACCAAACCTTTGAAATTTCCAGCAACCTGGAGTCCTTAGCAAGCAGATCAGCTTTAGAGTTTTCTGATCTAGACACAAAATCAAACATTACAAACAAGTCTCCAATAGTTTCAGATATACTACAGCAAATCCAATCTAAACAATTCAGCATTCCATTGAGGCTTGCAACTACATCTTGACAATCTGAAAATAATTCATTGTTCTTGATACAATGATACCCGAGGCAATATGGATTATGTCTCTGATAGCCTCAATGCACTATATAATCTTGCTGTAGGATATCCTTTTTGTCAAGTGGACTAGTTGAAACTTCAGTGAAATCAAGTTTCTTATAATCAAGAAACCTCAGGACGAATTTACTGACCTTTTTCAACTATAAATTGCATGGTACCTAGAAGATGCAGTGACTGAGAAGTAACATCATCTTTGGCTGTTTAGTACATTCAGTAACCACTTTCCTTGTGTACCTACTATGACAATTCATTTTGAACTTCAACAGTAAATTTGATTTGTAAGATGAAAGCACAAAACAGCTGACTGCAATAATCTGTTTCTTCAGATCAAGCAGTGGCTTCTTAAGATCAAGTGTCACTACACTAGCTTTGGTTTCTCTGACAAAGGCTTGAAGTGAGAGAGGTAAGACAAGTGTCTACTCTTGAAAAATTGACTAATGTCATCAGGCCATATGCAATCATAGTGCTTTCCCTTTTTAACCTTAGCTAAATACTAAAGTTAGGCCAGCTCACTCAAAAAAATCCATTTTTGGTGACGCTCCTTTCTGTTTAGGCATTTTCCTCGATGGTTTACAAGAAACCGTTGCCAAATAAAATATTTAACAACGGTTTACAAAAAAAATAGCCAAATAAAACATTTCTTGAAGGTTTACGAGAAACTGTCGCCAAATAAAACATTCTCCGATGGTTTTAATTTAGTATAGAGCGACACTTACTTAAAAAATGTAGGAAAAACATTATTTTCGGCGACGATTAGTATAAAGTGTCGCCGAAAATACCTAACTCCTCGCCCAAACTTTTCTTTTTCCCGCTTTGATTTCCCGAGCGGCCACTCTCTCCCTCTTGCTCACGCTCTCGCTCTCTCCCTCTGGTTCGCCCTATCGCGCTAGTTCTCTCTCTAGCTCTCTCTCTCGCTCTCGGTCTCGCTCTCTCCCTCTGGCTCGCGCTATCTCTGCATCTGGTCGCCAGCTTTCTCCGTCTCTCACTCACGCTGTCTCTTGCTGCCTCTGGTCGCTCACGCTATCTCTTGCTCATGCTATCTCTACCTCTGGTCGCCAGCCCTCTGAGCTCGCAGGTCTCTCTTGCTCGCGCTATCTCTCCAGCCCTCTTGGTTCGCAGGTCTCTCTCTGGCTATCTCTCAAACATTTATCTCACTAATTTTAATCTTGATTTTACTTTGGGTTTGTGAGATTTGGGGTTCCCATCTCTGTATCCTTTTCATTTTCCCTTCCCTTTCATCCGTGTCTCTGTGTTCCTTTCATCTTAGGCAAGTTTGATCTGGTGGTTGTTAAATTATGGGTGCATTTATTTATTCTTGTTTTCAATTTCCCTTGTTTCCTTGATATGTATTTTCTCTTGGATTTAGTGGTTGTTAAATTACAGTTGTCAAATTATGGGTGCATTTATTTATTCTTGTTTGCAGCGTGGCCTCTGTATGTAGAGCAGCATCTGAATGCGTTTGAGATGGTGAAGGAGTTGGGAGGGTTAGTGGTGGAACTGAGGTTGGATTATAGGGTGGAGATGATATGGTGATGGCAGAGGAGGTGGAGAGGGGTGTTGTGTTTGATGGATTCTGATTGTGAGGTGAGGGTGAGAGTCAAGGAGATAACAGAGAAGTAAAAGGGGGCTTTGATGGAAGATGGATCTTCATCTACTTCTCTTACCTGATTGATCAATGACCTAATGGGTTAGACTGGAACTCCTGTAAAGGATTGTATGGTGTTGCAGCAAAAAATAACAGAAGTTTACAATATCATCCAACTTGATGTGCTTCATTCTGTGTGTACCAAAAAAAATATGTGCTTCATTCTGTTATTGCTTAGTGAAGAAAGAGAATCAGAAGCTAGGGTTTATCAGAAAACATCTATAACTAGACTGACTGAATCCAGGATGGACCATCACTGTTACAAAATCAAAATGGGTTAGGTGCACTAGATTCAGATTAGTTGACGAAAATCAGTTTCAGATGCAAGTAGTCAGAAACATCAGTTGACACAAATGATCAATATATTTGAAAGCATGTAACATATGAGAACAAGAGTACTCTTCAAAATTCAATCCATATACCCATATGTTCAATGCTCTCAGTTATCATGAAGCTATCAACTAAGTAGGTTAACAACAAGACAACTTATGCCTCTATAGACCGAATATCAGTGCCAACCCTCTACATCAGCTGGCCACAAGGTAGAAGCTAAAGATCGAATTTAAGATGATGAGACATGCCTGGCTGCCATGGTATCACATAGAATGCAGGAGAGAACAATCACCTGGTTCCTATTGACAGCAACTTCAATGTTGCAATTGCTTCAGAATGAAAGCACTGATTCAGGTTTAGCCAAAGTGGTAATTGAGATACAGGCTATACAGCAGTGTTGGTCTCTTCATTCTCCTAAAAAATGATAGGACTCCCACTGATAAGCTTCCCATCATAAGAATGAAATTTACGTGAGTTCATCTAGTTGAGATTCAGTGTCAAAATAATCAAGATTAGAAAGCACAAAACATTAGAACTCTCGTGCAATTTTCATTTGGAAACTGGGGTCACATAACCTGCAATGCAGAATCAAAGTGAAGTTCCTAAGGGAACAAATATGACTTACCTTTGGCAGACATTATTCTCTTCTGACAATGCTTTCTCTAACCTCTCCTCAAATGGGGTGGCATGAAAGTTGACTCTTTGAATCCTAAGAAGAGTAACAAAATGTAAGCAGAAAATAATATGTATGGAAAAGATTATGAGAATTACCTCCTTGTATTTCCTAGTTGAATTTGGGATTCCGTTACCATCCTGCCACTTAGGTGTATCATGAGATAGCCCCTCATTATTCCAGTGTGCAGCAACCATCCCTCGAATAGACCTGCTGTACTGACCAGATAGTTTGGGAGGCTTTTCACTAGATATAGAGCAAACAACACTATTTTCTTTCCCCTCATTTTGTGGAGATGATGGCTTCAACTAGTGAGCCAAACTTGCATCCGGTTTCAAGTCTTCACCAACTGTAGCTGCTCCTTCATGGATCATTTCAGACTTATTGGAAGAAGAAAGAGATGTACACTGAGGAGTTGCATTTCCACACTTATCAAGAGATATAACTTTACAAGACTAATTAATTTACAAGTACTAAACTAAAGTTGATATAACTTTTTAGTTTTTAATTTTAATTTGGGAGCTGAAACCAAAAGCCATAGCATAAGGTCCATTTAGATAGTATTGGGAAAAGTACATTTTTTGTACTGTAGCAAAACATATAATATTATGTTGTTATGTTTCAGATTTAGAATATTCCTTATTAGCTTGTATTATACCTCCATATTTTTCTTCTTCATATGTCTTATTTTTGTTTGTGCTATTGTGGCTTGGGGGCTTTAGGCTGGGCTGTTTGTTGGGTTAGTGTTGTTTCCAATGAACTGTTGGTTCTTGGTGTTTTTTTTTGAACTGCTACTAAATCATGCCTATCTAATTTCTTAATCTTATTTCAACAGATTTTCTTACATTTTTCACTCTTTTTCAACAAAGTTATAGAGCGTGGGGAAACTATGCCTAGGCAATGGATTGGAAAGTCGAAAGATCCAAATTTTCGTTTGTCTTCACAGTACAGAGATGAAGTCAAGAAATTTATAGAGCATGCATTTTCATTAATTGTTGTGGGAGATCGAATCCTATGCCCATGTGTAAAATGTGTAAACCAACGATGGATGACTAGAGATGTAGTATTTGAACATATGGTGGTTGATGGAATGTTATGGAATTATACAAAAAGGAGTTTTCATGGGGAATCTGTTTCTTCACATACAATTAGTCAACTTAACACAGTGTTACATGATGAGAGTGAAACACATGATGTTACACATGTCATGTTAAATGGGATGCGTGGAAGAAATGCAACTGAAAGAAGTAGATGATAGCAACATAGGTGACAATATAGAGGATGGAAGTGTCGAGGTAGATAAATTTGATCGATTGACTAAAGATGCAAACAAAGAGTTGTATCCAAAACGTTTTTCTCCTACTCGCAGACATGTTTGACATCACACATAAGTCAAAGAAGACTAGAAGATATATTGATCCCACATCAGAGAAGCTTATGGTTTGCATTCTAACTTATGTATCTAATAGTGGTGATAAAATCTTTCTCTTAAACTCCCATCACTCTCATTGTTATTGTTTTATGTAACATGCAGGATAAAGTTCAAGATGAATTGAGTCAGCAAAGTGAAGAGAACCAACAAAGCATTGAGGTGCTGGAAGAAATCTTTGAAACTGCTGCTAAAGAAGTTGCTAAATCTTATGCTCGATGGAAAGCACGCTTGTGGGGTGCTAGAGTAACTGCTAAAAAATTGTGGGGCAAAGAGGCTATGCATGAGGAACGTAATGCATCTCAATTTGAAGACTTAAGGTCAAAAAATGATAAATTGAAAGATATTTTGTTGAAACAAAGAGAGGAGATGTCTCAATGGAAGCACAAAGTAGCAAAGCAAGGTGAAAAAATAGCAAGGCAAGATGAAAAAATAGATAGATTTGAGTCTGAGCTACGAATCATGGGACAATATTTCAGGTCAATACAATCTACACAGACTACACAACCTCCAAATTCTATTGAGCCATAGGTATATGATCGATTTAAACCATAAACACTATAAAACAATTTCTTCATCATAATTTCTTGATGGATTTCTTGAATCATACTTGTCATTTTTAATATCTTCTATTTGTGATGAACATTTTTTTTCTGGGTTTCATGGATTCTATGATGGATGATAGTTTTGTTCCTACGATGAACTTTATGTACCTTTTTTGTTCCTGTTGAGTGACCATTTAATGTTAACATCACAGACTAAAGAGAAAGAGATGAAGATGCTGAAGGCGTTATAGAAAGCAAAAGCAGCCAAACTTCAGGTATATTTGTTGAGATATTCTTGTTTTTAGTTTGGTAATTTAGTGATTTGAATGGAGAAATACCTTTATTTTTTTTATATGGTTTTTTGATTCTCTCATTCCTCATTTCAGTCATTAAGATCGATCAAATTTCTAACCCCTTGTTGCGTTTATATTAGTTTTAAGTTGAGGTGAGCATAGGCTAATAGGCTATAGTTTTCCATTCTAGTCCATTTGACTGAATGAAACCACAGAGCTTAAGAGAACTATGACAAACCTGACAGAAAAATGCCACCATGGTTAGAGGGGAAAAAATGCATGCATTTGTCAGCACTGTGATATTATGAGCTCCTCTGGGAAGTGCCCTTGGGTTTATCTGCCTCAGATAGGATTAGATGTTCTGATTGGTATGGGACAAAATGGAAGGCAGTAGCCAGAATCTTCTATAAACAGGTAAGTTCGGCAAGATCATTTTTAGAGGTTTTAGGTTAAATTAGGCTTAAGGTTCTGTAGGACCTATACTTTGATGGTCGACTAAGGTTAGGTTGATTTAGAGGAACCTATTTGTGAAGGTGTCAAGTTTAATGAGTTTACAACAGAGTTAGAATCAGTGGCAGGTTGGGTTAGGGAACTAGGTTTTATGATAGTAGGAAGAAGGGAAATCTAGGGTATAGGATGCGCAGACGAAGCTGAGGTTTGGATTGAGTTTTCCTTAGGGTGAGGAAAGAACTAGACCCAACTTTGGGGTGGTTCTGATCCGCGGGGGTTTTAGGCTATGTTAGGCTGACAGGCAAAGAAAAGAAGAAATGCAATTGATTTATGTATCTCTCTCTCCTCAAATTCAAGCCTTCTTGTTATGACCTTGACAACCCTTGGGATCCCAATTTGTTTCCTTATCTTTCCCTCTAATTCACATCTAGATCAGAACAACCCATTTTATTCCTAAGAACTTCTCAAGGCTTTCTTAGATACTCAAAGATTCCCCTAAAATTATATTGTTTTATTTGCTAGAAATTTCTGCACGAATCCTTGTTTCTATGGAATCTCTCCAGAAAACCCTAACCCTAGAATTTGATTCATGTGAATAATCTTGGATTACGAAATTGTAATTTTGTTTGACTGTAATGTGTCCTCTAAGTCCCTACGGCATAGGTGATCTTTGAAGTTATAAAAGAAAGGAGGGCTGTTCTTCATCCTTGAGTGGTTTGGATGGGTAAAAGGGGGGAAAATTGTGTTACAACCATGAGTGCTTTGAGAGACAGTACAGTAGGAGAGAATTCCATGAGGTGAGATACCTAGTAGTGAGTGAGACGCTCAATCCACCCTTCAAATCTTTTATCTTCTTCCCCCATCTTTTAATGCCTTATTGATTTTCTGCTAATTGTTGCATACCTGAGATATTACTTAGGGTCCTTCATTGCTGCTGGGAGCCTTATTAATGTTTCCTTTGCTACTGACTGCAATGTTTGCTAAACGTAGGGGACAAAGTAGCCCCATGTATTCCCCTGTTGGTGGTTCGTACTTATACTTCCATTTACAATTGATGAAGAACCCTAGCTAGAAAAGACCCACACACATCTTTACTCTTTCTTTATGATTGATGCATCTCTTTTCTTGATGGGATGAAAGTCTCACTACTTTCAGCTAACACAGGGAAGGCATCTACTGTTGAGCATGATTGAGGATCTTGAAATGAAATTTAAGCCTGGAAGGCATCTACTGCTTTCTACTCAATATGGGCAGGAACAAATCAATATAGATTGAAGTTGGGGAAAGCAGATCTAATGTCAGTTAAGTTAGTATTCCTGAATTCGTGCTTCTTTATTCCATGACTCGTTGATATCCCAACATCCAACTCCAAATTTTTCCTGAGACTTTTGACTGTTTTATACCCATAATACCTCTGCCGATGTACCGATCACATCTGGGAAGTCTGGTTTCTGTTTTGGTGGTTAAGTTATTTGTCAGTCTATGTCGTTATCTTTAAAACTGTTTGCTATCTGTTGAGTTGTGGCATTGTTTGTGTTCTTGTCTCAATGATATTGAAGGTGCAAGGATTTTGATATTCAAGTGGTAGGGTAAACTTCATACTTCTCTGTTGCTAGATTACTACTTTTTGTTGTTGGGGATTGATATAATATCTTATAATTTGGAGATCCTGTTGTTTACTCAGTCCCTACCCTACTCTTTAAAGCCTATCATCTACACAAAAGGGAGAGATGTTGCATGGAAACGAGAAGATTGATTTATTACAACTGTTTGAATCTGCTAAACCCAGTATCATTTGTTGGTTCTGTAGAAGTGTTGCTTGTGATATGGATGAAAAAGCCAGGGAATCTTTTATCTACCATGGAAGAGACTTGTTCTCAGCCCCCCCCAAAAATGGTTATTTGTTCCTGAAAAGAATGGAAAAATTATGGAATCAGTTTATGCTCTTACATGAATTTAACCAATTTCTTCATCAATCTTTTTTGGGCGTGAGTTTAGCGTTATGTTATCTGAATTAACGTTTTCTCAAATAGTTAGATATGCAGCTGGGATGTCCTGAAGGCATCATTTATTGCATTGAAAGTTGACATTGAGAGATCACTAGAACTTTCTTAAAACAGAGCACCACAACCAGAGTAGTCTATGTGAATCCAAGGTTGACATTGAGAGGCGGGTATGAATCAGCATAATTTAGATTCTCTTTCATACTGGCGATGCTTCTTTAATCACAAATCAGGATTGGTGATGTAGAACTTGGGTTGGCATGAAGCAGTTGGATCAGGTCAAATCAACCCCCTCTGTTCTTCTAAAAGGACCAAAAAGAAGTCAAAACTCTGTAAATAGTGTCAAAACCTTTTTGGGCCTTGAAGGAACATTATTAATACCATTGAAAATAAAATATTAATCCCCACTGCTGGAATTTGTTTATTTTAGGCAAGTTCGTCCTGTATAATGTAATATATTGCAAGTCTGCACAGGATTTAATGGAGATAAAAAAAAATATGAATATTTTTATAGCAAAATTTAATACTGTTATTTGATAATATGGTTGTTTTTGTAGTTTTTTGGACCAGATTTGGTGGTTGCTGGTAATATGTAGAGTGAGACATTGGATATAGTTGGGATCATTGGTCAAACGATGATAAGAACAGGCCATTTTTCCTTGGATGTTTTTATTTTTTTTTTATTGTTGTACAATATTTTTCTTTATTTTTATTTTGGTACATGAAAAGAAGGCATACATATTAGGATTTTGATAATTTTAAATGTTACTATTGTCACTCTAGGTGTATGTTTCTTTTGGTTTAGGATGATGATTTTTTTGGGCAATGGTTTTATATCTACCATTGCTAAAATTAAGTATTTATGCCTATCGTTGTTTACGTAACTGTAGGCAAATATAGTTTTTTTGCGATGGTTTTAAACTGTTGCCAAAAACCCAATTTTTCGTGATGCTTATGAAATATTCGTCGCTAAAAATGTTAATTACCTACGCACGGTTACTAACTGTAACTGAAAATATTTTCCTAGTTGATGTTCAAAAACTGTTGCCTATTTTCAGCAATGCTAGTATAGACAACGGACATGGCGACTGTAGGTAAGCGTGATGCTTTATTTTTTGCGATGATTTGTTATTTTTGTTTACGCTTGTAAACCGTCGCCAAAAATGGGTTTTTTTGTAGTGCAGCTTCTAATCTTGGAGTGTTTTGGGTGCTTAAAACTGCATTAATCCCTTCATGTTTCTCAAGCATAAACCTTGCAAAGCCCAAATTTTACAGTCTTACCAAAAATTCAACTTGAAAAAAAAAATAATAATAATAAGAATAAAAATAAAAAATCTGGTACTCAATGTTAGAATGTTGAAAGCAACATTCATTGCAAGCCTTCCATAGGTAACTCCTTTTTCTTGGAGAGATGTTGGCAGCCCAAATTGTCTTCCAGACTTTAAATGGGACCTCAGGTTCACTGGATGTTCTCCTATTGGCCTCGTCTCTAGATGGTAAGCTAACTTTGTATTATATAACACCATATCTGAGTTTTAAGACTTTCCCTTTTGTCTTCATTTTCTATAAACTGATTTGAGCTATATAAATTCGACCAATCAACCAAATTAAAAATGAGTTTTTTTTTTTTTTTGGTAAGATTAAAAATGAGTTTTAACAGTAAATGGAAGATGGTTTTACCTTGTCATTTATCACCTGATTTTGAGTATGTGTGATATGAAGATGTTTTATTCATTTTTCATTGTATGCTTATGTTAATATCATTTATTATTTATTAGACACCAGCTTTTGTTTAAAATCCTAATATTTTTGTTGTCAAAACAAAGTATGCAAAAACAATATCCCCTTGCAAAATGAAGTAGAATTATGTGAATTGTTTCCTGGTGTTACTGCTGACGTGAATGGTACAATGTGTAACATTGGCGAATAGTCACCAACAACACCAAAAGAGGCATCTGCATCCAATAGTGCTTTAAACTTGGAGCTCAATGACTCCAATGATGATGAGCCAATTGAGGTGACTAATATAAAGAAGAAGAAAAAGAAAAAGAGTATGATGGGGTCATCTAAAAGATCAAAATGTGGTGATGATCATGATATGAAAGAAGTCATTGGTAGAATGATTTCCATAGAACAGAAAAGCAGGTAGACATGGCAACTCTTTTAGAGATGGAAAAAAAAATTTATGCAAGGAAGAGAGTCCAACTCGATTGAGATGTCTTATAAGATTTTGAACTATTTGGATGGGATTGAGCCTGGCATTATTGACCATGTTATAGCAATGGAGGTTATAACAATGGAGGTGTTTGAGGACCCAACAAAAGCAATGTTTTATTTGGATGCATGAACCTTCTCGCTTGCCATGGCTGTCTAGAGCAATTGAGAGGAGATTAAGAGAAGATTCTGAATCATCTATTTGATATTGATATTTAGTTTATACTAGTAAGTATGTACGTGGAGTTTTACTTTGGGACTGGTAATTTTGGTAAACCTTTTCATTATGGTTGTTAAATTGCTTTTATGTTTTTTTTTTTTTTCCTAAATCACCAAATCTTGGACTATCAATCCCTACTTCCGTTGCATTGAAACCGTTGTCGACGTACAAAACTTCGCCAGTGATGGCTGATAAGAGTGGTGATATAAGGAAGGTAGCAACGTTCCCAACTTCATCTGCCCGAAATTTATTTAACAAACCATTTAGAAAATGTAATTGAAGAAACATAAATAAAATTTAGAGGGGATGGTCAAATTCTCACTTGCAGAGAGTTCCTTGTGTATTGGAGCTTTGGCATATGAATATTCAATCATCTTGTCAATGAAAGCCATACCATAGTCTTTTTTAGCTCAGGTTCAAAGTGGATGTAATGACAATGGCATAAAAAGGCAAAAGAAAGAAAGCACACATACAATAAATTGTTCGTTACATCTATGGTGGACCTTCAGGAGCAAAGCACTCCCCAAGATTAAATGGTATTGACCCTTTTTCTCTTTCCTAAGGTTTTTTTTGGGGTAAGATTTCCTAAGGTTGGGTGGTGGGCAGAAAAAGTAACATTGAAATCACAAGTATAATATACAATTGCTTCAACTGTGAATGAACCATCATCGTTTTTGGTCTTCACGATAAACCTAGAGACGGGGGCGAGACCATCGAGGCGCTCCACACGGCTTCCTCCGTCGTTGTCGAGGGTTGGATTGGGAGTAGGTGAGGATGGAGTAGCTGGCTAAGGTACGTAGGATCCGGTCGATCATCACTGGAGCACTTGGGTTGTGAGTGAGCAAGTGGAAGCAATGTCAGTAGCATATTTGATGCCCACCACCTGCTTTGGCGATGATCTGGAGTATATGGAGTTCAATGGGAGATTTGAGGAGCATGAGCAGCACCGAGAAGCGGCCCAACTGCATTGCAAACAGACAAGCTTTCTCCTCCTCCTCCTGCTGTTCCATTGTTGGAGGCCTTGTCTCCACTTGCTCTTCCACCGACCCAATAACGTGCTGCTGCCAAGGGACTATTTTTTGGCGAATTTCGGGGAAATATCGCCCATAGGAGAAATAAAATGGCCATCGATATCAAGATTTCAAATTTTCACCGGAAAATTATCGATTTTCCGTCGAAACTACGATTTTCTGGCGTGAAACCTTAAAACTTCGCTGGACAAAAATTCAAAACTTTTTTTTTATACGATCGTGAAGGAGACAGTAGACTGTAGACAAGGAGATTTCGGATCGTTGAAGGAGAAGAAGAAGAAAGAAAGAAAGAGAGAAAGAAAAAAACATAAGAGAGAAGAAGCAGCGGCGACTGGAGCAACGGCGACCGGATCGTTGAAGGAGAAGAAGAAAGAAAGAAAGGGAGAAAGAGTAGCAGTAGGCGACCGAATCGTTGAAGGAGAAGAAAAAGAAAGAAAGAAAGAGAGAAAGAGTAGCAGCAGTTAGCGATATCGCCGGCTACGGCATCGGCAAAATCTCGCCGAGATTTCGCCGGTTCGCCACCCAACGAATCCCAGCGAGATATCGTTCCTTGGCTGCTGCTGCTGTCTCTCTGTCTACCGTTTAGTTCTGAATAGAAAACGGCAAATAGTAGATCTGGGTTTGGGGGAGCCTGGAATTACTGGGATCTAGTCGGCGATCGATTGATACCGCTGCAACTGACTCTGATACCACATCATGGATCTGGGTTTCGCTCCACTTGCTCTTCCACCGACCCCATAACGTGCTGCTGCCAAGGAACTATTTTTTGGCAAATTTCAGCGAAATATCGTCGAAATTCGCCCATAGGAAAAATAAAATGGCCATCGATATCAAGATTTCAAATTTTCACCGGAAAATTGTTTGCCGTTTTCTATTCAGATATACTGTTTGCCGTTTTCTATTCAGATTCTATTCAGAACTAAACGATAGACAGAGAGACAGCAGACTGTAGACAAGGAGACTTCGGATCGTTGAAGGAGAAGAAGAAGAAGAAAGAAAGAGAGAAAGAAAAAGAAACAGAAGAGAGAAGAAGCAGCAGTGACTGGAGCAACGGCGACCGGATCGTTTAAGGAGAAGAAGAAGAAGAAAGAAAGAAAGGGAGAAAGAGTAGCAGCAGGCGACCGAATCGTTGAAGGAGAGGAAAAATAAAGAAAGAAAGAAAGAGAGAAAGAGAGAAAGAGAGAAAGAGTAGCAGCAGCCAGCGATATCGCCGGCTATGGCATCAGCAAAATCTCGCCGAGATTTATGCGGTTCGCCACCCAGCGAATCCCGGCGAGATATCGTTCCTTGGTTGCTGCTGTTGTCTCTCTGTCTACCGTTTAGTTCTGAATAGAAAACGGCAAATAGTAGATCTGGGTTTGGGGGAGCCTGGAACTACTGGGATCTAGTCGGCGATCGATTGATACCGCTGCTGTTATGACTAAAATATCCACTGCCGGTTCATACTGGTCGAACCAATCTTAGTCGGGTTCGATTGAGAGATAAAGGAAGGATGATCAGCGACGTCCAAAGAGGAGCGATGATCCGACGGCTATGATTGAAAAAGTGTTATAAGCGGGAAAGCTGGTATAAAAGCGAGGGAAGATTCGTAACAAGGTAAGTCTCGAGAATCAACCAAACTCTAAGCTCACTCTGATTAAACTCCATTACTAGCATTTTAGAAGCTCTAGAGAGCTCTGAAACACCATCTTCACCATACTGACTAGATCGTCGGAGACGAGACGCCGATCAAGACGATCGGCTCCATTTCTTATTGGTATTTTGTTTCTTTCAGGAGTGAGAGGTTGATCGATCGAAGAGCAAACCAGATCGAATCAGATCTGAGGAGTTCGGTGCAGAAAACTACGGTTCAAGGCGATTGGCAGAAATAGCACCAACAGCTGCAACTGACTCTGATACCACATCATGGATCTGGGTTTTGCTCCACTTGCTCTTCCACCGACCCCATAACGTGCTGCTGCCAATAGGGCTGCACAACTGGGCCGGGCTGGGCCGGGCTTTTGCAATCCCAAGCCCAGCCCTATATGGTATAATTTGAGTCCATTCCCGCCCTGGCCCTAGTTCAGGGCCAATGATTATTGTCCCTGGCCCTAAGCCCTATAGGGCCAAGCCAAGCCCATTCCCGCCCTAATTAGCCCTAATTGGGCCTGGTCGGGATGGGTTGGCCCTGATTGGCCCTGTCCCTGGCCCTAATTGGCCCTGATTGGCCCTAATTGGCCCTGATTGGCCCTGTCCCTGGCCCTGATTGGCCTTGATTGGCCCTGACCCTGATTGGCCCTGATTGGCCCTGTCCCTGGCCCTGATTGGCCCAGGCCTTAATTGGCTTTGTCCCTAGCTTTAATTGGTTATATCTTTGGTCGTAAATATCAAATGTAAGACAGGTAGTAATTAAAATACATATTAAAGTAATTAAATTCTTAAATTCCAAACTCAGTTCCGGAAAATAAAATAGTAAAGATGTCAACAAATAATCCAAAACTTATATTCAATATGTATTTAACTATTTATACCCATTTAGATTTTAGAGAAATAGAGAAATCCAAATTTCTAGGGTTTTTTAATTTGCTATTCGATGAAAATTATGGTTATTATATGTAAGCTCGAAGGGAAAAAGAAAAAGATTTATCTCAATTTTCAATTAATTTCTAACTTCTAAGATGGTCAAACTTCATTCCAAATTTCCAATTTATTTTTCCCCAAGTTTCTCTCTCTCTCTCTCTCTCTCTCTCTCTCTCTCTCTCTCTCTCTCTCTCTCTCTCTTATTCTGTTTTTTCCTTTGGTTTTTCTCCAGCAGCAAAGAGTTAAAATTATTCATTAAATAAAATAAGTAGAGAGAAGAATTGTAATTAAATTTATGCATATTTGAAAGTCAAGTCAATTATAGAGAATGTCACACAAACTTTTTTTGTAAACTTAGAAACATCAGATATTCAGAATTCAAAAGGAATTTGATAAATGAAAATTTTATCTTCAAAGTCAAGAACTTAAGCCGTAGGTAGATATGTTTTCATTCACAACTGTTCAATAAATTGATATCTTTATTCAATACAAAAAAATCCATATTCAAAACCTTGTTAACAAGTAAATAGACGATAATTTAGTATTCAACAAAAAAAAAAAAATGTATTTTTTCATAGTTAAAGAAAATGATGTTTTAGTTACAAACATAGCTATATGTTTTTAATAATTTTTTTTGAAATATCACAGTAGATTTGTTAGATATTCATGATGAGAAGTTAGGGTATAGATTTGTTAGATATTAATTCTTTATGTAATAGTTTTTATTATTTATAATATATTATCTCGCCTTAGTCCAAAAACAAAATCAATATTTTATTGAACTAAAAATGACTTTGTTGGAAAAATAAAAATTACCTTAAAAATAATATAAAAAGTGAATTTATAGTCTAATATGATCAAAGTGACTAAATGTCAAAATCAAGACTCATATCAATGTTAGTATGAAGATCAGGGTAAAAATCTAGTACTGTAGTACATGATTATTGTCAAATTAATATTAAGATTAGAGCCAAAATTAGAGTCCGGATCAAGGCCAAAATCAAATAGATGCTTATTACATTGGTAATGAGGTTATAATTTATTTTTATTAATTTTCTACAAAACATGATCATGTTTCTAAAATTTGACACGTGTAAAGTATCCACCCAAATGTATTACAATTAATTCCTCTCCATGTGGGTGGAGGGTCCCTCTCCATGTGGGTGGAGGGTCTAGAGTCTTTAGACTCAAATCAGGGCCAAGATCAGGGTCAAGATCATGGCTAATATCAGGGCCATGATCAGGGCCAAGATTAGGGCCAAAATCAGGGCCAGGATGAGGGCCAAAATCAGGGCCAAGATCAGGGCCTGGGTCAGGGCCAAAAATCAGGGACGGGCCAGAGAGTAATCCCAGGCCCACCCTTGGCCCTAGTTCAGGGCCAGAATATTTTGGCCCTAACCCGCCCTTAGGGCCAAAATCTTTAGCCCAAGCCCTATTCGGGCTCAGGGCGGGCTTAGGGCGGGTCAGGGCCGCCAGGGCCAAACTTGCACCCCTAGCTGCCAAGGAACTATTTTTTGGCGAATTTCAGCGAAATATTGTCGAAATTCGCCCATAGGCGAAATAAAATGGCCATCGATATTAAGATTTCAAATTTTCACCGGAAAATTGTTTGCCGTTTTCTATTCAGATTCTATTCATAACTAAACGGTAGACAGAGAGACAACAGACTGTAGACAAGGAGACTTCAGATCGTTGAAGGAGAAGAAGAAGAAGAAAGAAAGAGAGAAAGAAAAATAAACAGAAGAGAGAAGAAGCAGCGGCGACTGGAGCAACGGTGACCGGATCGTTGAAGGAGAAGAAGAAGAAAGAAAGAAAGAAAGGGAGAAAGAGTAGCAGCAGGCGACCGAATCGTTGAAGGAGAAGAAAAAGAAAGAAAGAAAGAGAGAAAGAGTAGCAGCAGCCAGCGATATCGCCGGCTACGGCATCGGCACAATCTCGCTGAGATTTCGCCGGTTCGCCACCCAGCGAATCCCGTCGAGATATCGTTCCTTGGCTGCTGCTGCTGTCTCTCTGTCTATCGTTTAGTTCTGAATAGAAAACGGCAAACAATAGATCTGGGTTTGGGGAAGCCTGGAATTACTGGGATCTAGTCGGCGATCGATCGATACCGCTGCAACTGACTCTGATACCATATCATGGATCTGGGTTTCGCTCCACTTGCTCTTCCACCGACCCATGGATTTGGGTTTCGTTCCACTTGCTCTTCCACCGACCCCATAACGTGCTGCTGCCAAGGAACTATTTTTTGGCGAATTTCAGCGAAATATCGTCGAAATTCGCCCATAAGCAAATAAAATGGCCATCGATATCAAGATTTCAGATTTTCACCGGAAAATTGTTTGCTGTTTTCTATTCAGAAACAGAAGAGAGAAGAAGCAGCGGCGATTGGAGCAACGGCGACCGGATCGTTTAAGGAGAAGAAGAAGAAGAAAGATAGAAAGGGAGAAAGAGTAGCAGCAGGCGACCGAATTGTTGAAGGAGAAGAAAAAGAAAGAAAGAAAGAAAGAGAGAAAGAGTAGCAGCAGCCAGCGATATCGCCGGCTACAGCATCGGAAAAATCTCGCCGAGATTTATGCGGTTCTCCACCCAGCGAATCTCGTCGAGATATCTTTCCTTGGCTGCTACTGTTGTCTCTCTGTCTACCATTTAGTTCTGAATAGAAAACGACAAACATTAGATCTGGGTTTGGGGGAGCCTGGAATTACTGGGATCTAGTCGGCGATCGATCAATACCGCTGCAACTGACTCTGATACCACATCATGGATTTGGGTTTCGCAAGTATAGTTGTTTTATTTCATGTTGGTGAAAGTAGGTTTATTTCCGTTGTGTGTGATTTTAATCTTATTTTTGGGTAAAAATTGCATATGGTATCATCATGCAAATATGTTTTCAGTTCTACCAAAAATTTCAAAATAGTGTTGAGGTCGTCGTTTAACAGTGTGAGCTGGTGTTCTTCGATCTTTGTTGATTTCAATTTTTGAGTTTTTTTCTGTTTCATCTTGGATGTGTCTTAAGGGAACAAGAGAGAAGGTGGAATTGGCCACTAAATTTGGTAGCATCATTTTAGAGGGGAAACGGGAAATCAGATGAGATCCAACATATGTGAGAGTTGCCTATGAAGCCAGCTTGAAGAGGGTTCAGGTTGATTGCATCGATCTCTATTATCACCACCGGATTGATACCAGAGTTCCATTGAAATCACGATGTGTTTTTTGCCCCTTCCTTGAGTTTCTAGAGAAGTATTTATTTGTCGTATACTTGTGACCAATGTGGAGGTCACAATCAGTCATTTTGAAGGGTTGAAATTAAATTTATGAACAATACCCATGGCTTATATGGCAATGGCTAAACTTCTGTAAACCGTGATTCGAATGCAATTAGGATATAGTCGGGTTTTAAAAACATTTTGTTTGGTGAAAATTAATCTTCATAACAACAATATCATCACCTTTCAGGATTTCATCAAAGCTTATTGAAGGATAAGCCTGCTGTAACTATTTAGTGTACATTTAATTATTCCTTTTTGTGCTCTATGTATGTCAGATGGGGGAGCTCAAGAAACTGGTGAAAGAAAGAAAAATTAAGTACATTGGTCTTTTTGAGGCATCTGCTTCCACAATTAGGAGAGTCCATGCTGTCCAACCTATAATAGCAGTACAATTGGAATGGTGCTTATGGACAAGGGATTTTGAGGAAGAAATAATTCCTATTTGTAGGCAAATTATAATGCAATGTTACCCTATTTTAGTTTCTTTGTTTTTCTGTCTTTTTTTTTTTTTTTTTTTTTTTTTGCATAGTTTACTCAGTTAAATGTTATTCTCAATTTTCTTGAATACCAAGTTCTCTCTTCTGGACCCAAATTTGTTGAAAGTGTTCCTACAACTGATGCCAGAAAGGTTCTTGTCTTTTTATTTTTTTGCATTACGATTTGAAAGACTGATTAAATGTGGCTTGTTGATTTTAAAGTATTTTTTGGCATGGCGTCTAGGCTTTTTCCGTATAGAGTATTGATATGGTTTGGTTTATTTTTTTTCTTCTTTTTGCTTATTTTTGTAATCTTTGGTAGATCCATGTATATGTTATGGTATTTGTTGCTACAATCTACATGTCAAGTTTTGAATTTCATTTCATTGTGTTTTTGTATTTCATATTTAGTTTTGACTTTTTTATTAGTTCTATTGAGTGCAACAATTATTTGGAATAAGTATGGGCTTTTGATGAGTGATGGTTTAAATAGTTATTTGTTTTCAGTTATGTTTGGTTGGTTGATTAGTTTTTTTTTTTTTTTTTTAAATCTCTGTTGTTTGTGTATTTTTCTGTACGAATTTTTGTGATGTTGTAGTTTTCAGAGACTCAATTTGAATATCTGTAACATCTAAATGTAGTTTGCCAACAAATTTATCTTAATTGTGTTTCATTGTGTTTGTGTTTTTTTTAATCTAAATGTAGTTTGCCAACAAATTTATCTTAAATGTGTTTCATTGTGTTTGCTTTTGTTTTTAGCAGGTTCAGATTGACTTGGATTTTTCCTTCTTTCTTTTTTCTTCTTAATTTCGACACCTTACGTGTGTATTTTCTGAGCTTTTCTTTTTGCGAAACGATCGGAAGGAAATCCAAGTCATGAATCTAGTGGTTCTCTTCATCCCCCTCCTTATTTATATTTTACTTCCTTATAAATAAGTGGTTTTTTGTTTTTGTTTTTTTTGTTATGCTAATTTTAACACTTTGCCATCGTCAGCAAAACCTCTAATGGAAGTTATGTTATTCAGGAACATGGCAATGAAGTTTCCAGACTAATTTTCAAGGTGTTGTAGGAATTGGATCCATAATGAAGGGTTAAAAGATTAATATGAGTAGACAGAAAGATCAGTGTTGTAAGTGAAGGTGCTGAATTTGTTGGACATGAATGGTTAGATCTTGTACGACATCAAGTTTGGGTTTTTTAATGGATCTAGTTGTTGACGCCTTTCTTTTTGAGATAACTTTCAAGATTTATTTTGGTAGCAAATTTTTGTGTTTATGAATTCTATTCATGAGTTAAAGTTTTGAGTCTTTTTAATTTCTCTTATTAAAAAATTCCTAATGAAGTCTTTCCATGTTCACGAATTAAAGGGATTCCAAAGTCATGAATCCAGTGCCTATACCCACCCCTCTTCATTCCCCTCCTTTTGTATATAGGTGGTCAGAAGAAGAAAAATACTATAGGTGCTAGGAGCCAAGTAGAAAATCAAGCCCCTCCTATGCCGACATCTGCAAATCACTTATTTCTATATGTGGCTCAATATGTTTACATTTCCCTATGACAGGAGGATCATTAACTCTTCCTTCACTACGTGTGGTAGATCCCACTCTCCCTTGATGTTTTTTTTACTTGCTGAATGGGTTCTTCTAATTGTTTTAATGTGTTTATCTTTCATCCAATTCTTGATTCATTAGTCAGTTCTTGAACGGCATATAGCAGGCATTATCACTTAATGGTGAAATAACTTTTCAAATGTATTACCCATTAAAGATCTAAATATGACTAGTTGTTTGTTTCTAATATTGTCCTGATGTGATTTATACAGGATATCAACCTAATCTGTCACTTTCCAATGTTGGAGATCAACGGAGAGTACAGTTGCCATCTGATATGAGGGGATTGACAACTCTTGAAGCATTCAATATTGTTGTTCAGCGAGCACAACTTCTAAGTGGTCATGCTACGTTTGTGATTTCTGTATTGTTTTATAAACATTTGTTGTGTGACTTGTAAATTGGAGTTATTATTATATTTTTATTTGACTATCAGTTGATCTCCTCATTAGTCAACCCCATGGTTTGATTTGATTTTGTTAACTTACTTTATTCTCCCTCCTAATGATTGCAGTGTTGTCCCATGATTTGAATTAATTTTGGTAGCAAATTTGTGTTTATGAATTTTCATCAAATTTTCTATACAGTTGTTGTTTTATTTGTTGATTTCAGCTCTTGATTTTGGTGTTGAGTTGTTAATCATTTTGGTGTTGTCATTCTTGTATGCTTGCTCACAACCCTATTTTTAATTGATTTCTTTGAAATCAAAGCCATCAAGGAAGTTGAGTCTGCATTGAAGAATACTTGGTGGACTTCTGTTAGTTACCTGATGGTTCTTTGGCTGATGGTTCTTTGGAGGTTTTCATTGAATGGACAGATTTGCTGTCATGTGAGATCATTTGCGAAGACTACAATGATCTCAACATACAATTCCCTTTACATTCCATCTTGAGGAAAAGGTGAAACAAAGGGGGGAGAAACAGTATTCCAATTCAATCATACAAATATACAGTTGTATACTTGTCGGGTTAATAAGTATACCTTGAGGACAAAGTGATAATGGACCCTTAGTCTTACAAGTATACACTTGTGGGGTTAGAAACAGGGGTGGGCAGCAATGGTTATCCAAGAGTTGCTAAACAGGGACAGGTAGAGGAATATAGTTGGAGGAGAAAAGGGAATTTCGGTCAGGTGGGACTCCAAAATAACATAAACTGTTGACTAATGCTATGACACAAAATACCTATCTAAAGAGGACACTTTCTGAACTGATTTAATTTGACTAATTAACAGTAGATAGGACTAATGCAATCTTATACATATGCATAATCCAGTGCATATATTGAGACCCCAAATGGGACTTAATAAAAAAAACCCTTGCATCATAAGCTGAAAATAGAATGCCTAACACCTACAAAACTCATCCATGAATAAAGCAAGGTCTTCCTAAGCACAATTGACAAATCTTAGTCGTATGAAACCAATAAACCATATAGAACTTATGTAGACGAATCTTAGTTGTATCATAACATACTTGTGGTCCCTCTCGGTCTTTCCGCAGATGGTCCAACACTTGGGCCTGTTTTCCCATTGGGATGCTGAAAGTACACAGAAAAAAATATATTTATAAACATCAATTATATGGGGAGAATAATGGAAAACTGACATATTAAAAAATTCCAAAAACACCCACACATAATCTAGGGTTGGCACCAATCTGAGGATACTTCAACTTAGTCCAGTCAAACACATAGTCAAACTGATAACCTGCACCAAGAAAACTATTAAGACAATCTAATGTAATAGAGAATTAAACTTAAAAACTACAACTATAGTGTGAATGATTTAACAATACAAGGCACTCTTAAAAGGTTGCCAACCATGAACTTGGTTATGAAAGCACTTCAGATCTACCTTCTCGGATGAACAAGTCATGGAAAAGTCTCTTCATATATGAATAATCTGGTTTGTCTACAAACCACAGGGATCGACAATAGTGGAAATATGATATAAACTCTGAATGAAATGATTTACAAAGAACCCGGAGAACATTATAAGCATTTCAAGCAAATTCAAATAGTCTGCATATATAATTTCAAAAAGACTCGCTCAATAAACAGGAAGATTAATGAAACTTTAGATCCCACAAATGTTCCCTTAGGTGCCAAAGAGTTGCAGGGAGAACAAGGGAATGAAGCAATTTTGAAGAATTTGAAATTGATAGAAAAATTAATTGAATTATAGTAAACTGAATTTTAACATACCCTCCGGGGGGGAAGAGAGGGAATGGACCCTGTGAAGTTGATTCAAGGGTGCAGAAATTCTGACAATGAAACTCACAATGGAGTTGCTGTAGTTGCTCAAAATCTTGCAGAATTTGAAACAATTGAAACTCTCGGACGGACGGTATCCGCCGAGCAAATCCGAGCGATCGGAATCCGGCGAATCCGACTACGGTCCGTAATAACCGCCTAAAAATCCGATTATTGATTGATAATTGCACTTTTACATTTTTTTAAATTTCTAATTTCCAACTCCATGGAGGCCGTCCGCTCTATTTAAAGAAAACCATCCGGAAAAAATTACGGATATACCGATCCGATAATCATTATCCGAATCCAATCCGGTTGCACAATGGTAATAAAATTTCGGATCGGATACCCTTAAAACTCATAATCGGCTATCCATTCGGCTAGTGCTGGAGCTGCTAAAACTCATAATGTATGCGGTTTTTGGGCTTATGGTCTTCTATTTGGCCAGCTGAACAGTTATGTATTTGGAAATTATATGTATTTCATTAATCATCAGTAACTTCTTCGAATTTCGGTCCTTTTTTGATTATTAACGTAAGTGGGTTTATGCTTGTTTTGTTTATTAGGTGTGTATGGGGTTATGGGAAGATTGGAAAGAAAGTATTTATGGCATTAATGGCATGCATCTTCCCACAAAATAGGTTCTCTTCGCAATTTGATGATTTCATATATTATTATTATATAGAAAACGCACATTATTATGTTGAGCAAAATAGGTTCTTCATAATTGAGTGATTTCATACATTATTTATTACATAGGAAGTAGTGAAAAGTCATTCTTATTATGATTTCATATATAATTAATTACATAAAAATATAAAAAATCCTTCTCATTATGATTGTATACATAATTAATGATAAATGTCATTTTAGTTCATACATGCTAATTTACCATTATAAACATAATTTACAATTAATGCAAAGAAATACAAAATTTTAATTATCTTAATTCAGAGGGATATTAGTAGAAAACTAAATGTAGACATCTCAATTTGAGTTCATGCTTTTATAATAATAGTATGATATGATATAGGTAAACAATTTCTTGTTATTTTTGTTAGAGTATATGATCGATGTGAACCATATTATAATCATTTAATACTCTTAAAGTTGGACTGTTGATTTTTTATCCATTTATAATCTTGGAACTTTTTTTCTTCCTTTTTTGTTAATATGAATTATTATGTATGATAAGTTGCTATGGATAATAATGATGAGATTTTTTTGAATGACGATAGTTTGTTGATGTCAAATTATTTTGAGTTGTGTTCATTATCAGTTGAAATAAAAGAAACTGATTGATGATGATTGTGATAACAGTGATGATGACATGGTCACATCAAGAATTTCAAAACAACCAATGCACACACATCAATTGACGGGTTATTCTATGATATTTGGGTTGCTTAGCTTTAATAAACATCTAAAAAGATTTCGAAGACTATTTCGGATGTCAAGAGAGCATTTTAATAGGTTGGTATGTGCATTAAGGAGAGAAACTTAATAAAAAAGATATATAAAGAATACCATGGTTGATAAACAATTGTCAATGACTATTTTCATCTTGGCTCACAATGTTAGAAATGATATTGTCTAAGAATGGTATCAGCATTTATTTGAAATAGTGAGCCATCAATTTCATATTGTATCGAAAACACTACAAACATTTGCAAAAGAGATGGTAGTACCACCCTCATTTGAAGAAACACCACCTGAAATTATATTTAATAAAAAGTATTATCTATTATTTGGCAATTGTATTGGGACAATAGATGCAATACATATAAATGCATCAATTTTAGTATCAAAGCAAGTATCATATAAATTTTGTAGAAACAATGAAGTCATCCAAAATATATATGTTATAAGTTCGTTTGACATTTGCTTCACTTGGGTTTGGGTTAGCTCGGAAGGAATTGAGTATGATAATCGAATATTATGAGAAGCCATCAACATTCCTCATCCACCACCAGGTAACAATTTCCTTTTACATCCACGAGCTACCAGGTGTAAAAATTTGCATTAAACTCTAATTGTTAATCGTAATTTTGTAGGAAACCGGTAGGACACGTAAATATTCCGAGTTACTATTTTTTGTGTAAAAGTATGTGGCATTGAACTCTAATTGTTAATCGTTATTTTGTAGGAAAATATTACCTTGTTGACTAAGGACACATAAATATTCCGGAGAAGAAGAAGAGAAGAAAGAGAGAGAGATAAAAGACCGACGACTATGCCGGAGAAGAAGAAGAAGAGAGAAAGGGTTACATGGCTCCTTCCAAGAATGTTTGTTATTATCAACAAGATTTTAAGCACAGACAACCTCAAGGGGTAGAAGAGCTATTTAATTTTACACATTCATCATTGAGAATAGTTATTGAGAGATCATTTGGAGTTATGAAGAAGTGTTTCTCCATCTTAAAGATGATGCCATCATATAGTTTTAAAACACAAGCATTGATTGTGATTGCATGTGTGACGATACACAATTTTATTAGAAAGCAAACGGCAGCAGATTAGCTTTTTGAAAAAGCAGAGATGGGAGAGTTTGATGATGAAGACAATAACACCGATAGTGATGATGTCAAAGTTATGAACATTGCAAATGTGGTAGGACGCAACAACAACAATGAGAAGCGTATCAAAAACAAATTGCGAACCAAATCAAGGATGCCTATGAGGATTGATGATTAGTTTATATATTTGGGTTATGCATCAAATAATTTTTATTTTTACTTGGTATGACATTTGATTGGTGGACCTATAAGTTTGGTACTTTATGTGTTAATTGAGATTAAACCTATAAGAACTATAATGAATGACTTACAATTGAGGGTAGGATAAGATTTATATATATATAATATTCCGATACAAGTTTTAAAATAAAAAAAAAATTATAAATTGGTAGTGCCAAACGTACTTTTTTGTGAAAAAAACGATTTTACTAGTTAGTTACCAAATGATTTTTATATTTTGATAAAAAAAGAGTTTTAGGATTGATTTTTTGAAAATATGTAAAAATCAAAAATGAAAAATGATGCCAAACATAGCCTATGCTATGAAGAGGCCAATGCTAAGCTCTCATGATCAATGGACTTTCTTTCAGCCGAATGAAAATTACATTGGTGCACCATTACCATTAAAAATAATAGGATCAAGTGATGATTCAACATCTACCATGTTATTTTAGTTCTCCTATTGCTCTTCATTAACCTCAAACTCGCCTCGTTTGACTTTATGGAAAAGGAAAGAACATAAAAAAGAATGAAAAATGAGGAGGGAAAACCATTGCATCTTGAATGTGTGGGTTGCAACAACAGATTTTTGGGTAATTTTTATTCTTTTTGTCATTTATAACAAAATTAATAGGGAAATTTATGTCTTCTTCTATTTAAAACTAACAGGGTTAACTATAAGAGGCATTTGCAATTGAAAATATTTCAATATGCATAAATGCAATAGTTTACAAACCAAGGGGTGTGTACAGTCCTCCCCCCTGAGGCAATTTGGTTGTCTTCTTTGAGACCCCAACGACATGTTCATAGCAGCCAAATGCACTAGTAGTGGTTCCCTGTCCTTTGCTGCCACCATGGACAAAATTCAAAACTCAAATAAAATCACACAAAACACCACATCGAGATGGGGTTGAATCTAAGAAGAAGTGAAGAAGACGAAGAAGAAAAATGAAAGGGGCTCACCTTGGCTTTAACATAGACACACACATGCACACACTTAGTCACTGCCACTACAATACAAGGCATCATCGATGACAATTCTGACTTTTAATTCACGGCGGTTTTTAGAAAACTGAGTCTCTAATAGGGTGGAATATAACAATTGGGTGCGGACCCAAGACCTCCCCGAGGGAAACTAGGTTTTTAACCGCTCTACTAATCCACCATTGGTTCATGTTGTATTTTGCTTGACTCTAATCAGTGTTTTGATGGTGCTGCTTATATAGGATTTTGCATTTTGCCACCTTGAAGAATAATGGCTTGTATAAAACCAAAACCAAAAGCAAAACCATGAGCCAACAGGTAGGTCGAAACCAAAAAAGCAGAAGAGAAGCTCACTAGCTACTCATAAGCTTTTCTTAGGGCTTGTTTGGTTACATGAGAGTCTGGAAATTTTAAATATCTAGAGATTTCGAATCTATAGAATTCAAATCTATGGAGTCATAATTTATAAAATTAAATGTTTTGTTATGGAATGAAATTTGTGGATTCATCTTAAAAATCTATTTGATCGACGTGATTTTTGTAAATGTGCAAATGTATAACTTTTTTGAAATCCCTGGATTTCACCCCTTACCCATAAATCTACAGATTCACGTTTTTAGTGTAAAAAGGTGAATCTCTAGATTTCATGAATCTAGAGATTTTTACAACCAAACGGATATAATTCTCAGATTCATGAATCCAGAGATTTCAAATCTCTGGATTCATGTAACCAAACAGGCCCTTAGAAACTGGAAAAAGGGTTTGGATTGTTAAGTGGGCAATTGATGAAAGTAGGGTGAGGGGATAGATAGTAAAGAAAAAGAGAAAAATGAGGAAAAATTAGAATAATTACCTTATAGTTTCTATATAAAGTCCCACTATTTTGGGACTTTTTAATTTAGGAGTGGGGAAATATGGGTTTCACATTCATTCTTCCACCAATCTTGCCAAAGTTTGGTGGGGGTGGCCCTAATTCATTGTAAACTCTTAGGTTGAGGCTTTTCTCCAGAGTTGCAATTGAATAAAATTCGCTGCATTTCATCAAAAAAAAAAAAAAAATTAGAATTAACTTTTAAAATTTCATTAGAAATAGTACATTTTTCTCTTCATCTGAAAAAAAAAAGAGTACACTTTCCCCTTCCCCCTTTGTTCATCCCATTTCATTCCATCAAACAAAAGGTTATGAATTAAATCTTTCAAACTTTTATATTTTGTTTTCTATCTTTGTTGTAATCACAAATTGATAGAATAATTTTAGGAAAGATAATATTGCTATAATCACAAATTAATAATAATAGTAAGAAAGACAATATCTTAAAATAGGAAAGTAATTTTCTTTTCATTTATGAAATGAATAATTTAATGATATGATTCAATCTTCATAAACAATTCCATAAAAAATGATCACTTATGAATTAAGGAATCTCTAGTAACTTTTTCATGGATTTGAATCCCTGTGAAGGCTTCTATCACCATGGTTGTAATTATTGTTGTTAGGTCAGCTGTATTAGGTGACACATATGATATGTTTTACATTTTATCGATAGTTAGTCCCCCAACCAAAAAAAAAGTCAGGTTAAAATGTTAAAAAAGAAAAAATCCACCTTTAAAGAGAAATAAAAGCAAACTCATTTGATATTTATGATTCCAACCAATGCCATCATACTTGGCTCCTCTCCTTGGAAGAAATGGTTTTGAATTTCCTCCACCCTGATGCATGATACACTCATTAACTTTCCCCTCTCACAGTCACAGCCCAACCCGGGCTCAGCTGTGTCATGTGAACTATGAGAGGAAAAGTTTGGTGGAAAGGATCTGGACTCGAAAGAAATCTTCTAATGAGTGTCCTTAGGATTCAATCACATGTAATATATAATTATAATCTAAATGTTATAATATTCTTAACCAAAGGTTTGCCCTTGGATTAAAATTTATTACATATGGTTGAAGTCTATTAATGCATTGACACAGCCCTCCAAGGAGAGGATCTAAAACCCCACCAATAGCTTGTTTCTATTTTATGGTCCAATTTCAGTTTAATTCGAGATATAAAATCTAGAAATTAAAACCCAAAAAAAGCTTGGTTTAGTTTTATTGGCTTACAAATATTTTCTGTCTACTACATTTGAACAGTAAAAACAGATAATGGAACCCTTACAATGTGATTCAAATTTCCAACTAAAACAATCTCACCAAAGCTAAAGGAGTTCATCACTTGTGTCACATTGAGTATAACAGCCAAGTCTTGTGTTCCTTGTGGATATACTGTAAACTGAGGTGGAAACAGACTAACTTCAACCCCACTTGGTTGGAGAACAGCATATGAATATGTCTCTGGTTTACTGGCTACATTCTTCACCGTTCGTCGCACTACTTGAGATGTGTTCAGCCTTGAAATTGTTATTGAAGGGAGATTAAGATCAGATGGATGGGTAAGAGAGAAACTGCAAGCTCTCCCAGTTATAGCTTTAATGGTTGATGGGTTTGAATTGGGTAATGAGCACAAAAACTCCACATTGTCTTCAAATCCTGCTTACCCATTCAGAGACAAAATTTATGATTAGATAACTTCATTCTTGGATAGAAACCAATCTACTAAAACAGATTTATGTGGCTGCAAAGTAAATTCAGTACCTAATGGGAAAACTAAGCCAGGATCAACAGCACGCTTTGGGTTTATCAGGCCAGCCCCAGAATCAAAAGGGGTGGAAGGAGATAAGCCAGTGAGATTAACTCCTTCCGCCATGATAGTTTGTCCATAGTTATCATATCGAGATGCAGTGGTGGAGATTGCAGAAGCTATCATGGAAGGAGTCCATGAAGGATTTTGTTGTTTAATAAGTGTTGCAACTCCAGATACATGAGGTGTTGCCATGCTAGTTCCAGATATCATCGCAAAATCATTCCCTACGTTTGCCAAACAAACCAAGTTAATTAGTTATTTCCTAACTTGAATGATTAGAAACCTTAAAGCATTGGTAGATTACCACTTAGAAGGGGATTGTTGACGCTCATAGGGCTCCAAGCTGCCCATACAAGATTGCCTGGAGCTAGAATATTAGGCTTGAGTACATCTGCTAGGGTTTCTTGAGTGTTGTCGATGAAATCTGGTCCTCTTGAAGAGAATCTGCTAACAGTAGGTGCTCTTCCTTGGAAAGAAGCAACTCTTCCCTCTCCAATTGCTGCTCTTCCATTAAATTCAGTGGCGCCTCCACTCAAATCTCTGCTCGTCCACTGCTCGTAGTACTGCAATAGATTCTAAAACAACCAAGCAAATGAAATAAGTCATTATAACGTATGGGTTCATATGCAATGATGATGGGATGAAGTTCAATTGGAAATAATTTCTACATTTGGTGCAAGTTTGGCCCTGAAGGCCAGAACCCAACTTGACCTAGTTTGCAATCCTAATCTCCATTATATATACATGACATACATTGAGTTAGGGTTGCAATTATGATCAATGTTCTATTGATCCTTTGAAAAGCTAGCTATCAACATTGAGTTTCAAACTGCCTTTTCAATGTAATAAGCACTATATATGAGGGTTAAAATCACTAGCAGATGTGAAGTGTAATAAGATACATACCTGCGCTTCATCTACTTCTTGGATCATAATACCAGGAACAGCATAGGAAAGTGGTGGTACTATAAAATCACCATAAAGAGGATTTGCAGTGAGAACAAAACCCATGAATCCTAACTTAGTTGCAGTATCGACGATAGCATCAAGAGTGGATGTTCTATCGTTGAACCCAGTTGAGAAGTTGCAGATGACAATACTGCCAAGCACCAATTTAGGATCCAATGCTTCTGGGTGTTGACACTCTTCAACATATTGTGGTGTTTTGGGGAAGGTTCCAGTTCCCATCATTGCATCTTTCGCTTGCACCAACCTATACTGTAATGACTCATTTCCATACGATGGCCCTGATTAAGCCAAAATCATTAGCAGCTGAGAATTTGAATACAGAACAAAAGAAAGCTACAGATTAGCATAAATGAATTACCAGTTAGACCAACACCATTGATGCTTCGACCATCACCAAGAACCAGTTTACTGGTGTAACTCCTGTCTGTGTTGCCAGCAGCAACACTCATCACCCATGGACTGATAGATATGACAGAAGCTGGAGTTGGGCCTCCATTCCCTGCGGCTTGCACCACGAAAACACCAGCTCTCTGTGCAAGCAACATGGTGATCTCGAATACATTTAAGAACATTGGAAATTCTGGCGGAAATGATGATGGCCCAATGGAGAGTGATAAGATATCCACTTGATCTTGAACTGCCTGTTGATTAACATTTTGCCACCATTTCATTATTAACCGTCATGAAACAAATCCATTTCTAAGTTGCTTTTTGCATACAAGCATCCTAGAAGTCATTTTTTTGTACTTTTTTGGCAAATCAGGGTTTCATAATTAGAATAGTGGAAGCTCTAATTAAGGGTGCAAGTTTGATCTGATGGTTTTAACTTGTTTTGATCCACTTTGACTTCAAATAAGGTTTGGGTTCAAAATTTCAACCCTAAAGGAGTAACACAATATTCGAACCGTGAATTAGAGCCAGAATTGAATCAAGATTGAGAATTCAAACCATCTTGCCCTAGTCTGGTCCATATAGGACTATAATACCAAATTATGAATTGGTTAACTGTCATGGTCAGAGCTAATTTATCAAATTATGAATTGTTTAACTGTTAAAGATCATGATTAGGATATTCAAATCATGATTTATGGAAAGCCAAACCCAATCTTACCCTACTAAAAACATACAATCTAATTGATTGCCTACCATTTGTAAAATATATGAAGCTTCTTTTTTTTCTTTTTCTTTTTCCTATTGTTATTCAAATCTGAATCATCTATCCTTTACGCCCTCGCCACCACATATTCAGAAGAGGGTGCACCTTTAAGTAATGAAGCATCAAAATAAAAGATATTTGATGTTTCTTTTTTACTTTGGTAAAGCTTTTAGGTTGTTAATTACAAACATTAAAGAACTTACCTGATCAATTGCAGCAACCACATCTGTCATAGTCCCTGCGCTAGGGAATATTGCCTTGTACATTGCAATGCTGGCAAACAAAAATACAAAATAAAAAAACAAATATAGCAAAATTTCATGATCAAACTATACAAGCTCATTCAATTGGATGTGTGATGATACCGTGCACTTGGTGCCATCCCACTGGCATTCCCATAAGAAAAGCCATTAACGACCACTGGAACTCCAAAATTCCCTGCTGCAGTTGATGCCACATGACTGAAAAGAGCATTTGATTTCATGTGAGAAAAATATTAGGGTTCAAACTCATATAAAACCAACCTTAAATGAGATAGAGCTCAATCAATAGGCCCACCTTCCATGACCATTTGCATCAAATGGCGAGAGGAAATCGATTGAAGAGTTCAACTGAGTGACAGATTGAGCTCCTGCTGAGAAGTACCTTGCAGAGACTATCTTACCGTTGCATGCAAATGATGGGAACCGAGGACCAGTCTCACAGGTACCAGAAAATCTGGGAGGTCTTGAAGCGTTTAGATGTGAAGGATCATAAGCAAAGCTTGGGTGCAAAGGATAAATTCCTGTGTCAACAAATCCAATTACAAGTCCTTCACCAGCATGTCGTTCTCCTCCTACTTGAGTCCACACTGATGATGGTAACTCTAAGAACTGAGGTGTGTATGTAGTCAGCAACTTAGCTCCTCTATCTTCCTCTACGAACGTTACTCCTGCTGCCGATTCCAGTTTTTTAACCTGAACAAAATAAGAGATTCACGTATTACACTTGATCAAGAATAAAACAAAATATGGGTTGAAGTCAGTATTGTGGGTGAGATTACCTGAGCAGGAGTTGTGTGGATGGCAAAGCCATTGATGATGTGTTTGAAGCTGTAGAGCTTTCTGTAGCTCCCTGGTTCTATAGTGTTCTGTAGAAGTTGATCATGAGAATCCACCAAATGCTTTGCATAAGACCTGTAAGCTTCACTGATACCATTCAAGCATCAAGAAAGCCACCATCAGAGCTTGCACTAAATGGGTAGCCATGAAAGAAAATGTATAAAATCCTGCTAAGACCTGAGTAGTTTATTTACCTGTTGGGATCATGCCTGTCTGCCTCACTAAGTCCTGCAACATGATGGAATGCTATTGGGTCTCCTTCCATCAACACCAGATAGATGGCTCGCTTCTCTGGATAGGCTACAGAAACAATAATAGATAACAGAAGAATGATGAACCTGCACCTTGACAAAACTGATACTTCCATGGCTAAAGATGATAGATGAATTCTTTTAGTTTCTGTTTTCCTCATCAGGAGATTTATAGATCAGAGAAAGCCATTCAAAATACTAGCATAATCAATGTGAGTAAAGCTGGAGAATATCAGTAATTTCTGGGATTAATAATCACAGTATCAGTGTGAACAAAACTCGGACTTGTTCATTCTTCCAATACTATTAAGATCCATTATTTGTGACACCTTTGTGCGGGTTCATATCAGCTTAATTAAGAACTAAGGAATCTCTCCTACAGTTGCAGTTACAAGGAATAACCCTTAAAAGATGACATTTAATGCACAAGACTCCTGCCATTGCAGGTTTTGGGGAGGTGATAATGCATGCAGTTTTATTTAAAGTTCACATAGAAATCGTTTTTAGAATTAAACCCATGATAACTTAAAAACAACCACACAACCTTCACTATTATAACCAAGGCTTACATTTATAATTTGGGCTATTTAAGTTTCCATCGTTTTTGTGGTAAAACTCTAAAGGGCTAGTGCCAAAAGCAAGCATTGCAGATTCTTTTTCGCTTGCCCAAAAATGAAAGGATCTTTTTCGCCCTAAAAAAAAAGGATCTCCTTCCCGTCTTCTGCATGGAGAGCATGTGAGTGAAATCACAAGAAGATCATGCATGGTTCTAGACCAAAACCCAGATTTTGATGGTTTACATATGAAAATTAAAGTCGTTATTTCCTGGTTTTTCAGCCACCGGATGAAGATCATGTAGACTATTTAAATCTACATCATTGGATTTCAGACATACACATGAAATCTGAAGGTGTGAATTTAAATAATCTATGTGCCCTTCATCCAGTGGCCGAAAGGACAAGAAGCACTAGCTTTTGGATGTAGGTAATCTAAATCCCCAGAACCCAATGGGAAAGCACTTGTATAATGTGCCGGTTTTGAATATGAAATGCGCTTCCCTAGAGGAATATAAACCTCAAAAACACAGAATTAAACAGAAGAATGATGCTAGAAACTTAAAATATCAGTTCTTGTTCAGAAGAACACAAAAAAACAAAAAGAAGGAATAATCAACTAATAAAAGACTTACTTTATTTTGAGAAGATGCCTTTCACCCAGTATGTTATAATAAATTGACATGGCTGGGTAATTGATCCTATATTTTATATATGCAATAGTATTACAACATGACTTACATGCATGGAATGGAATTGCTTGCATCAAGCAAACTAAAGGGTTTCATAAGGTAGCAATGAACAGCGTCTGCATTATAATAAATAGATATTTTTTGGAAAAATGAACTTAAAGAGGGAAAAACAATGGAGGGTGGAACATCTGCATGTATGCATTTAGAACCGAGGCATCCGGATTAGTTTACGTGCATCTCAATTAATCCTCAGGGTTGAACAGTTTATATTTAGAGAAGAAGCCTCAGCCAAAGAAATTCAAACTCTTGACCTTTTATTTAGTATCCATCTTCACCAACTGAGAGTTGAATGGACCTTCTTACTATTTTCCTTGCACACAGTGCATGCAATTAAGTTATGTTAACTTCTTTCATAAATGGTTAATCCGCATCTCCCTTGATCATTCAACTACCAATGTAACTTAATTCTCACTTCACCCACAACGACGTGTGGAAGGCCCTTAAATTGAATTGAAAAATGTAGTCATGAACATTCAACAAATGGAGGTAAGAAGTCAGTAACAGGACATTAGTACATAAAAATATAGTGCTCAGACTCCAATTTCCCTCTGGTGACTGGAGGCTTTAAAAGGTAGAGACAAGAGAGAAGCTCCAGCTCCAATGAACATCCTCTTGCTTGACATCTCCAGTAACAGGAGAAGAGCTACAATTGAAACTCTAACTGGAGCAGAGGCCTCATTTCAGTGGATCATGAAGTGGCCCTGCACCAAGATATACATTCCAGTGCTTTCATATACAATGCTGAAAAGATTGTAATTGTTCTTCTACCTGCAAGCTATTTTTTATACTAAAGGTGCACATATAAAAATGCATGAAGATCATTAAGAAAATGTACCCTTTCCTAACAGTTAGTTTCATACTTTCATGAGTTCATCAAAGAACAGGTACTTAACAGGAACCTGGCATTTTTTGCAAAGTTTTTACACATGACATACAAGAGCCACTATCCAAGTCCACCAGGCGGGGAAACACATTCATATATATGAAGTTAAAGCACATAAATTAACAAAACACCTAATTTGTGCAATCATGGTACGTTCTCTGCACTGTACACTTCCACGTGACATAAAAAACATAGAGCTCACATGCTACGGGTTCCTCCTCTCCTTATCAACCAGTCATCTCTTCCGACGCTTTGGCTCCGCCTGGAACATTAAACCACACCAAAAAAATAAACAAAAATAAAATTAACACAGCCTACAAGAAATCACTACCAAGTCAGGCATGTAATCTGAAAAAAAACAGTTGGATTCACTTTTCAAACAGGTGAGCTACAAAGGCACCCTTGTGGTCTTCACTAAAACACTATCATAAGGGAGATTATTTAAACCCACATGATATATCTAAATTATTTATCTTACATTCAGAAACAATGATCCCTTTTCATCTTTCAAGCATTTGGGTGAGCAAGATTGGACTAAAAACGTACTTCAGATCTCCTTCATCTTTTCTCTTCTTCTTCCTAATTTTATTTTAATTTTTTTCTGGGGAAGTGGAAGGGAAGAAAGGTAAAGGAAGGGGGGAAGGTAACCTGCAGGATTCAGACCTGAGAACTCCAGGTGAGTGCAGCTTAATTCACTACAGAAACAAACATTTTAATACACCATAAAATATATTCAGACCTTTCTCATCTTTCCTTTTCTACTTCCTCATTCGGGACCTCCTGGTGAATGTAGCTTAATGCCCTACCCCCCCCCCCCCCGGCAGGGGGAATCAGACAACATTTTCACTATAGCACACAGAAAAATTCCGAAGATTATCATGCAAGACAAAACTAGTTGCATAATGCAGAATTTAATGATGGTTTATTCATTACTACTACTCAAGATATCAGAATGTAAAGATTTATTAGATAAGGGTAAGGTAATGATGCATCTTAAAATTTGACAATGTTCAAGATAGGCTGATATTCTTCAAGTTTGACTCAACATGTCTAAGACAACGTTATGACAGTGAGTCCAACACAAACTTAAATAAGATTCAGCAAATATAATGGATCGTTGCTTTCCCTGCTGGTAGGTGTTCAATGTATATGCAATTGATTAGGAAGCAAAATCCCTCCCAAGTACAAGAACACCTTCCTGTCTCATGGAGACAGAGGTCAGATGACTTGATTGTGGTCATCTTGGCTAGAAGGTGAGAACTCACTGTATTTGGGTGATCTTTCAACTATTTAATAATCTTTGTGGGTTCCTATAAGGCTTTCACCTTCACTATTGTTTCTTGTTGTATTATTAGTGGTTTGCTGCTATATCTTCTTTTTTCTCAATACAATTTCTTTGTTACTTATCATAATGTTTGAAAAGAAAGAAAGAAAAAAAAAGAAGACAGCATAGTATGGTATACATAAGCAACCAATGTGAACAATAGGAATGGTATGACATACTGGATTGATCATATATAGGATTGCTCACATCGATTTCCCATGACAGGAAGGTTTCATTCATATGAAATTCTAGAGAATCCTTACCTCCCAATGCAATTCTAGACAGGTTTATATGATTCCTTCAATTTCCCATATTCGAGGATGTCAAAAGTATATGGGATTATCTGATCTCTCATCCTTGATCCAGTTTAAATATATCCAACTTCTTTCCACTAGCATTATTTATTTCTTTCTTTTTTTAAAGTAAAATGATGACCACACAGTTCCTTTCTAAAGTCTAATACAGTGGCACATGGATCTCGTAGCATTCAGACTCTCACTCACTTGATCAGTTTTTCATATTTAAAGGAATAAGTATGGCACTGGCAGCCATGTCTTTTTTATCCATCATCCTATGAGACAATCATGTTATATGTTATTACCTTCACTATGAGTGAGAACATTGATCATAATGTTATAGAATCAATTGAAATAATAAGCTGAAGCAGAAATCTCCAAACCCCCACTAGGCATTGCAAGAAAATCATTTGCTTTCTCAATTCAAAAATAATTTATCCACCCTAAAGGGCTGTCTTATGTGCTTGTAATAATAAAATCTTCATTGCATGAGCAAACGAAGGAAGAATATAATACAACAAAAATAAGGAGGGAGCAAAGAACAGGAAAATCATAAAACAGAATATCTAATCTTGCATCACCCTGGCTCACTTAAGCAATAATCATGACATTGAATGATTCTTATCAGCTATGGCACACTGATCTCATCAGATTTATGAGGGACCAGTATATATTTGTTGACAACAGGATGTCAGTTTTACATATCACAACAATTACAAAAACAATGTTAATCACACAAGCATTGCAACAGTTGTGTCAGTTTTTCCAGCATTCTTCCTTATTACGAACCATTGCTTGGTTAGTGCATGAACTATAAAATAACTTGTGATAAAAACTATGCAATGTTCTTCCAGCCACCTTCCTGTCTTTTCAGCAGCTCCAAATTTCACAAATTTCTTATGCAGAACACCCAGAAATCCCAACTCATCCAGTAGATCTTTCAAATTTGTGAATGTTTAATTTTATTGAATATCTTATAATTCCTATTCATTTTAAGTTCATATTCCCACTCTAGTGATACAGGATGCCACCAATCCAACACATTCCTAGTCTGTCTCACTGTACAAGAGCCTTGAGTTTAGCAAGCAGTTGAAATTTATGGTAAATGTATATCCATGTTCATATAGTTTGGTACATTGATAGGCATGTTGTGAGGCAAGCCAAGACACACACACACACACAACCCCAAAAAGAAAAATGAAAAGAAAAGAAACACATGCAGAAACAAAAACCTTCTGTTCCAGGGACAAGCAATTTGTATCTAAGAGATTGAATAGTAGTAGCTACATGGGTCGCCACCCTTTTTCCAACAAATGCCTATGAATCAATGGACTTACTATGAATATCACTAAAGCAGAACACGTTAGTTTGATTTTAGTAAACTTAGGAGCAGCACAAGAAGTTGAGATTGAGATAACTCAAGGTACTACAGTTATCTTTATCCTTCAGTTACCCATAAGGAGCTTGGGATCAACTATGAAGTATTCTTGATTAATATTTGCCAGGACAAAATTACACAAGATTGGTTTGAGACAACCCCTGCCTTATGGAGCAGAACATAGGGGTACCTAAAATCAACACATAAACAAGCACACCTGAGATGCAACAAGAATATGCAAGATAGAATTAGAAATTATTGCACCTTAAGAAATCTAAAGGTTGCATACTAGCATTCATAGGGTACACAATGAGAGAAAATTGAGAGGAATGACTTGGTCATTTATATTTAAGACTTTAACAACCAAAATGCAAGTGGAAGTTGCTAAAAAGGGCAAAAAGAAACATTACTTCAATGTAGTGAGAGAAAAACATAATAAATGAAGAACAATCCCCAATTTTTTAAGAACATGTAATAACATATAACATCTGCACTAAGTTATTTAAAACCTTAGAAGCTTTTCCCCCATTTCACCATCTCTGATGGTTATGTATCACATTTCATCTTCTGTGAAATTCCATGATTTATTCATCATTTCAATAGTCTACCATTTCCATGAGGACCAAAGCTCAGAACACCACAAAAAACAAAAATGTACAACTATGAATCAATTAGGAAGCAGTACACGGACATCCAACACTTGAAATGCAAAAAGTCAAAAACCTGAATCAAACTCCACTCATCATTTGACCACATGAAATAGAACCTTCTTGGAAGGAAACCATTAAAGCCAAATTCCTACAATTTTCACTAGGATGGTAATTTTTCCAAATTACAAATTTCTCTTAGAAGGATAGGCTTGTAATCTGATGTAAATTTATTTAACTGCTTCTTAAATGATAACCAGAAGTTTCTGTCTGAACCAAGTAAAATTGTCCACTCTTTACAAAGGATACCCATGGCTTCAATATATTAATATTTAGCACAGAAATGAGGAATAAGGAGCAATAAAACTGAATTCCATATGGATGACAATTTCTCTTAACTAGAATTAAAAACAAAATATATATTTTAAATATTTGAAATAATCTTCCGAGTCCAACATCTATCTCAATCATTCAGGAAAAAACAAAGATATGCCTCCTAATATAGGACAAAGATAAACAATAAATCCGATTTCTCAATGTTATATTCGTAAAAAACAAAGAACTGAGAATATTAAATAAAAACAACAGACAACAAAATCCAAGAAATGACAGGACTAAGAAGTGTCACGGAGCACATGATACACTTTCATCTACAAGAAGTAGCCAAGAGTTTGATAAGCTTCACATGAAGGAGCTAAACGAGATGTCAGTCTGAAGGTCACTAATAACTAAGACAACAGTGCATGGACTCAAACCAATTAGCCAAAATTTGCACAACCAAATGCATGAGCATCCCACTTAACCAATCAAGTGGTTTTGGTCCTTTTGATATACCCAACAAAGCATGGAATTAGTTTTTAATGATTGGTGGCAATACACTATAAGAAGTTGATCAACACCATCATTTTGTGTAGGGCTTAATATTACGATGTCAAAACTTCTCCGTTTTGCATCATTTTGGAGCCATTGGAGAGATAAACTATTGGGTTACCCATCCAACAATACCAAGGGTTTGAAGTTCTCATTTATATAAACGAGGTATGACAAATTACTGATGGACAACTGATCCACATTGAAGTTTCTGAGTTACTGTGATTACATTCATATTTTCAGCTTCCTCTTAAGTGCCTATATAGGTGTCATAAAGATGTGTTGTTCAGTTGGTTTAGAAGTCTTAAAGAGTCAATTTAGTCTCTATAGATGGGCTGCATTTGAATACCATTTTTTCAGGATTTAGAGATGAACTTGGCTTTTAGAAGTAGTGTTTGCTGCCACAAATGTTCAAATGTGAATGCAGCTTTTGTATTTTCATAATACCTTCTTTCTAGTTCTTATTGTCATTCCTCAAAAGTAATACTGATTCATGGGTTCTTTTCACATTGCAATAACAGTATGTCATATATTTTTCCTCTGTTCTCTTCAATTTCTAAAAGCTTATCCTACCCTACCTCACCATCTTTCCTAATCAATCGATTATATAATCCCAAAATCCCAAGGCTGTGCTGCACCAAGTAAAGGTCAACCTTCTATTTTTCTCTGACCATGCTAGTATACTTTCATCCCACCAAAGAAACTTCCAATTGATGGATGACCTAACATAACAACAACAACAACAACATCAACAGCATTGACATTTGACACAACTTAACAGGGTCAGCTATGTGGATCCTAGATCAATCAGTAGCAAAGAAATAAAGATTTAAAGGGGGTGGGGCATACAACATCACCACAAACTCTATGGCATTGACTATAGTGATGCACTGCTGTAGAAAATGGATGACCTACTACTACCATATATATGTTGAAGGCAGCTAACGCACACAAAGACACATGAAAGTCTCTCAGCATAAATTGCTGGGATAAGGCTGCGCAGGAAATTGCCCCCCATGGACCCTGATTGTGCAGAAACCTTCAGCACCAGGTTTGCCCTTTCTATATATAGCTGCCTTTAACCACCAAATAAAATATCACTAACTTCTGAAAGGACTATATAGGAGCCATGGCCAAATAAAAACTGTACGGCAAGAAGATGATTACAGCAAACATAACTGCAATGCTTAGGAAGAGCAACTCTCAGAACAAAACTCATGATCTCAAGCCTACCATATGCATGCCAAAATCGAAAACAAATCATGCATAACAAACAGTTCAATTCTTTCAGACCTTTGTGTGTCCATCATACTGCAGCTTTGATAACCGTGCACACATATGTAATTGTCGTATCAAACTTAACAATTAATAGTACCATAAAAGCTTCTTCAATTATGTGATGGGTGTAAAAGAGTATTTACCTTGGGCTCAACAGGTGGTGAAACAGGAAACTTGTTTGGGGATCTCTTGGCATCGTCATCAGATGAGCAATCAGGACACATGAAGTGTTCTAAATCCTTAGTCTGTTCTATGGTCATACCCATACAAGAAGGATGGAACCTGCTCAGATAAATTTCAAAGCAAAGAAGAATCAAAATGCAAATTGATTTGTAAGTAACATACAAATGAACACAAGATTGCGCTCATAAAGGAAGATCACCTTCAATTAAGAAGAAAACAGAAAAATAAAGAATAAAAAGTAAGCAAAACAATATTTTGACCAGTCATATCTGAGACTGCCAAAATTATAGATTAAAACCCAGATAAGGCAGGAGAACAAACCAAGATCAGTCACCAGGGAAATCAGAACCACTAATTGCTCAACCCAAAAGAGCACACTGAACCAAAATATTGAATAAAATGGCAATTATGTGGCCCTAAATTGTGTAAACACCTTCTCATTACTTATTAAACCAATTGAAAAGTATAGTAAGATCAGAAAACAAAATGTGTACTTTCATTTCCTATTGACTCTCATATAGAAAATCTACATATCAATCATTAGTGAACCTTGAATGAGATTCAAAGCAAAGGCAGCAGAGAGCACGCCCAGCCACTTAAAAATATTTGATCAATTGGGCCAGTCTTGCCTTTGGACACATCCATGAAACTTAACAGGTTTAAACAACAATTTGCTAAGACTCCTACAGGTTTAGGTGGGATCAGGTGAAGCACCATTGTTTTATACAGTTACTTGATCCAGACCCAGCTTTACTCATATCAGAACACACCATTTGAAACAGCTATCATGGGGCTCTAGTTAACCTTTACACTGCCATTACTACCTGACCCGCACCAAAAAAAATGGGGAATGAAACTCATCGATCATAGCATTTGCCAATTGCAAGAACAACTTAGAAAACCCAACAGAAATCAAGTTTACATCGGCTTTCAGTGGAAAGGACTTCAGAAACACAGTAAATATAGCCTCTATAACTTTTAAAATAGAATAACACAAACAAAAAGCCTAGCAACAAAGTGAGAGACCTGTCAGAGAGATACTAGAAAAACCCTATAATACAAAAGTCAGAGGAGATGAGGAAACCATGTTTGAAGTTCTAACATGAAAGATATCACTTTGGTTATATCAGTTCAGTAGTCTGAATGTTCATTGAGTATCGAACATTCGTTTCAGTCTTGTTATCCTAATTTTGATTGAAGTGGGCAACCAGGTTGACAGAGATTGTCCTTCTGATCAACAAGGTGGAACTCAACAGCTGACACAAACAGAGATGGTTAATTGGGTTTCTAAGCAGCAATATTTGGATCAAATAAATGATATTCTAAGGTCTTGCTTTAAATATACTAGCTCAAAATGAACTGCTCATATAAGCTTTACCAGGTAAGTGCATCCAGCTGAAGAGATGAAAATTTATACCAGCTGTGTTTTTGTTTTACCTTTCAAGGAGGCAATCGAAACAAAAGTGCACTTCATTGGATGAAAATGTAGAAATGCACATTGGATATAACCTCACTTCATCTATTTCCTTTTTATAGCTACAAGTGGTTGAATAATCCCATAGATCCATGTTGACCCCCAACCGCATAGACCACGCCATACCAAATTTGAAGGAGAACCAGTCAACTTTCTTGGTTTCACCAAAAGCAGTGAAAAGCACTAAATACACTTGTGTGAGTGGCTCCAACGGTATGAGAAGTTGAATTCAGGACCAAACACTTCCCTTTGCGAAGATCCCTTGCCAAAATGATTGCCCTCTTGGGGTTTACACTTTATGGGAGAGTAAAGTGTAAATTGCAAAACTATGCTGATCCATGCCAGGCATGCTGTAGTTAGTAAAATTTTCAAATCAAAAGCAAGACCATTCCATTTGCACTCAAGAAATGGGAAGTGACAAACATGAAAAAAATTAACTTGAATACATGAAGAATAATTTCAGAGATTTCTGCATATTTATATTAAAAAAATATATTGTTAAAATAAAGTTTAAGGTTCCTACAGTAACTTATCTGCTAAGGACTCTGATACTAGACTAATTAAGAACTTCTAAAGCCCAAACATTCTGTATGACTTTTAAATAATAGGGGCCCCACAACCTACCAAAAGTAGATTCTTCAGCATCTAATTAAAAACATTTACACCTAATTGGTCCAACTATTAAATAAATTTCTGTGTAAAGCCCTTTAGAGCTAATTTGGGGTGCATTAACTTAATCCAGTACATAACTAACATCAAAGCCCCTGCTCAATAGATATCAACATATAAAAATTGGACTGGCAATACCCCTTCTCCACTGAAGTTTTTAAGTCAAGAACTTGTTCTGCATTTTTGTTTTTATCCCTTTTTTCATTCAGTCAAGTGTAATCTCTTATAAGATCTTCCAGTATGGTGTTTTAATAAAAGAAACTTCATTTCCAGGCAACATAATTTGTGACCTTCACACAATAAAAGCAACTTCCCTTTCAGAGCTCTTATTTTGTGGGTTCAAGCCAAAAAACTCCAACATATGGCCTTCACACCAAGAGGAATCAACCAGGGAACCTGATAGGTTGCCTATCCAAGATATGAGCTTCCATTATTGATTTTACCACCTATGAAAGCGCCAAAAATTTCTTTTTCCATCTATCAAAGTGCCAGTACTTTGCATACCAGCTATGAAAATGCCAGCTATTATTAAAATCAGCAGTTAAAAAAATAATGAAAGGGCACTGAAGGAAAGAAAATGCGACTCAATCGACCAATAAATGATTTACCCAGCAATATTGACAGCTTAAAATACTAGGCCATGCATAAGAATCTCCAGTCAAAATAGATTTTTTAACATGCCAAAATATCTTCAACCCCTTGGGACTCCCACTAAGCTGCGTGGGTTGGTAGCCAGTAACAGAAACGAACAAGGGGTATTATATATACTGCGCAGCTAACACTCAAAACCAAGAGGGGTGGAAAAGCCAGGAGGAATTAAGTAACACACCAGTCCTTGCATCCTTCGCACTGGACCATAAGGTCATCTGGGTTATATGGCATCTCACATTTGCAGTACCTGCAAACTAAACAATGTTAAAAAAAAAAAAAAAAAAACCAAATATACCAGTAAGAACCGCTGCAAGGATTAAAGAAATAGAATTCAAAACTCACACTGCAACACGGTCAGGCGTAAACCCCCCAGTGGCAGCCTTATACTCAAACCGACAGAAATAATCCTCTGCACCAACATTCTCCAGTTTGGTGTAGTTCTTGAACGAATGCACGGTGCATCTCCCCTCTATCGTGTGAGCACTCTGCACATCATAATGATCAGATAGAAATAACTCCTTCGCTCCATGAAACTGTCTTCTTCCACCAATCGACTCCTCAGGTCTGTAATACCACCTCACTCGAACCTTGACGTTATTTCTACTATCAGCTTCGATTTTTTCTATTCGTGCTACGTAAGGAGGCTTGTCGGTGTCCGAAGGTCGCATCAGCACACAGTCACCCACTGCAGAACCAGTCGAAAAGCTCACAAAACCGCCAAACCCAGAATTCAGTCAAAACATCCAGATATAATACTACGAAAGCGTACCTGTAACAATCTTGTTCGTTCCTTTGATGGTATACGAGTCTAAGTCTTTCTTCGCTGGCTTAGTTTTGGCCATTATGTATGCTCTTCTCCTCCTCTCTGCTCCGAATAATAACAAGTACGAACAAAAATCAAGAACCTGAATGCATTGAAGGAGACGAAAATGGTTGACTTAAAAACCCTAGATTTTTGGAAAACCCTAGACAAAGACTTCAGGGAAAGACGAAAAACAAAGACAAGAGCAGTGTTTGGAAGCGAAGGTTGATTTCTTACGAGGGTTTATGAGTTTTATGTTGGCATGCGAGGTTGGAGAAGCTCTCGAACCCCACAAGCCTCTTCGTTCCTCTTCATCTCTACATTCGTATCATTCTCCAATGATCACTCTACAGATGGAAGAAGACGTAGAGAATACGAGGACGAAGATGAGGTAACTTCTGCAACCAGTGCTTTTCCACCCATATCACTGTGGGACACTTAAATGGTGTCTAATTATGGACTGTAATGTGGGGTCCACAAAATGAACGGCCATGATTCATTGGTACGTTTTTCCCTTTTAGGAGGTGCACCACTATTGGGTTCTACTTCAAAATTCAAATTTCTAACTTTCACGAGGCAAAACTACACCAACGGCCAACCCATGCTCTTCAATCAATCTTCTACCAAAAAAAAAAATGCTATTCAATCAATCCGATGGGTTGGGGTTGGTTTGGTTTGGTTTGGTTCGGTGCAGTAGAAATTGATTGATTCCGGATTAAATTGGAACCAAAATGTTAAGCCCAAACTTCGGTTTTGGTCTTTCATTTATCCAAATGAAAGGAAGAAAGAACCTTTTGAGCACAGAAATGTTGTATACACAATTGAGAATCTTATCCATGTCCTTGGAGTAAAAATGGATATTATGACAAGAGAAAAGGCTTTACCAAAAAAAAAAGACAAGAGAAAAGGAACCTGAAGCCATTCAAATCAATGAATATGGATGTGCTTCTAACACAAAGGTGACAGCCTCCTTGCAAAAGGACTAAGAAGGCAATAATAGAGTGTTGGAGGGGGCAAAACACTATCTCTCAGCTGTTCTACAGTAATATCATTGTATTATTCCTTTTATATATATATTTATATATTCTCTTTGGTTAAAAAAATAAAAAAAATAAAAACATTTTATAAGCATCACCTACAATCCCGCATTTCCCATAAACATCAACCAAAGAACTACAAATGGAAAGAAACAAAGATAAAATCACAATACTGGACCCAAGAACACTAGCAAAGCTGATCTTGCTAGGAGCAGCTCCCAAGTTATTCATTTTAAGCAAAGCCACCTTGTGAATAAGCAATGTTATTGCATTTCATGATCAAACCATCTCTCTAAGGCATTTATTCGAATAGTTAGCTTTCTTGCATCCTTCGGGAAATCGCATTTTTCCATAAGCTGCAATGCCTCGATTGAAAAGAATGGTTGGTGTGTTAGGATGAAAATTTACAAGACAAGTAGTTTAGTACTGCCAAGTTATCACAGTGAACCTCTAAACCCCAATAGCCACCTACACTTGCTGCTAGCTTCGTCTCATTCATCATAGCCGAATTGAAATCACTCACAAAAACCAGGCCACTGTAGGCCTGGCACTATAGCATCCACTAAGAGGGAGTTAACCTCACACTTCAATATTACCCCTACATCTGATCTTGCTTTTTATTTGGGAATTCCACTTATATACATTAGGAAGATTTATAAAGAAGAAACACTGTTAGGATTCATACCAGGTTACAGTGTTTGAAAGCAAATACTTAAATACAGTAGGTAAGTAAGACCACTCTGATTCAAGCTACTGTTAGAGCCATGCCCTATCATTTCGTTTCCTGCTTTAAACTCCCATCTATGGTTCCCAAGGGCAATGATGTAGCTTCTATAGACTTTTTTCTTGGCCAAAGGAGAAGGTTCTTGTTCTGTACTGCACATTTTGAGCTGGGATAAAAAGTGGTGGTCTCAATGTTAAAAAACTTGAACACATGAACATGACCCTTTTGGCTTGGAAAGCATGGGAGGTAATCAAACCAACGAGTCATTGTGGGGCTCTTTATAAAAGACGAATATTGTGAGAACTCACATTCTTTGGAGGCCACTTATTCTCCAACCTCTTCTTGGGGTTAGAAGTCTATTACTGTAGCAAGAGATCTCTTAAAGCAAGGTTTTTTTCAGATAAGTGTTCAATGGTTTGACAACATGTGTGGAATGATAACTGGATTCTGGGTAGGGGACCCTTTCCCATACCTCACAATGCTCTTAAGGTTGTTGTTGATCTTGTTGCAATTCAACACATTTGAAAGAGGGACTTGAACACTATGTGGTGGACTACGGATGAAGTGAACCTATTCTCTAGCTGGTTGAGAAGATCAATATATTTTTGGGCTTTTACCCATCTAGAATATTTTCTGTTGCATCTGCTTACCGCTTAACCTTTGGTCACCAATACAATGGCACTGATACGTAGGACCTTGATCTAGCTCCAAAAATTAAGGTGTTTTGCATCTGATTTGTTGGGGGCAAAGAGTTTGTATACTTCTTGAGCTATGAATTCTTTATGGGGCCACAACGATTGATGAAGGTCATACATCTCCGCATTGCAAGCTTTCTGAGGAAGTTTTTGAGTCACATTTCTAATTGCAGGTGGCATCCAATAGAAGGCATCCAGAAGCAAGTTCATCAGGTAGTGGCTGCCACCCAGCCTACAACTACAGCAAATGATAGGAATGCATTTTTTGTTGCACCTTAATGCATTAAGGGCATTGTAGTCTGTAGATAAACTATACAAAGTAGGTGTGCACCACTCCTAAGAAACCCCTGCAGATCCAATAATTTTCTGCTATACTCAACGAGTACAACTCATGACATTGTGAGAACACTAAGCCCAAACCTTTACTCATGGAACGCAGTTTCAGCGAAATTCGCCCATTTCGCCAGAGGGCGAAATAAAAATGGGAGCGAAACCGACATTTCAACTTTTTCGCCGGAAAATCGACCAACTTTTCGCCGGAAACCATCGCGATTTCCGAGACCAATATTTTCAAACGTTATTTGCAAACATCGACGATTTTCCGGCCAAACTTCAAAACTTTTTTTTTTTTTTTGCTACTGCTCTTTGAGTCTGAGATGGGTAGCAGGCTAACAGCCGCTGCTATTTCTGGCAGAGAAGAAGAAGAAGAAGAAGAAGAAGAAGAAAGAGAGAGAGAGAAAGAGACATCTGCTCCTTGAGTCTGAGGTGGGTAGCAGCCGTTTTTGCCGGAGAAGAAGAAGAAGAAAGAGAGAAAGGGAAAGAAAACAAGTTTATCGCCACCGAGATCTCGGCAATTATTCACCATTTCGCTCGGTTCGGCGAACCAAGCGGCGAACCGAGCAAAACCTTCGAAGCATCGTTCCATGCCTATACTCTCCATTAATGTGGCTGATTCCATTCAAGAGCACTCAAAGTAGGCTGGGTTCGGAAGCAAAGGGTTATGCGGGAAAAATGGTCTTAAAATATTTGTATCAAGTAACATATAGGTCAGGCGATTTTAAAAGACATACCATCGTTTTTTTTTTTTTTTTTTTTTTTTCTGGTAGAAGAGACATAACATCTTGTATTTAGTATTATATCATATTGGCAAACGCATTTTGCTGCAATTCAATATAGAGACATCGATATTTATACATTCACTGTATCCAATATGGATGATGTATCGACTATTATCATATCGTATCAGGGGATACTTTATACCTCATGAACAACAGCCTTGTGGTAAAAGCTTTAGCAGTTCAAAACGCTCTTTATTGTGAATCACTTTCATTTCACCCATGTCATCATCGAAGGAGATAATCACAATGTTATTGACCTGCAGCAAGCTTGATAAAACTCCTAGGAAGATCAGAAACCTCACCCTCGATCCAGGGACATGATTATTCCTCCAAACTCAATGTTTTATTGCAATACTGCAAAAGCATCTAGATATGGTTTCAAGAGAAATCAAGTCAATAACAAAATGAAATATTTTACAGTGATTACTTCATGATGCTGGATCTACCTCCCAAGCATACCTTGTGAGAATCAGCAAGCATGGATTTCACTGATCCATCAACCATCAAAGAGGAACTCTTGAAGAACTTTCCCTCAATATAGCATTAGATAAAGAAAGATAATAGTCAACAGTTAATTGTACAAATATAATTTAAAAACAATCGTTTCTACTAATATGTGGGGAAATTAGGATTGACATCACGAGCCCAAGCTTCTATACCACCAATAATATCCTGAGCTGAAGTTAAACCCATTTTATGGAGGCACTGAATCGCTCTCTGTGAATCATTACCTCTTCTACATATTACGTATAAAGAAGCACCCGAACCAGAACTTGTCCTCTCCTCTTCTTGCTTCAACGCGGAATGTATATCTGGCAACTTACTCTCCAAGCTTGACAATGGAATGTTTAATGACTTTGGCAGAGAAACAATCTTGAAGTGGTGTGCAGGACGTACATCCACTAATACATGTGCTTCTCCTTTGATGACTCTCTCTTTGTACTCCACAGTGCTAATTCTCGCATTAGCTGGAAGCAAATTCAAATTCACAGGCGGCTGCAGTCAACGGGGAAACCCAAATCATTACGTGAAGAGAAAAACACTCCTTAATGCAAAAATTTAAAAGTATTATTCTCCATTAGACAATAATGGCAGTCCTATCTAGCAAACAAAAATGTTGCCATGAGTTTAAAAAAACGCATTACTAAAATTGCAGCCACAAATTATTCAGCAATCTGAGGTATTGCTGGTTTCAGCACTACATATTCCATATAAAAACAAGAAACCATATCTACTCATTTCTGTCACGTCCACTACTTCCAATTGGAAATTTGAAATTAAAACAATAGCCTCTCCTGTAGCCAAGGATGCAAAGCAGCTCTAACACTGTTTCCCACAGGAATCTGCTGCTCTAGCTTCTCCTTTTGCTATCAGCTAGCCATGGACATAGTTTCTATAATGTAAATCTTAGCTTCTTCTCAAAAAGCATTTCCCAGTGGTGATCAAGTACCTACCTGAACCACTCAAGAGTGGTGATCAATTACCTATTTGAACGAATCTAGCTAAAATGGTGCTTTTATTTCTTTTCGTCTTACACTATGTTTGGTTCATTGAAGCATAGACACTGGTATGCAAGGGGCTACCCTGAATAATTCACTAAGCATCATCTCAAAATGCAAATTTTTATACAGCTAGGCACAAGTACATTAGAATAATAAGGGAAATGATTCTCAAAGAGTCAAAGCCAGCACTAGTATGGTAGAAATGTGAAAGAATTCTCATGATGTAAAGTTGATTTCTTTTGTGTACTTCAGATTCATTGATCCACCTACACAATGACTAGGGAAATTAAGGCGACCTAGTGTTGTCTTTTACTTCTCCTTTCCAATGCTACATAATATGCTACAATATATACCTTAAATCATCAAAAATAAATACTAAGACGCATCAATTTATCAAATATCAATATTTTAAGCCACGTCAATTCATTAAAAATCAAAGCTAAGTCACATCATCAAGTCATAAAAACTCAATTTCAAATATCAAGCCACATCAAGTCATCAAATATCAACATAGAACTAGGACAGAAATGAACCAATGGAAATTTAAAACAAACAAAACAAGCAGTTGGTTTATTGTCCTTAGAATTGATCATTGTCTTGGTATACCTAGTCTTACATTTGATTGATAATGTTCTTAAAAAAATTAATTTTTACCTACAGATAATTAAATTGCTATTCATTTACAGAATGTTTATGATGTTTTTAAAAAACTATAGTCTTCAACTATGAAAAATAAAATTGCTGACTCAAAGAACATTGAGCAGTTAAAAAGTGTCACATGTGAAGCTAGGTATTTGCAGAGATGAGGATGTAAAGATGGATGTGCAGCAAAACTAAAATATACTTTAAATGCTTTAAATATAAGTAAGGGTATTTTGGTCATTTTACACATCCATTTAACTGAAAATGTAACTGTGGGTAACTTGTAATTTTGAGTGTGGGTGCCATGTAATTTAAGAGGTAATAGCGGATTAGCGGGTGGTCAAAAGTTTTACCCCCTTTATAGCGGGTGTCGTGTAATTTGCTCTAAAATATACACTTGTGAAAATGAAACTAGTTTATATCTTGTTAAAAAAAATTGAACTTCGATATTTAAGCAATATTGTTCATCAAAGTGGTGAAAATCCATGAAAAAATTGACTGACTAACTATTCTCATCGTTAAGAGATGAATTGAAAAACAATTATATTGAAATTAACTCATGTTTGCAATTTAGTCGAACAAAACAGATAAGAATGAGAGCATTCATACAGAAAGTACAAAAAGGGGAAGCCAATTCTAGGAGAGTGGACCAAATGCTTTATATATTTTGAATACTCCACAAGTGTGAATGTAAATATGTTGTCAACAATATAAATCGTACCACCCACAAAAAAAAATAGAGTTTTACCTCCATAGTTTTAGTGTAATAAAACAATAACTTCATACTAATAATTTACACCCCTACAAGAAGTCAATATATCTATAACCTGATCCACAATGAAATAATTAGAAAATCCTGTTTTGTGTATATGAACCAATTTATTGCACAAAGGACCTCACCTATAATATGCTAAACCTCCAATTGGGAGCATGAACTGATTGTAAGCAATCCAATAAACATCAGCAGTTGCAAATAGAAGACAAAAAGGAAGAAGACAGGAGAAATACCCGCTTTAGCGGAGACTGAGTAAACTTCTCATAGTCGAACTCTCGAAACAGCTTCTGTGTGAATTTTGCATTCTCTCCACAAGCTTCACATTCTAAACATCTTCCTCTTATTTTCACCTAAGAAAACACCCAAAAATAAAGATGTCAGGAATCAAACCTGTAGGACCTTACAATTAAAATAAAATGAATTGCTTACAATTAAAACATGATATAGGAGAAGGGAGCCCACACCAGCAAACCTCAAATCAATCTTTGCTCCCAACCTCCAACCCTGACCCTTTTTTTTCATGGATGAGTGTAGAAATGATGAGTTCACATTGAATGTTGGTTTTAATGAAATAAATCACAGAAGCCTTTTTATATATATCAAACTTCTATCCGCGACATCCAGTCAACGAGTGTCAGACAGAGCCCCTTGTCATAAATCATGAAGATAATAAAATAACATGACCAAAAGGTGCAGGACCACCCCAATTGATAAAAAGAATATTTTAGGTTATTTGATTCCCCCAAGTAGAAAAGGTTGATGTTTACTGCTGAAAGCAACTACCAGCTTGGCAAGGCCCACTAACAGGCTTAAGGGGTTCAGTGTATGGGACAGTACTTCAAATATGTCAGAAAGGAGAAACAAACAATATTAGAATATATATAAGTTAGTGCTGGCCAAGACACATCGCAAGCTTGGTGATTGATCCCTAATAAGATAACAAAAGGCAACTAAGACTGACTAGTTCTGAAGAAAAAAAGCGAAATATCAAGGCCATCCATTAGTGTCACAGGCTCTTTCACCCATGAAATCTAAAGACAAATGTAGTTACAATCCGTTGTCTCTTCATATGGTTGGAAAAGAATTCCCTACATATATCAATTAATCATCATGAATGAGGTATAAATATCCTGCAACAAAAACTCTATATGTTCAAGGAGACACAATATGCCATTGTCTTGAATGTTGGACACACACAAGCGAATTTTCAACAGTAAGCAAGCGTTGAATGTTAGGGCAGAATGAAACTGTCTGAAGAAAACATACAATACGAATTCGTGCTGATATGGCATCTAAAAGAAGCATTCGTCCTGAAAGGGGTTCCCCAATAGTTGTTGCAACCTTTATAGCTTCTAGGGCTTGAAGGCAACCAATAATACCTGGGACTAGAAAAATGAAAAAAAATGTATATACATGAATTAATAGGCATAAAATACTAGCATTAATAGAATGCTTGGAAAAGAGTAACAATGAAGCAGGCAGTAAATATCTTTCTTTTTTATTTTTAAAGGGTGGGGGTCAGGAGGAAAGCAGCCATTATTAGACAAGTCAGCCAATGACAAGACGGCCCCATTCAACCTCTCCAACAATGCAAAGGGTAACAGGAAAGCTAAAATCAAATTACTAAGGATAGCAAGAATATATAAAACCCAGAATTATGACTATGGCACAAGATTGGGTGCGAACTCATTGAAAAGAAACCTTCTAATATATTTGTCAGCACATATAGTCAACAAGAGGCCTGTTTCAAAATTGCTACTTCAAACCATTAACATCACCAGACCCACTCACCCACATGATTCTTTCAGGAATGGAACACCCCCCCCCCCCCCCCCAAAAAAAAAAAACTGCCTGAAACCAGGAATAATGATAAATTGCCAGGAACCAGTTATTGTCCAGTCATTTTGTCAGCTCAACTGTTCAAATGGGTTATATACTTATCATATGTCACTTCCTTCAAACCTGACATGAGGACTTCGTTGCATTTCCCTTTCGCTAGTTCATTGGAAGGAAAGCAACAGTTGTATTACTGAAGACTAAAAACTGAAACCAAAAAAATACAGAATGAAAGTATAGCTTGAACAGGATCAGGAAATAGCATATCAGTCAAGCAAAAGGGAAAATGTTATACTGCAGCATTGCTCAGAACTAGGAGAGTTGATGCAGTGCAATTATGATGCCTGGACCTGCATGAATAATCTCAATATCCAGACCAAAGTGAACCAGACCTACATTGAGCTTGCAGTATGATAAGGGTTGTTAAGGAGGAAAACCCTGTAATCTAATATTTATAATATTTTACCTTACACCAGCTACATACAGGATTACATTGAATTATTAGCTTCCTTCTGTGGGTCAGTTTAGTTTCATTTTTTCTAAGCACTACGTCCTTCTTGTTGCTGAAGTTCTGATAGGACAGAACGAGCAGGTGAGCCAGGTCAGGAAGGAACAAGCAACGGCCAACGACAACCAAGCAAGTCCTTCCACGACGAAGTGCCGTCCTTAGCTCTTCTAAATTTGATAGCCTGATACCATCTATAGACATACAATGCAACACCACAATGAAGATTAATTAAATGAGAAGAAATTGGATAGTATTATACCACTGGTACAATTGCAGTTCATGTGACCATGTTCCTCCTTACCTCTTCTACCTTCTCAAATCATCTCACTACCCAGAGTCGGTCATCCTCTTATTCCTTCTTATATCTCACATCCTTTCTATTTGAAAGGCTTAACCTTTGTATACCCTATTCCAGCAAGACCATTCCGTCAAGACTAGGCATGGATCTCCCTCATCCCTTCTTCATTCGTTCCCAAACAATAGGCTTAAGTCCCTTTTCTCTAACTCTTAGACCTATGGCAATAGGATCCATGCTATTGGTAGTCCTTTCCCTGAGACATAATTGTAGCCTGCGAGGTTGCAACTACTGACACATTCAATTTCAGGGATTTATCTACAACTGATTGCATTTTTAATAAGATTTATGATCAGGACTTAATTCAGATAGGTACCGAGATCCTTCTCTTAAGTCAACGAGCAACTTGCAGCCCTGGATGAGGGATTCTTGCAATTAAGAGCTGTTTCCCTCCTTAACTGGGATTGCTTTCTATTGAGCATTGAAAGGAGATGACCAGTTGATTTTTCACAACTAAGACCATATCCTTCCAGTGTTTCACACAAGCCCTTAGTTTCTAATTCTGTTCTTAGTGTTCTACCTTATTCCCAGGTCAATATCTTCAATAATTGGGCCTTCAGAAGTTGATTACTATTTTATTTGTCCTATCTTAAAGAATACTGAACTTCACAATATTAATCATTTTGCCACTATAGTCCTAATTTAAGTTGCCCAGTAGTCTTCTGTAACCATAAGAATCCCAGAGCAGGGTTTCCAAACAGGGATTGGTATTGTATCAGGAGTCCTTATTTCACTAGGAACGTGACTAACTGAAAGAGAAGTGATGTACCCATCAAGAGAAACCGCGATTTTTAAGAAATGTATATCAAAGATTATCTTATGTTTCCAATTAGAACCTAGTGTACTAGTACAGAGACATGATAAAGAAAACGGATCTGAGGGTGAAACAGGGTTGCCACAGTGAAGATTTTGATTCTAATCTGACCCGTGATCTCAAATATAAATAGATATAGAGCTAGAAGGATGATACATCAGGTTTACACATGCAGTAGTTTTGGGATCACTACCAAAATCCATGAAGAGAATCCATCTCACGCCTTCAATGTAGAATTCATCATGCACACTACTGTGGATTCAGCAACAAAGTTTCTAAACCTGACTGATGTACTTTTTCAAATCGTTGTCGGGATGGGATAGGCCATTACATCTATCATAGTGTAAGCTATCCCAATTCCCAAATATGATGGCAAGGGCTGATTACAGATAACCTCATCCAAAAGAAAAAATTACAAAACAGCAAGAAAGATGCTAGGAAGAGTTTGAGATTGAATTGGAAATCTATAAACCCAATTCCCAAATATGATGGCAAGAGTGATTACAGATAACCTTGTCCAAAAGAAAAAATTACAAAACAGCAAGAAACATGCTAGGAAGAGTTTGAGATTAAGTTGGAAATCTATCTCATCAAACTCAACAAAGCAAATTACATTAAAAAAAAAAAATTTAAAAGGGGCACAGGTTTGTGTGCACTGTTGTAGATGTGCATGAAAATATACCAAATCTGAAATGAACAAAAACCCCCCTCCACTGGTTTCTAGGGGCTAAAGAACCCACAGATAAGATCCCAAATCACCCAAAACAAAATCAACCAGTCAACTTTCCCAGGTGAAGATCAATCTCTGATAACCTCCTTAACTCACCGACTAAAAGAAACCTGATAGCATAAAACTTATACAGCATGCAGGTCTGAACTCAAATATGCCCAATTGAATCCTTGAAGCACCTAAATAGTTTGGGAGTAAGGAGAAAAACCTAGTAGATAATACCTTACCTACTCCTAAAACTCCACTGTCTGAACAACTTTGACAGGCTGTTGTAGGCGGTGGGGTTGGAAATAGGCATCGATAGCATGGACCTCCGTTATGATTGTAAACAGTAAGCTGTAAAACAAAAATCAAAATAGCAATTATCATGACGTTATAATGAAGATGCAAACAGAAGTTTAACAACACATAATTCAACCTTAAGATTCTCAACTATAGTTAGCAAAGTCAGGAATTTCAGCAAAAAAGCAACCATTACTCACAAAGCATTCGGCCCCATAAACTCAAAAAATCCAGTCCTAGAGAACATTAGTACATTAATAAATAATTTGGTTCGAGGCATTCAATAAAAAACAACCCTGAAAATGGACTGTAAATTTTATAGTTTTTCTGCAAGCTTCAAATGAATGTAATGGAAATGGGTCAAACTTTTTGTCTCAAAAGTTTCAAAACAGAATGACTTATCCGTGAATCACACAGAATAAAACATTTTTCCGTAGCCTGCCCTTTTTTGACCAAAACTTCAATTTGATGAAATAAATTACACCCAATTATTGTGCTTCCAAATTAGTAAACAATGTTCTCAATAGGATAAACAATACCATGTAGTAAAACATTCAACAGAAAGGAATAATAATGGAAAGGACATCAAAGATGCTAAAAGCTATTGATGGTGTACCTGCCCTTCTAGTCCCAGAGCAGCACCTGATACAAGAGGCTGCAAGAATTATATAAAACAAGTCAGATGATTCAGTGGGTATTTTATGAACAGAGGTCCCTCCCAAATAGAGTTTTGGTTAGAAAAACAACTGAAATTTAGCAAGAAAATCAAGATGGGAAGTTGCACAAATCAAGTCTAGGAAGATGTATGTTTCGAAATACTATATCAGTTATGGAGCTCAACTGAAATATTTCTCCTTTTTGGGTACTATCAACTAAAATATACAAGATGCCAGCACTATGCTGAACTAACTCACCTTTCCCAAAACTACACAGCAATCACTGATTAAATACCTGCTGGGCACATTATCCGTGGCATCAATTACTATGTCATATCTACAAAATGTTCGCAGTCATGGAAACAATGACATTTAACAACACAAACTGAGAAAAGAAATTTAAGCATGCAGAAAATGGCAGATCTTAAACTGTATCCTTATTTCTATAGAAAGGATACTTGCTCAAAATTTCCAAAGCGTTGGATGTTCGTAAGGCTTCTTTGTGTCCCTCGATATGAACAGTGGAATTTATCCTGAAAGTATGACCATATCAGAAGACCTGAGGATGCAGAAGAAAGGGAGACAGGATAAAAGGTGATGCATAAAAGAGTGTTACATACGCGCGACAAGCCGCTGCAGCAGATTCAACTTTTGATTGACCAATAAATGCTTCTGTATGGATAATCTGAACCACAAAGTTTAAAACCAACATATTAGAACTCAACATCACAGCCATGAATGACAAAAGATGTCATACAACAAATTGTATATACCGGCATGGAGATATCAATATCAAGATCTTTAATAATGGCAAAGGAATATAAAAAAATAGATCCCATAAAAGTGATCCCTTTTGGGATGAGCTGAAGAAAATGATGGCAAATCTGTGATTAATGTGGGGTAGAAGGAACATGATGGCAAATCTGTGATTAATGTGGGGTAGAAGGAACATATAGCTTAACATTCATGCAAGAAACCAACAATTCTACAGTTCCACCTATTTCCTACAATCTAAAATTTAAGATGGATAGTGGATGAATCAATAACACATATGGTCATTACTTCTTATTATAAAAATTTAAAAAGAAAATGAATTCAGTCAAATCTGTGCCACAAAACTGATCTGGAAATAAACCAGAACCGCATGAGTGCACATTTGAATGAATGGGCAGCATAAAAACAAATCTTGGTCTATGGCAAAGCTGAGACACAAGATCCAATCTCCTTGCTTCATTGATTCTCCCAATCAAACCCCTCTTCCTCACCCTCAAATGTCCAAATAGAAACATGAGCTTTCATTTCCTCCCTATATTAATTCTTCTAATTGAACCCCTCGAGTTTTATAATTTTCTTCTCTTCCAAGTTCCAACTGAACCCAGTCAGACATCTGTACCACAAGAGTGACTATAACAGACTCAAACTACCATACAACATGACCACACATTTGAATGCATAGGCAGCAATCCAGATCCTGGTCAGTACCTGATTTTTTACTAGGTTACAAAGGTAATTAAGATGGAAACTTATGTGAGTTCTAAAAACACCAAGTTTCAACAGGTTTCCACTGGTTTTGACCAGCTGCAACAACATTTTGGAAACTTTGATAGTTTCAGCCAACAAATACTTTGACCAACTTTAAACCAAATTCCGACCAATTTGGTCATCCCATCACATGTCAAGTTTTACCCCCTCCCCCTCCAAAATAAAAATACAAAGTTCTGCCCAGTTTCAACCAATTTTTGGTTTCTGGCTGGTTGAAACCTCGGTCAACACCGATCATTGATCATAGGGAAGGTCAAGGAGTTTTATGGGGGTTTGCAAGAACCAAGAAATAATGGCTACATGTTCATTCTATGGCAAATACAACTAAAGGGGAGGGTAAGCAGCCTTGGACAGGAAATGGCTATTAGACCTTGATACCATCAGGGTTCCATGCACTTTTGGAACATTAGAACTGGAATATCTGGAGTCCAGATCTCTTTTGTCATGACAAGTTTTGGTTTCAGAGTCAGGGAGAGCAAGGAAATATGAAACAGTTTGAAAGGGAGGTGGACAGGCCAGGATTCAAAATTTGGTTTATTGGTTGGTGGTGGTGAACCACTTACGTTAACATAATTTTTTTTCCTCCCGGTGAGAATCCCATCTTCAACTGTTATGGAGTCCTTCAAGCAACTTGAATAAATGTATAAACATAGAAAATATGAGAAAGAAAAAAGTTGAGAGGGCAATTACAGGGCTGCAGCCCAAAAGAACGGAAGGAAAGAGAAGAGAGACGCATTGCAGATTTACCATAATGTCAGTGCGACATTGCCACTCACTGCAGATATGGGATGCTTGCTCTATATTGACTTAGCTAAGGAAGGGAAGAGCTATTTACATATGATCTTTCTTCCTTACTCGTACCATAGAAAGAAAAATAGATTAAAGATTGAAGCCATTTACAAGAGGTGTAAGAAGTTGGTAATAACCCTTAACTGATTCATATTTGTGTTCATGCAATTGCTTTTAAAGTTTAAGATGATCAAATGAGGGATTTTGGCCTAGGAAGGCGTTGAAAGGAAGGGCTTAATATGGATTCTATGGATAAGAGCAAGAAAGAGAGCAGGTTTCACAACAAAGGCCAAGGTAAGCTGTTAATCTTTTGTTTTTAAGTTTAATTAATGAAAACCATTTTGAGAAAAGAACTTAATTATTTTTTAGCCAATTTCCAACCTCAACTTAGTATTGAAGGGTTTTGAATGGAAGAAGTTCATTCAAGCTGCATTTCTATGATACGACATCCATTTTAGTCAAGATATTGAGACGAAAAAATATAGGAGTTAAGGTGAGTGAGATTCTACACTGATGCACTATCAGCAGAAAAGAGAACAGAGTGATAATCACACAACAGTAAATGTTATATTTCTACGTAAGGATACATATATACGTTAGGCATAATTGTTATACATGTATCTATGATGAAAGTTATGTTTGAATGAGAATGTTATATGCATATAAATGAAACAAGAACACAGTTCGTACACTCACGTCATAATGAAGATATGCATGTTATAGCACCAGTGAAATGAATAATAATTTAATTGTCAACAAAGACCCACTAATGGATGATGAACAATCATAAAAAGGAACTCATTATGAACAATGAAAATCACTAGCCTTCTAACATGCAACAGAAATTTATTCTGCCATATCTGGTGCTCAACATGAGATGGTGATCTCCAACATGACTGGTAAGGTAAACAAAGAAAAGAGCATACAAAGGATAATGTACAACGAGAATGATGAAGATGACAATGTTATACCCATGAATCAAAGACCAAGCTAGGTCTAAACCCAACAAACAATCCACCACCACTGTGGGTACAGAAGCTTCAACCACTAAATGTGCAATAGTGGACAAAATAAGACCCAACAACGGGCGCCGAGATTGAACGAGAGAACCTGAATCTAATTTGATTGGCTTATAGGCTTGGACTGGGGTTTCATGCTTCGATAGACAATTTAGGCCTGGGCCTTGGCCTAATTGGTACCTCATGGGTGCTTGAGTGGATCGAGGCTGGGCCTCTAACAGAGCTAGTAATGGTCCTGCATCACAAATCCTTTAGTGAAAATCCATCCTACATGTCACCTTCTCTGTTTATGATTGAAACAGGTGTCATAAGGAGTCACTCTGGTATCTCCCTTTCCTTACACCAGCACCAAATGAGTATAGATCACAGTCTCAGTAATATTACATATCATATACTCCATTTTTTTCTACTAATCTTAAAGCCTCTAATTTCCAAGATGATCTCCAGCTCTAGTTTAGCATTAATCCCTGAATTTGTCTCACGCACCAAAATGAAATCCTCAGAAAGGGATAGTCATAAATATCCTGGGTTAAGCATATAGTCATAAATAGATCAAGGGTTGTTCATGATTTGTCACCATAAACTGGTCATTTTTGTTTATGCAGGTACTGTTAATGAACATGTGCAGAATTACTAGTTCAGCAGGGGTAAAATGTTAAATTTACCAAAAATTAGGACAAAACCCTGTTTTTCTCTCTCTCCAACCTCCATCTCGATCTCATCTCCAATTTAATAATGTTTTAAGACATCAAAACTAGCCCAAACCAAAAACAAAACGAAAGCCTATATATATATATGGTAAACCAAAACCAAACTGATGATACATAATATATTCTTTCACTGAACTATACCAAACCTATTTCTTGATAATATACTATGTCATCATAAACTATTACCTTATTCATTATTAATAAATAGGTCATAAGCATAAATATAAATCATAAAAAGAGAGCCTAGAGTAAATAAAAGACTACTGAATCATTCACATACACTGCATGTGGTGCACTAGATTGATTTTGATATTTGGATAGCAAGATTGTTTGTAATGGTCTACACTCGCAGAGGAATTCTCCTCTTTTTAATCCCCCCCTTCAAGGGGCTGGGTGACGATAATTTATTCATCCCCAAAAAAAGGGAGCCAACTCGAGTTTGCTTTCGTTATATTACACAAGAACAATTGATATTCCTAAGTAAATGATGTCGAATAACTCTGATAATTTACTTGAGGATATAACAGGATACCACTTTGAAATCCAAGCTGACCACAAACCATTCTGGTTTGCCTATCAACAACCCATTATAAATGAATTTGTAACAAGATCCTTTGCAAGGAAAGATACACGAAGATATGGTTCATAAATTGAAAAGGAAAAGTAAGAGCACAGAAACTACCCTCAAATAAAACCTTTGTTTTTAATGTGAGTAGGAAACTAATTCGGTTATTTTTATAGATGTCTTCCTTTTAAGAAATAACTCATTTTTGAGCTTGACCAGACTCAATTGCTTTTCTAGTCCAACTTAAAGTCTAAGTCTTGTCTTCTAACCTATAAAAACATAAAGTGAAAATATCAAAAGAAAATTTGGAGTAAATAAAAGATCACTTAAGTGTAGAGTTGAGCCAAACAATAAATACTAAAGTTGTCCACAATAACCTCAGTTAAAGTTATCAATAGCACCTCATGAACAGAAACCTACTGAGTCATAGGTAGATAATACCATCAGCCAAGTAAGAAAACATATTTAGTTTTCAAAAAGACTCATGTAGATACCTGCCGGTGTAGATTATTAAGCTCAACAACATCATGATCAACAATACCAATCCGACCTGAGAATTAACCAAGGAAAAATAATAGTAATAATGAGTTAAAGAAACAGGCAAATATCCAACAAAGAAAGCTACACATTGCAGCCAACATAGCATCACCCATTCACTAATGTCCTGAAATGATTCTTATGATTAAAAAAAATAGTACCCAAAGATCCATTAATACCATGACTTAATAACCCCCTCCATGTACATGGATGCGTCCCTGCACTCAAACCCTCATAAAACTTCACCCCATAGGAATCATAGTTCCATTCTGTATGAGTATATTAGTTTGTTAAATGGCAGTTTCATGATTAACTTTGGATAGAAATTCAAGCCAGTTTCTTTCTGATGGCAGGCTGAAAATGTTAACTATGATACATGTGGGAGGCCTCCATCACATGGATCCACCCATGTACCACGACAAGGGAGGTTGTCAAATGTTAAAAGAATGACTAGGCATTAAGAAAGAGAGAAAGAGAGAATAGTATCCCACTGAACACGGCTCCAACGACTACAGGGTCTGGGAGGGGCACATGTACACAGCCTTAGTCTCTCCTTCCCAGGAGTGGCCGTTTACAAGTTCTGAACCCACAATCAACCAACAGAATGCAATTGCAACTTAACCATTGCACTAAACGTGATCAGGCATTATGACATCTAAAAGTTCTAAGGAAAGAACAGAAACAAATAAAACTGAAGACAATCATCATGGTGATAATAATTATTAACAATGACAATGTTATAATTAGGCATGTCATTAAAGTCATCTAGAATTATCAGTCTTGGGCAGAAATGGTGGAGATTCTGCTGGATGCCTATGGAGTCGATGAAAATCATTTCCAGGGGCAGCATAGGGCCTAGAGTTGCTCCCCCCGCGCAGGACTCTACAGCCTCTAATCCCCACCAGAGATATTTTGGTAAATTTTGCCAAGTCAAAGCTTGGGATGTCATCGGATTCAGCATGTTAGTGGGGCCCTAGATTTTTTTATATTTTGTAATTGAGTCACTATTTTGTGACTTATTGAAGAGTCCTTATTAAAGTAGGATTCCTAGTCTGTGAAGGAGTCCTCTAGTGTTGTCCTACTTATTGCAAGGATCCCATATGGCCATATCTACTCTTATAATTCAATTTGGACTCTTCTAGAGTGAGATATGAAGGCTCCTTGGGTGATTTAAAATACTAAGAGTCTTAATTAGATTTGGTTTGCAAGTTAAAGTCCTGGTATGTTTTCTTTTGGAAATTGAGTCCTATTATGTTTTGCTTCATTTAAGTTATAAATAAGCCACTACGGGTTGTAACAAATCAGTTTGAGTTATTGAACAAAATCTGACATTGAAGGAAAAGTGGAGTCGTGGGTTCCTAGGAGGAATCCCACGGCTTTGTGTGTGATTAATTTCTGCAATTCTTCTTCAAGTTCCCCTCCTTCAAGCCTGTGGCAGCAACTAAACTCAAGCAACACAGCAGCTTCAAGTCCTCCCAATAAAATCAGTTCAGACCAGTCCCTCACCTACCCCTTTCTCCCCCCCATCACAACCCTCCTTTTTCTCCTCTTCGGTCCCACTGCAGCAGCAACCACCACCCCTCTAAAACCCTAGATTGACTACCCTTTCATACCCTCCCTTCCCCTATAGGATCAAACATTTGCCTACACCTCATTCCTACTCCTAGTTTCATTATTAACCCTTCTACCATTAGTCTTGAAAATTTCCTGCAATTCATCTTTAACCTCTAGAAACCCTAAACCCTACTTTCAGTAAAACTCAAATGAACTTGCAAACCCCTCGACCAAAATCTAGGATCGCCTTCTCTGACACCTTCTCTATCTCCCACCCAAACCCTAACCCCAGCCAATACCTCTAGCGTTCTAATCCAAGTAGGAAACCTAATTTTGAAACCAAAACCCTAACCCTCTTGGATTATAACAGCATAAACAATAGGCAAGCCAAACCCTAGAATCACCATAATTGACTCCAGATTCCTTTAAAACCTAACCCTAATTACAATTTCAGATCTGAAACCATCATTACAGCAAGGTTTCAAGCATTTAAAATCAAAGTCCTACAACCCTAAGCCTGGCCAAAACCTTTTCTTTCCCTAGTTCAGCTTTAGCCTCTATCAATTGTTGCAAACACCCTATACCAAAGGCAATTTGGTTCACATCAAGAATATTGGACCAAATACATGCCACATTTCACCCAAATTCAATCATGCATCCTTCCACGAATATCCACCCGCCTCTCAACAGTCCATGCACCCTGTTGTAGTTCTGCATTTTTCTCTCTTTTTACAATTTAAATTCCCACATGAAAAACTCCAAGTGAGCAGAATTTCTGACATGTGAACATGGGACAGTGTGGTCTGCCCACAAAATTTAATCTCCATCCAAACTCTGAACTCTCAGATGGTGGATTCAATGTGACGCAGCACGTTCAGCAATCCACCTTCAGACTGACAATTAGACACACCATATTAGTAATATTCCCCTTTTTCTAGGAATTGCCAACAGCCTCGATACAACAAAAGATATTGACCAACAAGATATTTTAGAACATATAGAAAATGTGATAGGTAAACATCATAATCCATAACATCCGACCACTTATAAAAGATGCCAAAATTACAGTGATAATCAACACTGCATGTGTATTAAAAATATTACCAACGCCACAAGCTGCAAGATACAACAAAGCAGGTGCACCTAGGCCTCCAGCACCAACCACCAAAATTGAAGATTTTACCAAGCTTGACTGTCCTAAAGCATCAAAGCAACCCAAATCAGCACGGACAATTAACAGGCTATAATAATACAGACTGGCTTAAAGCTTCAACTTCCCAAATAGACAGAACATAGGAAATTTAAAATTTACAGAACCTCGGTTATCTGAAGTAATAGCTTTTGAAAAAGAATAGAACCAGGAACCGAAAGAAAAAGAGTACGCAAGAAAATTACAAATCCAAATTAAGAAATTTTCTGTTTGTTAGGATTATCAACACGGCATTAGAATTTTACATCCAACAAATGTTAATTCAAAATTCATCATTATCCAAGAAGATTAGAAATAACCATGGCAAAGCTGTCGAACTGACCATAATTAAAAATAACAGTAATATAGTGAAATCCCTACTTGTTCCAAGTTAGTGGGAACTGACACTAGCAAAACTTTGAAAGAACAAGTAGACACTGAAACCCACTTCCCACAGTGGCAACCACAATAAATTCAGATGAAACTAATCAACGAGAACCCAAACTGAATAAGTAAAAACACCAATGACAATCAAAGTAAGCAGACCTTGAACTCCAAATGAAGAAAGCAGTAGGTGTCTACTGTATCGGTATATCATATCTGGAGATAGTCCGTGTCCAAACCTAGCACCATTGATCAACGCTGGACAAGAAATGCTAGCATCCTTTTCCTTCTCTGCTTCGGCTTCATTCAGTTCACCTAAACGTGTTTGGAGGACCGATATCCGACGCTCTAAGTCGATTTTCTCTAACTTCAACTTCTCGAGTTCCCGGAGAATTTGAGATGCCTCATCGCCATTGGAATCCATCACGCAGAGCTGACAAGAAACGATATCAGAGTTAAACATGTTGCAACGCCAGCAAAAACCCTAGCCGCCTCTTGCTAGCTTTCACGAAGTTACACACCAGTTCATATCAAAACCGTATTTTTTTTCCATCAGAAACCATACTTATATTTTATGTTTTACACATTAAAGAAGTAATAATTATATCCAAAATAAAAATAATAATAATAAAGAAAGATAACCACTTTCACAGAGTTCACAGATTTCTTTTCCTCTGGAAGTGATTCGGCGAGCTCAATGGGACGACGCCTCCAGGTTCAGGTTCCGCCTTCGGCGATGGGGGCGACGAATCTCGCTTGTTCCGTAAATGTTGCGGCCTGTGCGAGTGGTGTTGGCGCGTGTGATGCCAGTGTTTTTCAGTTTTAAGAGACTTTCAGCGCGCACTTTGGGTACCGTTAGAATTAAGAGCAAGTTGCATGAGCGCCCCAAAATGGGGGTCGTGCTTCAGTGCTGCGCATTAAATGCGTAGCACGGTGAAGCGCACGGTCGAGATCGAAATCTCGATCGAAATCACGGTCGAGATCGAAATCACGGTCGAGATTTCGATCTCGACCGTGCACTGCACATGCTGCGCATTTAATGCACAGCATGCAAGTCACACTACCAAAATGGAGGCTTTAAAGCAAACAATTCACTTTGTATTTGAAATACACATAAGTTATCTTCTATTAAAATTATTAGTTATATTATTGTAGAAATTATTATATCCTCCCAAGAAAACTTATTCTCATTTATCAAAAAAATGTATATATATATTCTTCCGCGAAGGTTATTTAATGAAGACAATATCTCTGGATTTTTTTTATTGTTTTTCTCATCAGATTTTTATCCGGATATTTTTTGAATTAAAGAAAAATAAACAGTAGATTAACTGTTTCACTAATAGAATGAATTAATGTGTTTAATGAATTGTACTTAAAAGTCTTCATTTTGGGATGTCAATGCAATTTGCTCTAAAATTAATGTTACCCTCTAACGTATTAAGTGGTAAATATCTTAAATAAATATGTTGATGTAAGCAAGTTAAGTATTTTAAAGAAATAAAAATACCCTTGAATTAAAAAACCTCATCTTCGACGTCACCAAATCCTAAGGACCAAATTTTTTTTTTTTTTTTTTTTTTCCTTTCTTACCAAAATATGAAGTACAACTGGAAAACGGGACTTCCGCCTCCTCCAGATCGGAAGCTCTGCAACTCCTCCACCAGATTGAGAAGCTTGAGGCGGAGAGGCTCGCCTGAGTAGTCTCTCCGCCTCCCCTGTTCCTTTCTGTCTCCGTCACAATCTCCGGTTTCCTTCTCCTCTTCTGCGGCTCTCTCTCTCGTCTCTTCTCTCTTTTTTTTCTCTCACCTCCCCAGGTTCTTTCTCTTTCACTTCATCTCTGTTCTCTCTGCCGTCCTCTCTCCCGTTTCTCACATCCTCCGTTTCTTTTGTTTCTCTCTCCTATCCTCTCTGTTTCTCTCCCATTTCCCTGTTTTTTCCATTTTTTCTCAGTTTCTATTTGTTTCTCTCTCCTGTCGGCTCTGTTATTTTTCACCCCCGTCCCCTCCACCTGCCTTCCCTACTCCTCTTTCCCATCTCCTTCTTCCTCCTTCCTACCTCCATTTCACTTTCTCCATTTCATTCTCAGTTAATAATCAGATCTAGGGTTTCCCCTTAGATCTGCAGTTGCAATTTTTTTTTTTTTTTTCACATAACAGCTCCTTTGCTTGCAGCGTTCCCTTTTGGTGCACACCGCAGAACAACTCCAGCTTTGGGTACAAGTCCTTCTGCGTCGAGCTTGATAGATACGCGCCCAAAGCTCTTCTGCGTCGAGCTTGATAGATACGCCTATAGGAGTTATGTGTCCGCCCTTGAGGCGTGTTGTTTGTCCCCCTATGTGGGTGTTATATGTTTGTCCCCCTGTGTGGGTGTTAATGCTTTATTAGTGTTTTTGTTCTAAAGGTTTTGTGGACGTGATCCATTTTGGGCTTGACCCAACCCTTACCCTGGCTGACCCTGTCTATTGCATGTAAAACAGTTTGGTCCTTGTCCGCTCCTTGGTTCGTTTCGAACCTTGTGTTCTCATGCAGTTATGTTTGTACTTCTTTTAGTTATATGAATGAAGTGTTGTTTACAAAAAAAAAAAAAAATTCCCTAAAAGGTATTAATAAATACAATATAACTAAAAATTCCTTTACCTACCTTACTCCTCGGGTAGGCAAACGAAGAATTTACTGCAATCCAGAAAAGAAAAAAACAAAAATAAAAACAAATAATTTACCCATCTTCTTCCTTCGTCCAGTCAAAAAATCACTAAGCACCAACTCTACTGCTTGAAATCACAATCCACCAATATAAAATAAAACCAAAAAAAGGAAAAAGCTTCTCCTTCACTTAAAGAACACTCAGTTGCAAACAAAGTTTCATTCTTTGACCCAACTCCATGAAAGATGATTCTCCTTCTGAAGAACACTCCTCGGTCCAAAGCCAAAAAAGACTCCACAAGAAAATGATGTTTTTTTTACAAGAATTGAAAACCCATCATGTGCATTTGGATCAATTGTCTTAGGGGAGGCCCTTGTTGTGTGTGAGTCTTTCTTTACCAAACAATCTGTTTGCTAGAATAAAGGAAGGATGGGAAAAAATTCGAAAAAAACAAACTATTATATGAAATCCCAAAAATGTAGTTAGTTCATAGGATGAGAAAGCTGACATATAAACTTTATTAAATTAATGAAGTTTGTCTAGTGAGGTGGCATGTTAATTTTCCCACCTCATAAGCCGATACCTTTTCAAAACCTCGCAAAATAAGTAAAATTTTGTGAAAAAATTATGAAAAAATTGGGAAAAACAACAAAATAAGACCTACATTTAAGACTCAAATCCCTTCATTTACTTCTTTCTCCTTCACCCCATCATATATGGGTCACATTTTTTTTCCCATCTCTTTTTTCCCACCCCACATTTGCAAACTAACTCTGTCTACGTGATACGGCTGGTCGTGACTTTTGGCTTCGGACGGGTAACGGTCCAGTCTGATAATCGGTCCATCATCAATTATTTGAGTATTCCCATGGTTCAATAGATTAGGATGTCCAAGTAGTCTTAGCAGATGTTCTTTGATTAGTCTCTTTGTTTGATCTTTGTTTATTTTATCATGTTCCAAGGAGTTTGTTTGTTTACCAGACATTCAAGCTAGATTGGTTTTATCATTGCTGCGAATGAGAGATTGATTTGTAGTTTCTGGTTAACTAGGAGAGTACCTTTCCAATTTGATAGATAGTTGCAAGCACAAAGGACTAAATTATTAAAGCCAGAGCCTTCGAATCTAAGTGGGTAATAATGAGGATTATAGGTATTTAGAGTTATTTTTCACTTTTCTTGCAGCCAATGACATCCGGAAATTTTTGTGCAGTCCTCCCATCCAATTGATTACAAGCTTTTGTCATCCGCAAGGATGAAACCCAAGCCCTCCATTGGGGATGGATCTTACCACTCTACCAATTCTGCATTGACTATTTGGAGTTAATGGTCTCTTTAATCCCTAACAAATGTAAAGGGGCATTCTTATTAGAAAAATCCCTAGCAAATGGTGGAGTTATGTAAAGAGGCATTCTTATTAGAAAAATATATCACTTCTCTTGCAAAATTTATTATATGGGTATTATAATGAGAATTATGAGGTATTTTAGGAGTTAGGATTACAAAATGTATTTATATTTGAGGAACGATAACTCGGACCATTCTTTGGTTCGCCACCTTGATACCTCGACATTTCCCGACATGGTGCTTTTATCATCCGCAAGGATCGAATCTATGACCTCTCCATTGAGAAGTATGGATCTTACCATTCTACCAATCTTGCATTGACTATTTGGAATTATTATCCGTCTCTTTCACAATCATCAAAAAAAAAAGGTTGATGGAATTATCATCGCAAAATGGCATTCTTATTGGAAAAAATATCAATTTTCTGGCAAAAGTTTCAACACTTGTTATGAGTTTTTATTTTCGATAAACTGAAACTGAGCTAATTAAGAGTTAGGACTAAATGTTGTTCCTTGGTTATATCATGGTAAAGTTATAAAAGTGCCATTGCTTAAGTCAGATCAGCCAACTAACTAAGTTGATTGTTAGCTGTGACCATATTCTCGTCGAGCAAGTTTCATCTTGTAGCCATATAGGTTGTCAAGTGAGAGTGGTAATGGCTAGCTAGAAGCCTACTTCTAGGGAGGAAGATAAGAGAAGAGAAGAGAGCGTGTCGGTTGTTACTAAGAGATCACATCAACTAAAATCCAGGCTTTGATGGCGTCAAATAATTGGCCAGAGGCGGAATTCCGTCCATATAGTTGGTTAGCCAGGGTTTTCTCATATTGGAAGCATTCTTGCTAAACAAGAGTGTCTTTGCTAGGGTTAGTGGATTAATGACACATTTCAAAGAATAATTTCAACACAATTTTACTGCTAAATTATAAGAACTACAACAGAGTATAATAATCTACTAAATATTGAACTTCAGAGTCAAGTTATATTAGTTTTTGTTTAATCATGTGAAATACAAAGATAATGTACTAACTTTCAGAAATTTATTCAGGAAATGAACATTCATTTTTTTGTGGATGTATGACATGTGTCTTAACATCACAAAGGTTAATGTTCATTTGCAAGTCACATCAAATGATTGTGATTAAATTAAAAAATAATAATGACGTGACTTGTAAATGGATCTCAACCCTTGGATGTGATGTTAAGACACTTGTCACATATCTACAAAGAAATGGATGGTCCATTTCTAACTAAATATCAGTCGACTTACCTTCTAACTATAGAAACTTGTATCTAGAAATTGTTTTCAAGCTTCACCTCTAAGCAGATCATTCTCTTTAATGTCGAAGAAATCTAGTTGTTCTAGTTTTTCTTTAACAACTGAATGATGCAATAAATGAAAATTTTGTTGCTAATAAAACTCGGGATTAGAATTATCAGAAAAACTATCGTAAAGTTTTTCTCTACAATCCACAGGTGTAGATGAACCCTGTGAAAATGGTGTTCTCATCAAACACCTCCAGGATAGCCTCCTAACAGTTATCAAGGTGGTTGCCTTTAACTAAGTTGTCATTACTAATAATATTTAGGCCACTTCAAAATTATGAGAAATTAAAATTAAAATTTTATTTATTCAAATAAAAAAAACATCTAGGATAAATAACTCATTCTTGGTGGCCTAGCAAAAGTTGAAAGTATTATCAGGAAACAAGAGACAATAAATCTATTTTTTTTTTTCTTTCTTTTGGGTATTAATAATGGGGCCAATGGCCCAAAAGAGAAAACTAAGTACCAATACCAGGGGGCACTAAACCTTGCTGAGATTCTGCCTGTAGGACCTCCAAAACATCAGCAAGGGAATTTGAAAGAATGTACCTTCCTCTTAAATAGGAATGTGCATTATTGATATTCCATCAGCAACGCGATTTCCTTCCATGTGAATATGATTCACAAGACCATGTTCAAGTGGGTTCAACTTTAGGGGTATGACCAAAGTCGAAGTCAAAGTCACATATATATATATATATATATATATATATATATAGTTACAAGTAGATATGGTTGAAAAAGTCAAAAAAAAAAAAAAAAAAGAAACAAGTGGTCGAGATCAACCACTCATTCCATCCTCATCATACGCGGCTTTGTATTGTGCAGCACTGAAGCTCTATCTTGTTCCAGCAACCCCTTGACCCTTAATTTCATCAACAATCTGGTGTATTCACCTGGAATCAGTCTCTTATCTTCAACAATCTCAGACCTTCATTAGCAATTGTTAACCCAACATTAATAGCCAACAACTCCACTTCTAATACTGAAGCCACACCAACTCACTTCACAAATCCTCCCATGAATTCGTCAAGCGAATTGCAGAAAATACCACCAACCTAGATTGACTCATTTCTGCTCACTGATGCATCAACATTGATGCATCATTGAATTTCAGAATCCCCACTGAAGAAGGACACCAAACCACCAAAGATCTCCTCTTCAAATTCATGGAAATGCTGGCCATATTGGAGGGCCATACGTCTAGCACATTAAATACATCCACCCTCCTTTTTCTTTGGAACAAAAGAGTCCATCCATTTTAATGGGAAAAAAAAGTGGAGGATAAGATTAGAATGTGGATGAGCTGATACCATTTGTGGGCCAAAAAGCAAGAGAATGAAGGATTCCAAGTGATTTATTGACTAACATCCTCAATAATGATTCAACCAAAAAGGAAGGATTCCATCTTAAGAAAGCATATGAGTAATTTCAAAGATATCATGATCGATTTAACACCATTAAAAGTATCACAATGATAAAAAGATGGAAGCTCCGTGGGCTCCTGGAAAATGAGCAATCAACTTTTCCAACAACTTTGGTCCCCTAATAAGCCTTTGTCACCTTAAATTCAGTCAATTCTTTTTCATTTATCATAGGGGAAGGAAGAATTTCTTCATCAATGAACATCATTAGTAAGAATTTCAATTCAATATGGTATCAATTTCAATGTTTTTTTCAGCTTGCACACACCTCGATTACATCCTCAGAGGGAGTTTTATCGTCTGCAAGGATCAAACCCATGACCTCTCCACTGAGAAGTATAGATCTTATCTATTAACCCTCCATTGATTTCACTGTTTTGATACAAAACTGAGAGCAAACAGCCATATCGTTTACTATATCATATCACATACAATACCATTTTCGTGTATCAAGATTGTGACAATATCGACTTGACACTATCAAGTGGGCTAAAGTAAGCTGGTTAAGTTAGAGTTAGACCCACCGACCGAAAATTGAATAGACCAGTCGTTGTATAATCCAAATTGAGCCAATCATGATTATCCAAAGGAAAAGCAAGATTGAAATCAACCAGATAAAATGGAACAACATTTATCCATATATGTTCATCAAATAAGAAACAGCTATTTTTTTTAATTTTTTTTTTCTTTCCTGGAAAGCAATAAGAAACAGTTATCCACAAAAATGAAAGCGAGAGGGAAGAGATGAGAAATTGAGAATAGACCTTTTTTTTTTAATGAGAAGGGACCATACGTAGAGAATAGTAGTGAAAGCGTGTCATACATCAACAGCAGCACGTGGCTCGTGGTTACCTAATTACTTTTTGTCCAGGTTAGCTACCACATTAAAGCACCCTTCTCGCTATTTGAGTTCACCCTCTCCACCACTCTTATCTCTCTCTCTCAAGGTAGATGTGTGAAGTCTTCTTCCTCTTCTTCTTCTTCTCTGGTCACTCTCTTTAATTTGTTTCTCAATTTCGTTTGCAGAGAAGCCAGAAATAAGCAAACATGGCTCATCATCATCTTCTCCAAAGAATTTCACTGCCCAAGCCAGTGTTATTGAGACCACCATCACTCCAGGGCAGTCATCTCGTCAAGGTAACCCACTAACCCTAACCCAGTTCTTGAAGTAGAACTTTATTTGAACTCTGATCTTCTTTTAATTTTCATTTTGAGTGGAGGGTTTAGGGTTTATGTTGGTTTGTTTGTGCTAATTAACTATTGTGTCGTGCAATGTGTTCGATGAAATGTCTCAGAGATATAGCAAGAGCAACGGGAGCGATGATCGAGTAATAGGAGAGAAAGGGTGGTCGACGGCGGAAGAATTCAGTAGAGTAGCCAGGGAAAAGGCGGAATCGGTGAGTCGAACCGTTAAGGAGACGATGGAAGGCGTTAAAGAGGAATCGGCAAAGCAGAAATTCAAGAAGGCGGTGGAGAAGGGTAGCTACGACAATATGGGTCAGAAGGATTAGTCGTATATTGTATAATTCCGTAATATAATAAGGCTTTGGATTCGAACGCCGTAGTTTTAGTTTTGCTTGTTTGTTTGTTTGTTTGCTTTTTCAGATAATTTTAATTAATAAGGTCAGTGTTTGGTTTGACTAATGATGCTGGGAAAGGATAAGAAGATTTACTTGCATTAATTGAGCTTGTGGTTTTGTTTCTAACTCCGGATTTGCATACCGTCAGGGGAGTACTCCAGAGTCCGGATCTGCGACCCCGACTGTGCTCCCCGACATTTCTTGACTACAAAAATCTGTTGGGCTCACTGTGAAAAATACTTTTTAGAAAAAACAAAATTTTTTATCAGTGGGATTTACTGATTTTTGTGGCCAGGAAGCCATGGGGGAGCACTCTGTGCTCCCTCGACGGGGAGATCGACGGGGAGATGATCCGGATTCAATACTCTGTACTACTCGATGAGTTTACCACCACAAAAATATGTGGGGTCTACGGAGATTTGTGGTGGTGAAGCCGTGGGGGCACAGAGTTCTCCTCTGGTGGGGTGCAGATCCGGAAAAAGAGGGGGCAAGGGAATCCCATTGCATTGCATGTTGCCATGTTGTTAAGGGTGTCTTGTGTGGTTGGGTGGGCTCGGTTTGAGTCGAGTTGAACTAGATTCGGTCCGAGAGTGAGAGTGGATTTTTGGTATTGGTGCGGCCCCTTTTGGCGACACCTGGTGACATTTAATTCAACGGCAATAATTGAGGGCAGAATCGTAATTTGAAGATATAAACTTAGTAGTTGTTAAATTATAGCTTCGACTACCTCTAAATTATATTATTTATTTGTATAACCCCCTGTTTCTAAAAAAAATCAACGTCAACATGTATGCGAGCTAGTTTACCTAAAAAAAAAAAAAAAAGTTTACCAAACAAGAAAAAGAAAAAAAAAAACATACATATGAACTTGAGCTATGGTTTCCGTTGGCAAAAACAGAAAATTATAGTTTTCAAAAAGAAATAAAAGAAATAAAAAAAAGAATGTTAGGGAGTAAAGATCACCTTCCCTTGGAAGTAGTCGTTCCGCTATAGGTAAAAGCCCCATGCCTTTTTTTTTTTATGTCTTTTTTGGGATGAGTGTATGGTTAGGTTTGGGCGAGAAAAAAAGTGTACGTTAGGGGAGGGGATAGTTGGAAGAGTTCAGTCCCTGTATGCTAAAAAAAAACACTGGAGGGTAGAGAGTACCCTTATTTAACCTCCTCCTATTATACATAAGGGTGCCGGGTATATATATATATATATATATATATTTGTTAGTGTTTAAGTTGGAATAACTTTTGAAATGTGGGAAGGGTGCTAAGAAAAGATATATACATATTTTTTTAGTGGTTAAAGTTAGAATAACTTTTGAGATGTGTGAAGGGGGTGTCAAGGGATATTTTCTTTTGATCGATTAAAATTGTTTTCTTCATACTCCTTTATTATATATATTTTTTATTTTTTTATGTCTTATATTATATATTTAAAAGAGAAGTCTATGTCTTGTCTGTCTAATAATATATAATTAAATATAATATTTTCTATAAGTATATTAATAATATTTATTTATTCACCAATATAAAAATACTGAAATTATATTAATCATATTTCAGTACCTAAATTATTGACATGATGTTATTTTATGAATGTGGACATCGATTTACTTGTTATGCAAATGTAAGTTATTTATTTAATATATATAAAACAAAACATATTTCATTGAAATTCTTCTTTACTTATGATCTTCAACAAAATGGTGAAATTAATGTTATTGAATTCGTTCAAATGATAATTTGGCAAATTTATTTATTGATGTATTATTTACTTCAAATTTTGAGAAATTGATATATGATATTGGAATGTGTGTTCTCAAAGATACTCCATGATGTTATCATTAGAAGGAGTAAAATACGTGTTGCACTATTTTTTCTTTCACCAAGATTTGTCCCATTGGGTTTTTCTGGTAAGATTTTTAATGAGGTATCTACTAATACGTATTATTTAGATATGTATACTCCTTTTCCTTCACTAAGATTTTTTCCACAGGGTTTTTCTTAGTAATGTTTTAACGAGATATATTATCTATTGATGGACATCCAGAGAGAGTTATAAATAATATTGATTATGGATGTCCATCACCCCTAAAGAAATCATACCAAAAGATGTAACTTCCAAATGAAGATCTCAGCTATCTCAGCATGCGACCTTGGCGATCCGCATTCCTATATTAACCAAAGATCTTAGCAATCCATTATTTCATATCAAGATCATCTTATTGTGTGCAAGAATCATATATTGTTTCTTTGTAGACTCTGATATTTCTATATCAGAGAAAATGTTAGTTTCATTATAAATGTAATAAATAATTCAATAGAAGAGTTGAACGCATCTTGTCCTAATTTTCTTTTTTATATTTAACATATTTTCTATATTTTATAATAAATAAGAAATAAAGACGTTTAGGTCATTCCGTGGGGTAAGCTATATTGGGAACAATAATATCATTTTACAGTTTAAAGGATATTTTGGTATTTTATATTTTAAGTTTTAAATAAATTCAATAGAGACAATACCATTTAAGTTATTTTACTTATCACATACTATTAAGAATGTTTGGTTTGAACCTTTGCGCTCAGGTGAACCAAGCAAACCAATACATTGATTCGGTCTTTTGGGTCATTAAGTTCGCAAGGCACTTCTCGGCAGAAAAACTTGTTGAAAAGAGGGCTTCCTAGTGACAGTCACCTGTCACGAGTGGCTTATCGGCTGACTTCTTAATGAGCACCCAACAATATACATCTCGAATAAAGTAACGTTGCCAGAGGATTCTGTGCATCTCTCTCCAGACGTCAATCAACACATTAATTTCAACATTAAATGCACTAAGATTCATTAAATGCTCATTAACAACCTAGAAGATTCTCATTCGTCTGAGGCTTTCTTGAGTGTTATACCTACCGTTTTGTTTGCCGAAGATTGGACTTGCTGTCACATCTGTGTCAGCATGCATTATTCAGTAGAATTTTGCACAGTTGTCTTGAGACTTCTTCATGAAGTTTGGACACTTAGCTTGCTGATCAAGTTACGCATCTCAAGTCATCGCCACCCTCCTTTTGGGATCAAGAGATCCAAGGGCTATGAAACATCTTCACCACCTCAGAGGTATGAGTGTGATATTTATACAAACACTCTACTCGAATAAGGAAAAGAAAAAACATTAACTCTGGTCATTACTCTACTACAACTACCCAAAAAGACATTCTCTCATCATCTTCTAAGAAAATTAACTCCTCTTTACGAGGATTTGTGTTCATCAAGAATCGACTTAATCATTTGAGGTGACTTCTCACCCCAGAGGCAGCCTACACTCACAACCTTATTTTCTAAAAAGCAAAAAACCAGTTGTAATTTTCTTAAAATCCAGTAGGACAACGGTCAGATTTAGAACAACACATAAAAAATATTAACTACAAATAACTTTAATAATAAATATTATATAATTTAAAGCATAATAGTAGACAAAATAATAGTGCAGATCCAGTAAAAATCTCAGAAGAATTAAAAATTTTAAAGCCTGAAATGCCTATTAGGTATTGGTATAACCAATCAGGTAAATAATGACCACTGGTCACAAGACAAACCCAACATAAAATTACGGACCTATCATTTTGGGTTCATATTCTGAATAGAACCCCAGTGAAATTCTGTAACACGGGGAACAAGTCGCCAAAAATAATAAAAAAAGGTCCCGTTGGCACTAGCCGTAGCTACTCATCACTCTACTTCCCAGATAACAAATATAACGCCATTTTCACTTTCGCATGGGAAGGATTCCCTCAGCTTTGAAGACACCCCTTATCCCGTTCTCTTATCATTCCTGCCTCCTTGGTTGCGCACCTTTGATGCTGTTATCTTTGACAGTGTTAACAGACACAACCACAGATACCATCTCATGATATCCTGCAATAGAGTAAACATTGCCCTGTAAACGCATGCAGTACCTGCCTTGAGGCAGTAGTAACCACTATAAAGAACCAGAGATCTTGACCACGTACGAAGTAAAAAAGTCAGTCATCACCACATCTACATTAAACCACCAGTGTTTTCTCCATCACGCAGATTCCAAATGATGAAAAAAAAGGAGGAAAAAAAACTTCTCCTGATCAAAACATGATTCAGTTTGGAGAAACCAACAGTTCATTGTGTTTTTCCAGTATAATAATTCAAGAAGTCTACACATGAATCAGGTCCCAGAAACAACATGCAGACAATAAGCAGAGTTCGGGCAATAACCGGTTGGTCAATCAGTCACCCAGTTATGAGGAACCGCCTCTACAATACATGAGTTTGCTAAGGAAGAATTATGTATGCTCTCATCAACATTTCAAAGAAGTGTTGGCGTGTAATCCACCGGGAAAAGATTGCCCATAACAGTGTCAGTGAAGTAGGGAGGATGTGTTGGATCTACCACCATAAACTGCATCTCTTCTGAGGGTTTCCAATGGCGCTTCCTTTGATTAATGAACCAGTTGTTTATTTGCTTCTGATCCAAACCTGTTGACTCTGTAAGTGCCTGCTTTTGTGATTCCTGCACCCAAACTAACTATTCTTCACTCTTCCATGGGTAAACTGGGAGTGAATTTCACAAAAGAACAGCTTAAAGGACAGGCAACATTTCAGTCCTGAACAAAATATATGATTGCCATAAAAAGACCAAGTTAAGCTATTGAATAAACTGAGTTCATGATGATAGCAGTCTTCCAAAGAAAACATATTATGTCAAACCCTACACCAAGAAAGGAATTCTGGGGGTAGGGTCTGGACTCAGGACATCAATCACAATAGAAAGACTGTTCATGATAACTTAATTCCTACACGGATCAAACCTGTGAAGTTCATTCAATACACCAGCATCAAACTAAAAGGAACAAGGAAGAACACTGAGCAGCCATGTTATGCCATGACTCTTCAAGGGCCAGAATCTAATTACAAAGAGATTTCATCGTGAACTAGCAAAATTTTGATTTTGTTGGTTTATTTTAGAATGTTTCTCCTTCCATTTTCTGAAGAACAAAATTGTAAGTATAGTACATACCGAGGGGTAAGGCCATCTGTAGTGTCTGCTCCACCATTCCAGCAACTGCTGTCTAGCTTCCTTTGGCAACTTCCCTTTCTTTCTCTTCTTCGAAAATTCCTGTTTGAGACTGCCCAAGTATCCACTATACTTGCGCAAAAGCTGACCCTTTAGCTCTTTGTCTTCAGCTTGTGGATTAATAAAGTTTTCATTTGCATCAACATCTTCTTCAGATGATCCATTACGATCTGAAGCTGTGCCACATGCTGATGGAAAATGATTGACAGGTACGTTGAATAAGCAAGACATGAAGCACCGGGATAAACACATGCATTCGTATGGATTATCCGGAAAAACAGGTTCATTATACAAGCAAGACATGAAGCACGAACTAAACACATGCATTCATATGGATTATCTGAAAATACAGCAAATTTTACAATTTTCATACATAAATTGTTTCTTCAACTGGATTGAAAGCTTAATCTTCAAAAGCAAATCACAAAAAAAGGATTAACTGAACTACTGACAAAATACCATGTAGTTATTAATGAGGGCCACATTATCCTTGATTCTAGATGCCAATGATATCATTCAAATACTAGAGCAAATTCGTAGATAAATACATCGAGAGGAAACATCAACTCCTGTTAATGTTGTGTCCAGGGATGGTAGAAATGGTGCAGGGGTGAATCCACCTTAGTCTTATGCATTGCCTTCACTAGACTAGCTTAACATAGTCCCAGTTTTTCATAAAACAAACTTCTTTTTTTTTTTTTTTTTGGGGAAGAAACCTATCAATATAACTGTTCTAAAATATTTTTTTGTATTGTATTGGATCCGAGGCACAATGGTAGAGCATGTGACTCCAGATCAGAAGGTTGCATGTTTGATTCACGTCAGGTTCAAAACCCCCAATATAATCTATTTGTTTTATTCATCCAAGAAAAGAGAGATCTTTTTGTATTTTTAAAGAAGAAAAAAGAATACATAACTAAAAACTAACAATCCATCTTTAACTACTGAACCTATCAGAAAAATGAGTTCCAAAGGATAACATGCATGCTAGGTTAGAAAATTTAGCCAGCCGCAAAGTAAAACAGTTCAACAGGTTGAGCTAAACCAAAATAGTACATTCATGACCACAGATACAGACCAGATTATCTCAGATAAATAAGATTATTGCATAGGCTTCAGATAGAGCTCAGAAGGTATGATTGATGAAAAGCCAAAGAATTTTCCCTCCACAAGTGCACCTCCCAGTTCAACTGTTGATGTCTTAGGTACAACACAATTGTTGATATAGTCCCTCAGATGCAGTCATACCACTGCACATTATTTGGAACCTTGACTTAGGCATATACAACCAGCTAACCATAGCTCCTACTACCAAAACATGGACTCTCACAGTATAGCTTTCATCCAACCACAACCTCCAATATTGTTGGAGTCCCTTAATGGCACACATACATCATGCACAAACTGTTCATATGACAAATGTTGCCACACAATTATAGGCAGGCATGCAATTCCTATTGCAAGGTCTACCCAATGTGCATACCCATTTTATGTACAGACAATACATACAATGCTCATATTCTCAACACAAATATACATGCTTCAAAAGATCTTTCTCATGCATGAAGTCATGCTAAGACAGACTTCAGCATCTGGTGAATACTTGGGCTTTGAATGCAACAGTGGTCCATTCCCTGCCCTAGCTACTTCAACTGCGGATGGTCAAGGACAAACCATCTAAATAAAATTTATGACAATGTAACGAGTAATATATGACACACGAACCTATGCTTACTTCAACCCCTGATCATATAGTTGCAGGACTATTATTCTCCAATGGCACACAACACCCATTGGTCATCAAAATACAGATTTTGCATTGATATGGATCAATCCCCTATGATGAAATCACTTTACCACAGGTTCAGGAGCATAACTAAACTAATACAGCATACAACATGAATGCATAATCATGAAACATGCCAACAAGAAGACATGGGTATGCTAGAGATGTATTGGCATGCATGGTTCTCCATTCTTCCTCTTTCTTGCTTTCCTCTCTAGCAGGCTACGTATGGTGCTGCTCAATACATAGTTTTTTTCAATTAACGTATACAATGAAGAGTTTCATTGTAGTCTACACTCTAAAAAAACTTCAGCATTCCAACTTCAGGAGAAGATAATAAATACAATCTATATAAACAAAGATTTTGGTACATTTATCAATCCAACCAAGCAAGTGCTTCAAATAAAGGGCTATCCTCGAGAGACAAGGGATCCTTTTTCTTTTTTTTGCGGTGTTTTTCTTTCTTTTTTTTGGGGGGGGGGGGGGAGGGGGGATGGAAACTGACAAGTAAAGGGAACTTTCAATATATTCTTTAGCAAAGAGCAGCAGAGAGATCAATCAGTCAAATCCATTATTATTCAGTACGTAAACCCATACACTGAGTCTTAAAAGGAATTAAAATTATTGATTTTAAGAAAGCAGTTTACTGCTTCCAAGGGGACCTCTAGTGAACCATGCGAAACCAAAATAAATAAAACTTCTACAAACAAGCTACAAGATGATGCATTTCACATACATATTATGATAATACAAAATTATTCATCTTTGATCCCCAGTACCTCCTCTTAGATATAACAATAAAAAAATTGTTGTAAATTTACCAACATATTCTTCTGCATAACAATTTCTGAGAGTAAATTCTAATTGCCTTTTCTTTTCCATGCTAATTCTTCCAAAGTAAGATAACCTAGGAATTAGGAATTTCCATGCCTAACAACACTAAAAGAAGTTTTGTAGGAAGGGTGATATTAATTCAAATATTTAGAAGTCAAACAATCAGAAAATGAGTTTTATTAAAGGTGGAAACCATGAAGCTAATGAAGCGCACTATTGAAGGAGCCGAGAAAACTAAAACATAGTGCTACTGATCTTACTTATATTGAAGAAAGAAAGAAAGTTTCTAAGGAATAGAAAATGAGAAATGTTGACTTTCTGCTGACACACTCAACAAAATAGCATCCTAAAGAGAAGTAATTCAAAATATCATCAATTTCAGTCAAATCAGGAAAGAAAAAGAAAAAAAATCCAAAGAATAGCAAGACTAATTCAAAGTTCATAAAAATTTGTCTTTTCATAAATATATGGCTCATAAGCTAAGTTGCCCTTTCAAAAAGCAAAAACGTAAGACAACAAGAACCAGCAGATTTAACATACCTGGAATGATATTAATAATACAATTTAGATAAGCACAAGAAACAAAGTAGGAAACAACCATTATGACAAATTTAATGTAACCTTTACAACCAAGCTAGCATACTACTTGGTTGTAATTTTGAAATGAGACCCATCAGTCTTATCTTGAAGCTGTAACCAACCTCAGCTAAAAGAAGACCTCCAGCCACGCAAAAAAATCTTTAGAAAGAAGGGGAAAAAATTAAAAAAGAGGAAATAGGAAAAGCACAATATTGCATCTTCCAAGTTAAAAATATGATGAATGAGCAGCTGGAAGAACCTAAGAAATGTGTATGAATAATCTGATACAAGGAAGCAACAGAGAATACATTATAACCAAATAACAAGTCAAAGAAATTATTTTGAAGGGAAGGCTTACTCAGATTAATAACATGAGCACCTCAAGCAAAACAATTCATTAATCTACTGGTGATTATCTCAGCGATGCTACAACTAAGAAAATAAATAATACGAGCTTTAACAATTAGAAATATATTCCTGCTGTCTTCTCCTCTACGTATTTTTCACTGGTTCTGTATTTCTTACACATCCAATATAGCTAGCTAGAGAGCCATTTCTTACCACATAGACAGAAGGCAACTCATCCTCCACAGAGAGAGCGAGAGAGAGAAGAGAGAAGAGGGGGAAAAGAAAAGAAAAAGGATAAACCCGTTAGGAATCCCGGCTAATAGCTGAAAGCTCAAAATCCTAACAACACTGAGAAAACCATGAGACATTAAATAACAGGCTAACCTATAAAAACATGAAAAAACGAAAAAAGCAGCATGGTGCCTATGTTTACGCTTACATGCATGGGCTTAAGCTGCAAGAACTAATTATTTTAACAAAGAAAGGGGAAAAATAAACATAAAAGGGTTCATCACCAGAATCAGTGGAGGAAGAAGACATAGTGAGAGCCTTGAATTGAGATTCGATACTTGAAAGGAAATTCATGGCTTCTTTGAAGGGTTTCGTGAGCTCTTGCTCGTACTTGATGAGCATCTCACTGTAAGCCTCCATGAACTGATCCAGCGCTGGGTCTTCACCTATGCATCTCTTACCATACCGAGCCATGGCCTCCTCAGACGCGCAAGTCTTCTCTAACCTAGCCACCACTTCAGGAGTTGCTCCCACCTGTTTGGAGAAAACGAAAAGGACACCTGATTCTTCTTTTTCTTTCCCTTGTTTAGTCGTTTTAGGTCAATGGGTCTCTTTCTCAATACCCTAAAAATCAAAGCAGGAAAGATGATTGCATAAAATTATTATCATTTATCTTATTCTTCTTTACCTTCTGGCAGTTGACGTAGGCAGTTAGGAGACGAGGGTAGTAAGGATGAGACATGATCTTAGCCCTCATAGAGCAACCATTGGTGCCGCTGTTGTTGTCATCGAGCATGAAGGAAGAAGAACCACTACTGCTATTGTGATTTTGATTGTTGTTGTTGGTGGTGTTGGTGGAAGGCAAAGGAAGAAAAAGATTACTAGTTTCTGCATTAGGAGGAGTCATCAGGGGCATCATCATCATCAAGGACGAGAACCCATTTACGCTATTATCTGCAAAATTCATCAAACATGAATTACTACCACCACAATCACCCTGCATCTCTCTTTCTCTCTCCAGCAACAGTAGGCTTTCTATGATTGTTAATGGGTTTTCGTAGTTCTCCAGGGTTCTATCTTTTACTGCTTTCAGGCTTTTTAAGGGTTAGATGAAAAAGCAAATTCAGGGCTCCTTACGAAATGAATAATTTCCCTTTTTCTTCTGTACATCAAAAGAATTCTTCATTCTGTTTTTCTACTTTCCTCGCTCTAGGCTTTTCGTCTTCCAAATCCCACTCCAGTACTCAGTTTTCCTCTGAGCCTCAACAGTAAACACACACCGTGCTATGATTCTATGAGAGAGAGAGAGAGCGGTCTTATTGGTGACGCATGGCACAGTTTGCACACGCGGTGATTAGAAGTGAAACAGGAAAGAATAAAGAGCGCCCCATGTTATCCTGTGCCCACTCTGTAAAACTTTCCTTCCCGAGATAATGAAAACCCTTCCCCTTGGTTCTTGCACTGGCACTGGTCCTCTGCTCAAACAGGCTTCAGAAGTTCAGAGATGGAGAGGAGATAGAGAGAAAGCAATAAGGTGCATCAAGGGCTAAGGAAAGCAAACGAGAGACACCCAGATCGAGGTTGGATCAAGGTAATGGTATTCTTATAAGTAAATGAAGGGGAAGATTCTAGGGCAAGCAATTACAACCCCACACGGAGAAGAGGGCAGTAGGCAGTAGGGTCAGTGGCCCAGGTGCCTTCTCTCTACAGTCTACAGTGTACTTTTTATGTCAATCAACCCGTTCATTTAATGGCTCATGCTCAAGAGTGTCACCTTCTCTTTCTCAGGTTGGTGGTCTTGGCCTTGGGTTCTCTCTGTCTCTCGAGAGTCGAGACTCGAGTTTAACTCCATTTTTATTTTTCGTGTCTCTATTCTTTATCAGTGTCATTCCATCAAATCGGTAATTATACACTGTAGAGAAAAGTGATGGAAAGAAGGACTGTCTGTCAAGTTGGTGGGACACTCCGAATGTCCCTTCCCCTCTTTATGTGGATCTCTTAGTCTTAGCTGCTCTCTGCTCAACTCTTCATGGCTCCAGCTGGCTAGCTGAACTCTCCCCAGCCCAAACGCAGGCACAGAGAGTGAGAACTGCAATTAATTCAGAATGGTGCAGGAGATTTTGATCGGGCCATGTTAACTTAGTTGTAATCTAGTGTAAATCCTAATTATTTCCAGCTGTAACTTTTGAGGATTCAAAATCATTTCCTTACCATTTGTAACCGAAGCAAAACATGTCTTTTCCTCATGACATGTATATGCCACCTAAAATCGTCAGACACAGATATAAAGGTCACAGGTATTTCGGCTTATTGAGAATTTCTGTTTGGTTCTACTTCTACCCACAAAAAAAAAACCTTCTGTTTGGCAAACAGGATTCTTTCAACTGTGGAGATCATCTGTGTTGTTTGTTCTAGTTAATTTTCCTGCCTAATGCATCCACAGAGAACTATGAATTACGGTGGCTGGTTAATGGCCCACCTATTAGGTCATGGACTTTATGAAGGCTTTTATTCCATTGATGCTCTGCAACTATGGAAGTCCTTCATTGTGGGAGTAGTGGATTAAGGAAAAGAAGAAGAGATTAACTGTTTCTGGAAGCCTCTGTTTAACCTGAAATCTTGCTTGAGTGGCTTTAGGAGGAGTTGGAGCAAAGGGGTCTTGAGAGACTGCTTTGGAAACTCCCATGCAACAGGCAACTCCTCTAGATCTGGGCCAGGTTGGGCAAAGACTAAATTATTCAATATATGATAAATGATAATTTTCTGGCAGAAAGAAAGAAAAAAAAATGATAATTAACTACAATTATTATTGAGAGGGTGTAGTAACTATGGAAAAGATCTGCATGACCATTTCACTGTTCACCTTAAAAAGATTGATTCACAGAAGACATGTATTAATTGCACCATAATTTTCAATTGGTCCGGCTGGCTCCTGCCTTTAAATGAAAATCTTCTTTTTCGTTTACCCTTCTTTTAACGGGCAATGCCAGTGGATCTAATTTGAATACTCCAAAACATTGAGCGGCAATTATTATAAAAAACATTCAGTGATTAAATATTTTTTTATCATGTCAATGATGGGTTAGTCAAGTGGTTAAAGACCCGCCTCCCACGCGAATCTACTAGATGGCATATATATATATATATTAGTAATTTAGTTATCACTCCATAATAATAAGCCATCTTTCAAAAAAAAAAAAAAAATCATTCGCCAAAACCATTAATTTGCACAGTAGTATTGTAAATTAAACCACTTGTTCGGTTGTTCTCACCTAAAATAAGAAAATTTCATATTCACCAAATCTTTTAAATTTATCAATACTTTTATATCTTCAATTTTTATTTTTATTTTATTTTTTAACAAACAATTTTTATATATTGAAGGGTATTATATAATATATCGTCACGCAAAGTCGAAACCACAACCTCTTCATTAAGAGCTGTTGGTTGTACCAACCAAACAACCCTTGGATGATATATGTGTGTGTGTATATATATATATACTTTTAATCTATAGTTTCATCAGATATTAATCTCCTATATATAATGGTTCTTTTCAAATGATTTGATGAGTTTAAAGAAAGGATTTCTGCACTTAGGATAGTTTTTTTAGCATTTTGTCTTTGATGAAACATGAAGATGAGGGAGATATAAGGGTTGTATGGTAACGTTTCTATTTTATTTTGTTGTGTTTATGATTTCATTTTCACTGTTTTTGAAATTATGTATAGTTACATTAGGGGGGAAATTATTTTATCACAAAAAAAATGAATAAAACTGGAAAAAAAAAACTTTGAGTTTTTAGTATTTCAAAATATGAGGTTGTGATTTGAAGTTAAGAAACAATAAGAACACCTCTTTGCCCTTTTCAATAGAGATGTTTTTCTTTTGTAAGAAACACCAATTCTGTCTCTCTCAAATTGGGATCAAAATTGAGCCAAAGTGCCAGTTCGTTTCAACAATGGTAAAAAATGCACAAGAAACAAATAGGATTAACATACATGTTTTTGGTTCTTACTGTTTTCAAAATGAAAAAAAAAACACACGCAAGAAATAAAAAGGTTTGCCATACAACCCCTTAGAGAGATAAGAGGACAAGTGAAGAAGAAGGAGAAAGACTAGGGTTTGAGAGTGCTTCAATGATTAATGATATCTACATCTATTTTAGTGTAGGGTTCATTAACTACTTCGATTGTGGTGTACATGATCCTCACAAAAAGGTGACCTATATCGCAGCTACATGAGTTTTAATAGCATTCTTGTGTAGAGTAGTTACAACTTACAAGTAGTTGGCTTGGTGTGGGAGTCCAACTTTCTCTTGTAAACTTTAGTGAAATTTGATTGAGCTTCCAAGTCTCTATTGAAAATCTTATTTCAGCTTGATTTGTGTCCAATTCTCTTTTGGAAACCTTATTTTGAGCCCAATGCTATTGTCGCATGCCTAGTAAGCCTAACTTATAAAATACCCCATGACCCTAACCCAAAAACTTATATTTTAGGTTCGAGAACCCGAAGTACAAGTAGAAAGCAACTATGGGACATCCAAATAGAGACCATTGGATTAGAATATGAACCAATGGAAGTGGATGGTGTAAATGATGAATCTGAAACTTTGCTAAGTTAAAAAAAAAAAAACTGACTTGAACACTGATGGATTGGGAAAATGGATTAAGAGTTTGTGACGGCGTGTTTGGAAGGTCCTAGAGAGTAGATAAGACCTCCTTTAAGTGTGGAATAAGTGTTGGAGAAAAGCCAAAGAAATAACCACGCTCAAAACTGATCATGGATTGATTCCAAGGGTATGGGTCGATTGGAGTACGGGTTTCCCGAGGCGACCCACCCGAGTGACCCCTACCCACTACCCACGAGTAAAAACAGCAATTTGGGAATTTCGGTGTTTTAAACCCTTACTTAATGGTTTCTTCGACATAAAACGTGTTATGTCACTTCTAAGCCGTCAGAGAGCTCGTCACAAAAAGGGAGGACATTGTGAAAACTATTTAGAGAGCCGCCTATTCACCTACTAAGTTTTCCAAGGTTAGTAAATTCTTTCTTCTTCTAGTTATCTTTTTTTTCTTTTCTTTTCTTTTTTTCCCCTTCGCCGTTAAAAGATCCTTGTGGGAAGATCTTTGATTTGAAGAGACCCAAACCCGATCCCTATCTTGTTGTGGAATGATTCCTTAATCACTCTTTTTCATCTGTTTTCTTTTGAATAGATTTCAACAAAGATCTAAATTAAAATTCGATAGTTTTTTTATTACAATTCAAATTTTTTTAATGCCTATTATTGTTAAAACTTGTTTTTAGACGTTTCTAGAGTCTACTTGCTTTGGTTAAGTTTTAAAGTCAAATCCCAAAGCCTACAGTGTACTGGGTAATTTCTGTTGGTACTCGGACCTAGGTCTTCCTAGACGACCCATATGGGTATTATTTGGACGACCCATACCCCCTATGGATCTCCCCAATCAACTCCTATCAGACACTATTCATGCAACCCATATCCCTTGGGTTGATTGACTATGGGTCTCCCTGAGCAACCCATACCCCTTTAGGTTGATTAAACATGGGTCTCCCCAATCAACCCATATGGTTACTGTTCATGCAACCATATCCCCCATGGGTTGATTGACCAAGGCTCTCCCCAACCAACCCACACAGATACTATTCATGCAATCCATACCCTCTATGGGTTAATTGACCAAGGCTCTCCCCAACCAATCCATATGAATATTGTTCATGCAACCCATACCCCGTTGGGTTGATTGCTCAGGATCTCCCTAGGCAACCCCTACTCATTACTATTCATGAGACCCCTACCTGCAAGTTTTGGTTTTTGCTTCTATTTTTGGCGTAGGACTTTTAGGATTGTTTCTAACCTTTAATCAACGTTTAAATAAGATTATTTGGGACATGTTTATGCACCTTTAGATTCTTTTGAAAAAAAGTACAACTTATTCGCACTGTGAGGAATTTCATTTAATTATCAGCCCAAAGCCCTTTGCTTCCATCATAGATTTCACAAGTTAAATCATTCGGATTGTCAACTAAAATACGTAGGCACAATTCATCTTCAAAGTCAAATGCAAGAATTCGGATCACACATGAATCAATTCTAAGTGAGGGAGTATGTAGCTCTCTTTCTCTCTCAACTGATGTAATGGTGTAATCTTGGGGTATTGTAGTTTTTCAATTTTGTTAATATAATTACTTTAACCTAAAAAGGTGTTAACAATGTGGATATGTAGGATTTGCTTGAGAGCACCGCTGCTTCAAGCCGTCCACATCTGGGCCATTCAACATTCATTCACTTAAGTTTAATGTTTAAAGTTCAAATTTAGGTGAATAAAAAAAAAACAATAACCGAAGGGTTATAATTTATAATTCTTGCATCAATTCAATTTCAATACGAAATTCTGGACACAGAAGCAAGATGAGTTTGGTGAAGCACCACCACATTCACATCAGAGGAGGTCACCACATACATCTCTTTCAGATGTGAGATACAAATTGGGGAAGACAAGACCCACATCGTCTTGTCCTACCTATATTGGTAAGACACTAAGCATTGTTCGTTTATCATGGAAAGAAAGGTAAGTTGATCTTTCCAGTTCCCCTACCAAATCTATATAGGATTTGAATTCAAGAAGAACCCTTCATACATTGATAAAGAGAAAGAAAGAGACGCCATTTTTGGTGGGGGTTCTTTCTAGCCATGAGTGGGGAACAGAGAAAAGACCTTGCGTGAAAACCAACAAAGCTTTCAGGTTTTGACTTGACCTAAAGGTCCTTTACCTCTCAACTGAGAAACGGGGGGTGGGAGAGAGAGAGAGAGAGAGGACTTGTGACTGAATGTGGTTCTGAAAATCACACCCATGAAGCCAGAGAGGGATAGAAGAGATAAGCATGAACCCTATATCTTTGCTCTTTTGCTCCCTTCTTACTATGAGACTTAAGAAGTGATTCCAAACTCTGTCAGGTTCAGAATTCATCGACAGTTTGTAGCACCAGACATGAAGGATAAGATCTCCCAGAGAGTCTTAGGAGGATGGAATTTGCCTGTTTGGTATTTTCCCTGTGCCAACATACATTAAATACAACTAGATGGAAAGCTATATATTGAATCCATCATTGTTGGTTACCAAAAAAAAAGGGAACTCCATGGTTGACTCTTTGCTTCTCTTTTTATCAGATATCCATCTACAAGCTTAAAGGTTCTGAAGTCTTCACCCCTGTCCTCGTATTATTGCGGCAAATTTAATGCAGTTACGGGTCCACTCAAGTGAGTTTCAATACATTTATAAGAGTGAGAAGAAAAAGAAGCCAACAGACATAAACGGAGTTCCTTATTTGAAGAACCTGGTCTGTTCCCTTACAGCAAGAGTTAGAAAGTCTCTAGCGCTCTACACAAGTTTATAGACTAAGTGTATTACAAGTTTATAGACTAAGTGTAGAATACAAGAAGGAATTAATTGTACTAGATACTTACTCTTTGTATTTGTCATCCTAAATAATATTAACCATTTTCTTTTCGTAAAAAATAATTAAAAAAAAGTGTTGGAAAAACATTTAAAACTTAGTGTGTAATAGTGTTTTATTACAATCATATATTTATTAATTTATTCTTTTCTCCCCTTAAGTTAGTCCCACATCGGACAATAATGAGCTGATTATTTGGATATTATTTACCTTTGCGGTTAAGTACCATACCCATGAGCAATGTGAATCTAACTTCAACCCTGAAGAGGTGCCTTCACATATGGAGGTGACTTGAAGAGGTACCCTCTCAAAGAGAAGTACTTTACCTTTTTGCCCGTGGTTTTTGGAGCTCTATATAAACCAGAATCAAGCTCCTTTGTGTACAATAATTTTTTCTATTTCTCCCTCCCTATTGTCATTCTGTCTAGCACTGAACACAACTTGAAGGCACCTAAAGTAACATTTCTAATCTTGGAGATGAAGACATATTTGGAATCCTGCACAATTCAAGATATCTAAATACCTTGAAGAAGGTACCATTAGAACGTCCCCCACAAGCGGCAAGGCCTCACCAACAACAGGAGAACGAGGGGGGCGGGGTATGCATACATCACGCCGCATTGGAAAGGAGACTAAAGGGATTTTGGACACCACACTTTATGCAATACAAATGAGAATGATAAGAGCTGCAGAGAGGGGGACAAAAGTTGATAAAATATAGACTAATCACCACCTAATCACAAAGCTCTTGCCATGGGCACTAAAGCAAAGGGGGCCCCTTGACAATGAACGACACTAATGGAGTCGCTACCAAACTATGAAATAGCGCATCCCAACCCGGCTCCAATTATTTTGAAAAATATCTAAAACCTCTAGTCTAAGTATAGACACTATATATAAGTGCTTCCAGCACTAATTTCTTTTCTAATGAAACCTTTTATTTTACTAAAAAAAAAAAAACTCCATCAAGTTTGTGAATACAACAGTCTTACAAGTGGCCTTGCAACATCTTCTACAACACTAAAGTAGACATGAGATTCGTTTACATGTGTTGTCACTCCTAAACGCTACTTGCGCTAACCCTCTTGCTGCAAAAATCTGTTACAAAAATCTTTTAATATAAGTTTAGAATGAATTTAAGTTAAGCAAAGATTACTTTTTCACGCTTGAAGAGCTAAGTTATATATGACATTATTGTCCCCATGTGATCCATGATTACATTATAAATGTATTGGTTAACAATAGAGGATACCCTCTGTCGATATTGATTCTCTAATATTTCTCTTTACCCTTGAGTCACTTCGCTCTCCATCCCTTTCTCTCCTGTGGGCCCCACCTCAGGTCTCCCTCTCACTAGATTTTCCCATTCATATCTCTCTTGTGGAGCCCACTTTAAGTCTTTCTATCATTTTGATGGGATCAAATCCTTTGATGATATTCAAAGCTTCAATCCGTAGAATCATTATCAATTTTAACCTTCCAAGTTCCAAGTTCAGGTTCAAACTCCTGGAGGATAAATGGATTTTTCAATTTCAGCCTATTTAGGCTACCTTTCCCCTCCATATGAATGTTCCAAAACATGTGGCATATTTTATTGATCAGAAGACCTGAACTTCGAACGAAGATCGAATTCATCATGAGTGGCAATCAGATCTTGCTCAGAATATATTGAGCATCCCATTATCTATGACAAGCAAACCTAAAAAAATTATTTGGGATCAAACAACTGTGGGGGATTTCTCTATTGCTTCAGCATTTAGGCTCTCTGTTAAGAATGAGAATTCAAATTCTCACCACCCGTGATTAAAGCTATGGCATCTATCCTTCCCTCCAAGAGTTATTTACTTCATATGGAAGATTCTACACAACAAATTCCTTACTCCCAAGTTGCTCAAGGAAAGAGGATATAGAATCAATGGCCATGCTCACTTTAGTTAACAGAGGTAACATCTATTAATCATATTTTTTCTGAACTATGCTTATGCAAAACAGGTCTAGATCAGGTGCTTCAACATTTGCTGGTGGAATCACTCATCAGATTTGATTGAACAAATCTCTAAATGGATCTCATTTGCCAAAAAACAATCCAAGAGAAGTCACATTTATACACTTTATGGATCATTTGGTCTTCTTTTAACAATGCATCATAAAAAAAAGCACTCAAAAAACCATCACAAGTCTGGTGGCTTGCTCAATCTCTAAATGTTGAGGCGTTGAGCTTTTCAAATCATCCTCAACACAGAGAAGCACAAAAACTTATGATGATATACACTGGACAGCTAACCCCCCCCCCCCCCCGGTTTCAACTTTTAAAATCGATGTGGACGGATTTGCTATAAAGAGAGGGTATAACGACTATCAATCTGGTTTTGGAGGTATAGCTCATGATCATCATGGACATACCATCTTCCATTTCGCCTATCCAGGTGGAAATATCACGGCATTATAAGCAAAGGTAGAAGCAATTAGAAAAGCCCTAGAACTGGCACTCTTAAACAACATCAAGCAGGTGATTATTGCGGGAGACAATACAACCATCATTCATCTCATCAACAACAAAGAGAAAATCAAGCCTTGGGAGATTAGGTATGTAATGGAAGATATTCAAGATCTGACACTTGAATTCGAATCCATTGTTTTCCTTCACACTCTTAGAGAAAGCAACTGTGTGGTTGATATTCTCGCCTCTCACGCAACTACATATCAATCTTCCTTGTTTTCCTTCTCCCCTCACCTCACCCCTTTATCCTTTGGTCCGTATATTTTGATGCTACAAGTTGTAAGTTCCCTTGGGGATTTTCCTTTAAATAAATGCATTCCTTACCAAAAAAAAAAAAAAAGTTCAGGTTTAACATGAGAAAATTCTTCGCTCTTTTTTATAAGGAATTCCTTCACATGGTTCTAGTGAATTCCCTACCCAAAAGAAAAGTTCTTAGCCTTTGATGTCTTTTAGCTTCATTTGAGATAGCTAAGGATCGCGTACTACATCTACAGAACTACAAGAAAAATGGTTATAACGATGAGAATCATAACATTGCCGTCATTGCTTCCTTGAATTTGAGAGGAGAACCTAGACCGACCACCACCATAAGACAAACCACCAAGAGAATCGAAATTACCTTGGTCACACAGTTTGTTGCTTCCCCGGTTCTAAAAGTAAAACCCAAACCAACCACCACCACGAGAAGGTCCCCCATGAAAATATTTCCTCCTATTTTGGACAACTGGAGAATCAAGATTACCTTGGTCAAGTATTTCATAGCTCTCTAGGAGAGGCACCAAGTCTGAGTATGCAAGAACCAGAGGTTTCAGCATAGTCCTAGCAAAACTTTCATATTCCAGTCTAAGACTTGTAAGGAATAAATAAGCAATGCATTCATCATCAATAGGTTTGCCAATGGAGGTCAGTCCTTGACAAATGGCATCAAACTTCACCACAAACTCATTAAGAGAGGTTTTCAACTTCTTTTTCAAGTAATGCAGGCTCGATTGAAGTCCAACCTTTTGAGCTTCTGAAGTTCAAGAGAAATAAATTGTACGCACTTTCCACAGCTATGCAGAAGCATTTGTTCCAAACGTGAACCTAAGCTATCACTGTAGACAAGGTGTTGATTAGTCACGACCTCACCAATTTGATGGTCTGCTCCTAAAACTCATAATTATCGTCATCGTCATCGTCGTCGTTGTTCCAAAAGTGAACCTAAGCATGGCTCCAGACAAGGTACCAATGATCCATGACCTTGCCAACTTGTCAGAGACAGTCAGCAAATATATTTAAGCGTTGCAAAAAATACCTTTTCCCCCACATTTTTGAATTCATTCATTGTCGTTTACAGTCCTTGTGTATTTGAATTAATAATAACCACGTTTTTTCAGAGGTGTCACCAAATATCCATTTAACCCAACAGTTCTCCCAGAACCATTGGTGAAACCCAGAAATACCTCTTTTTGTAGTGTTGGTTCCCCCACGTTTTGTGAACGAAATGTAATTTTCCAAAGTATCTTTTCTCACGTTTTTTCGGGTGTCACCAAAGTTTCATTTAACCCAACAGTTCGCCCAGGAGCCAAGGTTGAGGAATACAACCAAGGAATGGAGAGTGGCCAAACCGTCGAGCCCGTAATCGATGTAGCCTTCCGAGCTAGGAAAAAACCAAATAACCATGAAGTTACCATATACAATAGAACATGTCCAGAACTTCAAAAGTGAGTTGAATAAAAAGCATTCCAGCAACTTGAAAAAGAAACAAATCATAAAGAGCTCCTAGACAACCCTGATGACTTTAGCGTGACTAGCTAGTCCTTAGGGTTTGCAAAACAATTAGGTTTAAGCCATGATAGGTGACATGTATCCTCAACCCAGCTCTCTAACATCACTCACACCCATATATAATTTTTTTTTGGGATGATTATTGTGGCCCCTGCCCCATGCACCGTGTCAGACTAGCGACCCATTAGTTTGTGTAATGTGGCATACAAAATAATCGCCAAAGTCCTTGCCAATCTTTTACAGCCTCTTTTACCATCCCTCTCTAGTGTATACTTAATTTCAAACCGAATGTTGGTCCTTCCTTAATTTCAAATTGAATGTTGGTCCTTCACTTTGAAGGGTGTTAAGAAGCCATTAAGATAAGATGTGTAGTATCCATTTTGCTCTTTGTTAGAATTGAAACCAAGCATTTAAAAAAAAACCATATAGAATACCAATTTCTTGCCAATGTATTCTTATCATTTTGAATTTCCAAGAGCTCATTTTAATGAATTAATGAAATGAAAAAACTAACTTCATAAAATGTTCTTGACAGTGAAACTCTCTCAAGACCACCCCCCCCCCCCCACCCACCTCTTTGCTCTTCTGCTGGTTGCAAACTAGAATTTTCGTATCACAGCTTGTATTTGAAATATTTGCAGAACATGTTTATTAAAAACCAATCTCCAAACAAGTACGAACTCTCAGTACAAAAACATATAAAATAATTTTACACAATAACTAATCTCCCAAAATGAAAACATTCTCAAATACATAGTTACTCTCAGGTTTGGATCCTCATTGGAGCTAGAAGATATTTAATCCACATTGGGTAGGTTGTGCATGCAAGGCCCAAATGACTGTCTGATGTACACATGCATGTTAGATACACAGCTTGAGAGGTCAAAAATCAGTAGCGAATATATTCTCGCGGGTAGAGATGGGTTAACCTGTCAATGGGTTGTCAACTCACAAAGGACGAGAACAATTTCATGGGCCAGAATTGTTACGTACACGATTTTTTCAAGTGGGAGACCTGAAAAATGACATTCTGTAGGTTATGAATGAACATCTTTCTCACCACAGAGGGACAAATTGAGCGTTGGCCAGGTGTTTCTTGGTCAATTGCAATGGTTTTTCTAACCCTGCAACACTAAACTCAACTCATCATCTACATTGTTACAGAGAATATGATGAATCAACCTCCTTGAGTTGGTTCCAAACAAAGCCAAGGTGATACAGGCTATTCCTACAAAAATTATAATTATTTTCTACCTTAGTTCAAGTATTTCTTGAGTTATTGACAAATATCTGAGACCAAAAATGAAACCAGAGTGATCCCTAATAAGATTCACAAAATAGGTAAGAATGGGATTCCAATTTCAACCAGACTTCCTATCCCAATTTTAAAAAGTCCCCAAGATTTATAGATTATGATGAACCAACCTCCTTTGCTACAACACCTGAGGTATAGGAAATCTTAAATCGAGAGAGATGCCAAAGTTACCAAAAAAGAAACACAAATAGAAGTCTTAAATCTATACAGTATCACCCAAGGCTAACCAATAAGACAGGCTCTGCACATTCCTGGAACTAGGCCTAGCACCAAGGTACCATGACAAAATGCGCCAGAAACATCCTACAATTCATGTGAAGCATGGTATATGAATATTCCTCAGCAAAGAGTTTTTCCCTTTCTGATTAGGTACTGAGCGACTGTAGATGAACTATATTTATTGGTCCATGCAGTGTTCTCAGAATCCAATCATCCACCAAAGAAAAATAGTTGAATTTGAAGTATTAAATATGTGATTACTGTTGCTTCTTAAAAGATACACCACTGAAATGGTTTTGAGTAATCATAGTCCACCTAAACATTAAATCTTCTCTTACCAAATGAAAACAATAATGATTCGGTTTTAGAAAGTCATGGTTCTAAACAGAGTGGGCAAACCTTTCCAACAGCTAGCTTAGACTCTTTGGATGACCACTGAATTAGCAAGACCTGCCTGCTCTATCGTCTGGGTCAAATCAGTAAGTTGCTTAGGAGGGAAGTCCATTGTCTGTAGGCGATAAGTTCCTGCACCTCCTGGTCTTGATGCATCAATGAAGGCCCGGATATCATTGATGGTATGGTGATAGTTGAATCGAGTAACCATACGTGTGCCATCGGCCAACCTGAGCTGAATTGAGGTTGATGGCAAATTTTCATCTACAACCAGGCCCATGGTTGGGGGTGGAGCGGAGAGTAGAGGAGATGGCACTGGTGCTGCATCAGATGTGCTACTGCCTAATGTTCTCCCCACACCCTGGAATGGGGTGTGGCGGCGCTTCTCTGGTTCCTGTATGAGAATAAGAACAAAGTTTGTTAGAAGGAAAAAGACAGCCATTCACAAGAAGCAGTTGACAAAATTAATATACGAGGACTCACGGGGCACTCTTGCTCCCTCCGTATGAGATTAACATGAACTGCAGTAGACCTATCTGCTGGCTCAAGCTCTTCCGGACACTCTGAGTTCCTGATACTCTGCATGGTGAAATGCAACAAAGCACAAGTATACATCAAATTCATAAACATCCCATCAAAACAACGAAGGGTTAAAAAATATGAGTTTTGTAAACCCCCCCCCCCAACCCAGAAGAAAGAAAAAAAAAGCCTACAATTTCCAGTACTCACAAAGTGAGTGATTTGAGGAGAGAAAGGGGTGTGTTTGAATTTTATTTTATATATATTTTTTTTGGTGGGAGCACGTGATGAAAATTTTACACCTCCAGAGCACAGAACCTATTCATTAGATACTACCTTCAAGAAAGATGCATTTTCTGGATCATCGAACCTCCTCAAAGGGCCATCATTCACAGTGAAACCATTGGTCCAAAAAACTATGTTGTTAACAATGGCCTCAGGTGGCGGAGGAGCAGTTTCCCTTGTCTCCCCGGAAAGTAGCCGTCCCGTTCCAGTGAAGCTTCTGGAGCCTGAGGACGGATGAATACTTTCAATAGGTCCTTCTACAGCTCCCAACTGTCTAGCTTGATTAAATATTGCATCAACATCATCCCCTTTGGTAGGATCTTGAACCAGCATTCCACTGAAAAATACCAATATAACCAACCATCAGATATTCACAGTAAAAGAAAATATTTTTCATTTGAATATATTCCAAGAGGAACTAGGCTGATTTTAAAATCTGACAGGGTGCAATCCCATGACGTTATTCTAGATATCTGTTCATGATAAAAGTACTTGAACGAGGTGTGATAAAAAGGAGCAGCAATCAATGGTACAGGGGGACCCAATGTTGCGCAAAAATAAATCAGAAGCATAATTCCAAGTCACTCCACCTTTACATGCAATTACTAGTGAAGTACAAAATTACAGAAGTAAAAGAGAATGACTTAAAGGAAACCCACATAGAATAATTCAACAAAAATACAATCCCTGAAAATCCCCAGAACTTCAGACTGCAAGTAAAACATAAATCACATTTCAAACATTAATTTCAAAATGGAGGCAACCAAACTTAAATGGCTGTCCAAATGATAGGTCACATAAGTTAGCTCTTCAATATATCAAACAGGGAATCCAAGTGACTTCTGCATGATGCAGTTAAATCACTTATATGGATTATGGACTTATTTTGTTCAAAATATGTTGTGTGGGGCAGTAGGTATATACTTGGGCCCACCTCTCTTACCTACGGTGTGAGAATATAGGATTACCTGGCTGAATGGGAATAACAAAGAGTGAATTGACTTGAAGAGAAGATAGGTGAGTTATACTGAAGCAACTCTGCCTCTTCTACCAGCCTAGAAAATTTACATTTGAATGGGATACCACCTCCCTACATGTAAAACACCTTTAAAATACAGCCTAACAATTGGCTAACTTTCCCACTACTTCCCATAATAACTGCTGATAAATGTTGAAAATGATCAAAATATCCCTACCTTGTAAAAATATAACCGTGAGATCCAAATGTAATCCACCCATCACCTTCTGGAGTCCCCCACGGTAGGTGGTTGGTTCCACACAACCATGCATGGGACGCCCTGCTTGCACATAACCTCCCTCTCCCTCAAAGAAGTGTTGTCCTCAAGACCAGTTTCAGGAGTTGCCATTCAATGTCTCCTAGAGTCCCATGGCCTGTGACAGGGCTGAACCATGCAAATGGACAAGTAATTGACCGCTACTTCTCTGCCCACACTGATCTAAGATTGATTGGAACTGAGGATGTAGTGTCTCTTCTCCACCATGGACATTAGGAAAATTTCCTTGATTCAACTTCTGCTGGTTAACTGCCTTTTTCAATAGAGAGGCATGGAATGTGGGATGAACATTAAACCGTTAGGTAACCCTAAATGATATGCCACTTGCTTATTTGTAGGATAATAATCTGGAATAGACCATAGTAGATTGGGCCCAAATTCCTCCTAAGAGCTACTTGCTGAGAAGTTGCAATGTTAAGAAGGCACATGTAGTCCTTGATTATAGATGATCAACTAGGAGCCAGTTCTCCCAGGATCTTTATCAAAACAAACTCAAATGGGTTCAATTGCAACTTTAAGAAGGCACATGTAGTGCTTGATTACAGATGATCAACTAGGAGCCAGTCTCCCAGGATCTTTATCAAAACAAACTCATAACAGAAATAGAACTTAAAAACCTATTAGACCTAAGACTACTATTAAGGACATGACTTGGACACTTAAAATAACAAATATGTTCTGCCCTTGACTTAGTCGGCAGAAGTAATATAATTGCCACCATTAATTGAAAAATAAACTATTAAAAAAAGGAGTCCATCATGGGAATTTTGTAGAAAAGGAGTCCATAATGGGAATTTTGTACTCATCTCATGTAGCCATTATTGCGGCACAATAAGTTGACCAATTACAAGGGAAACCATCCATTGAAGGCCTAGTACATGGATGACCCAACCCTAGGCCTAATCTTATAAAAATTAACCCAATTAGCTGCGGCATATGCATCACAAAGGCTCGATTTTGATCCTGTGAAAGGAGTATTCGACTTCTGTCAAGCGTCTTTTGTGGGGTTATTCTATATGTATGGGCGTGTAAAATGAGATTAAAGGTCTATTATTACCTTGTTTACTCATTATTTGACTTGAACTGAGTTTATTCTACTGTTACAGTTCTGAAATCAGTGTGCCTATCATGGGTTATTTCAAGATCCTACTTATGGTTAGTGTAGATCACCTAGCCTTGGGGAGACTTTTATGCTCAGTATGATATTATAAAGTCATTCTTACGATAACGTCCTACGGTTACGTGAGAACAAAAGAGCACATTATAATGGCTGTAGGATGGGGAAAATTGAAAGGGAAGGAAAATATCACACAAGAAAAAGTGGGAAGAAGAGTGCACACTCAATACATAGGCTCTCAAACCATTGACTGAATCCATTCTATTCAATATGTCCTTAACAATGAGGAACTCTCTAACTAAGACATAAATTCAATTTAGTCTACTAAAAGAATTAGAAACCGAATTTATTGTGCAACTAATTTCTTCAAGAAGGAGAACAAATTAAATAAAGACGTTATACCCCAAATAGCATAGAAATTCCAAAAATTCTACCAGACCCTTCAAACCGGACCTGGTTCATACCAGCTGGGTTTGAATTGGTCCATGGAGGCTATCTACATCAACTGTCCCAGCATAGAGAGGAATTTATCCACAAGGTTTGGTGAATTGAAAGTATCACCACAGGAGGATTGACATCCAAAAATATTAACTTTGATTTGGTGATGATCAAATGCACCTCATGGTCACTAATAGTTGTTAGCGAACTCTTGTCTCTTCAATGGAAATTTGATCATGGGGTTTCAAAATCAAGATCAAATTGTCAATCCATTCTTCAATCTAAATTTCGATCAAACAGTGCACATCAATTTGATGGTGGCTTTTATTGTACATCGACATCTGATTCGCTTTTCTAACAAATATATCATGATTGACATCATAGAAACAGTTGCTAATATTTGAAAGCTCCCAAGGACTTGTAGTCAGTTTAGAAAGTTTGATTTGCAATCAAAAGAATCCATTGCTAATTGAAATGAGTAAATCATGATAATTAATCTCCGTGCAATGTTTAACGATAACAATGGAAAATTTGTAAATGAATGCTGAAATTGATGAGGATGGGTAAATTTGGAAGAAAATAAAATAGAACAAAAGATAAGAGGAGAATTCTGAAAAAGTGAAGGGGAGAGGGGAAGAAGAGGATGATAGAGTGAAATCACTCAGTTGGCCCAACTTCAGGATGAAGTTAAGAGGGACAAACTTGGAATAATAAAAATAAAGCAGAAAAAGATATAAAGGTATTTTGGAAATAAAAGAACTAATAAACAGAGAATAAGGAAACTTGGGTTAACAATGCTACCAAAAGGCCTATATTGAGTTATACTCCAATACAGGAACAGCAGATGAGGAACTTGGAGTTAGACCAGGAAACCAGCAGCAATCAGCGATTATGGAGCTTGTTTGGGATTTGGCCCACTTCTCACCCAAGAGAATATGATCTGAAGGAAAAGAACCAGGTAGCTCTGCTTTCTCTTCTTCAGCCTTCTTCAACCCCCCCCCCCCCCAAAAAAAAATTCCATATCTCACACTCTGCACTTCTTCTATTCTCAATGACTGGATCCTCACAATTAAAAGAGGAAACCAGTGAGGGTGATTCTGTGTGACTAGGAACTCTGACTGAAAATTTGTGGTTGTAGGATGTTGCAGAACATGGATGAGCAAAACGATCCTTTTTTCTAGGGTCACAACAGACAAACAGAGGAAGTTTTTAGGAAGACTTGGGAAAGGACAAGTTCTGGTTTTAGCAAGACATAAAAGGGAACAAAATGGGATCCTTCACCTCTGATATCAGCACGACTTACTTGTAGGCCAGAAGGGAGGGGAGGAATCGCAAAGGAAGGAAAAAGGGACTGCATAATTGAGAAGAGGTGAAAGAGACTGCACACCCTGATGCACAAACACCACACAGGCTCTCAAACTACAAACTCAGTTCATTCTATTCAATTTGTACTCAGCGATGGGGATAATGTCATACATAAAGAAATTTAAAGACCTATAATAAGATTTAGCTCTCTAACTAGGGCACCAATTCAAATAAGGAAACTAAAGAATAAGAAAACAAATGTCCTATCCAATTCATTTTTAAAAGAAACAATGAAATAAACAAAGACATTATTTCCCACAGATAGCATTAATTCCTAAAATTCGAGTAGACACGTCAAACTGAACCTGGTTCATCTCCATCTAAAAAGTAGCTGGGCTTGGGTCAGTCCAAGGCAGTGAATCTGCATCACATATCTAATGAAAGTTGATGCAACTGCAAAGAATTTTGGAGATATTGATGGCGATAGGTGCATCCTCAGAATTCAAGGACACCAACCGATTGAGCTTCGAAGATGTTAGGTGATGGATTATGAAATGAATAAACTTGTCTTTAGCCAAACAAACACCTGGATATTAAATAGAAGACGATCGAGAAATAAAGCTGATAAGGTGCCTGCATAACTATATACAGATGGCAGAATTAATCCACTGTTGTGAGGTTTAGTGTCAAATGTGCACCAACAATAATTGTCTCTAAGAATGATCATTGTGAGGAAAACTCAAAATATTTAAATACAAGGAAGCTTAGCCTGCAAGCACAAAAAAATAAACATCACAACAGGCAAAAGTTGTTAGGGATGATGCCCCTTCTCTCATAAAATAATGTTGACAAAATTGTAATCTGACATGCAAACAACAATCACTCCAGTGTTTAGGAATCAAAACAATTTCAGGTTTACAATCAAAATATCTGTCAATACAGGAATCCACATAGATAAAGATACTATTTGTTCATAAAATATGGAAGCAACCTAAAAGAAAGTTGGTTGGCTGATTTCGTCTATGGCTGTTTCAATTATTTTGAAGTTAATTAGAGAAAGTTTACATCCCCCTGTCCACTATCGTTTAGCAAGCTAAAGCAAATAAAACATGCAGCAGGGGATTGCACCATATGCCTCGGTCCCTTTAAGCAGCAGCCCTTATTACTTTCCTCCATCTCATAAACCCTTGATCTTTTCTAGATTTCAATTGCTAGGTTTCATAGTAAGCCTCTTTGGTAAATTCCAATTAGGTAAACCGGTGGTGCAAAACGGACCCAAAGTTAGGGTATTCCCAAGTCGTAGGGACTTCCCACTTGCATAAAGTTTCCGCAACAGATAAACCACGAACAATAAGTTACTTGACTCTCAAACAAATCTTGAGAGGAGGGGTCGCACCGTCGCAGCAACGAGTTTTCAACAGGTTCATCAAATATTATTTCTACAAATCAAATTACGAAAGAACAGCCGTTCCATATGGGTCAAACATGTCAGAAACTTGTGAATGAGGTAGGGAATTAACGAAATCCGAGTGTCTTGAACCTTAAAACAAACCATAAAACCCAGAAAAGAGACTCACAAATTGAATGCGAGTTCAAAACGAAACATCAAACATAAATGCATATCATAATAATTGCGTGTAACAACAAATAAGCATCCGAATATGAAGAATAACAACCCCAAAAAAATCACTAAAAGATACTTCCTTTCGAAAATATGAAAATTAGGGTACTAGTACCTCTTCTCGCCACCAGTGTAATACTCCTGAGGGGCATCATCATCATCAGAGCCAGGACCAGAAGCACGGTTCAGATCAGAAAGCGTCCGAATTCCTCCCGCACGACTGCCAGAGGGCTTCGCCGGCTTCTTGTCTCGCGAAGACATGGGGGCGGTGATTGGTTGATAATTGGGAGGTGGGATCAACGGAGACGGAGAAGGAGATTGAAGCGGACGAGGAGGATGAGAAGCTATATCGCTGATGATATTGCTTCCGTCTTCGTCTTCTCCGTTGAGATTGGAACTGTTATGTTCAAGGTAGGTCGAGAGAGCAGAATCAAGATTCCAGTTATGGCTCTCCAAGAAGAAATTAGCTTCTGGTATCGAAGCCGCTGTGAACTCGCAAAACCTATCCACTAACTCTTTGTTATTTGATCCATCTCTACCTTCCTCCATATTTCAAGTTTTCAACACTCACCAATTTGAGTCCTTCACAGCTTACACTCCTTCCTAAAGCTTCTCAACTTGTAGAGCTAACGTTTACCTCCAAAAAAAATAATATTAGAACTTATATATACTTCGACTGGGGGCAATGCACGATGACGGAGATGCTATTGATCCTAATTGAACGATGTGTGTCGTTTGACATGAAGGTTTGATACCTTTTTGATGGGTTATGATTGAATAAGAGCTGAACTTAATCAACGGTCAGAGATCGGTTTTCGAAGACAGATAGACTTCAATCAACGGTGAGAGGTTAATTTGGATTATGTTGTGATGATCATGTTGTATGGCTGTCGTTGGAATTACGGTGCTTCGGGGTTGTACTGTGGCTTTGCCGCCAAACTCGTTTTCTGAAAAAGTAATCCCACTGGATACTTTGCGTGTCAGCGTTGCTTGCGCTTTTGTTACTTTTTTCATGCTTTGCCGAGCATCGGTGAATCTAACGGATAACGGCCCTCGGTTTAGACGGGTGAGTGGTCTCAACCGTATGATCTTTGATTCAATTTTTCTGAAGCTGGTAGCTTTATACAGAGGGATCAAACTCTTTTTCCTTCTTATTTAAACTTGAAACCAAAGGAAAATTACAACAGGGTTATCAATCAGCATTGGCCAGCAAATACGAGTCCGGATCCTCATCCCGTTGGGGGAGCACAGATTGCTCCGACGGCCCCCACCACCACACGGGGGCCCACAGGTCAAAATTTGAAGTTTTTTAATATTTTTCAAAAAGTGTTTTTCAACCTGGTTATGATATTTAATTCAATTGTTTAGGTTCTGGGAAGTAATCATCGGGATTCACAATCTGATTGTCGCACCCCGAACAGGTGAGGATCACGACTTCCATGCAACAAATAGAAGGGGGAGAACTTGAGAAAATCTCTTAAGGTTATGATATTTAATTCAATTGTTTACTTTCATGGGAAGTAATCATCTTATTCACTTTCTACCCAAAAATAAAAATCATCTTATTCACAATATGATTGTGGATTTTATAACATCTACATCACACTTCCATGCCACGCAAGTGGGGAATGGTAAACAAAATTTATTATTCTTTTGGCGAAGGGATAATATTGGGAGTGGAACCAAGTATATATGGTCTTAGATATTATGAATTTACCCCCCCCTCCTGAAGATAGTGTGACAAAATTCCACTAAATAATATTGGGATGGTACAAGTATATATGGTCTTGATTTACTGAATTATCTTAAGTTTGTTGGAAAGGATTAAATACTTAACCTGATTAGCTCAGGGTTATCATCCTTTCAGATATTTTTGATAAATGTACGGCTTAATTTTGGATTATGGAATATCTTTCATGTAAATTTCATACACGTCCACTGAATTTACAAACAATTATGTTTATATCTAGTATATTTTTATATTACATTTACATAATTTATGTGTTCAAACTATACATCACCTGTACCTTTACCATAAAAATAATAAGGTTAAATGAATGACTGAATCGACCACTTTCTCTTCGGTTTTCCTGAACTCTGGGTTCATGGTTTTGGCCTTGACCACTGCGCAACGCCTCTGCTTCTGATTTTGCCTCATTGAAGAAGGAGAAAGAGTTTTAAACCCAATTGCTCCACTGCAATCATGAACCATAGATGATGAACGGTAGGAGAAACTAGCTCCCACCATGTTAATCAACGATACCATTGTGTTCTTAAGAATCAAATTTGAGAGTTGATGGGAAAATAGTGGAAATTGGGGGTTTAGGTTTTCTGGGTAGATGAAGACGATGAGTGGATTTTATTCACGTTTAAAATGAAATGTAGCGGTTTCTATATGTATATCAAGATTTTCTATATAAAAACTGCATAGAAAAGTGCACACTGCAATTTGCACAGGGTTGAATGTTTATCTTGTTATCTATTATGCTGAATTGCTTATAGGTTAAAATTGAGAACTAAAACCCACCGGCTCCTTAAAATTTAAAAATGGGTCTTGGTTCTTGAGAGCTAAGAAAGAAACAAGAAACTGACAGTAGGAATTAACAATTGAAATATTAAAGACAAATGATTTCTTGTGAATATTGAGGCGTTGGGGATTTTTTTTTTTTTTGGGATAAAGGGAGCTTTGATTAAATAAAGGGAGAAAAAAAGAAATAAATTACATTCTGAATAATTTCTTACCATTAGCATCATCCCGAACAAAAGCAGAAAGAGCTAATGGAAGAGCATCTACAGCTAGATGGATTTATGGGGAGGTATTAAGGAAACTTGTCAAGAAGCCCGCACAAACGTTAATCTCCCGAACATGATGAACAAAATTACATATAAAAAAACCACCTTAGCTCCCTAATCTCCATGATCAAATCAACAACCCTCCAAGATGTAGAAAAATATCCCTTAATAGATTAGATGGCCACCATTGAATCGGATCGAATTTCTATCATCATCAAACCCATTTCATAAGCAGTCTCCATGCCACGCTTGATTGCATATAATTCCAACCGAGTAATATTTTTCTCATTACTACCACTTGCCAAAGCAAAAATAACATTACCAATGACGATTTCGGGCAATATCTATGTACCCACTAATGTCTTCTCGACTAGAACCATCACAATTCATAGCCATCCAATTACCTTATGGCTTGGGCCATCTATGACAAACTGCATTTGGAAGTTGAAAAATCACCCCAATGTGCCATCGAGCAAAAAAATTCTTATATTCTTGAGTGTCAGTAAGTTTGTGTGGAAGGTGTGCGAATCACAATCGGGTATCCTTCTTAATTTTTCCCAATACCGCCTAAGCTTCTGTAGTAGTATCACTAAATATTAAACTGTTCATTTCCTCCCAAATTCTATATATAGTTGTTGTCATAGAGAAACAACAGATTGCATCTCTTGCTATTGAACTTGCAAAATGTGTGGTGATCCATATGAGTTCATCCTTCTAATAAGCCAATGGCAGCCTGATATACCCGTTTAGCTTTAAGATATGACACCATATTTCACTAGAGTAGGTACAATAGAAGAAGATATGATCTAAGTTCTTTTCGCATCTATTACAAAGCACATTAGTTTTCTTTGTCGCTACACCCCAATTACGCAACTGGCATATTGTTGAGAGGCGTTCTAGACATGCAAGCCAAGTGATAAATGCAAAACAAGGGTGATTTCGCTTTGCCCAGACCACTACCGACCAAGCAACTTTATCAGACCTCTTACGCAGGCTATCCCATGTAGTGCGAAGTGAAAAAATACCATTTGTGCTAGGCATCCATACTACTGAATCACAAGGAATGCGAGAATAAATGTGGGTATTGTTTATTTCATCCCACCGCTCCAAGATATATGGGTCAAACGTTGTTAATTGCCATTAAGTTGAATTAAATAAAAGCTTGTGCACCTTGTCAAAATGTATGTCTACCAAGTGCTTGAGCAATCATGATGCCCTCCTTTTGCAAAACCCCTCCTTCTAACCAGTGATCGTTCCATAAGTTTGTGGTCTTCCCATCCTTGATGAGGCATCGAATGAGACTAGCTGCTGATTTCTTGGTGTCTAGAATATGACTGAGAGATAATGAACACCGGTTAGGTTTTGGTAGAGACCAAACCGAGTTATTTCCCAACCACCGAATCCAAATAAAATTCTCCTAACATGAAGGTTCCCCACGGGCAAGCTTCCATTGGTGTCTCATTAGACCAGCAACATTCATTTCCCTCAAATGCTTTATGCCAAAGATGATGTATATTGATTTTCACCATTGGATTTAATTGTGAAGACATGATGCAAATCTTACAGTCAAAATAGATGTGATGGTATTTTGGTCATAAAAATCACAATTTGTCCTTAATTGATCTTATTGGATACCTCAGGGGAGGCAGATGCAAAGTGTCTATTTATTTGACTAAAAATGACATGGACCAAACCTCAGGCGGCCCAAATGGAAATTACCATAAAAAAAAATCTAAGATTGGATTAATAATTTCATAAAGTATGCTGGAATAAAATAATGATTAAGCAGAAATTTATTAACATTAAATTTGGTCATTTAGCGTAAAAAAGATTACAAACGAACGGTTCTCTTTAACGTACGACGAATCATTAGGGACAATTATAAGACCATTTCAATTATACTCTCTGACTGCTTCATCGTAAGGTCCAAAGAGTAATGGCTGGCTTGGCCGGTCGCACCGAAACGGACCGAGACCGTCTTACACACGCTTTTGATGCCGGACTATTATCCGGTTCGCTTCAGGCCGACACGTCAGTCACCGCCGACGCGACGCCGACGCCGATGACGACGAGGAGCAACCCTTCCTTGAATCATCTCCAGTAAACTCTGCAACTGACGATTCTATCGGCGATTCAAATCGTTGGAGTGATGTGGCTGCCAGCGTCCAGATCTTAGCTGGAACTATGCTGCGGATGAAGATGGAAGAGATGGAGATGATCAAGGCTTGGGAGGCTGCGAGGATGGAAGCTGAGAGGCGTAGCATGGAATTAGAGTCTGAGGTGACCCAGATGTTGTTGAATATACAAATTCAGATCGCTTCATTTGTTTCTCAAAAGAATCGGAAACGGAAGAGGAAGCGCGTTCGAGAGGAAGACGATTATTCGACCTGGGAACGGTAAGTTTTCGAAGCTTAATCTGTTCATGTTGCGTTTGATTTTATAATTAGGGAAATAAATAATTAACAGCAAATTGGAAAGACATGGAACCTGAGCCGATAGGACAAGAATAAAGTAAAACCGTCTAAATGCATTCTTTAAAACAGATTCCTCCCCTCAGGTGTGTGCTTGGGGATTCAACGGACGTCTGTCAACTAACAATGGTGGTTTATCAGTACAATGTAAACTGCTAGACAAACTTGAATGTTGCCTTCCTTCTATGACCGGAATACCACAAAATAACAAGACACTCAAAATACTAAGATGACTTTTAACAAGAAATTTAGCATGACTCTTAAACTAAAAGAGAGAAACGTCTGAAAAGCTTAACCTCATCAAGGGAGGATCTTAAATTTATAGTGGAGAACTTAGGTAGGTAAAATGTACATACCATATGATTAGTCAGGGCAACGCCTTGGAAACCGGGGTTGGCAACCAAAAAAAAAATGTACATACCATATAACCATAAATGGGTCATCAATAAGTTTGGGAAAAACAAAAGGCTTTTTTTTTCATTTTACGAGCCAAGCTTGAGGAACGAAGAGTTTCGGTGATTTATGAATCAAGATTGGGAAACGAAAAGCTTCAGCCATTTATGGACCAAGCTAGGGAAATGAGATGCCTCTTGGGAAATGACAATCCTATAATGAACCATCATTGGGAAATGAAAAGCCCAAACGATTCAAACACATTATGCACTCATTTCCACCATAATGAACAAATCTCATTCACTTATACTCATTTTCCAACAATTCCCCATGTAAAGGAAAATTGACAAAATGAATAAAACAAAACAAAGACCCGACATGGTGATAGAGTTCTATGGCTAATGCTTGCTTAGGATAGGTAGGTTTTGCCTTTAAACCTTCCCTTGTAAAAGTATATTTACTTTATTGGTTAGTTAGTAGATGCAATGTCCTTAAACTATTTTGCCGTTTGTGTAAACAATGATATACTTTACATAGACACTCCCTCTGACACAATTTTAGTTTTCATGGTCATGTCCATTTTGCCCGGAGACATCTTCCTGGTTCTACTAGAGTTTTTAGAGAATTGAACCCCTCACAATTCTCCTTCGAAGTGGCCCCTCTTCTCTCTCACATAGGTGATTTCTTACTAAAAAGTAACCTGCATTATTCTGATTGGATCCAACTTTTGTTCAATGCGTAAGAGTCATTAATAGCATAAACTTAATCTATTCCTTATGGGCATTATTGTTTTCATCTTAGGAATGGATAGAGGATGACTTCCATAGTGATTTTGCTCGATGTTTACTATTTAGTTGTTCTATTGAACCTAGATCTTGGTATCTCCAGTCAACTAGGTTAGGTTTCCACTGTAATCAACCTATTCACTTATGAGCTTAAATCCCATTCCTTTTGATATTTGTTTAACTTGATCTTGACTCAACCTTTGGTTAGTGGACCCACAATCCTTTTCTTTTGACCTTATATAATCAAGTATCATGACTTTAGTCGAGATCAATTATCTAACAGTATCATGTCAATCGCGTATGAGTCTTGACTTACTGTTGTGCATCACATTCTGTGGTTTCTCAATAGTTGCTTGGCTATACATATAGCAAGTACAAGTGATGCTAGCCACCAAAACAAAATTCCTTTTGCCCATATGACTTTGAGATATTTAAATTAATATGGTAGAGATAACCAACCATAAAGTCCATCCCTTAGTAAGATGCTAGCCACCTAGCTTACTTTGACAATTACTAAATTGTCCTAAACTAATTAGGGAACAAAAATTATAGAACGGCCATAACAAAACAAAACAGGATTGGTTTTGCAAAAACCAAGAAGATAATAGATAAGTTTTCACTTATATATAAAAACAATTTGCAAAACCACTTTACTGATAAATCCTTTAAAAGGCAAGTCGTACGCATACACTTTCATAATTGTTAAGTTACTAGCAATGGAGCATCAACATAATTTGTACATTTATGGACTCCACAGATTCAAAGTGCACTAACCATCGAGAGATTGGTCCTCATATCTCCCATTATAGTCTGAGTAATATTAACTTGCACCCCTCAAACCCATCATAGTCCAATAATGTATGTTTAAGCTACTCATACATTATGATGGGTGCGATCAAGTCGAGGATTACCTAGTGGTTCAAACCGGATGATCATCCACAAAACCGGTATATAACAATCCAATGGACCAAATATTCAAATCAACCACTAGAAATAATAAATGTCATAAAATACCGTCATATGTACCCAATATAAATGTGGCAAGTAACATAATAATCCATTTGGAATATCCTTCTAGAAGTTCCATGCCATTCGGCCTCTTGCTACATTTATCTTAGGCTACAAACTTAGATTCCATCGTGGATCTGATTATCACCGTCTGTTTTGAAGGATTTCCATGTTTTAAACATGAGATCGACCATCTACGGTCTTCTATCATATAACTGCCATGATCTTGAGTCTTTTCCTTGTTACTTGTAAATTTACATGAACCCCCACAATTCGGGTTTATTATGTATAGAGCTCAATCATCTTATACTTTTGTTATGTCCTCCATATGTAGGTCATAATACCATGCACACAACACTAATGAATTAGATTGCATGAATTATGCTGCATCATTTATCTTTTACGGCTCCTTAGCATGGCCAACATTGATTTGACATAATCTGCATAGTCTAGATACACTTGATAAATTTATGACACATACTCTCATAGACTACAACAAAGATGTGATCAATTTCGAAAAATTCCAACACAACCTGAGTTTGTTAGACATGCATGGTATTATATACAAGTGAATGTGCTTCCACTATATATCTTATCTTTCAATAAATAAAATAGTCATCTCTTTCCTTTTGTGCTCCAAATAGTTTTTGAAGTCTTTCCATGAAGAGGGTAGCTTCTCAATTTTTGCAACTACTTGGAAAGACTCACTCATGGTTATTCCTTTAGTATGAATTTCACAGATATCATTTGGAAATCTAGAACTTGACTCATCACTATTTTTTGATTCCACCATTTTGAAATTCAACAACTGACCCACCAAGAACTTTTTCTTATCAACATCCTCATATCTTTACTTTGCGGTCCAAGGACTCCAACAGTTCCTTTAGCCGAACCCTTGAGCTATACTTACTATAGAGTGCATCAATCAAGCCGTCTAAAATATAGTTTTGGCATAGGAAATCAGATTGTTTACATGAGTCAACAATTTGCACCACTAGTGCATTTGACTCATCCTCTCCAATAGTAGGAGGATCGTCTTTTAAGAATCATGTAAGGTTCAATGTTGTTAAAACAAAACAACATCTTTCGTTTCCAAGTTTGAAGTTCAACCCTCCAAACTATCCAGGTCTCTTATGGTGATTGAGTTGAGGCTATGGGTGCCTTAACTACACTCATGTTGTCACCCATATTTTAACCTTATAATTTCAGAAATGCCAAACATGCCATGAGCATGCCTTAATAATTCCAGCTACCCATGTAATCTTTTCATCTACTTACACTCAATAGAAAGACTACATAAGCTAGATAACAATAGACAACAATTCTGATTGTGGTCAATATCCAATCTCAAGAACATATTATTTCTGCCAAGATACTCTATGAGCATTATGTTAGTCATATGGATTATGGTAGAATATTGTCTAGCCCATAGGTTTATGCAATTGATTTGATCCATAATGCAATTATGGATTCATTACCTTCAAAACATGTTCCTACGTTATATATATGTAATTGTCTTGAAGATGAACTGCTGTAGTTCAAAAGAACCACCCACTTGATACTTGTTATGAAACAATGTGCTCAAAGGCTACTTTCTTAGACCATTTTGAGTTTCCACATCCAGGCCAACCATTTAAGAACAAACGCAAATGACACAATTGTCTAGAATTCATAACCTCCCAACTTGTTTATTTCGAGTGTCATGAGCTCCAACATCATAGTAGCATTCATGTGGGAAAACAAAGTTGTAGTAAACTTGTCGCAAGCTTGAACAAAGTATCTCCTAGAAGAGAATATGCAGAAGATGAACTTTAAAATTTCCTTGTGCTCAGAATCCTTAACTGATTTAGGCCATCACAAATCAAAGCCCACTAGCTGAACTAGTTGAACAAGTAAATTCAAAGCACCTAGTATACCAAACTGATAAGAACTAACATAATAGTTAAATCAATGTAATGGTGCCTTGAGCTTGAGTAAACAATTCTTTGAAACCCTCAACTTACCCACTTTGAGCATAGGAAGATAAAAAACTATATAAACAGTACTCAACATCATCTTCTCTTCCTTTCAATTTTCTTTCTCCTTACGTTAAATATATTGAGAAAGTAAATTAAGTAAAACTATAACCTATAATGACAGGTTAACACTTCAAACAACCAAATAGTGAGATGAAAAGCTCATGGTAGTCAACCTTATATACCCATTCTCAGAATCTAAGCAAGGTTTTTATGCCAAAGCAAAGAACTACTAACCAATTAAGTATATATAACAGGACTATATCTATAGCATCAGCTTTAATATCTCAATGAGGATTACCATATTGAATTAAAAATTACATATAACTATAGATGCAATTATATGGCAGTCTTATACTGTTTCAAACATCTTAAGATTGTTGGAAATATCATATAGTCCATCTTCACTAAATCCCGAGGGTGCCCCCACAATTCTTCATTTACGTATCAAACATTCAATAAGAGTTCATAATCGAGAATGGGAGCATCAACAATTTCGATAGTAGTTCATGGAGTTTCTTAACAACTAAAGTGTTCAAGAAACTCTCAGCCCTCACCATGATGTCTGATAGCTCAATGGATGAGGATACCCTATCATCAATGAAATTAAGCAGGCTTTCACTCTGCTTGCACCAATCAGTAAGTATTTCATCCAATGCTAACATCCACTCATTTACACCATGTAAAGGGTTGAGATTGTCGAGACTAGCTCCATCTGCAATAAGTAGCTTATCTTTCTAGAAATTTAAAAGAGTATCAAGAATAGGTCCCTCAGAAGTTTCCATCTTCTCAGGCAGAGGTTGGATCTATTCTATTCTTTATGGTTAGAACAAGAATCCATATCTTATACCTTAAATAATTTGTTTTAAGATTGTTAGCCAAATTTGTAGATATAATTAGGGGAATAAAGAATTAATAGCAAATTGGAAAGACATATAAATGGAACCTGAACTGATAGGAGAAGAATAAACGAAAACCATTGGGGCGCGTCAGACGTTTTCCTTAAACAGATTCTTCCCCTCCAGTGTGTGCTTGAGGATTCAATGGACGTCTGTCTCCCAAGATACAATGAAGAACAACGGTTTACGAGCACCATGTAAATTGCTATGGCAAAGTTAAATTGTGCCTTCATTCTATCACTGGAATACCACAAAATAACAAGACTCTCAAAATACTAACATAACTTTCAACAAGAACTTTAGCATGACTCTTAAATTGAAGGAGAGAAAAGTCCCAAAAGCTTAAAGGTCTGTTTGGTTATCTGAATCTAGGGATTTCAAATCCCTGGATTCATGAATCAAAGATTTATACTTATTTGGTTGTAAAACAACCTTGGATTCATGAAATCCAAGGATTTCACTTTTTTGCCTAAAAGCATGAATTAAGCCATTCTTGGGTATTGGGTGAAATCCATGGATTCCACCCTAAGTATAAAATGGTATGAAATTTGTGGATTCACACGGAGTAACCCAACAGAACTCTACGAACTTCGATAGATTTGAGGCTAACCAAACAATTAATTTTTTGAACCATGAATCCATAGATTTGAAATCCCATTTAATCTCAAATCCCTGGATTCATGTAACCAAACAGGCCCTAACCTCATCCAGGGGGGATCTTCAATTTATAGTGGAGATCTTAGGTAGGTACAATGTACATACCATATAACCATAAATGCCTCATTAATAAGCTTGAGAAAAATGAAGAGCTTATGTCATTTTATGAGCCAAACTTGAGAAACAAAGAGCTCTGGTGATTTATGTATCAAGATTGGGAAACGAAATACTTCGGCCATTTATGAACCAAGCTAGGGAAATGAGATGCCTCTTGGGAAATGACAATCCCATAATGAACCATCCTTGGGAAATGAAAAGCCCAAATGTACATAAACACATTATACGCTCATTTCCACCTAACTCTTTGTAATGAGCAATTTTCATTCACTTATGCTCATTTTCTAACAACAATAGCATAGCCAAAGCTTACCGGTGCCTTTCCGCTCTTGTGTTGCATAATCAATCAATTAATGGAATGGAAAAGGTAAGAGAAAGTGAGTCCCTGTGTCATGAATTGGCCGAGTTTAAAGAGTTTTGCTGGAATTGGTTATTATCTTCAAGCTTAACTTTAAGATAACCATGAGTTCTGTAAGTATACACTCATCTCCTTGTCTTCTATCCTCAGAATTAGAAACGAGGCGCCTAGTATGAACTCACTCAAGTTAAATTGTCCATAGGAAAAAAGTTCAATTGACAAAGGAGAGAACTGTTTGGTGGACTAAATGTGCAAACTTTACTACATCTATAAATCATGTTTCACATGAAAAAGAATACAGTAGTTGGTTACTTGTTCCAGTTGTTAATATTTGGAGGTACTGCATCACTTATTTAGCATCAGTTAGTACCTATTTTAGAAGCGGAATACAAAATAAACAAGAAACAAACAACACAAATGTTTTAGTAGAGCATTGCATTGGTCCAAGGGCTCTTTCTATCTTTTTGCATTTAGTTAGTACTTAAGTGTCTTATGTATTTGTTATTAGGGGTCTTTTGGTCCTTTTGCTGGCTTGTATAAGTATTTCTTAAACAAATTAGGGATTCATTCTTTTCATTTGTTGTTTCGAGTATTCTGTGAGTTTTTCTTGGTGGCTGCGATAGAGTTCTTGAAGCTTGTTAGGAACTTGCAAATCGAACATGAAAAAGAATAATATTTGATTAATAGAATAATGAAGAACAATGATAAACTAGTTACAATGGTGCAGTCACCCCCGCAGCACACTGCTGCCCCTCAACCTATGGTTGCCCAAACATCACGTAAATAATCCCTAACCATTCCTCACATCTTACCCCTATTTATATCCCTAATCAACCCTAATTCTCTCTCTCTTCAGTGTAACATAATACCTTGATCCCAAGGCCCTATCACTACCGACCCCTCGAAAATCACCTTGTCCTCAAGGTGATGGAAAATTGAAATCTTAGTCTTCACATGTTACACAACTATTTTAGTTCAGTGTCGACCAAAACAAACTGCCTTGATCGTCCTACTGTGATAGCCACCCAGCAATTATTCTTGAAGCTGTGAATATTTCTAATCTTTATAGGTCAGCCTTGTTCATAAGGTATTTCAACATCAGCAACAAGAAGATTCTGGTCGATTCCTCCCGCTTTTGTAGAAATCAAAAAGATGAATGTTGCATCTTGATTTGCAGCAGCAGGCAAGGTGTCATCAGCCCTCGCATCTGCTACCGACTTCATAGATGCTGAAAGGTAACCTACCACACCAGCAAACAATTCCTCAAGCATGTAGCAATTGCTTTCTGCATACTGTTCAAGCAAAAAGGAGGAAAATGCATGCACAGATTCGAAGTTCCAAAAGCATCCATTACAAAAGGAAAGAGGCACTTAACAATTTCTTTCTGGTGTTCGAATGGAAGCGTCTCTGTTAGCATATGCAATAAAGTGTCGTCATACCCATGCTTGCTTGCACTGAGAACACCCTCAACTTTAAACTTTTCTCCTGCTGTAGAAGGCTTGCTGGTTGTCTCCATCACACATGTTCAACTGGAAATGGATTCCTTGGTGAAATAGACGATGCCCACAGGCTTTCCAGGGTCACCGTCGACCACGGATGGCAGCCCCACTGCTGCAGAAGCCGCTGCTACTTTCCTTGCGGTCGTGTGGAGCTGCTGGAGGTGTTGAACCTGAACTGCCAGTTCAACCCCTTTCTTCTTCCTCACTTTTGCTGCGATCAAAACCCCACAATTTCTTTCTTCTTTTTCCGCGGATTGTGTTTGTCCCTTCCTTTTTTGAGTTGTGAACAATCCCAAAAAAATACTCAAAAGATTTTGTTGTCAAATTCAATTGGGTAACCAAATCATGAACATCTTTTCCTGAGGGAAATTGAATTAGGAATGTACCCTGTGACCGCACCCATGTTGCCCACGACTTCATCCATTGTCGGATCTACAGCAAGAGTGCTACTTCCACCACTGCCTTTACCCTTAACAATGGAGGCTTCGCCGGAACTCGTGTAATCCAACAACTCTTTCCCTTAGGACAATACCTCTATGACTCAGCATTCCTCTCGTCCTTCTCTTTTTCGTCTGTGGACAACTCATTAAAAATTTCGCAGCAAATTTTCCTCTGGTCTGCAACTCTACATGGAAGCCAAATATTGAATTCATTAAAAGAAGATTTCACATTTTCAGTCTTCATGTTAGACTCTAGAGATTCAGCCACAGGTGTTCTGAGAGATTCTCACACATTAATCTCCTCTGATTGCATGAATTCAGAACCCCTTCCAATGTTCTTGTCTTCACTAAAACTGAGTTTCGAAGCTTCTTTGAAACTCACCTAATCAAGTACTAACCACTCCCTTTGGTAGACCCACTCAAGGGCTTCTCCTTCCAGGTGTTGGGAGACCCATGCTCGCCCTTCGCTCCTCCTCAATTTGGTGTCCCCAACAGAACAATGAAACTTTAAGAAGCCATTCTTGCACATTGCCTTCGCTAGAAAACATGGATAATCCGGTTTCCATCGCTTCCTACGGATCGAAACGTGCTTTGATACTTAGGAAGCCACAAATCGAACACGAAAAAGAATAATATTTGATTGATAGAATGTGAAGAACAATGATGAACTAGTTACGATGGTGCCAGTCAGCCCATAGCACGCCACTGCCCCTCAGCCTATGGCTGCCAAAACACTCACATAAATGATCCCTAACCATTCCTCACATCTTACCCCTATTTATATCCCTAATCAACACCCTAATCTTCTCTCTCTCTCTCTCTCTCTCCTCAATGTAACATAATACCGTGATCCTAGGGCCCTATCAAAGCTTCTCTTGTTTTCCTCTCATTTGCATGGTTGATTTGATGAAGTTTCTGGGCTTCATTATGCAAGGAAGAAGGCTGTTTTTGGTGTTTTTTAGTTGTAGTAAAGAGAGCAGCAGTTGGGTGATTGGGAGGTGTTTTCATTCCTTGTTCTGCTGTGTTATTTCTTTACTTGTATTGAGAGCTAGAGAGGTAAGACTCTAGGGCTGTACCTTCTATTTGATCTGTTAGTGCAATACTTGATGAGTCATAGTGCTCGTCCTTGGATGTAGGTCTATAGGCCGAGCCAAGTAAAATCTGGTGTTCTCTTATGTGTTGTTTCTTGTTTATTCTTTGTATTCCGTTGCGAAAATAGGTACATGTTCTCAACAGATTGGCATCAGAGCCTTGTTATCTTGCATATACCTTGTTTGATTTGTTCTTTTATGTATCCGAATATCCTAATTGAATCTCTTTCTTTGTATTTCTGGTTGCTTCTTGTATTCTATTACATGTAATTTCTTGATTCAGTCACTGCACGCTGAAACCCTAATTTTTGCCTAAACCCTAATTTCGGGTTTGATCAAATTGTTTTAGGGCTTTACTTCCTAGCCCTAATTGAGGGGATTTGCACCCAAAACTCCCAATTTTTTGGTGAAGATTTGTGACCTATTGACCCAGTTTGTTTAACCTAGGGTTTTGGCTGTTTGAAACCTAAGCTGTATTGTCTTTGAGCCTTTCAGACATTAATAGTAGTTCTCTAATTTGGGGCTTTTGCATTTTACATGTTGTAGTTAAGAAATTGACGTTCAATATAAACTTATAATCTGGAATTGATTGTGAAATGGCTTTTGTTCAGGTCTTTTCTATATTCTGTGGTTAGAAGTTGCTCTTTTCTTGTTAATTTGTGATATGCGTTGTTGAAAATAATTAGTCTAAGAAGTTAGTTGTTCACTCAAATTGTAATTTACTCTCTCAGGATAATCTGCAACTTGAATTAGTTCTGAAACATATTTCTGTTGTTACTTTAGAGTTAATTTTAGAATTATTCTGTATTATGTTGATGTTTAATTAGTGATATAAATTATGATTTGGTTTCTTTTGTCCCTGTCATGGCTTCTACTCGATATGAGTAGGAGAAATTGGATGGCAAACGTGATTTTGTGGTTTGGAAGAACAGGATGCATGCCATCCTTGTTCAAAACCACTGTCATAAAGCCCTTAAGGGGGATAAGGACCTTACATCAACTATGACTGAGGATGAAAAGCAGGACATGTTGGACCTGTGCTATAGCACACTAATCCTGCACTTTAGCAACAATGTAATGAAGAGGGTAAGAGACTGCACCACTGCAACTGAGGTTTGGCAAAAACTTGAACAACTATATATGACTGCTTATATTCCTAATATTACTTTAATGAAAAAATAGCTGTTTAGCTTCAAAATGGATGCATCTTAGTCTCTTACTGATAATGTAGAAGAGTTTTGTAAATTTTCTTGTGATCTTGCTGACTTAGATGAGGAATTAATTGATAACACCCTTGCTGACCTACTTTTAAATTCTTTACCCGATTCACATTTTGTAGTGACATATGCTATAAAATATGGTAGGAAGACTATAACCCTAAATGATGTTATGGAAGCATTCCTTCGTCTGATCCTCATGTGTATTCATCATTGCATCCTTTTCCTTTTCAATCAAAAAGGTAAAGAAGTAGGTGCCCAGGGGTCCTGTTTGGTAATTCGGGATAACAAGAATAATTATGAAAATGAAAAGGAAGTTCAACGAGTGGGAATAACTTCCTGTGGGAAAGAACAATAATGCCAATCTGAAAAGAATAATGGTAATAGAAGTAATGGTGAGGGGTTGTTTGATAATTCTGATAACAAGAATAATTATGAAAATAAAAGGAAGTTCAACAACAACAATAATAAGAAGAAGTTTGTGGGAAAGAACAATAATGCCAATAATAACCAGAATAATAATAATAAAAATAATAATGAAAGGGTTTGTTATTATTGTAAGAAAGAGGGACTCATTAAGAAATATTGTAGAGAGATACTCCAAAAGAAACAAAATGAGAATGGTACTGAGAGGATAGAGGCCACAAATGCGGCTAATGTTACAAGTGATGCACTTGTAGTATCCCCTAGTGGTGACATTGATCATTGGATCTTAGACTCAGGTTGCACCTTTCATATGACCCCTAGGAGAGAATGATTTGTCACTTTTAAGCCTATTGAAGGTGGTAAAGTGCTAATGGAGAATGATAATGCATGTGATGTTGTGGGGATAGGGTTTATAAGACTTAAATTGAATGATGGGAATGTTAAAGATCTTAAGCAAGATAGACATGTGCCTAGACTTAGAAGAAACTTGTTGTCCTTGAGTCAATTAGGCTCTAAGGGTTTCCATTACTCCACTAAAGAGGGCTACCTTATGGTTATGAAGGGTAGCAATGCCATTTTGATTGTTGAATTGAGAAATGGGTTGTATTTCTTGAATGAAAGTGTGGTTTTAGGGGCTGTCTCAGTCTCTAGTGAAGTATCAAGTTAGGTGGAGTTATGACATAAAAGATTAGGCCATATAAGTAATAAAGGCCTAGGGCACTTATGTAAAAGTGGCCAGATTGACCTTAAGAAGTTTAGTCCCCTAAATTTATGTGATGTGTGTGCCATGGGTAAACTTTACAAGACCAAGTTCCCCCACTTCACTTATAAGATTTCCCAAACCCTAGAATATATACATTCTGACATTTTGGGAAGCCCTAATGTGCCCCTATCCCTCTCGGGTGCCAAATACTTCTTGTCCATAATTGATGATTATTTTAGGAAAATTGGTTATACTTTCTTAGAGACAAATTAGGTGTGTCTGATAAGTTCCTAAAATGGAAGACCTTAATTGAGAACCAAACTGAAAAGAAAATTAAGAAATTGAGGACTGATAATGGACTTGAGTTTTGCAATGATAAATTTCTGGATTTTTGCAAAGAGCATGGCATCACTAGGCATAGAACATGCACCTAAACCCTCTAACAAAATGAAGTAGTTAAAAGAATGAATAGAGCAATCATGGATAGGGTTAGATACATGTTGATAGAATCTGGTCTAGGGAAGAAATTATGGGCTGAAGCTGTAAGTACATTTTGTCATAAATAGGTCCCCTAATTCATTTATTAACTTTGAAACACCTGAATTTAGGTGGAGCAAGACTAAATGTGATTATAACACTTTAAAACCTTTTGGGTGTGTGGCTTTTGTCCACCAAAATAAGGGAAAATTGGAGCTTAGAGGTAGGAAATGCATTATTCTAGGTTATCCCTTAGGGGTGAAAGGGTTTAAGACTTTGGTGTTTAGAAAATAAGAAGGTGATTATTAGTAGGGAAGTGAAATTCAATGAGTGAAAATTTGTGAAACCTAGATACTTTAGTGGTGTTTTTAACTCTTAAGACTTAGATAAGAACTTTTTTGAGGTGAAGTTTGAAGAAATACCTGATAGTGAGCTTGATTTAGATGAGGACTTAGGTGCTGGTGGTGACCCTGTGAATGTCAAAGAAGAAATTGAGGAAATGGGTCCCTTAGACAATTATGTTTGGGCTAGAGACAGGACTAGGAGGGAGGTTAGGAGTCCCTTTACATATGACAATGAGAGTGAAAAGTCTAGTTTAGCACTTGATCTTATTTTTATGCTTTTATTGTGGCTAACCAACTTGAGGGGAGTGAACTTCGGACCCTATAGAGAGGCTTTAGAGAGTGGACAATAAGCATTGGCTTGCTGCCATGAGTGAAATGGATTCTTTAACTAACAACCATACTTGGACACTTGTAGATAGACCCAAGGTCAAGAAGGTTATAGGTTATAAGTGGGTTTACAAGTTTAAGGCTGGGATTCTTGGTGTAGAAAACCCTAGATTTAAGGCTAGGTTAGTCTCCAAGGGAGTAGGGATATTCTCAAATTGAGGGAATGGATTATAATGAGGTTTTCTCATTAGTAGTGAAGCATACAACTATTAGAATATTGCTGGCCTTGGCTGGCATTCATGATTTGGATCTTAAACAGCTAGATGTAAAGACTGCTTTCTTGAATAGTAGGCTACATGAATATATATATATGTCCCAACCTGAATGTTTTGTTAGAAAGGGTAGTGAGAGCAATGTTTGCCTATTATTGAGGTCTTTGTATGGCTTGAAACAATCCCTTAGGCAATGATATAAAATGTTTGATGAATTCATGCTCAAGAATAAGTTTAAAAGAATTTATTGTCATAACTGTATTTATTATTGTGAGTTTAGACCCAATTCTTTCATTTATCTCTTACTTTATGTGGATGACATGCTTATGCATTTATGGATAGGGTTCAGATTTGTAAGTTGAAGTCTATGTTGAAATCTGAATTTGAAATGAAAGAGTTTAGGGGCTGCTAAAAGGATTCTTGGCATTCATATTCATAGAGATAGAGCTAAGGGAGTTTTGACTTTGTCTCAAATGGGATACATTCATAAACTTGTTGAGAAGTTTGGTAGTACTAATTGTAGGACTATGGATACATCTCTTGGTGCTCATTTTAAACTTAAAACTGTTACTGATGTTGCTGTAACTGAAAAATCATATCAAGAACGTGTTAGTAGTCTTATATATTCCATGGTATGTTCTAAACTTGACATTGCATATTCAGTTGGACTTGTTTGTAGATTTATGATAAGATCTTGTGATTCACATTGGGATGCTGTTGTGAGGTTTTACTTAAATATCTCTAAAATTTTGCATCTTATAGAATTGTATATGATAATTATTTTGTTGATAATGTGAGCATCACTGGGTCCTGTGACTCTGATTTTCTTGTTGACTTGGACAAGAGAAGGGCATTGATTGGGTACTTGTTCATAGTTGGTGGTAATTTGGTGAGTTGGAAGTCCACACTTCAACATGTGGTGGCACTTCCAACCACAGAGGCTGAGTACATAGCCTTGGCTGAAGCCATTAAGGAGTGCCTAGGGCTGAAAGGCCTTCTTAGTGAGCTGAGGTTTTGGTAATTTACATTCTCTTATTCATCGTGATTCTCAAAGTGCTTTGTGTCTTTCCAATAATAGTGTTTATCGTGAAAGAACTAAGCATGTGGATGTTAAGTTTCATTTTATTAGAGATGTTATTGCCGAAGGCTTGGTTGATGTTTACAAGCACCTCTATCAATTCAACTGATATCATGACTAAGGTTGTACCTATTAGCAAGTTCAAGTTTGCCTTGAACATACTAAAGGTGTTATTTGTTTGATTTATTATTGATTATTTTTTGATGAGCTCTATGCATGGAACAAAATGTCGCCGACATTTCGCGATTTGTCGGCGAAAATTCGCTGAGTCGCTAGAGGGCGACACGAAACCCATGACGAAACGACATAACCAAAAGTCGCAAAATTCGGTGCGAAATCAGCTAATATCGCCGACTCAGCGAAATGTCGACAATAATCGCGGTTACCCTGCATTTTCCGGCGAGTAGTTCCATGCTCCAGGAACATGACCAGAGCACTGGTTCTCTATTGGCTGTGAAAACCCCAAGAAGCACATCGGCGGGAAGAGAAACCCCAAAAATCAGGTTCACCGTCTTCTTCTTGTTTTTATTTTCGCAGAGCACTGGTTCTCTTTTGGCCGTGAAAACCCCAAGAAGCACATCGGCGGGAAGAGAAACCCCAAAAATCAGGTTCACCGTCTTCTTCTTGTTTTTATTTTCGCTCTTCGCTGGTTTCAGTTTCGTTGATGAGTAATATTCTTCTACCCATGTCGTCTTTTTTGACATCTCCCATTCGAACGCATCTTCGATCTCCATGTGGAAAACTTTTTCCATCGCCTGCATTTGCTTTTGTGGTTTTACAGTGTTTCCGAATCCTGAATTCTCTGGTGGTGAAGTTTTCTTTCCACATCTAAGAAACCCAACAGTAGGAATTCAACTCAATTCAATTCAATAGCTGTTAATTTTATGGATTCGGCATTTTGTTACCACCCCGCAGCTAAAAGAAATGTTTGGATGCATGAAAGGCAAAAGAGATGATTTCGCTCGGGATTCCATTAATTACCAGTTGAAGAAATACGAGAGATGATTTCAGTTCCTTTGAGGACGTATTCGTTGTCGTCAGGGAAGAATCTCAGGTATGCTCACCGCCATCTCTCTGCGGGAAGCCCTAGCTCCAGGCGGGGAAGAGTCTCAGCCTCTCAGGTATGTTCGCCGCCAGCTGCAAAAATCATCTCCAGCGATCTCTCTCTCTGCAAAAATCTGCAGGTCATCTCCAACGATCTCTTTCTCTTGCTGCAAAAATCTGCAGAAATATGCGACTCATCTCCGGCCATCTCTCTTTCTCTCTCTCGCTGCAAAAACAAAACTTGCTTCAAAAATCATCTCCAGATCTCTCTCCCTGTCTTCTCTCTCTCTGCTCTCCAGCAAACAACGAAGAACGAACCCATTTAAGTTTTAACTTTTAACCCTTTTAAAGCGGGATCTGCCGCACTTTCGGATTTCGGTGGTTTCGCCCACCACCGACACCCGACTTTAAACCGACTTTTCGAACCTTGGCTCTATGTTTACTTCTAGGTTTTTTGCACTGACAAAATCAGATTCAAGGTGGAGAATGTTGTAGAGTGTTGCATCAGTCCAAGGGCTTTTTTTTTGTCTTTTTGCATTTAGTTAGGACTTAAGTGTCTTGTGTATTTGTTATTAGGGGTCTTTTGGTCCTTTGCTGGCTTGTATAAGTATCTCTTAAACATATTAGGGATTCATTCTCTTCATTTGTTGCTTTAAGTATTCTCTGTGTTTCTCTTGGTGGCTGCAATAGAGTTCTTGAAGGTTCTCTGGTTTTGCTTTCATTCGCATGGTGATTTGATGAAATTTTCTAGGCTTCATTGTGTGAGGAAGAACGTAGTTCATGGTGTTCTTCGGTTGTGGTAAAGAGAGCAGCAGTTGGGTGATTGGGAGGTGTTTTCTTTCCTTGTTCTGCTATGTTATTTATTTACCTGTATTGAGAGTTGGAGAGGTAAGACTCTAGGGCTGTACCTCCTATTTGATTTTTTAGTGCAATACCTGATGAGTCGTAGTGCTCGTCCTTGGATGTAGGTCTTATAGTCCGAACCAAGTAAAATCTGGTGTTCTCTTGTGTGTTGTTTCCTGTTTCTCTCTGTAATCCGCTGCAAAATTAGGTACATGTCCTCAATAACAAAGAACACCAGGATTTACTTGATTCGGTCTTAAGACCTACATCTAAGGATGAGTTCAAATACTCATTAGGTTTGCACTCTCCATCATCTAGTAGCTAGGTTACCGCACTAGTGTCTACCCTTTCTAACTCTCAACACATACACACCAAGAACACAACAAAAGACAAGGTAAGAATACCCCTTAAACACCTAGATCTGCTGCACTCTTCACTGTGAATGAAGAGCACCACGAACCAGCATCCTTCCATGCAAGATGAAGCTAAAAAACCCCATCAAAGAACTATGCACATGAGAGAATATCAGAGAAGCAATAAGAAACCTTTGGCTATCTTAGAGAAACACGCAGAAACAAAAGATGATGATAATGAAACTCTAAACCTCAAAGAGGTATTTATACAACTCAATGAAATGACCACACTGCCCCTTTAACAATTACATAAGACTTAAAAAGTCTTAAATAGTTGCAAAAAGACAAAAATGACCCTGAGGTAATACGCACCACTTTACATTCTCCACCTTGAATCTGATTTTGGTAGTGCAAAACCTATTGGTAAACAAAGAACTCATTAAATAACCAATAACAAATCATATAGAGAACACTTTTAGTATGTTTAAAGCATATTTGAACTTGCTAACAGGGAGCACCTTGGTTATGATATCTGTTGCATTGATAGAGGTATTAATCTTGCAAACATCAACCAACCCTTTGGTAATCACATTCCGAGTAAAATGCAATTTAACATCTAGACGCTTAGTTCATTCATGATAAACATTGTTTATAGAAAGACATACGCACTCTCTGAATCACAATGAACAGTAGAATGCAAATCACCAAATCTAAGCTCACCAAGAATGCCTTTTAGCCATAGGCACTTCTTGATAGCTTTAACAAGAGCTATATATACAGCTCAACGGTTGAATGTGCCACCGTATGTTAAAGTGTGCACTTCCAACTCACCAAATTACCACCAATTGTGAACAAGTACCCAGTTAATAACCTTCTCTTGTTTAAGTCAACAGAAAAATTAGAGTCATAAAAATCAGTGATGCTCATATTACCTAGCACAAGAATTATCATATACAATTCTATAAGATGCAAAATCCTTTGAGTTTCTAAGGAGTCATACCACAACAGCCTATAATGCAAGTAGCAGGCCTTGCTCATGAATCTACATACAAGCCCAACTGAATATGCAATATCAGGTCTAGAACATACCATAGAGTATATAAGACTGCCAACAAATTCTTGATATGGTTTATCAATTACAACAATATCAGTGAGAGTTTATGCTTAAAATGAGCACCAAGAAGAGTATCCACAATCCTACAATTAGTATTGTCAAACTTCTCAACAAGTTTATGAACATAACCAACTTGAGATGAGATTAAAGCACCCTTAGGTCTATCCCTATGAATATCAATGCCAAGAATCCTTTTAGCAGTCTCTAAATCTTTCATTTTAAATTCAGATTTCAACATAGACTTTAATTCACAAATCTGAACTCTATCTCTAGATGCAATGTGCATGTCTACATAAAGTAAAAGATAAATGAAAGATTTTGGTCTAAATTCACAATAATAAACAATTGTCATAATAACTCCTTTTAAACTTATTCATTATCAATTTAGCATGAATTCATCAAAACTTTTATACCATTGCCTAGGGGACTGTTTTAAACCATACTATGACCTCAATAATAAACAAACTTTGTCCTCACACCCCTTTTTGACAAAGCCTTCAGGTTGGGTCATATAAATATGTTCATCTAGCCTACCATTTAAAAAAACAGTTTTTACATCAAGCTGTTTAAGGTCCAAATCATGAATGGGCAGCAAAGGCCAGCAACACTCTAATAGAAGTATGCTTCACCACAGGGTTTTCACCCGCATTAGCATACCTAGAAGGTCTCCTAGTCTCCCTTCTAGTCCTATCTCTAGCCAAGACATCATTATTTAGGGGACCCACTTCCTCATCTTTTTCTTTGACACTCAAAAGGGTCACCAACAACACCTAAATCCTCATTTAAATCTAAGGGATCAAGGGTATCAAGGTCACTACTAGTCTCTCCTCAAACTCCACCTCAAGAAAGCTCTTATCTAGGTCTTGGGAGTTGGGAATACCACTAAAAGATCTAGAATTCACAAATTCCAGCTCATTGAACTTAACGTCGACCCCCCCCCCCCCCCCCCCCCCCCCCCCCCCCCCCCCCCCCCCCCCCCCCCCCCCCCCCCCTTTCCCCCCCCCCCCTCCCCCCCCCCCCCCCCCCTCCCCTACTTATGATCACCTTCATATCCTTTAAACACCAAAGGTCTATACACCTTCGCACCTAAAGAATAACCTAGGAAATTGCATTTCCTACCTCTAGGCTCCAACTTCCCCTTGTTTTGGTGGACGAAAGCCACACACCCGAAAGGTCTCAAAGTGTTATAATCACACTTAGTCTTGCTCCACCAAAATTCAGGTGTATCAAAGTTAATGGATGAACTAGGGGACCTATTTATGACAAAACAAGCTGTACTTGCAGCCTCAGCCCATAATTTCTTCCCTAAATCAGATTTTATTAACATGCATCTAACCCTATCCATTATGGTCCTATTCATCCTCTTAGCCACTCCATTTTGTTGGAGGGGGCATAGGTGTATGTCCTATGCCTAGTGATGCCATGTTCTTTGCAAAAATTCGGAAATGTATCATTTCAAAATTCAAGTCCATTATCAGTCCTTAATTTCTTGACTTTCTTTTTAGTTTGGTTCTCAAGTATGGTCTTCCACTCTAGAAACTTATAAAAAACACCCGATTTACCTCTAAGAAAATATAACCAGGTTTTCCTAGAGTAATCATCAATTAAGGATGGAAAGTATTGGGCACCCGAGTGGGATGGAGACACATTTGGGCTTTCCCAAATGTCTAAATGTATATATTCTAAGGTTTGGGAAGTCTTATAAGTGGAGTGGGGGAACTTAGTCTTGTGGAGTTTGCCCATGGCACACACATCATAGAAATTTTGGGGACTAAACTTCTTTAGACCAATCTAGCCACTTTTACACAAGTGCCCTAAGCCTTTACTACTAACATGGCCTAATCTTTTGTGCCATAACTCCGCCTTACTTGATACTTTACGAGAGACTGGTGAAGTAGTCGCTAAAACCACACTCCCATTTAAGAAATACAATCCATTTCTCAAGTCAGCAGTCAAAATGACACTGCTGCACTTCATAACTTTAACCCTCTTTAGAGGAGCAATGTAAACCTCTAGAGTCCAATTGACTCAATGACAACAAGTTTCTTCTAAGTCCAGACACATGCCTAACTTGCTTAAGGTCTCTAACCTTCCCATCGTCCAACCCAAATCTTATCCTATCCCCACTACCTCATATGCGTTGTCATTCCCCATTAGCACTTTACCAAAGGCTTAAAAGTGACAAACCATTCTTTTATAGGGGCATGTGAAAGGTACAACTAGAATCCAAGATCCAATGATCTAGGTCACTACTAGGGGATATGACAAGTGCATCACTTGTGACATCAGCCAAATTTGTGGTCTCCATCCTCTCAGTCCCATTTTCATTATGTTTCTTTTGAAGTCTCTCTCTACAATACTTCCTAAAGTGCCCCTCTTTCTTACAATAATAATAGATTGTTTTACCATTATTTTTATTTTTATTATTATTCTGGTTATTGTTGTTATTATTTTTCTTTCCTACAAATTTCTTCTTCTTATTGTTATTGAATTTCTTTTTATTCTCAAAGTTGTTCTTATTATCAGAATTACAAAACAGCCCTTCACCCACTTATTTACCCTTCTTTTCAGATTTTAAATCTATGTCTTTGATCTTTTATAGCCTTCATGACATCATCTAGGGTTATAGTCTTTCTACCATACTTTGTTAGCATTTTTCACACCAGCATGCAAATCAGGTAAATAATTCAAAATTAAAACAACAAGGGTATTATCTGATTATTCTTCATCTAAGTCAGCAAGATCATAAGATAGTGTATAACCAAACAGTTGTTCTTTTAATAAAGTAATATTAGGAACATAACTAGACATATAGAGTTGTTCAAGTTTCAGCCAAACCTTGGCTGCGGTGGTGCTGTCTCTAATCCTCCTTATGACATTGTTGCTCAGGTGTAGGATCAATGTATTGTAGCACAAGTTCATGAAATCCTGCTTTTCATCCTCAGTTATGGTTGATGGAAGGTTCTTATCCCCCTTGAGGGCTTTGTGACAATGGTTTTAGACTAGGATGGCATGTATCCTGTTTTTCCACACCACAAAGTTGCCCTTTCCATTAAACTTCTCCAACTCATATCGAATAGGAGCCATGGCAAGGGACAAGGAAATTAATCAGAATATATGAAACTAATTTAAACCACAACAGACTACAAAGTAGTTCTGGAATTAACTCTAAAGCAATAATAGAGATCTATTTCAAAACTGATTTAAGTAATAGATTACAAAAAGAGAGTATATTTCAATTAGAATGAACTACTAACTCCATAGACTAATTATATTTAACAATATAGATCACTGATTAACAAGAAGAGAGCAATTACTAACCACAGAAATCTAGGATTCACAAGAACAGAAGCAAATGCACCATCAATTTCAGATTACGTGTTCATCTGAAACATCAATTTCTTAAATAGAACAAGTTAGGTACAAAAGCCCCAAATTACAGAACCACAATCAATGGCTGAAAGGTCTAGACACACCACAACTTAGGGTTTCAATCAACCAAAACCCTAGAATGTCCAATTCGGGTCAATTGGTCACAATACCTAAGTAAAAATTGGGGGTTTTGCTTGCAAGCCCCTTTACTCCGTGCTAGGAACAAAATCCCTAAACAAACTTGATCAAACCTGAAGTTAGGGTTTAGGAAAAATTCGGGTTTCAAGGTACAATGACCAAATCAAGAAATTTCAAGTAATAGAATGCAATAATAAACAAGGAATACATAGAGGAAGGTTTGATTAGGAGGATCGGAAGCATATAGATACATATCAGACGAGGTATATGAAAGATAACATGGCTTTGATGCCAATATGTTAAGAACCTGTACCTATTCTAGCAGCGGAATATGACATAAATAAGAAACAAACAACACAAAGAACACCAGGATTTACTTGGTTGGACTTGAGACCTACATTCAAGGATGACTTTGAAGACTCATCAGATCTGCACTATCCATCATCAAGAAGCAAGGTTATAGCACTAGAATCTACCCTGTCTAACTCTCAACACATACACCCCAAGAGCACAACAAAAGACAAGGTAAGAATACACCTTAAACACCTAGATCTCCTACACTCTTCACTGTGAATGAAGAATACCACGAGCCAACATCCTTCCACGCAAGACGAAGCTAAAAAACCCCCATCAAAGCACCATGCGCATGAGAGAATACCGGAGAAGCAACAAGAACCCCTCGACTACCTCAGAGAAACACTTTGGAACAAGAGATGATGATAATGAAACCCTAAACCTCAAAAGAGATATTTATACAACTCAATAAAATGACGACTTTGCGCCCATTAGCAATTACGTAAGACTCAAAAGTCCTAACTAGATGCAAAAAGACATAAATGACCTTGAGGTAATACGCATCACTTTACAACAAGTTTGCAAGAGTTGGAATTCATTCGAGAGAGAATAATCTACCACATTGTTTCAAACGCTAGGTTTGTTTATTTATTGTTGATGGTTACAACAGTATTTCGCAACTTAAAAGGGTCTAACAAATATGTGATAATGAAGTCTTAGAGTTTCAGTTGAACACAACCGATTCCTTTTATCTTGGAACGGTGGCTGAGATAACCACTTCCTATTATTTCAGAAGTACGGTTGAGCAATTCGAAATTTGAATTTCTCGTTATCTTATCTTCAAAATCCCCCCGCAAGCTCATGGGTTGGAAACAGATCATAAGCTTGAAGTGCAACAATTTAATTTTTGGAGTTGGTAACCTAGCGGTGAGAATGCCCGCAATCTAATCTCCCATAGGAATGAATTTGATTGATAGGTTTTTGGCCGCAACCTGTTCACGAACAAAATGGACCCTTTGTCGTAGCTTACAGTCCACTGATAGGGGAAGGATATTAGAGAAAAAAAAATTGCAGAAAGGAAATAATAGAAAGTAAATAACAAAGCAATAAATGAAGCAATAAAAGCAAAAGGGAAACCTTAACCAAAGAGAGGCACGACTGTAGGCATCTTTGATCTAGGACCCAGGGGGAAGGGAGAACAATAAATAAATGCTGAAATTTAAATCCTAAATTAAGAATATGGAAGGGTAGATAGAAGCGGGAATGGAGGGGGGAGAGAAGATTATTGAAGAATGTTACTTACTTGCATCTTTGAATCTCCAAAAAAAAAAACTTGAATAAACGATTCGAATCTCAACCAATCCTAACAACTAGATCTAGAATAATCTAGATCTGCAATTGCTAGACCCAGAGAGAAAGCGAATCCTCAAACTTGAAACTTGAACTTGAAATTGAAATTGCATTGATAAAACTACAGGAATTACACTTGTATAAAATAAATTACACAACTTCAATATTCCTAAACATTCAATCTAAAAACTAAAACCCACAAAGTAATCAAAGAACTAGAGAAAACCTAGAGCAAGCTAAAGAGAATAGAAAGTGCAAGACTAAAATAAACTAAAGAGAAAATTAAGTGTCAACTAGACCTAAGAGGGGAGGTAATATTTATAGGAGAAGGAGAATAATTTACAAATAAAGAAATAAAATAATAATACATAATAATAATACATAATAATAATACTATTAATAATAATAAGAGTAAAATAGAAAAAGAAAAACAAATAAAGAAAGAGCAAAATTTGTTAGAAATAAAGAGAGAGAGAGAGAGAGAGAGAGAGAGAGAGAGAGAGAGAGAGAATAAGTGGAGAATTAAATAAATAAAAAAAATTAAACTTGATTTTAACGTGGAGAAAAAGTGGAAGAAGAAAGAGAAAGAAAAGAAAAAGAAGAAAATATATATATATATATATTGTTAACAAAAATATAAGTGGATTGGTTATTAAGGAAATAAGAAAGTAAATAAAATAGAAAGTGGGGGAGAGAGAGAAAAAACTAATTAGAGAAATAAATAAAATCTAACAAAATAAAATCTTCTAAAAAAAATAGAAAATCCTAGTCTTTGACTACTTGTGGGCCCCATTACATTCTTTCAATTACAATAAAGAAAAATAAAATAAAATTCCTAATCTAATTTTACAAGATATTTTGGAGTTGGCCCATAATTGCATCTCTAGCCCATCATGCTCCACATCAGGCCCATTTTCACACTTGAGAATTTGAACGGACCTCTTGAAGTGTAAAATCGCATGTTTAATACCCAAAACTCCGAATATTCGTTTAAGTCCTAAAAATTCATAAAATCTGCAAAAACAACATAAAACCCAAGGTAGCTCCACTCTAAGTATGTAAAATGCATGCTTTATGCCCTAAGATTTTACACATAAATGTTCTCATCAGCACCCATGTTAAAAGCTGCGACTTTCAATAGTACTTGGTTGAAACTGCTCGAAATTGGTATGTTTAGTTGAGAAGGGAGAATGGATAAATTGGCTTGTCAACAAAACAGAGGCCACCACACTATATATGATCATGGGTCATTACAATGTGGAAATAAAATCCTGAACATAGACATGTTAGTGTACCCATGTTTAGGTCAGAGGTTGTGGAAAATCTGAGAATCATATCATAATATTTTATTAGTATCTTTAATCTAAGTAGATCAAATTGTAATATTCTATTACAGGTATTTTTCTTATTGTATTTTTCTATTCTAGGTAGATTACTCATTTATTGCAATCTTCTATTCTAGGTAGATTTCTCATTTATTGTAATCTTCTATTCTAGGTAGATTTCTCATTTATTTTAATCTTCTATTGTAGGTAGATTTCTCATTTATTCTAATCTTCTAGGTAGGATATTCTTTCCTATTTCATAGATAGCAGCTGTGTATATATTGATTGTAAAGTTTTGAATAATACACACAAGAATAAAACACTTCAATTCCTATTTCGTTATGGCATCAGAGCCAACCAATCTTGGGATTGCTGTTAAGCTTTCAGGCTTTCATTGCCTTTAATCTCTGGTGTTTCCGCCATACATAGATTATTCTTCCTTTGGCCTTTATTGCCATTCTTTATTCAGCTCTGTTCTGTTTTTTTTTTTCCTTACCTGAAAAACAGATTTTTTCTTTCTCCGTCTTGTCTGTCGTTCTACTGCATCTTTGATTATTGTTTCACATACTATTTTTAAGCACCTACAAAGAGTATGTCAGAACCAAGAGAGGTTACTTCCGGGATTGCATTTGATTAGACAATAAAAAATCTGCAGAATGGAGAATTGCAGAATATTCAATCTGCCTACAGGCTCGATGGAAGAAATTATTTAAATGGTCTCAACTCATTTGGACCATTTTGAAGGGCAAAGGAAAGATGAGCCACCTGATTGGAGATGGACCGAAACCAGGAGATTCAAAATATGAAGCATGGGACGAAGAAGATTCTATGGTTATGGCATGGATGTGGAATTCTATGATTCCAGAAATCAGTGATACATGCATGTTCTTGGCAACTGCCAAAGACATTTGGGAGGCTATCCAACAGACGTATTCTAAGGCGAGAGATGCGGCCCAAGTCTATGAGGTCAAGGTTAAAACAGTAGCAGGCAAACAAGGAAATAAAACGATTCGAGAATATGCCAACCAGCTGAAAGCTTTGTGGCAAGAGTTGGATCATTACCGAGTCATCAAGACGAAGTGCTCTGAGGATGCTGAAGTAGTAAAGCAGTATATTGAGCAAGATAGAGTCTATGATTTTTTGGTTGGGTTAAATCTTGAGTTTGACCAAAATAAGGGTTCAGATTCTTGGAAAACCAGATATGCCGTGTTTCAATGAAGTTGTAGCATTGGTTCGAGGGGAATAGAGCAGAAGAGGACTGATGTTATAGCCTACAAGTGTTGATAGTTCAGCAATGGTATCTCAAGGAGGAGAGCATTCAACTCCCACAACCGACAAGGCATTTGCGGCTGAAAGTGGAAAAAATTGGGCAATCCAAACAGCAAAACAGAGACAATCTATGGTGTAACTATTGCAAGAAAGCCTGTCACACACGGGAAAGATGCTGGAAACTTCATGGTAAACCTCCTAGCCGAGAGGGGGGCACAAAGGAGAGCAAACGGGAAATAATGGTCGGTGCATGTTACATCACCAGACAACCCGAAGCCACTAATAAAGAGGTTGCTAGCCTTAATCAGGAGGACATAGAATGTATAAAAACTCTTTTGAGCAACCTTAACAAAAAACCAGGTACATGTTCTTTGGCATATTCAGGTGAGTTTCCACTTTCTATTGGATTAGATGTCTTTAGTAATTCTCTTTCAAGCCCCTGGATCATAGATTCAGGTGCAACTGACCACATGACACACTCACCAAATCTTTTGACCACATATTCTCCCTGTCCAAGTAGTAGGAAGATAGCTACTGCTGATGGCTCGTTAACTACTATGGCTGGAACTGGAAATATTGAGCTCAACTCATCCCTCATCTTGAAAAATGTCCTACATGTTCCTAGACTATCTATAAATCTCGTTTCTGTGAAGAAACTCACGCAAGATTTACATTGTAATGTAGTCTTTCACCATAGTCATTGTGTATTTCAGGACAAGGATTCGGGGAGGACGATTGTACATGCTAGAGAAAGGGATGGACTCTACTACCTTGAGGCACCAAGCCAATCACATGCTACTAATGGTAGTCCTTCTCAAACCAATAAAGAAAAAAATCTGGCTTTACCATCACAGACTTGGACATCCTTCCTTTAGGGTAATCAGTCTTTTGTTTCCTTCTTTGTTTCAAGGCATACATGTTGATGAGTTTCATTGTGATGTGTGTGAGCTTGCTAAACACAAGCGTGTACCACTTCCTTTAAGCAAGAAAAGAAGTTCCATCCCCTTTTATCTTATTCATAGTGATATTTGGGGTCCTTCTAGAGTTCTTAATGTGTCTGGGGCTAGGTGGTTCGTGTCATTCATTGATGATTGCACTCGTGTCTCATGGATTTTTCTACTCAAAAACAAATCCGACGTTAGTTGTCTTCTTCCCAACTTCCATTCCATGGTTAAAAACCAATTTGGAGTTAGTATAAAAAGATTTAGATCTGTAATGCCAGAGACTATTTCAATTAAATTCTAACTCCATTCTTTCAAAGGGAGGGGATTATACATGAGTCATCGTGCGTCGATACCCCACAACAAAACGGAGTAGCTGAATGGAAAAATGGCCACCTTCTTGATGTAACTAGAGCCTCCCTATTCCAATACAATGTGCCTAAGTCATTTTGGGGGGAAGCGGTCCTCACAACAACTCATCTTATAAATCGGCTGCCTTCGAGAGTCTTAGGATTCAAGAGTCCAATGGATGTCCTTTCCTAGTTCTACCCAAACCTACAAACGACAAATAACCTTGTTCCTCGAATTTTTGGGTGTGTCTCATTTGTTCATATTCATGGACCACATTGGGGTAAATTAGATCCTAGAGCACTCAAATGTTTATTTATAGGATATTCCTCCACTCAAAAGGGCTATAAATGCTATCACCCTCCTTCAAAAAGGTTCTATGTTTCCATTGATGTCACTTTTCATGAACATAAGTCTTACTTTTCCACATCTCATCTTCAGGGGGAGCATTCAATATTGGAAGATAAGAATGGGAATTCCTTACTTGACTTAGAGTTCACTCCCAAATACTTCACTATGTCACCTGAGTCAAACTGTGAACAACCTAAACTTGTGTCGGACTCACCTGTGTCAAACTGTGAACAACATGAAATGAAAGAGTCTATTTCTGATATTGAGCATGTGAGATTTGGCAAAGGAAAGGTGTTCTCAAGGAAGAAGAATTTTGTTCCGAATCGGTGCGAGTTCAAGACTCCAATCCAAATCGGAAATGAGGTACAAATGACTAATCCTTCACTACAAACTGAATCTGATGTGCCCACAGATAGTAATGAACTAGACCTTCCTATTGCCATTAGGAAAGGCACTAGAGAATGCACAACAAAACCCATGTACCCTCTTGCCCAATTCTTGTCCTTTAAACATTTCCCCATCTCATAGAGCCTCAGTAAGTTTAAACACCATTGCCATTCCTAACAACTTATCCGAGGCTTTATCCAATAAGGAGTGGAAGCAAGCTATGAATGTGGAGATGGAAGCATTAGAAAGCAATGGAACACGGGAACTTGTAAGGTTACCGAAAGGGAAGAAACCGTGGGGTGCAAATGGGTCTATACATTGAAGTATCGAGTAGATGGATCTTTAGAAAGGTACAAAGCAAGGTTGGTAGCCAAGGGCTACACCCAAACTTACGGGATTGACTACCTTGAAACATTTGCTCTAGTTGCATAAATGAATACTGTCAGAATCTTACTATCCTTGGTGGCAAATTATGGTTGGGACTTACAACAGTTTGATGTTAAAAATGCATTCTTGCATGTTGAACTAAAGGAAGAAATTTACATTGAGGTTCCATCGGGTTATGAGAATGATTTACCGCTAAATCGATGCAAGTTAAAAAATGCCTTATATGGACTCAAACAGTCACCGCGGCATGTTTTGGCAGATTTACTAAAGTCATGATTAGTATGGGTTACAAGCAAAGTCAAGGAGACCATACATTGTTCATCAATCACTCATCATCAGGGGGAGTCACGGCACTACTTGTATATGTTGATGACTTAATAGTGACAGGAAATGAAGAAAAAGAGAAACAAAATTTGACTCAATGCTTGGCTAAGGAATTTGAGATCAAGGCTTTAGGAAGATTAAAATACTTCCTTGGCATTGAAGTTGCTCACTCTCAACAAGGCATTTTCATCTCTCAACAAAAGTATATCACTGATCTCCTTAAAGAAATAGGAATGGCCGCGTGTAAACCATCAAGCACTCCAATAGATCCCAACAGTGAACTTGGGAATGCAGAAGAAGATGTTGTTGTGGACCGAGAGATGTATCAAAGACTAGTAGGAAGACTAATCTACTTGTCTCACACAAGGCCCAACATAGCATATGCAGTTAGTGTAATCAGCCAATTCATGCACAGTCCAAAGGAAATTCACTTGCATGCAGCTCACCGTGTGCTACAATATTTAAAAGGGACGCGGGAGAGGCCTTTATTTAGAAGGAATAAAGGAATGATACTAGAAGCATACACTGATGCTGATTATGCAGGGTCAGCATTAGATAGAAGGTCAACCACAGGATATTGCACCTTTCTTGGTGGCAATCTTGTGACATGGAGGAGCAAGAAGCAAAATGTTTTGGCCCGGTCAAGTGCAGAAGCCGAATTTCGTGCAATGGCTCAAGAAATATGTGAATTACTTTGGTTGAAGATTATCTTAGAAAACCTAAAGGTTGAATGGGGTGGACCAATGAGACTCTACTTTGACAACAAATCAGCAATCAGAATAGCACATAACCCTGTTCAACATGACCGAACCAAGCACATTGAGATTGACAGACACTTCATCAAAGAGAAGCTGGATAGCGGACTGATTTGTACGCCGTATGTGTCTACACATAGTCAACTTGCTGATGTACTTACTAAAGGGTTGAGCAGCTCAGCCTTTCAAAAATGCATATCCAAGCTGGGAATGGAGAATGCCTATTCACCAGCTTGAGGGGGAGTGTGGAAAATCTTAGAATCATATCATAATATTTTTTTAGTATCTTTAATCTAAGTAGATCAGATTGTAATATTCTATTGCAGGTATTTTTCTATTCTAGGTAGATTATTCATTTATTGCAATCTTCTATTCTAGGTAGATTTCTCATTTATTGTAATCTTCTATTCTAGGTAGGTTTCTCATTTATTGTAATCTTCTATTCTAGGTAGATTTCTCATTTATTATAATCTTCTAGGTAGGACATTCTTTCCTATTTCATAGATAGCAGCTGTGTATATATTGATTGTAAAGTTCTGAATAATACACACAAGAATAAAACACTTCAATTCCTATTTCGTTAGTTATCCTTCAACACTTCTGCTCGAGTTGGTGCATAAATATATCGCGTGGTCAATTTAAAAACATTAGGATAAGGATTTAATTGTTAAAACTTGGCTAAAACATTAGCTGGGCAGTTCTTAGTTGTGAAAAGTGGAGTACCAATCAGGCAGTCTTAAAACTTGGCTAAAACATTAGCTAGGCAGTTTTTAGTTGTGAAACATGGAGTAGCAATCAGGCAGTCTCAATCTTCTCCTTGATGAAATGTTCGTCAATCTCAACATGTTCTGTTCTATCATGCTGTTTAGGTTTATGAGCTGTACTGATTGGACCTTTATAATTTAAAAAATGTCTCATAGGTCCACTTGGTGATTCTCAAATCTTGGAGAAAAATTTCTTCAACCAAATGAGTTTGTGATCCTTGTGCCATTGCCCCCAAAAAACCACAGCACTAGCATTCCCAAGAAAGCATTGCACTATTTTTGCCTTAGCATTAGATCTAGAAACCACAAATTGTTCCTGCTGCTCTAAGTTACGGAATCCTCTCCAAGGGAAGTGCTTAACTTGAAGTGGAGCTTTGATTATCAGTAGAACCAACCCAATCAGCGTCACTAAAGGCTTCTCATTTCAGATTCCTATTATTTGAAAATAGAATACCTTTCTAGGAGCTGGTTTTAAATGTGAAGAATTCTGCAAATTGCTTCATGATGTATAATCTTTAACTCATGTAGGAAGCATTTGACAACTTGTATGGTTTGAGATAAATATATGAGTTTGCCAACAATGAGACGTTGATATTGTTCCCTTTTCTAGAGGTGCTACTTAGTTGATGGTTAACTTCAGTAGGAGAATCCACATGCTTGCAATCAGGTAGCACTGAGAATTGCTGTAGAGGAAGAAATACCATAGATTCTGGTGGAATCAGATTGCAGTTTGGTTATCTCAGCAATTCATTCCGATGGAAGAGGTGCTTCACTTACCATTAGGCCAATAGTCGATGATTTTTTTTGGATGAATTAATTGTCGATGATACAATCTGAGTTTTTCCTTCACTCTTTTTTCGTTTTGCCTTATTCTGAGGGGAGCAAATGTTGTTTGCTCACTCCTTGGCGAGAAGGCCTTGTCCTTAGCAGGAAGGACAATTTGGCCGCAGTCTACTTCTTGGCTTCATGACCTGTGTGGTGCTCTTCTTTTGAATGAATGATCTCTTACCCCAAAAAGAAATTAGTTTCTTCTGACAGGTCTAGAACATACTTTCTTTGCAATATGGTTTGTTGGATATGGGTACTTGAATTCCTGAGAAGCAGTTGAGGTGCCGTTCTTCAGTTTCACACCTGGTAACCTATTGAATTTTTAGAAAGGAGATTTCTTCTTCAGCATCATTACTGATTGCTATGTTATCCGCATAAACAATAACTGTAGTGATGATTATTAGATTTATCACCAAATTGGGCTTCCTTTTTAGGGTTAGCTTCTACACATGTTGGGCCTTTTTCTGTGTAATATGCTTTTATTGACCTAAACTCTAAGTTGCATAGGGAATTAAACACTGATAATTAAGTTGCATGGAAATATAAGTACTTAAGTACTTATATTTCCATGCTTAGTTTTTATCTTATTTTTGGAAATTGAACTGGTTTGGCTGGTTTGAACCAGAGATTCAATTTTGGTTATTTTAGTTTTTTTTTTTTTTTTTTTTGTGAAGGGAATATTCCCTTTTAAGTTATAATTGACTCGGTTTTTAGTCTATTCTAGTTTCCTCATTGGTTCAAGTTACTTAATATGAATGATTTTTAGTGGGATCTATTTTTGTGTAAGATTTAAAAGGGGGGGGAATGAGTAGATGGTGACCAATGTATCTGAGCTCTGTGAAATTAGAATCATGCATGCACCTACGCATAGGTTCATTAGGTTGATACTTTCTACTCGTTGGGACACTACCACCAAGTTTATCTTCCAGATCCTTGAAGGCATTGAAGTCTCCAAGTAGGCACCAAGGAGAGGATATTTGGGAGCTAAGATTGCGAATATCACTCCACAACACCTCTCTTTCATGCCCAAAGTTGGCTCCATAGATAAAGGAAATGTTCACAGCAATACTATCATTGTGAGACACCACCAGAACCTGTTCTTATATCTTGGCTTTTGATTACTCATAAAAAGCTGCAATTTTATTGCCCTATCATCTGTACGTGCTCATTAATTCTGGTGGAAAGTTATAAGAGATGCACTCTGTTTGAGTTCAATATGAATCGTATACTCTTCAATGGATGAATTTACTTGGTCATGGCTAAGCTTTGTCACTTTCATCTGTGTATCTAATTGTTTAATATGTATCACTATCCAATAATCTGTTGCATAGACGTGCAGATAAAAATTGTCAGCATATCTGCAATGGATCCTAGAGCCCATTAAGTCTTGGTCTTATCTCTTTCCCAGCAACTAAATGTGATTTCAGTCAATGCCTTATACCAATGTGGGAAACTTTCTTGGAATTTTATGGAAAATTTCAACTGATCTGGAGTTCTCTTAATAGTTTGAAACTACTGTTATGATTGCCCTTATCCCGCTTGGGTCTGATATGTGGATTCCTCTTGATGCAGGGAGGCTCTTCTGCTGCTTGGGTTGCTTCAATGTGATTGGAGCTTTTGAAGGGGACACGATCTTGGGATAAGGGCAGCATGCATCCTACAATTTGGATTTGCTGTTAGTATAATGTTTATGGATAGGTAAGGGGTTCTGTTTACCGCCAAGTGATCTGATCTCGTGGTTACTCTTTCCGGTATGTACTACCTGTGGTTAAGTTTCTTCTATTTTGGTCAACAAGAAGATAAGAGAGAACAGGGAGATGTTGAGGTGGTTTGCCTCGTCTCACTTTAAGAAGTTCTTGGATAAATAATCAGGTAAAGTCCTCATTCACAGTAACTATTAGATATGGCTGCCAAGGCTAGTCATCTGTGTAGTGAGTTACTTGATGAACAATGTGAAATCAGATTTGATGAAATTGTAAGAATTTGTAGAAGGTCAAATATAACCTGGAAAACTTAAGGCAGGCAAGGAATTTTAAACTAGTAGCCCTTTTCTAGCTTATTTTGGATGACCATCCGAGGGCAAAACCTTGATGCAAGTCTCAGCTTTACCATTCAAAGTTTTTTGTGAAGGGAAGGATTCCTGAGAGATAAATAGGCAAAGACTTGAATGTTGATTTTATTAATATTTCTGAAAGTATACTTAAGGCGGAATCAGCACCTGGTCATTTTACCCTGCTCTTAAGCATAAAATTTTGCTGTTTTCTGCTGTATTTGTGTTGGGATCCTGGATTCAGCAAAACAGCAATGCATTGATGATAGAGATAGTAGGGAAAATATGCTTTATTAATTGACAAACTCAAAAACACAAAACAACCTAGTAGTAGGTATACCTACAGCTACCTGAGAGCAACAGCTCTCACCCAAAATTCCCTTATGACAAATGGTGATCCTAACGTACTACCCTCCCCAATATTTATGGTAGATAATTCCCTAAAGTAACCCCTTAACAAAATATTCCCCAAATCATTCTTTATTCAGTAGCCTTCGTCTTAGGGTAGATGTGTTTTCTTTCCTTAACTGCTGCTCACAAAATCCCGTAGCCGCCTTCTTGTGCTTGCGAGAATACACTCGGGATATAGAGGGTCTATCAACATTTCCCTCCAACAGTTTCACCTTGGCCTCAAGCTGAAAATTAGGAATTGGTCATTTGCCCCGTCGTAGTCCTTCCAAGTATCCTCACACTGCGTCCTTTCCACTTGAGCAACACTCCCAGCACCCCTTGAGGAGAGAAACAAATAGCCAACAGACCCTCCGGAGTAATTTGTAGTTCTCCATCCTCTGCGAAACAAGAAGGAAGTGGTTGGGGGTAATACATTGTCCGATAACTTTCTCCAACTAGGAGACGTGAAATATAGGGTGGACCTTCGAATCAATGGGTACAAGTAAGCGATATGCTACTGACCCCACTTGCTCAATTGGAAAAGCTCCATAGTAACGACGGCTAGGCTTTTTGTTGGGGGCGATTGGTGAGCTTTTGGAAGCAACAAGGCTGGAGTTTGAGAAAGACCTTCTTGCTCACTTGGTGGCTGACATCCCTACGATGAGGATCAACTAAAGCATGCATTAGGTTCTGTGTAACTTGAATGTTAGCTTTGAGATCATCCAACACTAGATTTCGCTTCCGTAGGAACAAGTCAACTTCATCTGCTTTGAACCATCCATCTTCCCAACGTAACAACACTATTGGTCTGTACACAATCTGGAATGGAGTCATCTTAGTGGCTGAGTGGAAAGTTGTATTGTTCCCATATTCAGCCCAAGGTAGCCAAGTTACCTAGTCCCGTGGTCGGTGTGCACAGAAACAATGAAGATATATTTCCATGTTGTAACAAACAAACTCCGTCCGGCCACAGTCTATGGGTGGTATTCACTGTTGAATTTCAAGTGAGCAAATGCAAATTTGAAGGGCTCCAACCAAAAATTACTAACACACACACGACCCGTATCTGAAACAATGGTCCTAGGGAATCCATGTAGTCGAATGACCTCCCTACTAAGCACAACAGCTACATCCTTGGTACTGTAAGGATGGGTTAAAGCTATGAGGTGTCCATACTTGGACAGTCAATCAACCACTACTAATATTGTATCTCCACCGTTGGTCTTTGACAACCCTCTGATAAAATCCATACTAATATCCTCCCAAACCCTCTATGGTATGGGTAGGGGTTGTAGGAGGCCAACTGGCTTCATAGCTTGGTATTTTCTACGCTAGCACGTATCACAACTAGCAACAAAATCTCAAATAATAGTCTTCATTCCAACCCAATACACAACCCTAGCTAGCCTCTTACATGTGCGTAGGAATCTAGAATGACCACCAAATGGATTAGAATGATTTTCAGCAAGTAATTCGGAATCAATTGTGATTCTTCTAGTATCACTAACCTGTTTTGTACAAAAGGGTCCCATTTTTGAGCTAGTTATCTGGGTACTCGTGTGATCCCTGAAGCAGTGCTTGAACTATCTTTTTGTATCATTCGAAAGCTTGCACTTCCACTTCTAACCCTTCGCCGCCCAACCAGAATGTTGTTGTCATCGAGAAGAGGTAGGCTTCACTATCCAACTCTCTAGAGAGTGCATCTGCAACTCTATTTTTACTGCCTCGCCGATAGATAATTTCAAAATCCAGCCCCAACAACTTCATCACCCAATTCTATTGATCCTTTGCAATGATACATAGATCCAATAAATATTTTAACCTTTAGTTTTATCAATGCATACCTTGAAATGTTGTCCTATCAAATAATGGTGCCACTCTGAATGACCATCACAATTACCATTAGCTCTTCCTCATAGATAGACTTCGCTTGAACCTGTTGTGACAACACTTGACTCCAGTAAGCGATTGGATGCCCTTCTTGCATAAGGACAACACCAAATCCAAATCCCGAAGCATCAATCTCTAGCACAAACTCCTTCGTAAAGTCAGGTAAAACTAGCACTGGAATTGCAATCATGGCTTCTTTTAGTGCTTTAAAAGCCTTTTTTGCCTTCTCATCCCACTTGAATGCATCTTTCTTCAACAAATTAGTGGGGAGAGGGGGGGGGGTGGCAACTATCTTCCCATAGTTTTTAACAATTCGTCGATAATATCCCGTCAAACCCATAAATCCATGTAAGGCCTTAAGATTTCTAGGTTGGGGCCACTCCACCATGCATTTAATTTTCCTTGGTTCCGCTGCCACACCATAGTAGTATGCCTCAAATACTCCAAGACTGAAACACCAAAAGAGCACTTCTTCCGGTTTACCACCAAGTGGTGTTGTGTAAGAAAAACAAAAGTGGATCGCAAATGGATCCCAACTCATCGAATAATTCACTATCGTCGAAATAGGAAACTTGTCAGGGATGGTGAGTTTGTTCAAGAACCGATAGTCCACACAAAATCTCCAACTGCCATCCTTCTTCCAAATTAGCAAGACCGAGCTAGATTAGGGGCTTAGACTTGGTCATATCAGTCCTGCAGTCAACATCTCTTGTACTGATCTTTCAATCTCGTCCTTCTAGGTGTGTGGGTACCGGTAAGGTCGGACATTAGGGGACATACTACCCCCAACAACCTAATGGTATGATCATGGGTTCTATGAGGTGGCAATTCAGTAGGTTCCGCAAAAATGTGTGAACTCACTCAATAATCCAATAAACTAGTGTATTCCTAGTGCTCCCTAACCTCCATACTAGTGAGTTGTGGTTCCAGCCAGTAAGCTTCTCCCCCTACTTGTATGTCTCTCCACAAATTTTCTTAATCATCGTCTCCTTGCACAATAGGGTGGGATCTCCATAGAGCGTTATACTCTTTCCTTGCCACTCAAAACTCATGGTTTGGTGGTGCCAATTGCTTCTGATTTTGTTGAGTGCTACTAGCCACTCTACTCCCAAAATAATGTCTACATTGCCCAGATCGAACGGAAGTAGGTCTAATACAAAAATTTCTCCCCTAATGATTGTCGCAACTTTCCAGCCTATTCACATCGCTTTTTTCCGCATACCATTGCCCAATGTCACTTGAAAAGTTTTCTCTTGCACATTCAATCCTAATGGTTCCACTAGTTGTTTTGACACAAAGTTATGAGTGGCATTGTAATCCACCAAAATTAGAACTCCATTATTGCCAGCCAACCCTCAGTTGCATAGTCTTTGGTTAGTTAATTCCTACCAAAGATGGGCTCGAAAGTTCCGACTCCATCATTGGCTCCATTTTGATCACTCCATTGCCACTATCAGTCTTAGCAATAGCCATCACCAGTTCCGCCTCATCTTCCTCTTGAAGCATAAGCATTCCGAGTTGCTTGTTGGGGGCATTGGTAGCCCTTGGTATATGGTCCATCTCTAAAACAAAAGCCCCTTGTCCATTTTGTCTTTGATCTCTTCCTGGGAAAGCCATTGCGACCTACTAGGGCTTCTTGTCACGGCATAAATTGTAGATCATGTTTGAGAAGAGTGAGACGATGGTTCACCTCCCTTTTGGATCAATAAAATTGCTACAGCCTGGTTCGAATTGTTTCCAGGGGTGGTACGTGGTCCAGTAGAGTTAGTTGGGCTTAAAGTAAAGTATCGTTGGGATGGGCTTTGGGTTGATTAGTTTGATTGGCTCTAATTGGCTTCTTGGGATATTTATAAGCCCAATTACGTGCTTGTATAGCTTGGGCTAGGTTCATAATTTGGCCTAATGATGTGGGCCCAAAGAGCTTAACTTCTACCCTAATCTTTTCATTTGAGCCAGCAAGGTAAACCCCTTGAAGCCAACCTTCCTCCGTGATTTCAGCCGCCACTATGAGAGCTTTGAATCCTTCCCTGGACTTTGCCATGGTCCCTATTTGATAGTCAATGCTTCATAGGGAGTTTGCATCTGCGCTGAACAAAAACATTGGATTAAGGCTTCTTTTAACTCTTTCTATGATCTCAAAGGCTGCTGCAACTCCCTAAACCACATCCACCCTAAGCAGCACTTCGAAGCATATTGTTGCAGATATAAGTTTCTCCCATTCTTCCAGTTCATACAGGTCAAAGAATCGATTTGCTTTAGCAATCCACCCCACGGATCCCTCCATGAATGTTGGCATCAAGTTATCGGGAAGGAACCGCCGTTTCACCCTCTGCTGGAGTTTGATCTACCTGTGTTACTTCCGACGAATGAGAAGTCACCTCTATGGACTTCCCCTTTTGAAGCAAGGTTCTCAATTCCTACCTAAACACTTCATTAGCCCCCCCACTGCAAAGCAATCACCCAATCTTCTTCATCTCTACATTAATCATCCCCATCCTACCCTACCGCTTTGCCATGGTCCTAGAATTGTATTGCTTTGATACCAAGTTATTAGGATCCTAGATTCAACAAAATAATAATGCAACGATAATAGAGATAATGGAGCAAATATGCTTTATTAATTGATAAACTCAAGAACTCAAAACAAGCCAACAGTAGGCATACCTACAGCTACTAGAGAGCAACAACTCTCACCCAAAATTCCCTAAATTAACCTCTTAACAAAATATTCCCCATCATTCTTATATAGTAGCAAATATCCCAAAACATCTTATCAAAGACTCCATCTTAGGTTCAAACGGTTTCCTTAATGCACCAAGCCAATAGCCTCTCTGTGCTTGTGAGAATACACTCAAGATTTAAGGAGCCTATCATATTGAAAATTAGAGATATGTCAAATTTGAACTAAATAATTTTTAAACTAAGAATTAGGAAATTTTAAGAATTAAAAAATAAATAAATCTACATTTAGGTTTATATATATATATAAACCTTAATATTGATGAATTAGTAATTTCATTACCAAAAACCTTAAGGCTGAGTTTGTTTGCAAATGTGGGGTGGGGGAAAAAAACATGTGGGCTCTATGTGTAGTGGGGTGAAGGAGAAGGAAAGGAAAAGAAAGTGTGGAAAAGTGTTGATTGTGGGTCTCACATTTTACATTTTCACACATTTTTACAAAATCGCACACATTTTATGGGGTTTTGAAAAAGCTTGGGGTGGAAAAGTTGAGTTGCTACCTCATCAGACAAGTTTTCTTAATTTAAGTAAACTTGTCTCTAACTTTCTCACCCCAAGCAATCAAACAATATACATTTTTAGGATTTAAAGGAAAAGTAAATTTTTTTTTTGCTTGTTTCAAAATTTTTCCACCCCTTACTTCCCACCCCACCTTTATTCCAGCAACAAACGGTGCCTTACGCAGCCAAAGGCACCGTTTGTTTTGCAAGTGGGGTGGGAAAAAAAGGTGAAAAAATAAACATGTAGAATCTATATATAGTGGGGTGGAAGAATATGAAAGAAAAGGAAATGACAGTATTGTGTAAAAAACTTTTTAATGTGGGTCTCACTTTTGTTTTTCCCCTCACTTTTCCACAAACTCCCAATAAATATGTGAGATTTTGAAAAATGATACAGTGAGAAAAGAAGCATGCTACATCAGGAAACAAGTTGCTAATTTTTGCCAACTTTCTACCTCATTGAACCAAATAAACTATACTTCGGTATTTCACGAAAAAATTGACTTTTTTTACCCCCTTTTTCCCACCCTGCTTGAGATTCAGCAAATGAAGGATGCCTATAAAAGGGAAGGAGAAGGAGAGGGAATATACAAGGGAGAAGGAAAGAGAGAGACCTGGGAATTGGGGGGGGGGGGGGGGGGGGGGGGGGGGACACAAAAGTAGAACCTAGATCCCAACTAACAATTATGAGTCTTTTTTTTGAGGCATTTGCAACCGGGAGATGGGGAGTAATTACAGCTTAGAGGAAACATAAAAATAAATGACATTCCAAATGTCCAGTGATCCCATTATTTCTCATCAAAGATGATGAATGATGACTTTAAACACCCATCTACTTATTGTGTTACAAATACAAATAAAGGGTCCTAAGAAAGATCTCCATCTCCATTCTTAGTGAGGGATCATGCGGGTTCTCTAAACTTTCTCTCTTTCTCTCTTTCTCTTTGAATGTTCCATATGCAAACTTTTCTTCCTTAATTACGCTACGTATGGAAGAACAAGTATAAGAAGACGTAAAACATAATCACACAATTAATGGTTATCGTGTTGTACTTTGTATCTCTTAAATCCAAAATTCTATTATTATATAGGGATAATTACTGTTGCCTTCATGTACTTCGATTTTATTACTACTATAACCCTTTATTTTTAAAATTACTAATCCAATCTTTAACTTTGTCTATAGTTACTAATGCCTCCTACCATTAAGCTCTGTTAGTTTACTAATGATGTGGCATCCATATATTTTCTCAAAATTTCACAAATAACCCTGAGATTATCTCTTTACTTATTTACACATTTGTCAAGTTATAATAATACATTTAATTAACTATGAAAAAAATAATCTTAAATCCATTATTTTTTCTAAAAAGAAACCACTAAATAAAGAAAAGATGTGATTGAGATAAAACTCAAAATAGAAACTAAAGATGAGGGAAGATAAAATTTAATTTAAAGTTGGAAATTAAAAATCACATAATATATGCTAACTATTGTTCATGTTACCAAATTTCTTATCAATAAACATCTTATATGCATTAATTTGTTTGCAAAACTTCCATTATTGTGATTGAGGAAAATTTAATTTAAGTTTGAGAGTTTCAACAACTATAAGCGTGTGGTTCCACTAATCTCTGGATTAAATTCTTAGAAGAAAACAAAAAGAAAAATAATTTCAGAACAACACTTCTATTGAAGATGAACCTTACCTGAAAATTCATGTGATATATATTTTTTAGTATAATAGTAAGATCTTCATTAACAAGTATCACAATGTAGCAGGGATCATTATTATTTTATTCTTTTTGTACATTCCAAAATTACAACACACACACACACAGAGATAGATTCATTTCTTTTCTCCCAGATCACTTGTTTTACATTTGTATTGTGAAACAATTCACCTTCACTACAATGCACATTTTGATGAAATTAGGGATAAAGAAGCAAGATCTCAATAAGTAATTAACTCACAAACTTTCTTGATTGATCATATTTTAAATGGAAACACTCGTACCCTTTCAAATCCAAAATTGATTCTAAAATATTAGATTTTAAGGATATAATTGGCATTCAATATGGTTTCTATAAATAATGTAATATCATCTTTTTGACTTCTTAATTTTAATATAGGGCAAAATAGACATTACATATTCAATGTTAACAACCACATAACACCATTAAAAGTGAGGGGGACAATAATAATTTCATAAAGAATGATGTTTGATTAATAATAAAATCAAAGCACAGGGGGGACAATAGTAATTATCATTATTATTTTGTTTCCTAGGCTTTAAAAGATAGATAAAAAGAGTAAAAGACATATCACATGAAAACCGGCCTCCCGTAGCCATGGTCATTATTCATTACTCCCTCTCCTCTAGATATATTGTTTTTTCACAGGATTTGGATTTCCTCCACCCAGGTGCATGATGCACCCAACTTTTCCCTTTCATAGCACACCTGACACAAAAACGTGTTGTGAGAAGGAAAAGTTGGGTGTACCGTGCATCCGAGTGGAGAGGATCTTGACACTTTTTCACATTGCAATAGGGGTGTGAGCTGGTTGATGATCCGGTCAATTAGGCCGAACCGGTCTCAGGCTGATAATATTTGATTTTTGAAGCTGACCAAATATTTCAGTTTCAGTTTCCTGGGTTTTATCTGTTTGATATCGGGCTCAATCAATCCAGTTTGGGTTCAGTTTCTGGTCAGGTTTTGCATTTGTTTTGATCTGCTATATATTAAGGCAAAGCCCTTTCTATCCATCTGGGGGTTTTGTGTTTTTGGTGCTCTGAGGCCAATTCACTGCCACAGCTTCAGCTTCTGATGGGGAAAGAAAGAGGAAGAAGACAACTTCACTGTCAATCGAAGGTCAGAGTCTCTAGTCTCTACCCAAATTGTACAAATTCCTGAAGCTGTCCTTAAGTGTCCAGAGAGTTTCTTCCAAGCAAACATAAATGTGGTGGCCCATGGCTATGGTGGCGGTGGTGAAGGGACCAACACAATGCCTCTTCTTTGTGGGTAGCCATGTTTCGTCCATTGTTTAGTGGTCCTAGGAACCCCCACCTCAACACCCTCTTTTCTTCAGTCTTCACCCATGAAGACAATTAGGAAGTGTTATATATATGAAAGGGAGGCCTAATTGCCTGCTTCAGTAAAGTAATTTACTTGATTCTTTACCTCATATTTAGGGAACTCCCATCTTAAGAAACACAGGTTTTAATCAAGGTTAAACTTTTTACTTTTTGGGTAAGAAAGGTTAAAGTATCAATATTGAATACTATATCATTTAAGTGATATTGAGAGATGTCGTTTTGTATTGAGTAATGTATCATATTGACCAATGTATTTTATTGCAATTCAATATATGTCTTTTAGAAGGGGAAAAAAAGAGAAACATGTATCGATATGTCTCGTATCGGTTGTATCCAATGTGGATATGTATACACAAGTATCATATTGTGAGATACTTTAAATTGATTGATGATCTTCAATATGATCCAATCACATGGGTCTGGTGAATTGGCTTCTTGTTGTGGCTTTAATATACAGTATTAGATTTAATATCAAACACTTCCAATCCGATATTAGCGTATGTATATGATAACAATTAAATATTGATAATTTTCAAAAAATATCAACAACAGCAGAAGGGGAGCAAATTAGGCCCTGATGACCAAAATCCACCCCGGCCGCTTGAGCCTGAACAAGTCCGGGGTGGGTTGGGGCAAGACCATGGTGGCTTTGATTAGGTTAAGGGTTGAGGTTTTGACTAAGATTGACCTAACTTTACCATCTTGTAGGTTACTCTTGGTGAAAATAGGACAATTATACATTGTTTTATTGTTTTGTGGTTAGGGTTATGGCCAGGGCTAGGGCTAAAGTAAAGTATCTAACATGATCCAACACTATATGGTCAGGGTTAGAATCAAAGTCAAGACAAGGCTAGGTTATTTAAGCTCAAGGGCAGGGTTTTAAAAAGCCCAGGTCCAACTTGACCCTATTTTGACCCTAACTGTGTAAGTGCAAGTGCAAGTGCAAGTAGGGGTGTAAACGGATTGGATTCGGATCGGATAGTGCTAATACCATATTCACATCCTATTATATTCGGACGGATTCGGATAATATTCTATCGGTTTTTGGACGGATTCGAATGATAATCGGATAATTATTTTCTTAAGTAGATTCTTCTAAATGGGTATGAATACAAGTTTTCGACTACTTGTTGACATCTTTACCATTTTATTTGTGAAGCTAGATTTGAAATTTAAGAATTTAACAACTTGGATAGTTATTTTAGTAGAAAATCTAGAAAAACAGTCACATATTTCAAATAAAAAAAATCCAAATAAGAGACTTAATCCAATGGATAATTATTGGTAAGAAATGGGTATACCATATTTACATCCTACTAATAATGATTCGAATATCACTAAACGTATGCAATCGAACGGATTCGAATATCACTAAACGTATGCGAATTCAAAAATGGATTTCGATTATCCATTTACACCCCTAAGTGCAATTGCCCTCTTCCTCTAATTCCTCCCCATCATTCTCAGAACATGGGAGGAATGTGATATAAATGGATTTTGATTATCCATTTACACCCCGTAAGAGCAAGTGCCCTCTTCCTCTAATTCCTCTTCATCATTCTCAGAACATGGGAATGTGATAATAGGTGAGGAATATCCACAAACAGATTGAGAGCATATGACTCCGTATTAGTCGCCATTCACAATTATGTCCACCCACTTGTGATTAGACTACCACCCTTCCTCTCTCTCTCTCTCTCTCTTGGCTCTTCCTCTGCTTCAACAATGGTGATGTTGTTAAATTTCAACTCGTCAACCATTGCATTATTAATCCCATGATCCTATATTTCCATTTCAGTCTCCAATCTTCATTGCTGACCACCACAGCCCACTGTTTCAGTCCAAAATATCCTATAAATGGTAACTCTGTATCAACAGTTGCAGAATGCTGAAACAAGTCCCTTTCATGAACGTCAAGGAACCCAGATTTTTTTCTCCTAGGTTGTTAGTTTGGGAGATGAAGAGATTAAACAACATAACTACCTTTACACCAACCTTTTTAAGTTAGTTAAGAACAATAGTTTTAAGTACATAGACACAATTACAGAGCATTCATCAGCAATTCCAGAGAAAACAGAAGCTTCAAATTGAAATTAAGTAATTAATTAAACCTCAAAAGCTTACTTAATACACTTTCTTCGAGAAAATGGTCCGCAGGTTCAAGAGGCTACCAGTATTTCCACCGCCTCCGGCGGCGCCCCCGCTGCTATTACTTCCACCACCGGTGCTCTGACCGCGGCTACTACTATTACTACTAACACCGCCACCAGCGGCGGCCGCAGAGTTGTTACTCACGTCGCTTCTACAGCTCAAATGGTGGCGATACCCAATGCAAATCGGAACATTCAAATTCAAAACCCTGGTCGTCCCGTTTCCACTGCCATTGTTTTTGGTCCGGCGAGGCTCGACGGCTTCTTTCTTTCCACTCTTATCGGCGTTTCGGGCCACCGGAGTTGGGTTTCGATCGGAGTTTTTTAAGGCGGAGCCGCCGCGGCGGACTTGCCAAACTGGGCTGCTCCTCCCCAAATGAACCCCACCACCTCTACCAGGACTACTCGGCCATTTTCTGGATTTGGATTCGCCGGTCGAGTTGCTGCGTGAACAGGGTGCGCTACTCACCTTCCTGGTTGCAGCCGCGGCGGCGGCGCCCAATTTAGGCCGATTTCCGCCATTACCAGCAGAGTGACTCCGAGAGAATGGCCATATGTTGATGTTCAACTCCGTCCCTGTAACATTGCCACCATTACCACTCTTTCTCTCTTTCTTCTTCTCCTTCTCTTTGTCCTTCTCTGTCTCTTCGCCTGTAGCACTTGTTTTCTTCTCTCCTAACCTGAAAATGTCTCTCCATCTCTTTGAAGTAGACAAAACCGGCGATGACCCTGGTAAAGCTGCTAATGATTCCGGCTCAGGTCCAGGTTCAGGCTCAGGCTCAGGCAAAGCTTCAGGCTTGGGGGTTTTTGATTCAGCTTTGTGTTCTTCTGGTTTTGGTGTTTCAGAATGTTGTGGGAGGAGTTGCAGAGGGAGAAGAACACCATCGACGAACAATTCATCAGCTGTAAGTAGTTGGGGTTGTGGGAATGAAGGGTTTCTGACCATCCAAAACTCGAATTCAGGTGAGTTTGAAGCACTACTCCTCCTTCCACTGCTACTTGCAGGGAGGGCTTGAAGGGTTGAAGAAGAAGAAAGGGAATCTGGTTCTGGTTTCTCCATTGAATAGGAAGGAAAGAACAACGTTGAGAAAGAAGAGATTTGAATCCTAAAGGGTTGAAGTTTGATTCTTATCAGGTCACCATAGAGCCATTAAAGAAAGGAGAAAGATTACTTAAAACCAAAAACAGAGAGAAGAAAAAAAGAGCCAAGGAACAGAGAGAGAAAGAGTGATGAAGAATTAATGGATCTCTGTAACTCAGGAACTTCAATTTGATTCTGATTAGGTAAATTTCTTGCCTTTCTTTTCTCTCTGGTTTATAAATTTCTTTGCCATTACTCAACAATTTTATGGAATGGAGAGGAGATAGAGAAAGATCCCATTTTTGTGTAACTGGTCGTACACTATACAAATGTGTGCCTGATCCCAACCGTTTCTTTTGTGGACCCTACTATAAATTAGCTCTTTTTGGACGGCTGAGCAGTTTTTTAGTGATTTATCAGAAGGAAAAAAACCTAAGAAATCTGTAGGGAAGAATTGATTTGACTTCCAAAACCGTTGGAAGATTTGGTTGTCTATCACCGTCTATAATTACTCATTACTCAATTCCTCGGTCACCAATGTCAACGGTCATGATCATTCCCACTTTGAAGATTGTTGACTTTTCAGTTTTCTAAGAATCTTTCCATGTGAGCTGTTTGTTCAAATTTTTCACAAAGAGTTACAAAATATGAAGGGTGTAAAAAGGTAATCTCGAATGGTGGTTTAGTCGGTTTTTGACCAACGCTTTCACGTAGAAGGTTAGAATTTAAATGTTTTCAGAGTATAAAAATATAGTTCGAAGGAAAAATTTTACAAAGAGGAAAGAAATTCCTTTATTTAGTTATTTTCTATATTGGTTTGAATGGTTTGAGGTTGAACTCTTAGTTCCATCTGACTTGAATAGGTGCCAATGAATCAACCAATTTGAAACCTAGGTATTTAATCTCGTTTTAGGGCTTTGGGAGAGATTTGTTAGGGTTCCTCATCTTGTGTGATAGGGTTTTTTCTCTTCTCTTTTAGTGTCAATGTATGATGTATTTTATCATGATTTAGGTTGTAATCTTGGGGGTTTTTTATTGGGTTTTGGATCTCGATTGAGAGATTATGCTTGTACACAAGTTGGTATTAGCATTTTTGTAATTTTTGAGACCCTTGGTAGTGCATTTGAACTCAATATTGAACTACAAAGATTAGGCTTGATTAAGCGAACTCTATGTGTGTGTTTAGCCCATTTTATAAAGATGTAAGATTCATTCTGAAAAACTATTTGATCGACGTGATTTTTGTGAATGCGCAAATGTTTAGTCCCTTTTATAGTAAGGGTGAATACTTATAAATCTACATATTTATGTTTTGAATGTAAAAAGATGAATCTCTAGATTTTATGAATCTAAAGATTTTCACAACCAAACGGGCATAAATCTCGAATTCATGAATCTAGGGAGTTTGAAATCTCTAGATTCATGTAACCAAACAGCCCTAACACAATTACATGAATTTGTCTAGAATCTAAAATCGCAATGTGTCCGATCCAATGATTTTCTTTGCATCTTAACTGTAATTCACCAACCATTACGCCAAACCTATCCATGCACAGTTTGGATAGGGCTAGGTCCTTAGTGTGGGTCCCACCACCTCAATCTGGTAGTAGATTAGGGGAGGGATATGTTGACAAATGTCACCAGCTGAACATGAATTCATCAATTATGAGACTTACATGTGAGGTGGAAGTCCACATGTTTCCGAATCTTACTTAGTCAACTTTGGGCCCTCTTTCACCCTAAAGAGAAAAAAACTTTAAGCTCTCTCTTCTCCAAGAAATGCTAACTGGTTGTAAAACAAAAGCTGTATAGTAAGATCGATGGTTGTAATAAAGCAATGCCGTGGGTCCAGTAGAAGTTGCCAGAACAGACGGTGGTGATGAGTTGACATGAAATGATATGAAAAACAGTTGTATAATAATAGTAATATAATCTTCAAATGTGTTTTCACGTAGGAGATCAGAGTTTTAATTCCCTTAGAGTTATGGGTGAAGCTTCGTCCATATTAATTTCTCCTGAAAATGTAATTAACGTATGTATAACATGGCTCAAATGAACCTCCAATAAAAAAGAGAAAGAAAATTGTATAATAATGAGGAAAACAAGTGGTTAGATGAATCTACCATGCAAGGGATCAATGTCATATCATATTATCAATGAGATCATGTTCATGGTGGAGTCCATGGGGTTCATGAGCTTTGCTTCAGTCCCACTTCTCAACATCTATTAGGAAAAAGTGGTAAATGTCATATCATTATCATACCATATTTATTCAGTACAAAATTGTTTTAATTTTCCGTATGATATTGATGTGATATGGTTTATTAGTGTCATTTTATCCCTTTCTTTTTTTTGGGTAGCAGTCATTTTATCCCTATCATTACCCTACCTACTGATGCCGTATCATATTTATTCGGTATGATATGATTTAACATAAGTACATGATTTTGATTTCAATAAACGACATACAATATAAATTGACATATTCATTTGATATTAATAGTGAATATGTCGAATCTATATACCTATTTCTCAGCGGTCATGAATTATAGGGTTTATGCTATGCATATTATCGAGGACTGCAACGTAGTGGTCCTCACTCCACCATCAAGGGTAACACGTCTAGATTCTCTATTGTCACTACAATTGCATGAATCAGTTCAATGTCAAAATGAGAACAATTCGACTTTCGCCCAGATGAAAACTAAAACGCATTAAACATTTCCGCTCGTCCAAATCCCACAACCAAAATCAGATTCCAAAGAAGACAAGTAGACCATGAATGCACAACTAAAAGTTGATTCAGACATTTAAGTTGACTCTTTATATCCTATTCATATGCTATTAAAATTCACAGATCTGAATAACCACAAGCATTGAAGACATGAGTTATTACTGTATGATAAAACTATTCATAATCCCATATTGTTATGTTTATTTACATTTATCAAAAATATCAGATAGAATGATAGGATTGTGTCAAATCATTCTGATCTATCTTATCGATTAGAATATAAAATCCCTATCTTCTTTGGACGCATAGCGGATTAAGACATAGGTTCGAAACCATTAGAGTCAAACTTGCATCCTTAGTTATTGTCATTCACGTTACCATGAAATATCCGTTATTTTTTTCCCTTTCTCATTGATCAAACAACTTCCCTTGCACTCAACATAGGTGTTGCCATTTTTATCAAAAAAGTCCAAGCTTATAGGCAACAAGAATGTTTGTATTCTTGGTTTGGCTATGAAAACAAATGAAGTCAATTCGAGATCTCCTTCCCTTTTCCCTTGTAAGCAATCATTTGAATCTTAAACCAACCCAACAAAGAAAAAAAGGTTTTAAAATGAGTTTAAGATAACCCTACATATTAATTAGAAAATTAAATTATAAGAGCTGCCTTGTCCATAAGAAACATCCTTTCTTATAAGAAACCCAAAACTTGACTATAGATTTGTACTAATTGCAAATAGGGGTTTTGGGTAGACTATTAAATTAAGAAACTCAAAGCTTAAGTTTCACTAATCAGAACTTAGCTTAGAAAAGCTGCCTCCACCACAACCCCACCACAGCTTTTGACTTCACTTGTTTAATGATACCATGCTTACAACACTAATAATTAGTGCTCTAAATAGATAAGTGAAATTATCACCAAATCTCAAAATAAGAATGAGAGTCAATATTTAAACATCATTCGACTCCGACTTAAATCCGTCTGATAACTGATATGATGTTATCCAAATCTGTTCGAATATGACAGCAATATTATCCGAATCCAATCTATTTACACTCGTAATAATAATGGTATTGCAACAACCATGAATCATACTGAGAATTTGAATTCACAGAAGAGTAAGAATAAAAAGAATCATCTGTTAAAGGAACTAGTAGGGTCTGAAGCTTATGACACGCACCTTCATGACAGTGGTGAACAGAGATGAACAGCAAATATAGAAGTTAGAACACAACAATATTCCTTTATTAATTAGTTGGCTAGGGTAAGTGAATGAGATGGCTCTTTCTGGGCTGGCTGTGTTTGAAAACAATAGATGTTAATGGCGTTTGTTTGGAGGCGAGATGATGATAGGCATGTGCAAACATAAACAGTGTTGTTACCAAATTAATGGCAGCGGGTCCTACACCCACCCAAGAACACAATTTCTTCTAGCTTCCATTCTCCTTTTCCTTTCCTTCTTTCATGATAGCAGTTGCTGAACTGTCGCTTCTCTTCATTCTGAGATGGTTTTTCATGGAACAGAAATATAACAATCAAATACCACTTGTGAGAACTGAGAACTACTTCATAGATTAGTGCATGTTTCTGTCAATCTTCTCTCTCCAAATAAAGTTTTTCTACAGGGATATTCAAATCTTCTGCCACTATAAATGTTTGGGTCATTCTTCATCAAGTAAGAATGGCATTTAGATTTAAAATTTGAATCTAAAATCTTTGTTTACTTACACACTTTTATGGCAGCAAACAATGTAGATCCTTTTCTATGAAGCTTCTCTTGGGTGGATATTGTCAATTCTAATGATTATTTGTTATTTTATCTGGATCATGCATAGGAGTATTGAATTTGACAGGAAGTCTCCTGACCTAGTGTGGATCATCCGGTGCATGAATATTTGGATTATTGATCTCGGTACCAACCCCTGGTAGTGGGGATATTGGTTTCTTGTAATAGTTATTATCATTTGTGTTCTTGGGAAAAAAAAATAAAATTTGTCATTTGTGTTTGAAATAATGTATTTTTAACCCCCCAGGAGTAGCTTAATTGGTTAAAAAAAACTAATATCTTCAAGTACGAGTTAGAGTTTGAATCTCGTTGAAGTCAGGGCAATGCCACACCTTATAGGTTATATTATGTAATACCCCCATCTCCAATATAAAATCTCCTGGAAAAAAAAATGTACTTAGTTTTCCGTACCTAGTTCCTACTCATTTGCTAACGGAATTTTATCATCAGGTCCATTTTTGATAAGGAAATTGACCATTCATTTTCCTTTAGATGAAGAACATTTGTCAATCAGTCACATCCAAAGGTTAAGATTAAATTAATATAATTTTCTTTTTATCTTCTAAATCTTACCTCAACTTTTGGATGTGATTAATGGATAATGTGTCATTATTCAAAGGGAAATTGATGATCTATGTCTTTGTGAGAAATGGATATGATAAAAGTCATTTCCCAACATAGAGTTGCTTGATTGGCAAGACTAACACCTCTTAGTGAAGAAATCGTGGTTCTGACTCTTACCAATGGCATATGTCATATCCTCATCCCCAATATATAAAAAGCGCCCTTGTACAAGAAATGAAGATGAAAAAAAAGAGTTCCGACTCATTTTCGTATTTTGTCGTTTGCAAGAGTTCATAATACAAAGTTGAAAAGACCTAGATGGATTTACGGGATTTTATTGGATGCGTGCCTTCCACTTATTAGCTTAGGATGGATACAAACCAACATTTTTCTGGAGGGGATTTAATTTCGAACTAAATCACACACAACTTCTCTTTTGCCATATTCAATAGATGAATGCATCATGTGGAAGATTATGCTCCCCTTACATTTCTTATTCATATATTTAAGAGGATAGGATATCACTATGATTCAAGCTAAATCTTCCTCTTAAATATATGATAGAAAAATATAACAAAAAAATGATACACTATCCTCTATGACTAATAGAAGATCCTGCTCTTAAAAATATGATGGAATAGACAAGACGTCCACATAATGTTCTCTGAGCACCAACTAAATCTGATGACCTCTTAGATTAATCCCTAATCTTTTGATGCCACAAGGATGATATGGGTTTCTAAGGTCACGGGGAGCCAAAGATGGCTTTTGAAGCGATGCCAAGTGGAAGAACATCTCTCTCTTTTCTTGATCGAGATTCGAGTGAGGTGTTGAAACAAGCAGACACCTTTTTTTTTTGGTTGAAAAACAAACAAAACAAACAAACACTAGTGACTCACACCCCTCAGGCCCTCACATTAATTAGGTTTTGTTTGTTCCTCTTAGTTATTTAACATGAGCGAACATGCCCATCCCTACTCCGGCGGTGGCGAATGGGTGGCGCCACCATGGACAGTGGCGCAAAGCACTAGAGAGGAGCCTTTGGTGGTTGTACTCCTTCTAGACCTGCTGCCTTTGACTTCTTCTACGCCTCAAAAGTCTTGAAGCTCATTTCTCAATAATTACTTTTGATTTTTATAAGTTTTGGAGGTTATATTTCATTAATGGGTAGCTTCAATGCTTGACACCGCGACACTTGGAGCTGGTTTTGAAGTTCTTCATTCCATGCTTCCAAGTTGGCTTTTTTTTATTTATTCAATTCGTACCTTCCCTTCATCTGGCCAATCTAGGTTAGGTTTCTGAACAATAATTTACTACTTTTCTCCTTGCTTTTCACAGCTGGTCTCACAAATCAAATTCAAAAAGATGTGATTCCTCTCTGCCTGCTTCGAAGTCACAGGTTTTTCCAATTTCAAGAGTCATTGTGTCTCCAGCTACCATTTAATTAAAAGAAAACATCACAGTTTCAGTTCCAAATACATGAATGAAACAAAAAAAGAAGTGACCTTGGTTGTGATATCTCTAAAGTTTCAAGCGTTTATTTTCTGGGTTCTGAGAGCATTCACAGCTTCACGTGCAGGAGACTTTAGTTGGTGGATGAAGAAAAGAAGATTTTCCAAATCAAATGCAGAGAGGAAATAAAGAATGTATGGTTCAAAGGAATCTCCATTCGGCTGCAACAGTAATATCAAATCTATATCTAAATCCACATCTCACCAATCTAGCTATAGAACAAAGAACACAAGCTGTGAACAGCAAAAGGTAGGATAGAAATCAATTTTATTAAAGTTAAACAAAAAAGCAGCCACCACATAAAGCACATAATAATGTACCTAACCCCTTAGGGCCTACCCATCAGATATATGTGTCCTTGAATGCTAAAGGCCAGTGTTCAAAACAGGATAATCCACCAAGAAATGCAGCCAAACCCCACTAGAATCCAGAAGATTAAACAACGAATATATCCAGCATAATGCACAAGAAACGCAGCCAAACCCACTAGAATTCAGAATAAAAAACAACAATAATAAAATATTCATGTGTATGCACATAGGTAAACCTCATTCTATTTCTGGTTTTCAGATTGCCTTTACTCCGTTTGCATTAGCATTTCAAGCAATTCAGCATTTGAGAGTACATGAACAAGTAATGAACATTGACAACCAAACATTATTAGCATAATATCCATAGAACTCTGTATATCCTGTTCAGTAATCCAGAACCCTCCTCTTCCTTTCCTCTCCAAGACAGACCCCCGATTTAGTAGTTACTCATCAAATTGGCCATTGCATACCAGAACACAAATTTGTAATTATCATTTGGGAGTGGGTTCTGGAGCAAGAAGCATAGGGGAAAGTGCTAAATATCCCTTGCAGTCAGCTCAGAGAACTTTAAACCTTGCCTTTTATTTCTTAGTCCTCACAGAACAGAGATACATAAACACACAAAACAGGGACAATAATAACTAACTGGGATCAACTACAAAGTTGTTTTGCCAAACCCTCCAAAGACACAGCCCTGCCCCACAATTCAAGTATAGATTTTTATTTCTTGTGTAACAAGGCGATAGGATTTTGCTCATTCTTATAAATGGACAGTGGACTCAAACAAAATTCACCTCTTATTTTCTAGTTACTATTACATAAATAAGTAGTTCAGAACCCTTCACCATGAGATCTAACTAAGAAACAAATGCTATAGACACATTATCTGAATATCATTCAATTATTTGGACCAATATTTGATATGCGAGGGACTACAACAGGTCCACCACGAACCTTTTCAAGAGCATAGCTAATCCTCAATGGCCGACCTAAAAATGCCTGCAATAGGGATCATCTCAGTGGATTTACAGAATTAGATATTTTATTTATTTTCTTTGGCACCATATCATTGGAAGAATGTCTCTGCATTGAAACAAATGGCTATGGTAATCATGTGCTTACCTTTCCATCCATGGCATCTTTGGCGCACTGTGCATCATTATCCTTTGAGAAATAAACAAAACCAAAACCTCTTGATCTCCCAGTGTCTTTGTCATACATGATCCTCACTGGAGCTCAGAAACCAATAATTTCACATGAACAAAAATAGATAAAAAGCACAGAAACCAATAATTTCACGTGAACGAAAATAGTAAAAAGCTAAGTAAAACATAGATCTCTGTGAAATAATCATAAAGATGGTATACGCTTGGGACACCTTGAAAATATTGATAACAAAAAAAGAAACCCTTTTGTTTCTTACCCAACAAATGTAAGACCAAACAACCAAAATCATCATGTCAACATTTTGGCTTTAGATATCATTAAGTATTAAAATCCATAAGTCTACTATACAAATATATCAATAGCATGATGATGCTTGCTTACATATATAATGAGATAATTATGCAATGTTATTACTCATCTAAAGACTAGTCTTACAATATAGAGCTGTATGTGCTAAACAAAAATTCTTAGCTCAGAACCAATCTCATGCTTCAGCATCCCTACTAATACCAGTTTCACAAATATGAACTGCAAACTGACCAACAAATAGAATTGCAAAGTTATAACTGTTAGTTTATGTTCTCCCATAGCATGCCAGAGACACATGCTCATGAATGAAACATTCCTTTGATCCCAAGTGTAAAACAGATCCAGTCAACTCTGATTGGCTGAAAATCATATTTCCCAACCATCTTAGCTACACCAATCTTCAACTGAATTAATTCTATCAATGGCTTATTGGCTTTAAAGCCCTGCACTACCCTAATAGAATATAGTCAAATGGAAATGGAAAAGCAGCAATCATATCTGTTTCTGTGGAAAGTTACTCTAAAGTTGAAAATAAAGAATGCTTCTTACTCAGTCTAAGGGTATCAAACATGAAACAAGAGAACTATTGATTTTACCATCTAACCAAGAAATTAAGAATGAAGATGAAGGATTGGGGTACAACTTATGGTTTTGAGATTGCTAGGTTAGAAATAGTTACACATGGTGACAGTAGAAGCCCTGTAGTGGACGATTGTGATGAATCTGTTGCAGACGACTTTGTATGTTTTCTTCTTCTTTTCCTTTTTTTTTTAATTAATTACTTTATTTACTTTTTTGTTTTTTGGTTCTTGTAAATTATCTTCTCACTTACAAACACAGGGTGGCATAAAAGAATTAGCTTTCTGAAGCCTAGTAGCCTTTACTATTATATTAAATTAGGGATCATGCTAATCAAATATCAAATCAATCTTCAGATAAGTCCTCCACAGTCCTGTCAAATGATGTTTCATTATTGATCTTTTCTTATCTTTCTCCTCTCTGAAAACATCTGAACTCAGAAACAGCAGTAACAAAAATTTGCCTGGTTGTCAATCTCCTCAGTTCTTTGGATGTATTGATGTGTTTTATGCCACCAGTTTGTAGCCTTCTGACTTGGAACCCTTATCTGACCCTCACATACTTTATCAATAAGGGGCTTTCATTCCAATATGACAGCCCATTGAATTGATAGCCAATTCTATTTGTCCTTTTATCTCATTCTTCTCTTTCTCCTAATGTAGACAGCCTCCAAGTACAATTCTCATAGTAGACCATTTTATCTTGAGGAGACATCACATTTCCAAATTTAAGTGCTCTCAACAGTTAAAGGTGGGAATTTAACAGATAAAGATGATGATTGTGAATTACACTGGCCCACTAGTGTTGATCTCATTTGTTGGAAATGTTTGGCATGTCATGGCCACATGGACATTTCAGTTGGTTGTGAACTCATTAAGCTGGAAAGAAACAAATAGGATCTGCAATGCCAAAGGGTACCTTTTGTTTCTATTGCAAAAAGAATCTATACTACTGTTTGTTTCACTGTAAATGCATACAAAGTTATTGAAAAAGGAATAGACTTAACAAAGAAAAAGAAGTTCCTTCCTTGCCTTCTTATATGGAAACAAACAGGGTAAAAATGTGAAAACTGTACTTAATAGTAAAGAACGTAGAATGTAAATTGGGAAAATTTTAAAATGAAAATATAAGGGAAAAAGTAACATAAGATGGGGAGAGAAAGTGAATACCAGACTTCTAGTTTCTCATTCTTCTAATTGCAATGAATTTTTTTTTTCTCCCCAAAGTTTGATCACTTATTCTTGAGATCATTAAAGACTAACTTTATAAGTAAGCATCTAACCCATGGAAGCTCTCTTACCTCTGTCTTTTCATTCTTAATATGAATTCTTCATCACAAGCTCAAATATAAGGAAGAGAGAACAGAAAAAGGAACACCCTATTGAATTAAACACTTCCTTTGCCAAACTTGTCATAAAACTACTAATTTGATGCCAGTGCATCAGAGAACAACATGAATTCTAGCTTCAATGTCTTATTGTAATAACAGAATATGATGAGACAAGATAGAAATGTGCTGTAATATAAGGAACTTCAAACTAATCCTCATATTAGTAACCTTTTACTTCATTAAGGTAACAAGAGAAGCAAAACTAATCCTGATCTGTATTCTAAAGATGTACCATAGACCATCACCCACACCCCAACATGTAAAATGCTAAAAATGGGGGGCCTTGTAGTGAGCGAGGCTTCCACCAATGGGCCCAGATAGGGCAGATGTATTCAACCTTAACCCTGCTTTACAAAGAGGTTGTTTCCTTGATTCTAACCCCAACCACTGGTTAGCTCCGTGAATCAATGGCAAGCCAAAGATCAAGGGATCAAGTTCTCCCGAGTAATTTTAGATCTTCCCTCCCAGATAATGTTAGTTCTCTAGTAGTAGTTAGCTAAAGTCTCATTGCGCCAATAGGTAGCATTGGGAACTCTTATCGTATACTTTTCATGAAATCTTTATTTACTTATTTATTGAATTTTCATTAAAAATGTATCTGATTGCAGGGAAAAACACAGTAACTAAGATTTTCAATGATTAGAGTTGATAACACTTGAGTATAAAGTACGAACTACAAAACAAAAGTCTCCATTTAATTCTAGTCCCTACTTTAGTTGCAACCAGACGAACAGTAACATGATAAACTTCACATAGTTATAAATAGTGAGTGTCCATAAAAGTTACTGAGATTCTACCAAAGCGTATGCATAAAGTCGGAAGTCAAAGATTATGGATAAGAGAATGCATGGAAGAAGACGAAAGACAGTACATTTCTGGCCGGGTATCACATGCCTAATGTAAAAGGATAGGCTGTAAAAGTAGCTTAACAAAAGAAGATGTAAAAAGGAATTGTCATCAATCAAACCTTTCATCGAACATGTGTGACGCATCCAAGGAATCGTTCAAAGATGCAAGGTTTCTCCACAAAACAAGAGACAGGAAACCCAGAAAAGGTTCGCATTTTTACCTTCCGTTATGTCTCCGAAAAAAGAGAAAGCGTCCTTCAAAGATTTCTCGTCTGCTGCCCATGAGAGACCTTTAGCACCAGAACCAAGTTTCAGATTAATACATGGCGAGAGAGAAAAGGGTTGGGGAAGGGGTGAAGTGAGGAGGAAAGAGAGAAACCTCCAACGAATAGCTTGTTATTGGCTGGAGAAGTGGAGGACGGTGAAGAACAGTAAGACCGGAGCGGTGTGAGGTTTCCGGAAATTAGCCTCCGGGCAAGCGTTGCCATTTTCGTAACTGTCACGCTGAAACGGCAGGGACTTGCGCCAACCTGCTTCTTCGATTTTGAGTCTATGCAATGGTACTCTGCGAAAATTGATGAAAACACAATTTCATTTTGGACGACGAATTTTTTTATAATTATATATTTTTGTATGTAGAAAAGCAATTTTAGAGTTTGAATTGAATAGCAAAACTGTATCAATTTTAAATGTAGGAAAAGTTCTAGGACTTCATTTCTCTTCTTTACAATTATTATTATTATTTTTTAAAATAAAATTTTCCTCACTTTTATATTCTTTTTATTTAAATATATACATTTTGTTAATGATATTGTGTTGATAGATGAGACTCCAGTGAGAATTAATACTAAGTAAGAATCGTGAAAAACAACTTTGGAATCAAAAGACTTTAAATTAAGTAGAACAGGAACAAAATATATAGTTTGTAACTATAGTCATGATTGGGCCAGCAGACGATGAGGTGGTCAAACTTGACAATAAAGAGATTCATTAGAATGATTTTTTTAAATACTTAGGTCCAATCATAAATGAAAGAGATGATACAGAAGATGATGTTTATTAAAGAATTAAAATAGGGTAGATGAAGCAAAGAGGTTCAACTTTGTGTTGATAGATGATATTCCATTAAAGATTAAAAGAAAATTCTATAGAACCGTTGTTTTACTAGCTATGATGTATAGTGTAGAGTGCTAGACGGTTGAAAAAAATTAGATAGGTAAACTCGGTATAGTAGAAATGAAGATGCTAAGATGAATGAGTGGCAAAACTAAGAAGAATAAGATAATGAATGATCATATTAGAGTTCTTCTAGGAATTGCTCTCATAAGTGATAAGCTTTAGGAAAATCATTTGAAGTGGTACGGTCATATTCAATGGAGACCTATAAATGCCCATGTACGAAAAAATGATATAATCTAGATTAAATGAACTAAAAAAACTAGGGATAGACCTAAGATAATTTTAAGAGAAGTGATGATAAATGATACATATAGCTTAGGCTTTGTATCTAACATGACCTCAAACATAGTTGATTGGAACACAATAATCCATGTAGCGGACCACATTTAGTTTAGACAAGATTACAACATACAAGAAGAAAGCAGCCAAACGCAAATCAAAATGCTACCCTCTTCAATCTTCTTTTACTTGATTTTTCATTATATTCAATACTTTATACTTAATTTCAGTTTAGTTCTTCATTGTAATTTAGCAACATGTGCATTCGGATGCACAAAACCTTCGAATCTAGTAATTCTCAAAGTACCAAGGTTTTTGTCTATCCTTTGGTAGCTTTTATTAAAAAAATAGGAAGTGGACCAAAAGTTTGTCCTTCATGATTTATCAACTTTGAATAAGTTAGGCTTAAGTAATGTCAAGGAGATGAACAAAATGTTTTTAAGCATATGATGTGAAATGCAAATTTTAAATTTTAAGTGCACCTGGTACCTTGATCATAAAATAATATTAAGGAAATGAAAAGGCAGTGAGTTTTCTAATATACACCCCCTTTGAATCCAACCTAATCTCTATGCACTCCCTCCAAAAAGCAAACCTTACGGATACAGTAGTAACAGGGACTGGCTGGACCAGTTGTTCAAAAACCAATCCCAACAGCTAATTTCATTTATGTCCTAACCCTAGCTTATAGCCTAAAATTCTTGTCCTTAAAATTCTTCCCTGAACATGTTAAACACATTTATACCCTGATTGCTTGATTGGATCAGGTTAGGACTGGTTGGCTATCCTACCTGTAATTCTAACTATGGTCCCAACAAATATGATATAAAAATTTATCTGATCACTTTTGAAAAATAAATGCACAATTCGAACAAAGAAACACTAATTTCAATCCTTCCCCCAACCCTAATTTAGGACAAGAAGATTTTGCCCCTAAACTGCATTGGAGCCAAAATCTTGAGCTTAGGCCTTGTTGGCACTCAGCGTGGGTCAAGCCCAAACTTTGACCCCTTACAAATTTCTCCTTCTAACCTTAACACCATCCAAGGGCTATTAAAATGTAACTACAATTTTACCATTACTGGTTAAGTAACAAACAATTATGAAATGACCTCCATTCCACATGATGGCCCTCGCCTCTCCTTCTGACCATATATCCTCCTAATTTTAAGGGTTCTGTCCAAAACCTAATAACTTCAAAATTAAAGAGCAGAGGTTTTCAAAATGTTTACGATCAGAGAGTGAAAAAAATACTTCACCAGTTGAAACTAAAAAATAATAAAAAATCTCATATTTAAAGATGTCAATAATTGGAAAAGATCTTGCTAGATCACTGTTAAAACAATTTAAAACTTAAACTTACAATTTAAAGCTTAGACTTTTGATGTGATAATATATTGGCACGTGAATTTGGAGCACAAATGAGCATAAAAAACATTTAATACTAGAAGATTTCTTATAGGAATTATGTTTGTGTAATAGGGTACATGAATCTAGAGATTTCAAATCTCTAGATTCACAAATGAAAGATTTATACATGTTTGGTAGTGTGAATCTCTAGATTCATGAAATCTAGAGATTCATCATACTTTTTACAATTTTCTAGAAATGTGATTATTTTTGTAGATTTTCTACTAAATGGGTTTAAAGTTGTTAAATTCAAATTTGAGACTTTCATCTCTACATAAATAAAAGTGTTAAAATATTTAAACTATAACTTTACAAGGGCCTGTTTGGTTACATGAGTATGGAGATTTCAAATCTATAGTCATAATTTATAAAATTAAATGTTTGGTTGTGGAATGAAATTTGTGGATTCATCTTAAAAAACTATTTGATCGGACATGATTTTTGTGAACTAGTTGCAAATTAGTATGAAAATTAGATTTTGAAATACTCTTAATTTCACCACATGAATGACCCATGGAAATCTGAATGATTGCATGAGTCTAAAGATTTGAAATCTCATTCGCCGATTTATGTACTTGATGTGATCAAGGCCCATGAGGTAAATAGTTTTTTAAGAATGGACACGGCTCGGTGGAGATTTCATTCCAAAGATTCAGACTAACCAAACAATTAATTATATGAACCATGACTCCATAGACTTGAAATCTCTAGATTTTTGAAATCTTTAGACTCAAATAACCAAACATGCCTTAAAAGAACATAAAAATCAACATGCTATCTATACGTGCATTTTCTAACAAGTATATTATATATTTTAACGATCTTAGTGCTTTAATTACCAATATTTTGTAAGGGTAAAATTGTCATTACACAATATGTGTAAGTCCACACCTAAATATGATAAAAATATGTATATGTATGCCGGGAAAAAAAAATTAAATTCACTTCGACTTGAGATACCCAGAAGTTACTGCCTTGCTGAGAGGACCTAAACTCACTAGCTCCCCTATGCAGGACACGACTATCACTGCCAAGCTTCGAGCCTGTGCATGGACTGCATGCTCGTGTAGTACGAGCAACTTCAACTGTGAAGGAAGCAGGCTACAGTACTTCTCCCTCCCCCTCTTCTAAAGAGAATAATATTGAAGTATAAAATCGCAAATTTTGGACATAAAATGGCTTTCACTCTTAAATTACTTCAACAAAAGGAAGCATAATATCCAACTTTAACAGACAATCCTCTCAATAAATTTTAATCTAACAGACGTCGTCTGAGCTTTGAACAGAAAGGAAGAAGGAAAAGCCACTCCAACCCCAGGGCTCTTGAGCAATTTTGCATTGGCTTGCAACATGGGAACTTAAATATGCTGCCACAACTATACCAGAGAAAGGGTCTCCTGTTGGTTTTAAGCTTTCATGAAGAGTTCCTATGCTAGGGCTCCAAGCTCCAACAGTAGAGTGTGGTTGGCGTCATTTGATGCAGGGCCATTAAACTGAATGGGGCCTATAGAAATCATTAGCAAAATATTGTGAATTAGTGCAAACAAAGAGAGTACTCGGGGATAATTTAAAACAAACAAGAAAAAAAACTCAATTTAATGCCAGTATGCCACAAAGGTTTTCTATCTTTGTGAACCTCAAATGCAACATGAATGATGCATCCATTCAACCGGCAGAGGGTAGAGAGGACATGACCTCAATTAGTCATGTATCAAGTTCTACAATCTGATACTAAACCAGCCTTTTTTCAATCTCTACTCAACCCATCAAAGCAAAATGACAGATAAACAATATATAGATGACAGAGGGTTATAATATTGGACATTTGGACCCAACCCAAACAAAGTCAGCTCACCCGAGTTGCAAGCCCCGGTGCAACGTACACCAATGAGAAGTCTTAGAACTGAATGGTGACAACATACCTGGACAGATATACCGGTTCTTGAGAGCCCACTCATCCCGCATGGATGAAAACTTTTTGAAGGGTGCTCCTGGAATTTCATCGTTGTTAGCTAAACTCAATTTTTGTGAGAAATAGAACCATACATGTGCTCAATTAAGAAAAGAAACAGATGGGATTCAGTGACGAAGCATGTTACTCAAGCCAACCAAACAACACAAGAGAAAATGACAGCACAATGAAAATTACCATCAAGCTCCACCATAGCCTTCTTGATCACAGGCTTGAACTTGCCTACAAAGAAACAAATCTCTTAGAATAGCAAGATGAGATACATCAAGGTGTATTTTATCACATAATATTCCTGAATAACTCCGTCCATGCACAATTTCATACATGAGTACATGACAACCCTAATACTCAATAACTCACTCACTACTAAATACACTTTATATACGCTCAAAACCACAATAAATTTTAAATCTGAAAGCATGGAAATTCAAAAGGTTATAAGGTGGATGAAACCATAGGATAAACAATTGCATGTTCAATAATTCGACGGCCCCAAAGCATATGCTTTGGTGAAGCAAATAGGAAGTACATACCATGTCTCCTCTCTACATCCATTAATGATGTCAAAGCAGTCCCTCCAACAGTCCATTCTTCAACAGGAGCACTCAAATTTGCCACCTGAATATTTAATTTGAGAAAAAAAAATTAAAAAGAATAGATATCGCAAATGCAGCATTATAAAGTCTTCGTTTGCATAATCACTGAATAAAATAGAACGTCTAGAAAGTAACAAAACAGAGAACTGGCAGTGACTGAAACAATGACAAACCGAGGGCGAGCAAAGATGAAATGGGAAATGACAGAACTGAAACACTCACCGAGGAGATGAGTCCTGTCTTTCCAGATTGAAGGAGAACTGCAGCACCATAACCCAGTGCATAGCAGTAGGAAGCGTCAAAGTTTGTAGGTAAACCACATCTGCCCTCATAACTACAAAATTAAATGTACAAGCATTAACACAAGTAGTGAATGTTACCATAGACCACCATTAAATATCTGTACCAATTGAGTAATATGCATGACCAAAATATAAGGATATATCCATTAAATCCCTAAGGTATCACAAATTACACATTTGAATGGAGGGATGGGGTTCGAAAAAGATCACTTCCAACTGTAAATTAGACCAACCCAAAAAAGTGAGACTGCCCCTTGAACTGGTGGCCCTTGTATACTCCCTCTTGCTTCTTTTTCTCCAACTCGGTTTCAACCATTTGAATAAGCATTTTTTCAGTCTCTATTTTAGCAACCTGAGCACATAACAGATGGGAAAAAGTTAGAACCAAACACATTCAAAATATGATGCCCAAAAAAAATTCAACCAGAAATAGAATAGACGATCAAAACCTGCAAAACCATAGAAAGATACCTGAACATTTCCATGTGGATCCCTTTCAAGCATCAATTGCTCCTGAATTGCTTGTGGTAAAAATTCAAAAAGCACCCGAGATTGATCCTTAAGTTTCTTTTTCCATTGACCATCCTCATCAACAACATCATGAGCTAGGATTTCATTCAGCTCTGAAATGAGTTGTTGTACCTTCAAAGGGGCACATAACCATCAACAAACTCGTAATGACAAAGATAGATACCATCAACATAACAAGATACCCAACAACCCCCCTCCCCGCCCGCCCCAAAGGGAGGGGGAGTTGATTCAATGTCTTAGATTCATTTACACTAAATTGAGGACAGGATTTATGATTTAAATCATACCTCAGGAATGAAATCAATTAAACCTTCTGGGATAAGTATAACACCATAGTTACAGCCAAGTTCTGCACGTTTGCAGATCACATCTGTAATGTAGTCTGTAACATTTTTCAGTGTCTGTTTCTTGGCAGCAACCTGCAGCAAGATAAGCACAACCAAAGAAGTAAAAAGGTTAAAGGTGCGCATTCAAAAGCAACTTTCCAACTTTCAAGTTTATCCAGTGGATTCAGTTTCAAGGATTAATTATCAAAAGCAAGAAAAAGAAAACAGGAAAGTGGTTGCAAAGGAAATAATTACCCTGAAAAGGAAATGGCATTTAGTGGTGCAAGAAAAGTTTTAGTTGATTGCCACCAGATTATACACAAACATGGGTTCAAATATCCATCAGAAAATGAGAATATATTCAATCATTCTGTCAAAAGCATGGATGCATGCATGCCATTGCCATGGGAAGGGATAAATACCTTCAATTGCATTTTACGGCTCTTCATTAATGAGGATTCTTGGTATAATCTCTTCAGCCTAGTATACTTAGTTGGAAGAAGTGCAGAGAATAGTGTATGTTGTCAAATTTATCACTTACTACCCCAGGGTTCAAGTGTTTATTGTAAAACAAGCATTAAGATACATAAACAGAGAATCCAAAGAGAGCAAACAAAGATGATACAGAATTAACGTGGTTGCCAATACAGAGTTCCACATCCATGGTGAAGCTTAAGCGGATTCACTATGTAATGAAAGCAGATGCAGTGTGGATTTCTCTCGCCACCCAAACAGGAGCGAACCCACAAACCCGAGCTGATCCCAAGTCCACCGCACTGCTCACAACAAGACACAAAAAAACATATAGAAGCAAGTCGCGGACGGCGCCACAGGGGGCCGAAACCCAGACCTCCCGACCCCTCTTCTTTTTTAGAGGGGGGGGTGTTTGGATCTCATGCAGGTCAAGACCAAAATGTGGAGTGGGTCAATCTTTGAATTAGGGGCAAGAAATTCAATACCCTTGTAATATTTATGCAGTCAGATAGATGCATATTTAATGTCATATAAGTGTTTATATTGCTCCTTGACTAATCATCTGTGAAATTGGAGCAAATAGGATTTGTATATCCGCAATGACAATAAGCTGAGAAAATATAAGATGGTGATAGAAGAGTACTGTTTGGATCTTCCCATTATTTATATGCCTACCAGACAAAACAACCACCTTTATTTCCCTAGCACTGTCTGTTATGATAGTATGTTTTACTTTTGCAAGTAATAAATACATGAGTAGGAGATCAAACCAGATTTTCCTTTTGCAAGTAATAAATACATGAGTACAAGATCAAAGCAGATTTTCCCTTTTCTTTTTTTTTTAAATTCATAGATAAACTTTTGAAAGAGGAAGATATATCAGGAGAGTTGGGAAAGACCTCTTCTCCTATGATAGCAACATTAGGGTGTGTCTGCAGAGCACACTCCAATGTAATGTGAGAAGCTGCACGGCCCATAAGTCTCACAACTGCAGATATAGAGAAAGTTAGAAATAATACTCAACAGACAGAAGGATGAGATAAGAGAGCATATGAAGATTAAATTTACTATACAGTTCCATATGAAAGTGGCTGGGGAATTTATTAAGAAAAAAAGACTACTTTCCTGAAGGACTAGAATCCTCTGAAGCATGCTGTTAGGGAAAAATTTTTTTTTAAAAAAATAAAAAAGGACTACTAAAACAAGATTAAACAATCGATCCAAGGTTTATTATCAGATAAAATATCAGCATAAACAAGCATATCAAAAGACTAATACAGACACTGTATATGGAAGTTGTAGAAATGACTGCAATTAAGACAAATTCATGCTAAATGAACATAAAACAGTTTTAAATACGAAATAAGTTTCTACCTTTAGTCCAATAATATCATTTTCCACAACAGAGCATATTATAAATGTATTTCACTAAGTACATCCTATTGAACTTTACACAGAAGGGCATAATTGAAAAACCAATAAATGTATTCACTGGTGAAAAGGAACAAAGTCAATAGGAACTTAGGAAGTAAGACATTTTAAACCATTTAAGGCCACCAGGGTCCATGATAGTTGAATTGCTGGATGCGGGCAGACAAATTTGTAAAATAGTTTACTGAAACTTGATCAGTTTATCAAGCACCAGTGTGATGGTCTGAAAACTTGTCAAGATCTTGGTTAGAGAAATCAGGTTCAACCAAGATTGACCCAAACTTGAGATCTTGTCCAACTATTATATACTTCAGGAAGTGTGTGTCAAAACATCACCAGAAAATAACAGAAAAATTTGTTCCACTATTACACCTGATTCAGTAGAGGTGTAGAGGTATGAAATGTAAGTGCCCATGGGGATCACAGGCTGCTCATCTATTTACTTAGAACTGCCAATTACAAGGAATACCAACCACCAATCAATAGTGGCAATACTTCAAAACTATAAGATCTCGGCAGCTGAAAACTGGAAAAGGAAAAATAAGAGCACACAATTACATTCCAAAAGCTGTTAACTTACAGTGGTAGTATTTTCCAGTTGAACGGGCATCTATCATCACATTTCCTATCATTTCTGCATATATCTGCGTCACAGAAAATCAACACATTACTGACCGCTTTGCACTAGTTGCTTGGCAATATGCCTTAGATTTTGGATAAAATTTTGGCAATTATGCAGTATACATTTCAAAAACATGTAAAGCTGCATACAGTTGAGGCTCAACCAGAACGGCTAGACTTGAAAATGGGAACTATTTGCTCCACTAATGCAGGAGCTGGAAAAAACTTTAGTGAGCTAAGACAGAAGGGCTTCTCAAAACGCATACATGGTTACAAGTGCCTAACATACAGTGCATAAGAATACATTTTAAGTTTTTTTTTTTTGGTAAAAAATACATTTTAAGTTTCAGTGACTACAGAAGCCCCTATTTTATGGTTATTTGGCTTTCTAGTTTAAGAATGAAACCATGGGCTCCTTGCATGGGAATAATTTTCCCATAAAATCTGTTTTATTGATTACTTAGGAGTTTAAGACCATGCAGTTAGAAAAAGTTAGAAAATTCATGAAAATTTAGCAACAACTACCTTGCATGCAGTGTCGAATCCAAAACTAACTGGGACTTCTTTGCACTTTAAGTCACCATCGATGGTCTTCGGACATCCAAGGACAAGTGTCTTCATATTTTTAGACCTGATTGCCGATTAAAACCAAACTGAATAGAACTTCATAGAAATTGCATAACTAAATAGAAACCCCGTAAATATTGGATAGCAAATGTAGCATCAAGGACTTTATCAAAATTGCATAACAAATAGACTTCATACCCTGACCATTAAAGTTTAATAGTAAGGACGTCAACACATTAATCCAGCAAAAACAGACAAATGAACTAATAACAACTAGTCATTAAGAAAAAAAAACTAAAAAAGAATCCTGTTGTCTTAACAACTGAAACATTCTAGCAATAACTCAGTTTTATAACATACCTAAAGTTTTCAGCAAGAAGGCACGCGTTTGTATTTGAATCATCCCCACCAATGACGACAAGCCCATCCAGATCAAGTTTTTTTGCTGTTTCTTCAGCTTGCTTAAACTAGACACGGGATCATTTTAATTCAATTACTACAGCTCTTGGAAAGCTAGTCTCCAATAACCAAGTGCAAATCAGAGTCAATTTATTTAAATTTCACAGTTGAAAAGTAAGTACCTGCTCAGGAGTTTCAATCTTGTCCCTTCCACTACAGATCATATCAAAACCACCCTGTATACAATATCAAATTGAATCACATCAGTTCAAAACGAACACCAAAGCAAGTACTCATTTTAAACAATACTATGTCTCATTTTCGCAAATAAATGTCGAACATGCAGCATAGATCAACATGCATCCTGTCATCTAGTTGGGGGCACGTAGATCTTACATACAAATGGTAATTGGTCAACGAAAGAAACACACTCCAACCATTAAAAACATTGATTATCACCTGATTTCTGTAAGGATAGATGAACTCCGATGTCAGCTCAACATATTTGCACTTCATGATCCCAGCAGGACCACCCCTGAACCCATACACTGTGCTTCCTTTGGCGCGTTCCTGCAAATAATCTGCAAACACTCCAGAAGAAAACATTATAGTTTCTCATCAAGCATCAACAAACGGAAAACAGAAATGAGACCCACCGTATATTCCGCAGATGACATTGTGGCCTCCAGGAGCTTGGCCACCAGAAAGCACGACACCGACTTTCAGAGTTCGATTCGATTGCTGATCCGCTGAATCACTAGGAACCAACATTGAAGAAGGCTGCCCAAAGAGATTTGGAAACAATTTCGCGATTTCATCTGCAAGCATCAAACACACACTTCCGAAGTTGAGAGATCTATTTTCAAAACACAAATGGATTGAGGAATTTGTAACGAATCAACAATAGATCTCAATAAAAGTATGACCTGGATTTCCTGCAGCAGAACTACGAGGTCCTTCGACGATCTTGAAGGAGTTCTTAAGAACAGAAGGAAGCGGAAGAGTGTGGTTGAGACGGCTCGTCTGGACTTCGCTGTACACTGAAGCATAACGAACGGGACCAGATTCCTGGATGGAAGGAGACATTGCTGTCGTTGCTACAGAGATGAAGAGACGGAAATCACGAAGACGAAGCAGAAGAGAGATCAGAGAAGGGAACCGTGAATCGATATCGAAGCTTGTCCCTTGGAAACGCTCGTTTCTTCAAGTTCACTCTCTTTTTTAAGTTGGGTGAGTGAGTGAGTGAGACCGTGAGGGTGGTTTGGTGACTTTGGTCACGCAGGGGCTGAGAGGGGTAAAAACGTCATTAGGTGTTGTCTTGATCACACTTGACACTCACAGTCCTGGTTTCTCTGAGATCTTTATCAAATGTTAATCGATCTATCGCCAATCTCAAACGTAGATAATGGATCTATTTGACGGAGAAACCAGATCCGTCGGATTGCAAGTGTTTCGCTTTCGGGTCCCACTTCCCAAGCAGATTGCTTACCCTTACCCGACCATCGGTTACGGTAGGTGGCAAAGTTTTGCCTGTAAGAGGTGTTTGGTGAGCGCGTGACGGATACTCGCCTCTCCCCAGAATAATAATTTTTTACACCACGTGTTACCTCATATCTTTTAAATTGTCCGGGACCCCCAGAAAAATTATTTATTACACCGCAGGTCACCTCAAATTTTTTAAGTTATTCGGGCTAGCTAGGGGTGTCAAAACTTAACCCGAACCGTTAAAATCGGACCGACCCACTCTCCCAAACGAAGCTTAATGAGCGGGGAACAACCTCAGCCCGCAATGGTTTGGGCTGGGCCAGGCCAACCGGTGTGTGGCCCGCTAGCCGAACCGTTTGGCCAGAAACCAGCCCCAACCCGAACCAGCCCGTAAGCCCGTAATAAATAAATAAAATTTAAATGTAAAAGACCAAAAAAACCCTGAAGTATCCATTTGTTTTCCTTAATTGGTTTGATTTGGAATATACAAACAACAAGCTTTTCAAAGCCTTTGCCATTTGGAAGATGGGCTTAATAAATATTCAGCAAGTGTATTATCATTTGAAAATATTTTAATGCTTTATTTTGATCCATTTTTATAAGTGTCAAGAAGGGGGAGAAAAATAAGCAGAGACAACCCACTAAATTCATCAATACCGGTTTCTTGTATATTAGTTCTATAAGTTTTATTTTTTTGTGAAAAAAAGTTTTTTGTTTTAACACCCAACACAAAAGACTTGGAGATAACTTAATGCTTATATGTTCACGTACTCTTGATAAATTTCACATATCAACAAGGTACTTAAAACATACCGCTAGTAAACCCGAACCCAAACCGTTAGTAAACTCAATTCTAAACCGTTAGCCCAAATCGTTAGTCAACCCGAACGCAAACCGCACCGACCCGAAACCGTTATTTTCTTAATGAGCCTTGTTTGGGCTGAGTGTTTTTCAGCCCGAAACCGATCCAACCCGAACCGTTGACACCCCTAGGGCCAATGTTAACTTTCAGGACTACCCTCAAACTGATGGACAAATATAAATCTTTAACAAAAGTATTGAAACTTACCTCAGAATAATAATTTTTTACACCTAGGTAGTCCTTACAACTCTTCAAAATTTGCCTATCATCATCATGGTGGGATTGTTAATCTTCTTTTGTATGTGGATGATATAGTTCTTGTAGATAACGATTTTGAGTTTGTTGATGTTTTTCTTCTTGACCTATTAATTTGTACTCATTTTACAATGAAGGACTTGGGTCCCGTGCTTTATTTGATTTTGGTGTTGGGATGACTTTTACTTCCTATGGGTTGTTTCACTTTTCAATTCATGCAAGTATGCTTTTGATCTTCTTAGGCGAGTTCCCATGTGTTATGCTAACTAGTTTCAACTCCCAAAGTGAAGCTAAAGTCCCACTACTATCAGTCATATGATTAGATGTTGCTTTAGCTAAATTCACAAAACAAACTTGAACCATTGGGAATGGAAATTTGTCATACTTAATTGTTTGTGTTGTCTTAACAACATGCATTAACCTAAGTATTAAATTTAGAGGCTATATTCAGGGGCGGACCTACTAAGGGGCCGGAGGGGGCCATGGCCCCCCCCCCCCGGATTTTTCAAAATTTTGATTAATTTCCTTAAATTTTGGATTTTTTATATTAATCTTCTTCATTTTTCCACTTTTTTCTCTTGTTACATGTGAAATGTCACTATTTGGCCCCCCCCAAAATATTGAGAATAACTTTAAATGTAAAATAATGGGTATAAAAGTCATTTCTAGTTAAAAACTAATTCCTCAATTCCTAATTATTCTCCCCACTTCTCTCTCACATCTTTTCTTCTTATTTATTCTCATCTCTTTCTATAAACGTGGATTAAAGGAAATTTTTGAAAAAAAAAATCTTATTAGATATTCAAAATATCATTTATAATTAGAAACTAACTCTTCAATTCTTATATTCTCTCATATCTCCTCTCTCCTCTCTCCTCTTTTTTTCCTATTTATTCTCTTATGTTTCTTTCTTCCTATTTATTCTTCCCTTTTATAAGCGTGGTTAAAGAAAATTTGAGAAAAAATCTTCCCCACAATTAAGTACTCTTTTTATTTCTCAATTTATTTATTGTTTCTTTTATATATATATATATATATATATATATATATATATATATATATATAATATATATATATATATATATTTATTTATTTATTTAATTTTATATTCTTTGTTTCTTTATTTTGTCTACAATTTTTGCTATTTGATTTTATATTATAAATAAAATGTCTATAGTTAGTAAAGTAACTAAGTACCATTGGTTGCATTTCTTACCCTAAAAATTTTTTTGGTTTGCATCTGACATTTTTAGGGTTGAAGCCATGTTTTTTTTTTTTGGGTACTGATGGTTTAATTTATCTACATCTTGTTGAAAAAAAATCATAATAATTTACCTATTTCTATCAAATATGCGTGGGTCCCACAAAATATATGTGAGTTTATTCCTTAATATAATAAAATAATTCATACGTGGGACCCTCAATGGGTCTTAAGGACCCATATAATATGTGTAGCGAAAAACCATTGGTGCTTTCCCAATCTGGACATCCAATCTTCGGTCCCCCCCCATATTGAATCCTGGTTCCGCCCCTGGCTATATTCCTGTTGTTGGCTTTGGTAAGAGAGTTGGTAATTCTTGGTAGTTGCTCCATATCTCTTATTTCTAGTCCTTGTTTTGTTGCCTTATCAATTCTAGCTTGTAAACCAAAAAGTATCGCCTCCAAAACGTCCATTGTATCTAATTTGCCAAAATTGATGAACTGTAGATGTCCATCCGCATATACCCCCATGCTCCATCCTGCATTTCCTATCCATTGGTTAAGTATCCCAGCACATATTAATACAGTATTATTAGTTTGTGGTATTTTGATTGAACAATTGCCTTCAAATTGTCGGGGTAATACATATTTATTTTGTGTTAATATTAACTATATATGGAGACAATTGTCATCATTCTTTTATAGCTTTAAAGCTACAATCCATTGATTTAAACTAGACAACACCTTCAAAGGACTGGGTGTTTTTTGTGTGAATACCCTATAGTTTATTTCTTGCCAAATGCAGTAGCAAATAATTATAAAAACAGAGAGAAACCATTTGAAGTTTGACTTATCCATTTGAGAACTGATATTATGGCATAAACTCAGAAGAGATGCATCACTCCAATTTTTCGTGCGTAGTCCCAATGACCCCGTAGCATTAATTCTTTTCACCTAATCACATGAGATAAATATATGCCAAATTGTTTCATTCTCCTTCCTATAGAAAACACATTACAGCTGGACATCTATCCATTGAGCTAATTTTGCCTGGACAGATAACCCTGCATTCAAGACACGCTAGAAAAAAACTTTAAATTTTGGTTGAATTGGTAACTTCCACATGTGCTTTCACCATTTCGTAAATTGGTATTCATGGGGGTGAGAAGCGTTGTTTTACTATTTCACGAAAAGCCATTTTGACCAAGAATTGCCCATTTAGGGACAATAAGGAGGACCACGAATCACATTGGTCCGAAAGAGAAATTGGCAATGTTATAAGGGGGATGGGATTAGAGGAAGGTGAAGAGATCTCCTTGTTGAGAGTTTGTAGGTTATTGAACACTTCAGCCACCGTTATCCGTCCATGCCATAGAGAAATCTTGTAGAGATGTCGGACTATGCATTCGGGAATGTATCCAAGGATCAAACCAAAATGAAGTATATGTACCACTCCCAATTTTGCGAATCATCATTGTCCTTAATTGAGGGAGGATACTAATGATGCTATTCCATATCCACGAACCCTTCTTAGCATATACTCTGGGATAAAAAAATAGAGCGATCCTTGAAATATCTAACTCTGAGAACTCGTACCTACATTGCTTCAGGTTGAGAGATTATTCTCCATCATTGCTTCAATAACAAGGCAAAGTTGTAATCCTCCATCTTCTTGAAGTCCATTCCCCCTGAAGCTCTTGGTTATGAGGTTCAATTATATGTTCTTACTAGGTTGTTCATTCCAAAATCTTTGGTATCCTGCATCTATTTTCGTTTATATTGTCTTTGGGAATCTAAGACATTGCATTTGATAGAGTGCCATTGATTAAAGTGCCGCCTACATCAATACTCCCCCTTCCAACATATAATAAATTTATTGTCTTCCAGCATGCCATCTTCTTGGTCATTCAATCCAAAATTATTTGTAGGATTTTTTCTTTCCCCCTTCCAACCATCAATTTAGTTCCCGGATAGGTAGTTTCTCCTTTGATCTCTGATACCCTCAAAATTGAGAATATTAGTTTCTTCTCATCTCTTGGTACATTACGAATGAAATAAACTCCGCTTTTCTTGAAGTTGATTTCCTGCCCTATCAAGTCTGAGAAGAGTTCCATTACCGCATTTAATGTTATAAAATGTATCATTTGCCAAAAAAAAAAAAAAAAAAAAAAAAAAAAAAAAAAAAGAAAGAAAGAAAGAAAAGAAAAAGAAAAAGAAAAAAAAAAAAAAGAGATGGGTAATTTATGGTGCCCCCGTCCCACTTTAATGCCATTTAGAAGATTAAGAGATTTGTACTCGTCAAGGAGGCGAGACAAAACTTTCATAATTAACAGGAAGAGGTAGGGACTGAGGGGGCATCCTTGTCTCAAACCACGTGATATTGAAAACCACATGTAGGGGGGACCCATTGAGCTTTGCAAAGAAAGTGGGGGAGGAAATTAATGCTTTAATGAGCTTGCACCACTTATCATCAAACCCTAGGAATTGAAAGAGTTTGAGTATGATATCCTTATTCGCCCTATCTTAAGCTTTAAATATATCCAGTTTCAACGCAATATAACCTCTCTTACTACGGGTCTTTTGCATGTAATGAAAGATTTCATGGGCCACAATAATATTATCGCTGATATGTCTATAAGCCACAAACACCCCCTGATTAGGGGAAATGATACCAGGAAGAAGTGGTTTCACCTTTTAGCTAAAAATTTTGCAATAATTTTGCAAGACACATTACACAAGCTAATAGGTAAAAAATTAGAGACAATTTTTGTGTCATCCTTTTGGGGTTTCATCCTTTAGACACATTACACAGGAGTGTGTGATTCACTCCATCAAGGAAAAAGGCTTCCAAGAAGAAGGAGGTCACAAATTTGATCACATCCTCATTAATTAAATCCCAAAACTTTTGATAGAAAAATGTGTTGAACCCATTGAAACCCTGGGGCTTTATAAAGTCCAAGGGAAAACATAGTATTCTTGATCTTTATCAGATTCAAGACATCCGAAAGAGAACCACCCCTCAGATCAATTGGTGGATTGTTCCTTCAAAGAGGACTTCTCAAGCAGGCCCACGAGGGCTTTCAACACTCGGGATCCAGAGTACATGTAGCTTAATAAAGTTGTTTCATATAATCAAGCAAATACCCCAACTATCTATCTTGGATTGAAGAATCGCCGGTCATTTGCCTCAACAAAAAATATTCCTCTCCTATGGAGATTAATTTTACTAGAGAGATGATAGAATCTAGTATTTCGATCTTCATAAAAATGTACATACCTCATGACTTCTGAAACCAAAACACCCCTTTAGCTTCAAGAGCCCACGCCAACAACTATTTCTTTTGGTGGATGAGATTCCAATTCGGATTGGCACAATTTTCTAGAACATCAATTTCAAGTATAGTTCTGTGGAAAATACTATCCACAAAGCCAAACATCGAATTGTTCCAATATTACAAAAAACAAGACATATTGGTCAATTTTTCATTGAGAGGTGTACACAAATTCTTTAACCAAGTGGATTAAAGATCTATAGAGAACTTAGGATGAGATACCCAAGCATTTTGAAAATGGAAGAGTAAAAGCGGTACAACATATTGTTCAAGTATCAGGGAGTTGTGGTTTGAACCAGTGGCAGGTAATTTTTCGATCTGCTGGTTCGGAAAACAGCTAATCCACCTAGGTGAAGAAAAGACCCGGTCCAACTTTTCCTTGACCATATTAGGGTTTTTTTGTCTGTTAGTCTAAGCATATGAATAACTCAGCGCAAAAATTTCAAAAAGGTTTTCCTCATTAATGATTGCTCTTAGCATGGGTTGCACACCCAATGATGGTCTAAACACCCCTCCAATTTTATCTTTGGCTTCTAACAGTTCATTAAAGTCCCCCATAATCACATATGGTTCCGTAAGCTTATGCAGTAAGGAAGCCACGTGTGACCAAAAAATCTTTTGATCCGAGTAATTAGGGGGGCATAAATGGACACAACAATGTATGAAAAATCATTCTTCCAACATCGAATCATAAAAATAGAGGAGCCTAACCCACCCCACCCAAAACAGGGTGTTCGGATCCGAAGATTCCCTCAATAGTGAGTCTAGAAATAGATTAAAGCGATCAAGGGGAAGAAGTTGCATGAAGTCAAAGAGATGTCCTGCGATGCTTACGAATGGTTGGGACAGTGAGTGCAGGTTGTTCATCTACCCCCCTTCCTGATACATCACTTCATCAATTTGAGTTTGGGCATCAACAATTGTCAACTTTTGTTCATCCTTATTCCCATTGCTATTCTTCTTCATTTTAGAACAATTACATTTTGACACAAATGTGACAAACTGTGTGTTGAGCGACTGGATCATCACTCTCTCTAGTTGTTCCAATCGATCCATGGCCAATAAGACTTTCTTCATCACCTCAGAGTCAGATTCCATTATAGCTTCTTGTCCCATTTGCTTCTCATCTATCATTTCCATTTTTCCTTTCCTTTTCCTTTTGCCCGATCCAGCTCTTCGGTTGAACCTAGTTGTATGCCCATGTTATGGCCCTTTTTTTACATATTGAAAATTAGTTGTGGCATAGAGTTAAGACCCTCTCTGCCTTTGAAACCCTCTACTTCCTGATTTACCAACCCTTGAGCTTATGTTTTCTATTCTTGCACATTCAATAAGCTCACTTGATCACCCCTTGACACCTCCTCAACCTGAGCACTACCAAGTGCTTGCCCTTTCACCTTTTCAATACCACCCAAAGAACAAACCCCTCCATAGATTCAGAATCTTGTTCCACTAAAACATTCTTTTAGTTTTTATTTGGTGTGCTTTTTTCAATTGCACTTTTAGAGTGATGCCTGCTACTACAAGAGTCCTCACGATTAGTTGCTCGGCCACCAGTAGTCTACCACTAGTAAAAAGAGGTTCTCCAAGCTTCTTGTTGACAACGTATGGATATTCCCAAACTTGATAGGATTAGTGATGAGGTTTTGATATATCTTCACACTACTTTTCGACAGAGATTTCCCTTCATCTTCAACGAGTGGACATCGAGTGGTAGTATGAGTGATCGTTCCACATATCTCATTGATGAAATGGAGTTCATATTGGAGTTTTACATGAACCCATTCTTCCCCACAACTCTTTAACTGAGCATACATTCTTACGGGAGTGATTAAGGATGGGCATCACCTTAATACGAGCTGACCCTTCTAGAAGCCTCATCTCTGCAACATCCTTCTGGATTTCCACCACCTTCTCTAACTCATTGGTTGCCTTCATTATCAGCCCATATTCAAAATAATCGAACTGAATACCATGCATTTGTACCCAAATAGGTATAGGAGGAAAACAACATTGCTTCTGTACTCAAGAATGGGATCCATCGTCAAATGCAGCAACAACTTATCCACCCCCCATGGTGCCATTGACAACACTTCATTTATGTTGTTCTCCAAAGAAAAGATCGCACGAATGCCCTCCCTACCAATAATGGAAATGTCAATAGCTCCCAACGGGACCCAGAGTTCCACCAGCCTGCGACATATTTCAGATATATGTTCAACAAGATCCCCAATTACTAGCCCATACAAGGTTTTGGATGCTAAACATCGAGCAGAGAAGTTTGATGATCTCATTCTTTCCATCGCATTGAATTCAAATTTTCCTTGTAATTTTCCCTTGACCAAGACCTGAACCTTGTAAGAATCCATATTATTTGAATGGTTACCAGAAGCAGATGTCCTTGAAGTGGTGTGTCGAGAGCTTCCTCCACTCAGCTGTCTCCCCAATTGCACCGCCGCACAACGTCGTTTTCTCGAGACAATACAACACCAATTGTAGACAAAACAAGAAAAAGAAAGTGAAGAGGATAGAGGCATCTTCACCACTTGCGAATGTACATTCACCTACAAGACAAAACAAAAGAAATGAGAAAGAGACAAGGAGAAGAGGACGCTTTGAAGAAATGATGGTTTTAAACAAAGCCTTGGGGTCTCAATCTTTGGGAGGAAAAGAGATGCAGGTTGTACCTCATCTATTGAATATAATTTAGAAAGGAATAAATGTTGTTAGGTGCACATTAAAGCAGTAGTTGTAAGTCACTATAGCTGAGGTTTTAGTTGCTAAGACACCCCTTGCATAGAAGCTCGTTAACTTCTCATTCGTCAAGCTCAGCTCTTCCCCCGTTGTCCCATCATCGTGGTGGTTTCACACTTACCAATATCCCCCAGAAGAAGTCTAGCAAAGAGAAAGAGCTGAGCTCTCCAGAGGGAGGAAGGAGCATAGTTTTGAAAGGCCCAGAGACATGGGAAGATAGGTGAAGAAAACCATATCGATTAAGTTTCGAAAGGCAAACAAGTTTGGTAGTTGTGTAATGGTTTTCAAATAGTCAATGGATAGATGAAAAATAGACATTGACACTCTTCTTTTAGACAAGGCTTTTTTACCATAGTATTTTTGGTGGTCTTCATTTTCTTTCCATAACTTTGTCTAAATTGGGCCTTTGGTTATTTAACATCTAGAAACTAAAGGCTCTTCTATTTCTTGTCACTTTGTATACAAGATATTACCTAGGCTTAAGGCACTTTCCTAAATTACAATGATGCATCAAAGGTAAGTATCAAAATAACTTATGATCAAAAGAAGTGAGCACGTAAATTTCCACTTCAATCCAATAGGTTATGCTTTGTGTAGACTCAAACTCAATTTCTTGCTTGTTCTTAGGGGTGGACCTAGGTTCAACATCGGGGAGGGGGGATAATAATTACAAATTTTTAGTTCTAATAATAACTCAAAATCTATATCAAATTCTTAGAAAAATAAGATTGTAACATATTTTCTTATTTTCTTATTTTCTTATAGTATGATCTTGCATTTGAGCATTGATATAAAAAAAATAAAAGAGAGTCAAAGCATATCTCTTCTTATAGAGAATGAGAATTGATGTAAAAAAAAGCGCCTTAATCATACGTATTGAGCATAAAAAATAAAAATAAAAGAGAGTCAAAGAAAAAAAAATCAAGAGAAGAAGGGAGAAAATAAACAAAAAGAGAAAGAGAGAAATAATAATGTTTGATTATGGTCCCTAGAGAAGATTTAGAAATGAATTCTTAAAATTTAGTGTTTTCAAATCCAACTTTTAGTCGTGTGTGAGAACTAGGGATGTCAATGGTTCAGGTTGGGGCGGTTTCGGGCTGAAAAACACTCAGCCCAAACACGGCCCATTAAGAAAATAACAGTTTTGGGCCGGTTTCGGGCTGGTGCAGTTTGGGTTCGGGCTGATTAACGGTTTTGGCTAACGGTTTAGAATTGGGTTTACTAACGGTTTGGGTTCGGGTTTACTAGCGGTATTTTTTGAGTACCTTGTTAATATGTGAAATTTATCAAGAGTATGTGAACATATATAAGCATTAAGTTATCTCCAAGTCTTTTGAGTTGGATGTTTACAATCAAAAACTTTTTTTCTACAAAGATTTATAAAATTTATAAAACTAATATACAAAAGAAAACTGGCATCATGATGAATTTTAGTGGGTTGTCTCTGCTTATTTTATTCCTCCTTCTTGACACTTGTAAAAATGAATCAAAATAAAGCATTAAAAGATTTTCAAATGATAATACATTTGCTAAATATTTACTAAGCCCATCTTCCAAATGGCGAAGGCTTTAACAAGCTTGTTGTTTGCATATTCCAAATCAAAACAATAAAGGAAAACAAATGGATATTTGGGGGTTTTCTTGTCTTTTACATTTAAATTTATTTTATTTTATTTCTTTATAACGGGTTCAATGGGCTGGTTCGGGTTCGGGCTGGTTTCGGGCCAAACGGTTCGGGCTAGCGGGCCACACACGGGCTGGCCCGGCCCAGCCCAGCCCAAACCATTGCGGGCTGAGGTTGTTCAGCCCAAACACAGCCCATTAAGCTTTGGTTTGGGTCGGTTCGGTCCGGTTTTAACGGTTCGGGTTATGTTTTGACACCCCTAGTGAGAACAAGAAAAAGAAAATGAGAAAATAAATAAGAAGAAATTTTAGGGATTTTGAATTAGTTTTTAATTAAGAGTTAATTGGTTTTTTCCTTAAAAATTGGATTTTAATTATAATGGTTAGATTAAAAAATAAGAATGACATATATATCCTTTGGCGTAGCCCCTTTGGCCCCTCTGTATTTTTATACTTGTTTGTCCTCTATATTGAAACCTGCCCTCTAATTTTGCTTTTCCATTACACTGAAGGAACATCCTCAGAATTTACCATTACAAGCATGAGGTAGTCAAAAGACTTTTATCATAATTAATCATGGGTAATTTTCATCTAGACCCCCTGAGGTTTGGTCTTTGTCATTTTTAATCCAAAAAAATTGAGACTTTGCATCTGCCTCTTCTATACTATAGAAAAAATCAATTTAAGGACAAATTATCACTTCTATGACAATTTTGCCCTTTTTTAATTTAAATTTTTTATATTTTTACATTTAAGGGATTAAAGATCATCTTGAACTTTGTTGGTTCTAATTTTCAGAAAACCCTATTCGTTAACGAGAATTCCACTGGCCGAATAAGTCATAAACTCTCTCCATGGATCTTCCTTTTTTTTTTTTTTCCTCTCGTTTTTGCTTTTTTCTTCTCTGTTCTTTATGGTTTCAGATTTAAAAGATGGAATCATTTTCTCTTTGCTTGCTCTTCACTTTTAATATTGAAGAAGAAGAGGAACGATCTCTGCCAGAATGAGAGAATCTGAAGTTTTTAGCCTTCAGGGACAGCAAGGAACAGAGGAAGTATAAAAGTGAGAAAGTCATTTCACCTCCTCTGCCAGAGCCCGTAGAGACTCCTCCGATCGCTCAAACCGAGCAGCAAAAAGAAAAAACGGTAGCAAGAAAACAGCAGAATTCCAATTGCTTATGCTTATTTTTCTTCTTCTGCTCTGCACTTTCTCAGTTTTGCTGTCACAAAACCTCATCTCTTTAATCCACTTAGATTGGATTCCATCTCGATTTCTGTGTCTGTAGTTTGTATTCGTTTCTCCAGGATGTATCTGTTTCTGATGCTCCCAATCTTCATCTCAATCGAATGTGAATACGAATTCGGTTTCTCAGTAATATCTCAATTCCGATCAAATTTCAATCGATCTGCTCTTTGGTGAAGAAGAAATGAAGGTTCCTTGTTCAGATCTGAAACCCACGTGGTCTGCAACCCTAATTTTTTTCATTTCTTAATCTTCAATAGGGATTTGGGAATCGGCATGAAGGAGGGTTTGATTTTGTAAATTTATAAACTTAACTCCTTTAAATGTAAAAATAAAATAAAAATAAATTAAAAAAGAAAATAAGGGCAAATTCATCATAGAAGTGATAATTTGTCCTTAAATTGATTTTTTCTATAGTACAGGCAGATGCAAAGTTTCAGTTTTTTTGGACTAAAAATGACATAGACCAAACCTCAGGGGTCCAGATGAAAATTACCCATTAATCATTTGCATGGATGCAAAATACCTACTATCCCTATCTTCTTCATAGTAAAACCACAACTAAAAAGTCGAAAGAACCACTAGAGCAAAATAGCATGTTGAGCTAACTCTAGTCCAACTATGTGAAATGACTTAAATCTTTCATCTATTAAAGTCCTTGACAAAATTGATTTGATAATAGTTTGATTCTTCAAGGTAATTGTCTACCAAAAAAAATAATTGATTTGATTATGATTTGTTTCTTCAAGTTCTTACCCCTTACCTCCTCCCAAGGAAGAAAAGAAAATTCTCAACTTAATAAAAAAGAAAAATCGGGTAATTATTAAAAATAATTTGGCGTCGCCCGGACTTGAACCGGAGACCTTCAGTGTGTTAGACTGACGTGATAACCAACTACACCACGACACCTTGATTGATAATTTTAAAATTTTCAATTAATTTCTTTATATATAAATCTGCCAGTCGTCAACCCTAAGTTTAATTGTCTTTAATTGTCTTTTACTTGCATGGGGATGCTGCTTCATTTTTATCGCTCTGCAAATGATCTTCTCCATTGTAAAGAATCTGCTCGTTGGGATTCATGCAATTACAAATTCTACCCAATATGTATTCCACAGGCATCTGAAAATTTCCTATAGGCTGCGTTTGTTTGCAAAGGTGGGGTGGGGAAAAAAAAAATGTGGGTCCCATGTGTAGTGGAGTGAGGGAGAAGGAAATGAAAGAAAAGGGTTTTATGAAAAATTGATAGGGGTGGGTCCCACTTTTACTTTTCCCAACTTTCCCACAAAGTCCCACAAAATATGTAGGGTTTTAAAATAGCATGGGGTGGGAAAGTTGGGCTGCCACATCAGCAGACAAGTTCCCTTGAATCAAGGAAACTTGTCTCCCACTTTTCCACCCCAAGCAACCAAACAATATACCATTTTGGAATTTAAAGAAAAAGTAAGAAATTTACACTTTTTTCAAGAATTTTCCCACCCCTTTTTTCCCACCCCACCTTTATTCCAGCAAACAAACGTAGCTATAGGTTTCTTATGCCTCTTGACTTAGATTGTACTTTGATTTGTAAATTGGAAACACCTGAGTTGCTGCAAAACTTATGAGGTTAGGAAAAACTAATCTCATTTCTGTCATCAGGAAAAGAAATGCTTTGATCAATATAATCTTGGTTTCCTCTCCATAATTTTCTCTATAGCATGGTTAAAATCTCCTAACTACTGAGAACTACTAATCCACCAGAGATTAACTTAGTGGTTAGAACAAACCTGGTAATAAAGCTCAAATTCGTGGTCTTCATATTCTGTAGGTTCTATATGTGGCTTAAGGAATGCTAGTTAGTTGCAATATTACAGCTTTTTTTCTTCTATTTCTCCTCTGCACTTGAATTTAAAAGAATCCATTATACTGCAATCCACCTTCCATGCTGCACCCTCAATCCACAGAACAAAAAAAAAAAAATACCTCCGAAAGAAAGACATTATACAACATTGGTTGTCTTTGAACTAATATTAATTTCTCAAATACATTTTGTTTTTGTGGTGATTATTGATTTATTCTCGAATTTTCAGATCCTCTAGTTGCAGCTCACACCCTTCATTTTGACTGTTAGTTATCTTTGTTGTTGAAGGAAATGTATATCATAGGGGCATTTTTATATGGTTTTACATGCTATAGGTTACATAGAAAATAAACTTCACCTTACAAATGTACAAAATACTTAATTATATTAGGAAATTGTCAACTAAGAAAACCATACTTTCTGTACTAGATGTATTGACTGAAGCTGATAGGTGATGTCTTAAAGAAAACTCAACTTAAGCTAATACAATTGATGACTTATAGCTTCAAACCAGATAAACATTACACAGTAAATCATAAATCAGGGTGCTGCAAGCTCTTAAAGATTCCTGTTTTCTCCTTCAAAATAAATCAATTCAGGAGAAAGTGTCAAGTCTGAATCATAAGTTATGTAATCATCTTCTAATGTGATTACAATCTGCTTACAGTCTTATGGAAACACAGCTATTTCAGTATGTTTAGGAAGACTTGCTTTCAGTAAATGTAGATATTGCAGTCTTGTATTAGCAGGGTAAATGAACCCTTGCTCCACTCTATTGATCTTCATGTGTTTAAACTAAGCCCGCTACATTTCAAGACTCATCTTCTCTGTATCTTCAAAACCCTCGAGCTCCTTCTCACCATTAGAGCTACCCAAATGTTGAGTCTTATATTTGTGTCTCATGGCAAACACAATGAAAATCAAGAAATTTAGAACCCCCAATACTGCAAGTGTCCAATAGAAGTTTTCTAACTTCCCTTTGTTCAGATTGCTCCTAATCCAAGCCTTTTTAGTCACCTTGTTCACCAAGGACACTAACAAGCTACTAACGAAAGAACCCCATTGAAAGGGTGGTAAGGAAGAGACCTGTGCTCATGGATTTCATTCTTTCTGGGGCCTCTCTGATGAAAAACTCTAGCTGCCCTACATAAGCAAAACCTTCACCTGCCCCGACGAGGAAATACTGGGGAACTAACCAGAAAGCACTTAGCATGGTCTGTTTGTGGACAGCAATTTCCCTCCTTTGTTTCTCAACAATTGCAGCAGCCACCATTGCAGCTACTGAGAAGGTAAGCCCTATACCAACTCTTTGTAGACTAGTGATACCTTGGACATTGTGGGTGAATTTCCTAGCTAGAGGGACAAATAGCTTCTCATTCAAGGAAGTGAAGAGAAGGATAGTGATGAAGAGAAAGAAGGAGAAAGAGCCAGCGGGAATTTCGAAGGAGCCCACTTTTCGATCCATGAATGTAGCTTGCTCCACTGTGAAAGTAGTCATCTGAGAGTAGACTGTCCAGAAGAGGATACAAGTAGACCAAATTGGGATCAACTTCAATACCATCTTTACTTCCTCAACCTGGGTCACAGTGGAGACCATCCAAGAGTTTGCATTTCCATTCAAATCTTTGTTATCTGCAATTGCTGCCTTGTCAAGCCACCTACATGTCACAAAGAGAATCAGCTTGAATTAGAGGCCACCAATAGGAAACATCAAGCTATGGTTTTAAAATTTGGTAAGGGTTCTCTGTGGATGGAGCATGGCCTTTGCACAAATGCAAAACCAATAGAAACATACATTGTGCATTTTTATCTTTCATGGGGGCAGGGTAGTTATTTCATCCTCTCATAATCTGAACAGCATCAGAAGGGCACCAAGTATTTAATCTTTATCTCTAGTAAAAATTTGTTTCAGAAGTTGAATCATGACTTTTTCTTAGCACATTCTTATCATATGAGTGAAAAGGCCCTCTCTTGATCAGCAGCTTGACACATGTTTCTGAACCACCAGGATTCCTTCAGTCACACTCCCTCAAAGGGTAGTTGTATCTTCTACCTTCCATCGCGATTATGACATCGGTTCCTCTACCCTTGATAATACTACCTGACCTTTCGCCACCTTGTCAGTTTTCAAAAATGGGCCCCTCTAATACCATCACCTATGGCAGACCACCAGTTTGGTGATTTGTATCATCTTGCACTGGATATTCAAGCTCCATTGAGCAATCCATATTTGGGCAACTCTTGTATGTGAGGTGGGCCACCAACCCTGGGCCCAAAGGTTGTAATCAACTTTAATTGGTATTAAATTATTAACTGGACCTACTAAGCCCAATTTCTGGATCTAGTGACCTTGGCCGACATGGGCAAGCAGATTTCTAACCACATGGTTGGCTTTGCTAAAGAAGCTGGAAGCTGGCACTTAAGGTCCCCTATGTGCCAGCTTTTGTTCAAGCTCAGTTCACCACCTACTGAGTTGGTGCTATAAAGGGCTAGCTGACAAACACAAACATTTGACAGATTTGTCACCATCAAGCCACAAGGAAAACTCCCATTGATTGTTGTCTACCATAGGGTTGAGCTTTCCAGAAAGAAAATAAAATACAAAACTAAACAACTTCACTAATATCCATCCGTTTTCATGAAGCAAAGAATCATCAACTGACACCTTGGTGCAATGATAGGTGAATCACAGTTATAGCCTGAGGTCAAGATATTGAAATGTTCCCTTATTAGCAAAAAATTGTTGGGTAAGACTGCGTAGAAAAATTACCCCATTCCTCCTCAGGCTACTCTCTCCATCACCCGATACGCTATAAAGGTTTATCGGACGGTACACGTTAACCGATACACCTTTTTTTATGCTGTATTTTCTAATTTCATGGTGGGTTTTGTGCTGTCTACTAGATTTGTGCCTTCATGGTTTGGTGTTTGAGACTTGAAGGAGTTGATGGGTGGCAACAAAAGTGTGACTAGAAATGGTTTGCCAAACGGAATTACCTGAAGCCTTGTGTGTGAGAAACCTCTGCATTGTGATACCCATTCAAGCTGAAACTAGGATTTGCAGGGTTATCTAATTTCCTCTTCTGCCAAGCCAAGAACAAGACCCTCCAAATCGCAGTTAAAGGGCTTCCTTGAGCCTTCTTGAACCTGTAAACTGGCGTTCCACCAAGCAATACAATGACGGCAATCACCATTGTTGCTGCTGATATCCCATAACCCCAGCCTCTGCCCACGTTATCTTGTATGTAAACAAGAACTGTAACAGCAAACAGAGAACCCAAGCTGATACAGAAATAGAAGCGATTGAAGAAGTAAATCATGGCCTTCGCTTCTTTAGAATCCTTGATGTCGAATTGATCTGAACCAAACCCTGAAACATTTGCTTTAATGCCGCCAGCACCAAGTGCTATAGTGTAAAGTGCAGTATACAGGAAAGCTAATTGCCGGCCGTTGGCTTCTATGCATTGATGGTGTTGCAATCTGTAGTTACTGCATGATGGTGGTCTCATACTGGGAATGCTTGTAGATAAAGTCAACAAAGTCACCCCCTGAACCAGAAGAAACAGAGTAACCTCCATTAAAGAAACAATTAAGCTAGAAAAAAAATCAAGTAACAGAAACACTCACCAATGCTGTAATGGTAGCAAAGATTACAACAGTCAAGTAACGACCAAGCTTAGCATCCGCCAAAAAACCGCCGAAAAGGGCAAGAAGATTGAGGGTACCCATAAAGTTGGTGACTATATTTGCAGATTGGGAAGTGGAAATATGTAGATTTCCAACTAAATATGTTACCAAATTCATGGAAATGCCCATTACACATATCCTCTCTGAGAGTTCACTTCCTGTAACTCAAAATATTCAGTTTATATGATAAGTACAATAGCATCAAACAGGTAAAGATGAGGAAGAAGAAGACAACACAGTAAGGGCTTTGTTCATGGAGCACCTAAGATGAGGCCTGCAGCTAGCCATCCACCAGTTTTGGATTTGTCAGCCGGATTTCCACGAAAGTCTAAAGCAGTTTCTTCATTTTCACCATTTTTACTGACATGACTCATTGTGGAAACCTGTTGACATCAAAAGAAAATTGCAGAAAGAGATCCCATTACTAAGCTGCTTTCATATCTTACTGTAACAATAGACATACAAGATTGTGTTCACAGGTGAATTACCATTGCTTTGAGTACCAAACACACAAACACAGAGAGAGAGAGTAGGAAGTAGTGTTTGTTGTTGGCTCTGAAGCTTTTAAAGATGGAGCAGGGAGAGAGAGATGGAAAGGAAACTAAGGATGGTCAAGAGACTAGGAAGTAGTGTTTGTTATTGGGCTCTGGGGCTGTTAAAGATGGAGCAGAGAGAGAGAGAGAGAGGGGGAAAGGAGACTTAAGGATGGTCGAGACAGTAGGAAGTAGTGTTTGTTGTTGGGCTCTGGAGCTTTTAAAGATGGAGCTAGCAGAGAGAGAGAGAGAGATGGAAGGGAAACTAAGGATGGTCCTTGTGACTCGTTTGATGATCATCAAAAAAATGATTTCCACACACAAAGCAAACTTGCAGGTTGCAGGTCCTGTTTGAACAACTCAGTGATTTGGACCTTGAGATTACCTTGTCCCACAGTACCTTTAAAGTCTTATCATCATTGTCGTTACTGTCTTTGTTTGGTTCACCTAAAGAGCCAGTAAAGGTAGACCTCATGATTCTAGTCCAATTGGTGATGAACGATTGGATGAAACAATCCAACTTAAAAATTTGGATTAAAGAAAGTATTTTTTATTTCTTGGGTAGAATGATTGAAGAAGGCATTACAGGTAGTAAAATGGTTTTTGGATACTAATTTCTCGAATATCTATGGATTTGAATAGAATATTCAGTCTTGATTATCCAATTCAAAATTTTAGTATGGATTGGAGAGTAGAGAGGCATGTACGGAATAAAAACGGCTGTAGAGACTAATTGTTTACGTAAAACAAGAAAATAAACGAAGATCATAATTTGAGAAGGCCAAAGGTTGAATCCCCCACCTCATCAAGCCGTTGATGAACACGTATATATGAAATTACATGACTTTTCTTAGGAGCTTATTTCTCAGTCAAGTTTCGTATTTTAGGATGGACAGTATAATTAATGTTATACTTCCTTTTTTTCTTCTTTGGATATATTGGAATAATGAAAGCTATTAACACCTAAGAACCAAGAGTCCCGATGAATCATCCAATGATGTGGACCTGAAATGCCATATCTAATTCAAACATTTTCCATCAACAAAAGAAAGTTCAAACATTTTTTGTCTTTGTTAATTAGTTATCCTTTATAGTCTGAAAAATGACTCTTACTGGGGATGAAGGATTGGATCTCTATCTTTCTCTATGAAAATATGTAATGGCCTCTCAATCTTCTCCTTTGGAATACCTTTGTGACACTCTTCATTGGTACACTACAATATAAGGATTGCTCAGAGAAGAAGTTTATCTCTTTGAGGAGTCAAAATTGCCACCACCAAATCAAGATATGATGTTTAGTTTTGTGATTACAGCATAAGACATTTATTTTATGCAGTGATTTTTTTTTTCATAAAAATATAAAATTTCAATGGAAGCAATAATATAGAGTTCACAATTGAGCTTATTATAGAATCATGTCAACTATTTAATTACCCAAACACTTCATGGATCCACGTGTTGCGATTGGATCGAATTAGAACTCAAAGAATCATATTTGTTTTCTTCAAGTGGATCTTTGAGAACATGAAAATTAGTGTCGAAAGCCATTATTAAAGCTAACATAGATAACATTCAGGAAATGTCTCGCATCATAGTTGGAGGATGTCGTTGGCCTATCATACTTGAGTTCAACTCTCCCAGAGTACTTGCAATATCTTCATAGAGCAAAATAAATGAGAAATAATTGCATCATTCATAGTCCAAAGCAACCCTACCTTTCATAGGAAGTTGTTAAGCTAAAATGAGAATTAATTACATCTTTAACCATCCAAACCAATTCTAGTTGTCATGATATCATATGGTCAATGATGGCCAATGTTAAATGATTGGATCAGACCCGTATGTAGCAACTTACTTTAGACCCCACCATGCCATTAGGAGGTTTGCAAAGATGTTCTTTTTTCTCTGTAAAGTGTTTACATAGAAGGTACACTCATGAGATGCATGTAAAGTAAAATAAATGTGAAACATAAGGAAGTTGTTACTAAAACAGACACAATTAATATGAACAAATTAATTTAAAATAAGAATCTTCATACATTATTAGCATGATATATTGTTTTATTACTCATTGACCTTTAATAGTTTCAATCCATTTTCTCTTTTATTTTCTTTTTTTCATAGGTGCAAGTAAAAATTGTGATAATGGTAATGATAAAATAATAAGATCAAGGCATTGGAGTAAATCAATTGCAGGAATTTATATTGGTAGTGTATATATGCAATAAGATTTTAGATAATTTGTTACTACAAATGTTCTATGCATTTTCATCTTCAACAATGAGTTGGGGTTATGTTTCAAGGCATTTTAGGCTGTTGCATAAAAGGAAGAGGAAAAAGAAGAAGGTAACGATAAAAATGGTAGAATGTCTAGAAATGTTAGCATATAACCATAGCTTGCGTTAGCTAAATCATCAAGAGTTAATATTCTTCAAAGAGCTAGAGAAACCATATGAAGTCACATGATGGATCCAAATCCTCTACTACATTAACAATGGTGTTTCTTGTGCTTGATGTTGTCAAGATGACACCATGTATTCATATTAGATAATTGTAGTTGACGTAAGCATCAAATTCATGAATCACTTCAATATTGAAGTAAACCTCATATGAAACCATATATGTATGAATAATTAGAACTGATGGTTTGCTAGATTTAAAACCGCTTGGCTGTATAAAACTCAAAGGAAATCGGAAGTGGGGAAAGGCATTGATGACTCCCCATTGCCACAACTCTCCAATTTTGCTCCAATGTCAAATTACTTTGCAGCTTTTCGTCATTGCTTACAAGTTTTTCTTCCCCTTCCTACAACTCGAGGATGTTACATAGCTTTGGTTTTAATTTTTTTAATTTTGTTGCATTAATTTTTAGTATTTTCTAACTAATTATTCGATACGATAAGAAATTTTGCAATTCTAATTCATTTGTTTCTTGAACTATGATGGTTCATGTATTATTTTTTTTTTAAAGAATTGTATTAGAAGACCATCCCTTAAAATTGACTACCTTTAGAGGGAACAAAATGGAACTACTTGGTAAGAACTAACGTGTTACCTAATAGACAACATTGGTAACTGGTTCGAATTGATCCATCTATTTTTCCAAACATTATTAATGTCTCATTCTGCAGGGCCTTGATTTTGCCTTTCAGATCAACTTCAAAGCCCACATTAGAACTGCCAAATTTTATTTCAATGTTAATATTTTCACAAGATTAATCATTTTTCTTTCACTCCTAAACCTCTTTGGTATCCCAATAGTTATGTGTCATTTGTTCTGAATCATGGGACTAGAAAGGGTATCCAAATTTGGTGATGCAGAAAGGTTTAAGTCATCTTGATTTCACTAAAGCATCTTTCTTCTCTCTATCCGTTTAAGTTTGTTCCATTATCAAATCTTTCTTCGATGTTTAAATTTTATTTTATAGTTCTTCAAATAGCATAATCATGATGCTACAACAAAAATTTGTTAGAAACTGCACATTGATATCACTAATGGAATCAATTCACCAAATCATGCCATTTATGCTAAATAAATGTGTTGGTATACCAAACAATATTATGCCATACCATATTATTACCAAACAATAGGGTATAGTGTTGGTATGCCATACCTATTTCCTCTGGGATATGATATGGACAAGATGACATAAATGAACCATACTATACCTGGTATCAAAACTATTTTATACCAAATAAATGTGATATGACGATGGTATGGTTTATATGTATCATTTGATATGTAATACAATAATGATATGAGATAAATATATTTAGTACCATACCAAATGCTGCTACCATACCAATCGACATTGATAGTTCGCAAATCTCAGTAGTCATTCTTTAAACTTTGCTTAGGAATATCTCATAGCAAATTAGAGACCACCTGAGCAAATAAGCAAAAATTCTTGACTAGTTATACCCTTCTTTCTATACAAGGTTTCAAAGGATTGGATTGGATTGAATATTTTAATTTTTTGATGAGTTCGAGTGGTACATTCTTGTACAAAGGTTTTGATGGTGTGCTAATCCATGAAGGCACCAATCCAATCACTTAATATGTTATTATGATTTCATTAACTTCATAAGATGCATGCAAAATTTTACTTAAAAATGCCAGTGAAATATTTGTAGGTAGTTATTAAGGAAATGTATTTGTTATGCACAAATTCTTACTTTGAAAGTATCATGCATTTTTGGCGTGATACTTGTTTTAATTCTTAGTGGCCCTAAATTTCTACTTGCCATTAGTTCTCTTTGTTTCTTTTCTCATCAAGGAAGAAAACTACGATAGTAAAACTTCAAATGATAGGACAAAGATATTGGAGTAAATCAATACTAGAAAGATTAATTCAACTAAAGAGATAGCAGCAATAGGAATTAAGTTCACACGTCAGGATGCAAGATTTATGGACCTATGAGATAATTGTTGCCATGATTGAAAGCTATTTTTCGTTCAAACAAGCATAGGATCATGCTGTAGAAGGTAAGATGGTTTGAACATTCAAGACTAGTCTTATAATTTTTGTGTTTTCCTAATCAAATAACTCTCTTGATTCGGAATAAATCAATACTAGAAAGATTAATTCAGCTAAAGAGATAGCAGCAATAGGAGTTAAGTTCACACGTCAAGATGCAAGATTTATGGACCTATGAGATAATTGTTGCCAAGATTGAAAGCAATTTTTCGTTCAAACAAGCATAGGATCTGTCGAAGGTAAGATGGTTTGAACATTCAAGACTAGTCTTATAATTCTTGTGTTTTCCTAATCAAATAACTCTCTTGATTCTAAAATTCACGATTTTCTATTTTATTTGCTCCATTACTATGATCTTAATTGAGCATAAGAGAGTTTTCTTTCAGAACCCAACTTTTAAACATTAGAGAATTTTCTTCCAAAGTCCAACTTTAAAGTGTCCAAACAAACTCTGATTTAAGAAACTTCTTCAATTGAATTTCTGGGGTAGAAGGATATAGTATTTATAATTCTGTTCCACTTATAATTCCAATCAAATAAATAATGTTAATCTTAACAAATTATATGTGCCTTATATGAGTAGATAAGGTTTGTTTTTTAAATTTGAAAGTTGAAAGAATTTAAAATTCAAATTGAAGATGAGTCGTTTGAATAATAATTCAAAATGAATGCCCTTTGTAGAGATGAACTTGACCTCCAATCTTCCTTACAAATTGAGGATGATTCTTATCCTCAACATAAATATACTCACATTTTCCTTCTAATAGTTCAAAGTATGTATATAAGAATTGATTAAAACATCGGACATTCATTGATGCTAGGTGTACCCACAAAACTTTTGAAGAAGGGTAGCCGGGTGTGTAAACACAACAATGGGCCGAACCCTCAATAGGCAGATTCCCAATTTCTAGATGATCTTGCAAGTCACCATCCAAAATAGATGCAATTGTTTTTATTTTCTTTTATTCATGGAGATCCAGTTGGTGTTCATTGTTTGTTGTTTGTATCGAAAATTATGGGATCGTGCCTGAGCATTGAGAAAGGACAGTAGCCGGTAGGATTGGAAAAGATTTTATCAGGCTGTTTACTATGTTACTGACGTATTACTTGTGTTTCATTACCCTTCCTAAAGGCTTTTGAGTGAATGATTGAGAAACTATATTTTGAATAATAAAGAGTATCAATGTTTTCCTCATCAATTTATTAGTAACACCATTTTAATCAACTGTGATTTACAATCACAATCATCACCTAGCCTTGGCTTTTTTAGATGAGCATAAGCTAATGTTGATCCCTTTAGTGCAATAAATTATGTTAGGGTCTCAAAGCAACTAACACCATCTTTCACGGTTTAAGGTTTTCCAAATTTCAAACTTAAAGAGACCAAAATACCATTCAGCCTAAGCCGTAAATGTTGCAGTCAATACAAAAGGTGAATATCAAAATGGGATAATTACTATTGGCCCCCTGTACTTTGATTTTATTACTACTATGTCCCTTGTACTTTTCAAAATTGCTAATCCAACCTTCAACTTTGTCTACAATTACTATTGCCCCCCGCCGCTAAGTTCCATTAGTTTACTGATGATGTGGCATCTTTATATTTTTCAAAAACCCCAAAACACCCTTATACTTATCTCTTTATTTATATACCCTTTTGTCAAGTTATAGTAGTACCCTTAATTAACTGTGGCCAAAAAAATAACTATAATCCGTTTTATTCTTAAAAAAAAAAAACCACCAAATAAACACACAATGATTGAATAAAACTCAAATAGAAACTGAAGAGGAAGGAAAACCGAATAACTCAAATTGGAAAATGAATATCACCTAAAATATTTTTAAAATAAATGAAGTTTATTGAAGGTGGGAAACCAAATTGGATTTGGATTTTGCTCATTTCTTTAATTCAAAATAAATGAATCTTAGTGAAGGTGGAAAACCAAATCGGATTTGGATTTTGCCCATTTTTTTAATTCAAAATAAATGATTAGTGAAGTCAGGAAACCAAATCGGATTTGGATTTTGTCCATTTCTTTAATTCAAAATAAATGAAGTTTAGTGAATGTGGGAAACCAAATCAAATTTGAATTTTGCCCATTTCATTAATTCAAAATAAATGAAGTTTAAGGTAAAATTGATATTTAATTTAGTTTTTATAAATGGGGTAACATCGTCTTTTGATTTCTTAATTTTAATGAAGGGCAAATTAGACATTACATATTCAAACATAACGACTACTTAAACCGTTATTAGGAAGGGGGCAACAATAATTTCGCAAAGAACATGATTTTATTAGTAATAAAATCAAACTACAGGGGGACAACAATAATTATCCCTATAAATAATGTTGTTTTGAACAAGAAAGATCTGATTTCAGTTTTAAAACAAACAAAAATTCTTGGATCATTGAAATTCTATCAATTCCCTATCCTTCTTAATATTGACTCATTCCCCTTCGTCATTAACCTTTATACCCAATCCCTTCAGCCCTTCAAGTGGAATTTCTGCAACGGTCCTAATATTTGATTCATTCCCCTTCGTCGTTAGCCGCACTTATACCCAATCCCTTCAGCCCTTCTAGTGGAATTTCTGTAACGGTCAAGAGTGAGTAAAGTTTCTAGGTGAGAGTCGAACTTGTAAGCTCTTCATAAAGAGGTGTCGGTCTTATTGTTAGAGCAACTGTTGATTGAATGAAACTTATATAATATATATTTATGAAAAGTCGTTTCATATTATTAATTTTATGAACGCAATTTGATGTTGTTACTTTCTATGTTTTTTTTTTTCTCCTACAAAGTTGGATTCACGTAAGATCACATCTTAAGTGATACAAATGGAATTACCAACATTTTTAGCCACAAATTAGATCAATCTCATGATGACAATTTATAAGAAAAGGGAGTTCGACTTTATACAAGAAGAAGAAACTGAAGATTGGGTAGAAAAACAGAAAATCCCTTGGGTGTCTAATTGATGCTCCAACCAATGGAGCTGTATTGTAAGTGCAAGCCTCAGTTTGCACATAATTGCCTCTTTGGTCCTTAAAAATTATCTTGGCAGTCGGGCCCACCAACTAAAGCACCTACTAGGACATTAGGGTTAGGTTCTAAGTGACTATACCAATTATCATAACCTTGGGTGCATCCTATGAACCCTTTGTACTCTCTATATGATACAATAGACGAACCCCTGTGGTGGACTCTCTCTGGATACTTAGATCCATAACCCACCAGGTAGCTTATTCCTGATGGGTTGGAGCCCAATATGTAATCTATCTGGGCTTTTGCAAGGCCCATGATTTTTTGGGCCTCCACTTCTCCTTTCTGACAGTTTAGCTTCTGATTTGAGTTATGCAAGTAGTCTGAGTAAACGGTGAGAAGGAAAGCAGCTGTTGATACATACTGCATGTTGTATGATACAATAGATGAACACTGTGGTGGACTCTTTCCGGAGCGTTTTGCCTCAGTGCTATGTAATAAATGTGTAGTACTGAGCTGTGAAATAAATGTGTAGGACTGAGCTGCGTATGGTCTGGTTACATCCCCAATTGAGATCCTGACCGTTCAATTCAGCATGTGCCATTTTAGATTGCTTAAGTAAATCCAAACCGTTAAACCGTTTAGTTCAATGATTCGAACCCAATCCAATGCTAACTCGACGGCCGAACCATTTCATCTTCAATATTTCTGTAGGATGAATGAAGAACCCTTTGAAACACTCTGTGTGTTCGTTCCTGCAAATAAGTCGAATGTAGAAGCCCTTCGCCTTGCCTTCTCCTTCAGAGACTCTTATTCTTGCAAAATTCTTATGAGCGCTCAACTCTATTTGGATCTCTCGTTCTGTTCTCTTGCTTCGCTTCCTCCATTGTCTGCTTTATGAAATTGATCTTCTGATCGGTGAGCGAAACTTTGCCTTTTATTTATTTACTTTGTATCCTATAGATTACTATGTTTTCTTTTGTTTTAGTTTGCATTCTCTGTTGATTATTGTCTAAACTTTTCCTTTTCATGGTATATGTTTCAATAAAAAGATAGTGAACAACACTGTTTTTCTTACAAAAAAAAAACACTGTTTTGGATCAATCAGAATATTAGTTAAACTCAGCAAGATCAGTCGGAGAGAGATTAAACCAGCACTTGACTTTCAGTAAGCCAGAAAAACACCCCCCCCCCCAAAGGAAAAAAGGAAAAAAAGAAAAGAGAAAGTATCCATGACTCTTATTAAACTAATGAACTCAATCTCAATCCCGTTCTCCTGCATTATACCCATATTTTAGGCTCTAAAATGGTTAATTACAAAGAAAACACTTGGGGATCAAAAGCCAAATACACAACCCCCAACCAAGGCTTATACCAATAAGGTTTGCTTTGCAATTTATGTAAGTAAAAGGCTTACCATGCTCACCCACCACAGCCAGGTGTGCAACCCGGGTCAAACACCGGATTAGTTAAGACAAAGCCTTGGAAACCGGGGTTGGCAACCAAAAAAAAAAAAAAAGCTTACCATGAACACATTGCCTAAGAAAAACAACCAAACACCAGAATAAAAGAATATGAAGCAAAGAGACAACAGAAATCAAAGAGTGATGCAAAGAGTAAAAACAGTTGAATTATATTATTGTTTCTAAGGGGGAAAAATCAAATCAAAACAAAACAAAAACATAATTGAAAGGAATACAAGGAAAAGGAAAAAGGAACTCGTGAACAAGGAGTAAAGAAGACCAAAGGGAGCAAATGATAGCAATAGAGGAACCGAGAAGATTTTCCATTTAGTTCCCATGTTGACCTGTAAGTTTAAATCAAGTAATCGTTCAGTGAAAGCATCAAACGAGACATCAGGACTACAAATCAGCCAACCAAACTCATGAACAAGAAACCATGTAATGACTTTCAAGGCAGATGTATTATTACAAACTGAAAATTAAATTGAAAAAAAAAAAAAAAGAGAAGAGGAAATTGTAAGCAAAGATATAGGAGTAAATATTTCCATTAATGGAAGTAGGATTAAACGGAAAAACATGAAAAGAATAACACAGGGAGTGTGATATGTGAAATCAACTGCAAAGAAAAAAACAAAAGATGAAATTCAAGCTAAGTAAACAAAGAAATATCATCTTGATAACGTACCTGAAAAGAGGCAAATAGAACTTTCAGAGAAGAAAATCAGTAGATAGAAAAAAATCCAAAAACAACATTGTTGCTCCAAAATCTGAATCGGAGCCGACTGGTTCGTGGCTAGACCAGACCTGGTTCCTGAGAACAAAGAAATGTGAGAGTGGGCCGCCTCCAAGGACGGGAAGCCACCTCCAATGATTAAGTAAGAAATCAGAAGAAAACCGATCCTCGTAAAGAGAAGTAAATGCCCAAGAATGTGAAGAAAAGAATGTCTTCTTGGGGTAGTTGAAGGAGAGTAATGGTTGGAGATAATGTTCTAAACTTACTTCTTTTGGTGAAGAGTGTTAGTATATATATCACGTTCATACCTCTGAGGTGGAGGAACATACCACAACCTTCTAATTTTCCTTCCAAAAATGGAGGGTGGAGATTACCTTTGGAGGGTAGCTTGATCAGCAATCCAAGTGCCTAATATGCAAGACATCTATACACGATCTCATCGGATCAAGTGATCAACCTCATGTTGACATTGATGTGACAACAATCCCCAGTTTTGGCGGACAAAACGTGAGGGCGTAGCACTTGAGGGAGGCTAAAGCAAATGAAAAACTTCCTTGTAGGAGGATAGCATTTAATGGATCTTAGTGCATTCAATGTAGAAATTAATGCGTAGATTGACATTTGGCCGAAGATACGCAGAATCTCCTCGCAACGTTACTTTAGCCGGGAACTCACTTGTTGGGCACTTAATGAAGGGTCATCTGAGAAGTCCATTGCGACAGTTGGCCGTCAATATAAGGTGCTCTTCTCAGCAAGTACTCCATAGAGAAGTGCCATACAAACCTTATTGTACTGGGTTAAGCCGGATGTTCTGATTTTTGCGATTTATTCCGGTTCAATGGTTCTAACCATAACACTCATTACATTAGCCCCCTAGTTTTCATGGCAGATCTTGGTATGAAGACTAACTTGGTGAGAGTTAACTCTGAGGAAGTTCAAAAGTTTGGCTAAGAAGTGGAAAAGTCCTCCGAGAAGTGAGGGAGTTTTGATCAACATGCATTTTAAAGTATTAATTGATGGTTGCATCAGTTAATCATGTCCCTACAATGATATGCACGATGCTCGAAGAGCCCACGATGCTCAAAGAGCCCACAATGCTGCCACATTTCTTAAACAACGTACCATGATGGGAATGGAAACGTTGAAGTTTATGGACCGTAGATTTGATGAAATTTTAGCCGTTGATTTCAAATTTGTAATGGCTCTAAATTGAACAACTTTGTACTTTCTTCCTTTTCTCTACTTATTGCAATTGTGAACTCTGCAACTCTTCGTTCAACCCAAGTGTCTTACATTACTTTTCTCCTATTCCGATCATTGTAAGTTTTCTTCAGTAGCTGTCACCATGGGTAGGAACTTAGTGAAGAAATACGATTTCTATGGAAAACCAAGCCTTGGAGTTCCTCCAGAACCTTGGAAGGATGTAGGAATCAGTGGAGACCCTTTTGAAGATAGGTTCCCTTCTCCTTCCCCTTCTCCTTCTCCTACCATGGCTTTTGGTTCCAGTAGTGGACATAAGTCTTCCTTGCGTGAAGGCACTACTCTTGGGAATTCTACTGAAGGGGAAGTAGCCCCTGATGCAGATTTCGAAATACCTTTAAACAATAGGCATTCTTCCTTCTCTTCAAAACCCCCCCCCCTTCCCCCCCCCCCCCCCCCCCCCCCCCCCCACCCCCCCCGGGGGGGGCCCCCCCCCCCCCCCCCCCCCCCCCCCCCCCCCCCCGCCCCCCCGCGCGGGGGGGGGCCGCCGGGGGGGGGGGGGGGGGGCCCCCCCGCCCGGTTGGGGGGGGGGGGGGGGGGGGGGGTGTGGCAAACCAACCCGCGCCCGCGGGCGCGGCGGCGGGGGGGCCCCGCCGGGGGCGGGGGGGATGCCACTTATAATTCAACCTTAATAGTAATGCGAGAGTGGAATGATTCAATGTTTGTTAACTAATTAACTAAACTAAACGATCCTAATCTATACGTCTAATGCAATCGAATTGAAACGAACAATAAATTAAACACAATCAATGCATAAATAAAAGACAGAAAATGCGGATGCAACACCACCCGTCACGAGGCGAGGCACGATGAGGCTTGCTCCGGTTATGTGGTCCGAGATTATGAATGAATAGGCGGAAAGTAAATAACGAAAATAAATAACAAAGCAATAAACAAAGCAATAAAAGGAAAAGGAAATAACTAAAATGCGATGCAACACCACCCGCACCGAGCGAGGCACGACTGTAGGCTTGCTCCGGTTATGTGGTCCGAGATTATGAATGAATAGGCAGAACAATAAATAATGATAATGCTGAAAGTAAATCCTAAATTAAGAATATAGAGGGGTAGATAGAAGCGGGAATGGAGGGAGGAGAGAAGATTAATAAAGAAGGTTACTTACTTGCGAATTGAACAAACGATTCGAATCTCAACCAACCCTAACAACCAGATCTAGATCTAGAATGATCTAAATCTGCAATTGCTAGACCCAGAGAAAAACGAATCTAAAAAATTGAATCTTGAACTTGAAGCTTGAACTTGAATTGCATTACATAAAAAGATTAAACCTAAACATTGAATCTAGAAATTTAAATCTCACTAATGCAAGCAAAGAAAACTAGAGAAAACATAAATAAACTGAAGAGAGAAGAAAGAATGCTTCTACTAAGCTCTAAGACACGTCCTCCTTTGATGGAGTAGGCTCTCCTTTTATAGAGTTTACATGAGATATGAAGCACGGCTGAATTTGAATAAAACTCAGGGTTTCTATTGACTCATCCAATTAGGGTTTTGACGTACTAATCGCGCCGACTTAGAGAGATCAGATGCATAATCCCACCGTTGGATTTGAGGTTTAAGTAGTCGTGAAGCTCTCCTCCAAAATCAGCACGATCGGACATCGGATGACCGTTCGATGAAGGGTTTGATCGAAACTGGACTGAGGCATTCAAAAACGGGATTTTTGCTTCATCCTTATCTGAATATAATTCTTTTTCCTCTTTTAAAAAAAAGAAAAAAGAAGAGGAGAGAGGAAAAAGGAGAAAAAAGGGAAAAGAAAAGGAGGGGAAAACACAGAAGGAGGCAGAGAGAAGAGGAGAGAGTAAAAAGAGATCAAGCAAAACCAAAGAAAGAAAAGAAAAGAAAAAAAAAAAAGGAAAAAGGAAAAAGAGAGAAGAAAAAAAGGAGATCCAAAGAAAGCGTCAAGAAAAAAAGAAAAAAAAAGGAAGAAAAGGAAAAAAAAACAAAGAGGAAAGGAAAGAGGAAGGAAACCAAGGACAGAGGAGAGGGGGAGTGGGAAGACAAAAAAAAGAAAAAAAAAGAAAAAAAAAGGAGAATAAAGAAAAGAGAAAAAGAAAGACCCAAGAAAACAGAGAGAAGAACAAAGGAACAAAAGAACCAAGAAAACACAAAAGTAAGGGAAAGGAAAGGGAAGAGACAAAAAAAAGGAGAGAAGAGAGAGGAAACAAAAGGGGAAGAAGGGGAGGAAGAAAAAGAGAGGGAAGAAAGAGGAGGAGAAAAAACCAAGGGAGCACGTGAGTGGAGGGCTAGAAGGAATCAAAAGAGATAAAAAAGAAAAGAAAGAAAAAGGACAAAAAGAGGAAGAAGTAAGGGAAAGGAAAGTAAAAAAAAAGACTAAGGGAGGAAATGGGAAAAATCAAACACACAAGAAGAAAGAAAGGAACAAAAAAGTCAAAGAAAATCAAAGAAGAACCACAAAGAAGAAGCAAGAGAAAAAAAGAAGAAAAGAGGGAACCCAGTAAGATGTGCTACATGGGAAGCTTAGTCACTAATATCAATGTAGATGGGGAAGGACCAAAAAGAAAAAGGAAGAAAAACACAAAGATAAGAAAAAAAAAGTTAAAAAAAAAAGTGAGGTAGAAGGTTGCACAAAGAGAAAGAAGAAGGAAGAGCAGACCGAAGAGGAAAACCAAAAGCAATCACAAAGGGACAACGCGAGAAAGAGAAAAAAAGGAAGAGATAGCGAAAGAAAAAAGAAGGAAAACAGCGGGGGAAAGAGGGCGGGAAGGAGATGGAGATGGATAGAGGATTAATAGGCTCCAAAGGTGTGGAAAATTAAAACGGAAAAGAAAGCAAACAAACAAAAAGAAAAGAAAAAAAAAAAGGGTAAAATCATAGGAAAAAAAAGACCCAAGAAGACAGTGGGTTAGAAATATAAACTAAGTGATCCAAAAGATAACGAAGAGGCCAGAAAGAAAGCAACAGAGAAAAGGCTCAAAATAGGGATTACGATGAAAAAGGAGTATAGAAAGAAACAAGGAAAAAAAACCAAAGAAAACTTAACATCCCAGGAATAAGACTAGAAGAAGAGTAGTTAGTTGCTAATCTAACCAGTTGCTATAAACATGGTAAGGAACAGAACACGACCAAGAAAGAAAGCAGTCAAGGGAGCCAGAAAAGAGGTGGGGCGGAAACTGGTGCAAAGGTGAGTAATATGGAACAATGTTACATGAAGAATGCCTGGAATGCAGGATCAGAGTGCAAAATCTAACACGCAAGGGGGAGAGAATGACATCAAAAGAGGGATATCACAGAAGACATAAAAATAAGTGGGCAACAGAGACAGGATAAGGAGCCAGGAAATAAGAAAGAAGTAAAGTTTGATAGTGTTTCACCAAACAGGATGTAAAGAAGGCTATCTTCAACCATGGGTTTGGAAAACCAAAGAGATAGAAATTCCAAGGGGAAAATATTAAAGGACCAGAAAATCTCACAAGAAGAAAAGAAGCTAAAGAAGAATGGGAGGATTAACGGTGACGATTTGGTGGCGAGAACGAATTAGGATTAACTGGGTTGGCTAGGCAACCGGGAAAAGTACTTGCAAGAGTGGAAATTTGTTTTTCCATATATGCATAGAAGTCAGAAGGTTGGAAAGTACTCATATCTTCTAAGGAAGAGAGACGAGAAAACTGGATTGTTACCGGAAATGGTGAGATGATTTGTGCAAGGAGGCAATAAGGCACAATAGGTGGATGATAGGTCAGCAAATGGCAGGAAATTTGGGGCTGAGGGAATGGACATTGGATAATGAGAAAATTGGGCAGCTTGAGGGGCACAAATGATGTGTGGAATAATGTTAACCAGGTTGCCTTGAGACCATGAAAAGTTAGGATGATTCTCCAAGATTGTAGGCTTGTACGGGTTTGGAAACAGAGACATCATGTGGCCAGAATAGCTAGGGCATCCTCAATAATGTGTAAGAGATGACACAGAACAAGCAATAGATTTGTAATAAAATGTGCTGACTGGTGGTGAGTTTAACTACAAAGTTCTAACTTAAAATGTTATATTGTACCCATGAACGGCTACAAAAATATCCCTACTAGTCCTTGGACTCTGGTTGACTCCCATTCTCTAGTTCTATGGCTAGGTCTAAAAGAAAATTAAGCGAGAATCAGGTGAATGATGTAAATCGTGGGGACATTGATTCCAAAAGTTGCTGTTTGGTAATGATACCCAAAATATGGCAAAATGCCATAATTCTATACCATGGTGAGGGCATTCTTGGAGAAGGCTTGAAACCTATCCATACCTTAGCAAAAGACTCATGGGTTGAGAAATTGAAGAATATCATTTCTATTTGTTGTCTTAGAGAAAGGAAAGAATTTTTAAGAAGAGGAAGAAATTGTTCCCATGTGAAAATGCTATCCCTAGGTAAGCTATAAAGCACTTTAGCTGATCTAACGAAATGTAATGAACCGTAGTCTTACGGATCATCGGTGAGTTGTTGTACCTTCATAAGGACACAAACCTCCTCAAACTCCCAAGGAACAAATATGCATCTTGATCGGGTAGCCCATGAAATTGGGGTAACATAGATAGATAATGAGATTTAGCTCAAAATTATTACCCCTCACTTGGGTAAACGTATACAAGAAGGTTGTGTAGATCGGGTTGGATAAAATCTATCCCTAAGACTCTTAGGTGGAGGTGGTGGAGGTAGACCTTCCATGGTCAAGTTAGACACTGGACAATTCTATTTGTAGAATCACGAGTCCAGACACACATGTACTAACTCACTAATGCAATTAATGGCTCCCTAAGAAAGGATTTTTTTTTTTTAATTTTTATAAAAATAAATTAACTAAAGAATAAAAGAAAGAAAATAACAAAAACAAAAAGGAAAATAGTGAATTTCCCACCGAAAGATTGAAACAATGATTCCAAAGCTGTAAGGTTGCCGTATAGCTGAGCGCTATAGGTTCGACAACAAGGGAATCCGTATAGTCTTCGGAGCCACCTACAATCGAATCCGGGGATTACGCGGAGAGTGGGGACTACTATACGTTTTGTTTCTACTCAAGTTAAGAGTAATATCTTTGAATTTTATTTTTTTATTTTTAAATCACTTGATTTACCTAAGAATTAGAAAAACAAAGTGGACTAATACCTCGACAAGGCGCCAAAAACTTGTTTGTGAATTTTAAAAGTAACGCAAGCGCACGGATCGGAGCAACGGGCGATCTCGGGGAGATATGCCACTATAATTCAACTCTTAATAGTAATGCGAGAGTGGAATGATTCAATGTTTGTTAACTAATTAACTAAACTAAACGATCCTAATCTATACGTCTAATGCAACGAATTGAAACGAACAATAAATTAAACACAATCAATGCATAAATAAAAGAAGGAAAATGCAGATGCAACACCAGCACCGGAAGGAGAGGCACGACCGTAGGCGCTCCGGTAGTGGTCGAGATTATGAATGAATAGGCAGAAAGTAAATAACAGAAAATAAATAACAAAGCAATAAACAAAGCAATAAAAGGAAAAGGAAATAACTAAAATGCAGATGCAACACCACCGCACCGAAGCAGAGGCACGACCGAGGCTGCTGGTATGTGGTCCGAGATTATGAATGAATAGGCAGAACAATAAATAATGATAATGCTGAAAGTAAATCCTAAATTAAGAATATAGAGGGGTAGATAGAAGGGGAATGGAGGGAGGAGAGAAGATTAATAAAGAAGGTTACTACGCGAATTGAACAAACGATTCGAATCTCAACCAACCCAACAACCAGATCTAGATCTAGAATGATCTAAATCTGCAATTGCTAGACCAGAGAAAAACGAATCTAAAAAATTGAATCTTGAACTTGAAGCTTGAACTTGAATTGCATTACATAAAAAGATTAAACCTAAACATTGAATCTAGAAATTTAAATCTCACTAATGCAAGCAAAGAAAACTAGAGAAAACATAAATAAACTGAAGAGAGAAGAAAGAATGCTCTACTAAGCTCTAAGACACGCCTCCTTTGATGGAGTAGGCTCTCCTTTTATAGAGTTTACATGAGATATGAAGCACGGCTGAATTTGAATAAAACTCGGGGTTCTATTGACTCATCCAATTAGGGTTTTGACGTACTAATCGCGCCGACTAGAGAGATCAGATGCATAATCCCACCGTGGATTTGAGGTTTAAGTAGTCGTGAAGCTCTCCTCCAAAAATCAGCACGATCGGACATCGGATGACCGTTCGATGAAGGGTTTGATCGAAACTGGACTGAGGCATTCAAAAACGGGATTTTTGCTCATCCTTATCTGAATATAATTCTTTTTCCTCTTTCTTCTTTAATAATCCTAAATAGAAAATAAGATATGAGGTATGCAAGACTCCACTGGACCTCAATAATATCTCGAGATTTGATTAAAACTCAGCCGAGATCAAATGCCCTACTCTCAATATTTGGAGTGGCCGTAATACACATCCAGCCCATCAGCCCAGATAGGCCCATTTTCGCATTTGAGAATTTGAATGGACTCTTGACGAGTAAAATAGCAGATTCAAGCCCAAAACTCTAAATATTTGTGTATAAAATACATTCTAAGTGTATAAAATGCATGCTTTATGCCTTAAGATTTCACACATAAATGTGTTCGGGCCCCCCCCCCGGGGGGGGGCCAAAGGGGGGGCGGGTTCTTGCCACAGCATGGACGTCGATTGTAATCTGAATGTCTTTAAGTGCATTTTTGCACTAATAACCATAGAAATAGAGGGGCGGTTCAGCTTCAGTACGCGAGGGACCTCTAGTACTAAGTTTCATGTCCTAAAAGATGAAACCATACCCATCAGCAATAACAGGTGGAGAGACAGGTACATTGTTTGTCTCCCACCTCAGGAGTGTGCCATTGTTGAGTGGCCCAACATCACTAGAAGCATCTTGAAGAGAGTGAATGTTAAGCCTGCCCTAGAGCCAAAAGACAAATCTCTTTTCAAGTTGTTTGTACAAGGAGGGGGGGGGGTGTTCTTGTCCATGGCAGGGAGATGGCAGGGAGATGGACTTTGATGCTTCTTTGTTCCTTTGGAAAATCATGGATGGTGAGCCCCCTGCTCTACTCCTTTTCATAGTTTTTTTTTTTTTTTTTTTTCCTTTTTGGTATATTGGGTTATCATGTGTGCAGCAACTAATGTGCCCATGCTCTCTACAGATCTAAAGATGGCCATCAGTCGTTAGGCATGTACGAAATAAAGACGGCTGTAGAGACTAATTGTTTGCATAAAACAAGAGAATAAGCGAAGATCATAATTTGAGAAGGCCAAAGGTTGAATCTGCCCCCTCACCAAGCTGTTGATGAACACATATGTATGAAATTACATGATTGTTCTAAGAAGCTTATTTCTTAGTGAAGTTTTGTATTTTAGCATGGACAATATAATTAAAGTTATTCTTCCTTTTTTTCTTCTTTGAAAATATTGAAATCATGAAAGGTATTAACACCTAAGAACCAAGAGTCCCGATGAATCATCCAATAATGTGGACCTGAAATGCCATGTCTAATTCAAACATTTCCATCAATGAAAGAAAGTTCAAACATTTTCTATCTCGTTAATTAATATCCTTTCTAGTCTGAAAAATGACTCTCACTAGGGATTAATGATTGGATCTTTATCTTTCTCCATGAAAATATGTAATGGCCTCTCTTTCTTCTCCTTTGGATTACCATTGTGACACTCTTAATTGGTGCACTCCAATATAAGGGTTGCTCAGAGGAGAACTATATCTCTTTTAAGAGTCAAATTCACCACCACTAAATCAAGATATGACGTTTAGTTTTTTGATTACAACATAAGACATTTCTTTTATGCAGTGATTTTTTTCATAAAAAAACAAAAATTCAATGGAGGCAATCGAAATATTATAGAGTTCAAGATCGAGCCATAGAATCATGACAACTATTTAATTACCCAACCAACTTGTGGATCCACATGTTGCAATTGAATCGAATTAGAACTCATTGAATCATCCTTGTTGTCTTCAAATGGATCTTTGAGAACATGAAAATTAGTGTTGAAAGCCATTAATGAAGCTAGCATAGATAACATTCATGAAATGTCTTGCATCATAGTTGGAGGATGTCGTTGGCCTATCATACTTGAGTTCAACTCTCCCAGAGTACTTGGAATATCTTCATAGAGGAAAATAAATCAGAAATAATTGCATCTTCCATAGACCAAACCAACCCTATCTTTTATAGTTGAGAAGTTGTTAAGCTAAAATGAGAAACAATTACAATTTTAACCATCCAAATCAATTCTAATTGTCATGATATCATATGATCAATGATGGGCAATCTCAAATGATTGGATCAGACCCGAATGTAGCAACTTACTTTAGACCCTACCATGCCATCAAGAGGTATGCAAAGATGGTCTTTTTTCTTTGTTAAGTGTTTAAAGAGATACAACATTGACAAGATGCATGTAAAATAAATGTGAAATATTAAAAAGTTGTTACTAAAAGACACACGATTAATATGAACAAATTCTTTTGAAATATGAATCATCATACATTATGAGCATGATATTTTGTTTTATTACTCATTGACCTTAGATATTTGGAATCCATTTTCTCTTTTATTTTCCCCTCCTTCATAGGAGCAAGTAACAATTATGATAATGAGAATGATAAAAAATAAGATTAAGGCATTGGAGTAAATCAATTGTGAAGTGTATATATGTAACTAACTTTTAGATAATTTATTTTCTACAACCATTCAATGCAGTTTCATCTTCAGCAAAGTGGTGTTTGTGTCACAAGGCATTTCAGGCTGTTGCATAAAAAGAAGAGGAAAAAGAAGTTAACAAGATAAAAATGATAGAATTTCTAGATAAATTAGCATATTACCAAGCTTGCCTTAGCTAAATCATCAAGAGTTGATATTCTTCAAAGAGCTAGAGAGACCATGTGAAGTCACATGGTGGATCCAAATCCTCTACTGCATAAACATAGATACTTCTTGTGCTTGATATTGTCAAAATGACACCATGCATCCCTATTAGATAATTGTAATTGACATAAGCATCGAATTCGTAAATCACTTCAATGACGTAAACCTCTTATGAAACAATATATGTATGAATAATTGGAACTGATGGTTTGCTAGATTTAAAACCGCTTTGCTGTATGAAACTCAAAGTGAAGAAAAACAAAAGTGGGGAAAGATATCTATGACTCCCTAATCGCCACAACTCTCCAACTTTGCTCCATTGTCAAATTACTCCGCAGCTCTCCGCCGTTGGTTTTAGTTTTTAAAGTTTGTTGCATTAATTTTTGGTATTTTCTAACTAATTATTCACAGCTTTGTATAATCTTCAAAGAATGTCTTGAGGAATATTTGATTATAACTTACAGATCAATTCGATAAACAATTGCAATTTGTTTCTTGAACTATGATGGTTCCTGTATTATTTTCTTTAAGAATTGTATTAGAAGGCTCATCCCTCCAAACTGACTACCTTTGGAGAGAACAAAGTGGAACTACTTGGAAAGGACTAACGTGTTGCCTAATAGACAACATTTGTAACTGATTCGAACTGATCCCTCTGTTTTTCCAAACATTATTAATGTCTTCATTCTGTAGGGAATTGATTTCTACCTTTCACATCAACTCCAAAGCTCACATTAGAACTACCAAATTTTATTTTATTTCAATGCTAATATTTTCACAAGATTAATCATTTTTCTTTCACTCCTAAACCTCTTTGGTATCCCAATAGTTATGTGTCATCTTTTCTCAATCATGGTATTCAAATTTGGTGATGCAGAAAGGTTCAAATCATCTTGATTTCACTCATGCATCTTTCTTCTTGATTTCACTCATGCATCTTTCTTCTCTCAATCCGTTTATCTTTGTTCTATTATCAAATCTTTCTTTGATATTTAAATTTTATTTTATGTTCATATAGCATAATCATAATGCTATAACAAGAATTTGTTAGGAACTGCATTGATATCATTAAGGGAATCATTTCACCTAATCATGCCATTTATGTTAAATCATATCATATCATACCAAACAATATGGTATAGTGTTGGTATGTCCACGCTACAAGGTGTCAGCAATATATCATTGTGTCGAAGGTAGGCAACATGAAACGATGAGCAACATTGATTTTTCCAAAAGTCGTCCATGTATCGCAAACAAATTAGCCATATATCGTGAAAAGTTGATTTTTCGATGATATATTGCCAAATCCACAATATTTAACAAAATTCGTTTGATTTTTCACCGATTTTTCATTCGAGTTTTGCCAAAATGACGTAGGACCTCTATAGTCTCCGAGGGGCGCTGCTTCACACCCCTACTGGGGCGGCCTCCCTGAACCCCCATGTCCGTCGACTGTCGGCAACAGAATGTGAAGCATGAACCATATTCAACTTAATTATATAAGGAACTATAGACTTTAGTACTTCTCTTCACTAGTTGTGTAGTTGTGTTATCTTTGCATGTTTATATTAGTTTATATGAGTTTTACAGACTTCTAGTTTTACCAGCGTATAGTCGAGCATGTGCTAATCAAGAACTTTAGATTAAATGATGTTTTAGGCCAATATAATGCTCTTAGTGTGTTTATTGGCCTCAAATTAGGCTACACACCAAAATTCTAACCAAAACAATCTTAAATACCCCCAAAACTAGGGGTCAAATTTTTATTGACATCTTGCCAAAAGTCGTTAACATGTCGAACCTTGGGAGTGCCATACCTATATCTTCTGGTATATGATATGGACAATATGACATAAATGAACCATACTATACGGAGTACCAAAACTTTTTTGTACCAAATAAATATGATATGACAATGGTATGATTTATATGTATCATTTGATATATATATTTAATACCATACTAAATGCTGCTTCCATCCCAGTCAACATTCACAGTTCACAAATTTCAATAGTCATTCTTTAAACTTTACTTAGAAATATCTCATAGAAAATTAGATACCATTTGAGCAAATAAGAAAAAATTCTTGGCTAATTATACCCATCTTTCTATACAAGGTTTCAAAAGCCGATTGGATCAAATATTTTAATTTTTTAATGGTGTAAGTAATCCATGAGGGCACCAATCCAATCACTCAGTATTTTATTATAATTTCATTAACTTCATAAGATGCATGCTACATTTTACCTAAAAATGATTGTAAAATATTTGTAGGTAGTTATTAAAGAAATGCATTTGTTATGAAGAAATTCTTACTTAGAAAGTGTCATGCGTTATTGGTGTATACCCGTTTTAATTTTTAGTGGCCCTAAATTTCTACATGACATTAGTTCTCTCTGTTTCTTTTTCATCATGGAAGAAATAACTACGATGGTGAAACTTCAAATGATAAGACAAAGATATTGGAGTAAATCAATACTAGAAAAATTAATTCACCAAAAAAGATAGCAGCAATACAAGTTAAGTTATGAACCTATGAGATAATTGTTGCCATGATTGAAAGATATTTTTTGTTTTAATAAGCATAGATTTTAGAATAATTTTAGTGTTTTTAATTTTTCTTTGTTTATTTAACTAATCTATTATTCTTTTGTTTTGTAGGTTAGTAGCAATTCCATAATTAGTTTAGGTTGTTATCTTTTATTTCTTAGATATAATTGTATTTAGGACTTTTCAATTGTAATATTTGAATTAGATTGGATTGTTTAGGTTAATTTTTAAAAAATCCTCATCTCTCAAATCTCACATGTGTAATTTTTGTTCGAAAGATCACGTGGATTACGCTTCAGGTAAGATAGTTTGATCATTCAAGACTAGTCATATGATTCTTGTGCTTTTCTTTATCAAATAACTCTTTTGATTCTAAAGCTCACAATTTTCTATTTTATTTGCTTTGTTATGATCTTAATTAAGTATAAGAAAGTTTTCTCCCAGAACCCAATTTTTAAGCATTAGAGAGTTTTCCTCCAAAGTCCAGCTTTAAAGTGTCAAAATAGAACTCTGTTTTAAGAAAATTCTCCAATTGAATTTCTTGGATATAAGGATATAGTATTTATAACTTTGTTCTATTTATAATCCCAATTAGATAAATAATACTAATCTTAACAAATTATACGGGCCTTATCTGAGTAGAGAAGGTTTGTTTTTTTAAATTTGAAAAATCGTTGCAACAAATGATTTGGAAAGAATTCAAATTGAAGATGAATCCTTTGAATTTTCAAAATTCAAAACTCAACTGCAGGATAATGGCTTAGTCATTAGTCATTTTGTTTCCGATTTGGTCTTTTGTAGAGATGAACTTGATTTCCATTATTCTATACAAATTGAGGATGACACTTATCCTAAGATTCTCACATTTTCCTTCTAATAGTTCATAGTATGTATATAACTAATATAACAATTGACTAAAACATTCGACATTCATTGGTGCTAGATGTACCCGCAAAGCTTTCGGAGAAGGGTAGTCAGTCGTGTGTAAGCATAACAATGAACCATGGCGTACCCTCAATTGGCAGGTTTGAGTCACCATCAAATGTAGATTTCATTTTTTTTATTTTTTTTAACTCGTGGAAATTCAGTTGGTGTTCGTTGTAATGTTTTTTTTGGATTTGATGTTCATCCGGGCCAGTTTGTGCGCACCACGACTAAATTCTCAATGTGCTTTTTATATAATTAACTAGTAAAAATATACATACAAATACACGTATTTTTGTGATCTTTCAATATAAGATTAATTGATTTGAAGCAAGATTGAAGAATTTAAAGAGATAGTCAATTAGTTAAATTTTTTTGTCAAAATCAGTTAAAAAAAGCCAGAAATAGTTGATAAGATCAACCATGGTCACACCAGAGCTTCAAAATCTAGTAAGTAGTTCCTCCATAGGTAAACAAATTCCAACATTCCCTACTCTTGTGTAACTATTGGCACCTACCTTCTTGCTTTAACTTCATCTTGTTGGACCAGAAACCATTTGACTGGTTCTTGTTGGGTTTGGGCTTCCAAAGTCTAGCATGTTGGTCCAACTAATCAGGTGATACTGCATCACCCCCAACTCCTACTGCACTCCTAACCCCACCCTGCACACACACCTGCCCCATCTGTTGCACTTTCAAATGGACAATGATCATAGCAAATTACTTTCCATGCAGATTGAAAAGATCAACCACTTGTTCGAGGGTGCAAAATAATATTTGAAGTACACCTTTAGATCTCAGCTCCCTCACATCAATGGGATGATCTGTAAGTGGATCCAGAAGAAAAATGTATGAGGTGATAGCACAGTCACAAGGACCATCAGGCCAAATTCAGAGATGCATGCTCTTGCTTCCAAGTCTGAGAAATTGCTACTTACAAAACAAAATAAGATTACCCACAAACAGGTAGGACAGAATCGTTCTGTGGCTACAAGAAGCACCGATGGATCACTGTATCCATTCAAATTGAAGATAGATTCCAACTCAACAGGTACTCTACTGCCTGGTACTACTTTAACTATGATACCACAAAACCCATTCAACCAGCTCTGAATTTCAACTTCTTTACAACCATTAACTGTGGAAGTGTAAAACGGCTCTAAAACAATTGCCTTGCTTCTTTCATCCCATAAAGCAGTACTTCATTGAGAAAGATATTAACCATGATTAACCCAAAAATGAACTTTGGTCATCATAGTGCCAACTCTTTCATTGCAGCAGGCATCAAGCATGAAAACTTAGTGGTTGACTTGCATAGAAGCAGTGTAACGAAGAGGGGTTGACACACTGAACCTCATCACCATAAGTAATTCAATTGATTTTTCAAAGGCCCACATTTCCCTATTTCCTTTGTAGCTTCATTTTTATGAAAATCTCTAAAAACTAATCCTTGCGACATCCTAGAAGTTAAAATCGTGCTTCTCAATGGTTTAGCATGTTCTACCCAACAAACCCAGGAAAACAAACATTATTCAAGCTAATTATTTTCATGAAGTGCAGCATTTATTTTTTATTCATTGACGCCACAGAGAAGTATACCAAAATCACAATTAAGTCAGTACCTGCAGAGTCCAATTGAAGCGACTGAATGCCATTCTGGATCTTGGTATCTACATCTGGAATCAAAACACAAGCGAGACGTGACCTCATTAGCATTCAGAACTCATTCATGCACCGAAAAACCTCAAACAAATCCACCACCATCCTAGAGTTGCTTTAGGGGTTCGAGTCTGTTGTTGCTTAAGGTGTTCGACTAAAACTGACAAAAAGAAACAAATTCCTATGAATCTACACTTAGGCTCAAAGGTTAAAAAAAAAAACTGATTTAACAAGATAATAGCGAAAATCAGGTGAAAAATAGTTAAGTCGACGATACAAAGAAGCACGAAATTATAAGACAATCCAATCCAATCCAGAACTAATCCATTCACCAGCATATGAATTATTCATTAAGTTTATAATGAAAGGAGATTTGAAGTAGGAACCCCAAATCCGTTCCAGAAAAGTAAAATGAAAGAATGAGTTTGCAATCAATACCAATGACACATAAAAATATAGTGAGAGGAAGACCACTACACAATAATGAAAATAGAAAACAAAAAAGATAGACTCAATAAGTCCAACTATTATAAATTTCTGTGTTGTGATTGTTTGTCTTATTAAAAATTATTTCATTTAAATTATCAATTTACACCCCTAGGTTGCACCAACACATACCATGACAGAATTGAGGTTTTTTTTTTATATAGTAGTATGATATAAGCGGGACTTCGCCCCTGGTCCCGAGGGGATTCGAATTCCGACCTCCGATATGGAAGCATTGGTCTTTTGCCAACTAAACCACCCCTCAAGGTTGCGTTCGTTGTATGTTGTTTGTATAAAAAATTATGCATTGGAGGGTAGGACTGGAAAAGATTTTATCAGGTTGTTTGTTTACTATGTTACTGACATATTGTTTGTTTTCATTAGCGTTCTTAAAGGCTTTAGAGTGAATGATTGAGAAATTATATTTTGAATAGTATAGAGTATCTATGTTTTTCTCATCAATTTATTAGTAACAACATGATTTACCGTCAGAATCATCATCTAGCCTTGAGGATCTAGCCTTGAGGTGCTCTATGTTTGATAATAACACTTCAATTATAGTTTTAGAGTAGTTATTTATTCAGCTTGTGTGCCTTTCAAAAGCTCATCTCTTTGAGAGTTTTTTCACGCATGCATAAGCTAATGTTGGGTCCCTATAGTGGAATAAATTATGTTAAGGTCTCAAAGCAACTAATACCATCTTTCACTCTTAAGATTTTCCAAATTAATTTCAAACCTAGAGAGACCAAAAATACCCCTTAACCTATTTGGATTCTTATGCCAAAAGTCTTAATACCTAAGTCATAAATGTAGCAGTCAATACAATGGATGAATATAAATAATGTTGCTTTGAACTGGAAAGATCTTATTTTAGTCTTAAAGAAAACAAAATTTCTTGAATCGGTCTCATTGAAATTCTATCAATTCACTATCCTTCCTAACATTGACTCATTCCCCCTTCATCAATAACCTTTATACCCAATCCATTTAGACCTTCAAGTGGAATTTCTGCAGCAATCAAGAGTGAGTAAAGTTCCTCTTCTGCATCTTCATCATCATTTTTCTTCCAGGTAATGCAAACTTTAACCCTCCTCGTTGGCATAAGAATGAAAATATGATATGTAAGAAGACTATTTTGGTCATTAAACAACCTAAACGGCATTTTTGTCCCTTTATTTTTTTAAAATTTAAAAAAAAACTTAATGGTGAAAGAGACGGTCTTAGTTGCTTTAGATATATATTTATATATATTTTATTCAAAATATTTATTTTAATCCATGCTACAATTAGAAATACGACTCATCCATCAGCCATCCTTTAGTATATGATATTTAACCTTTTTGGTCAAGATGATTTATTTTAATCCATGCTACCAATTAGAAATCCACCATTTATGAATATGTTAGCTGAAACCTTTGTGGTGATGATGAGGGTAAAACCACTAGAAATTTTATGAATAATCTGAATCATTCAATGAAATTTCTATTTTTTTCTCCCATTATTTATGGGTTAGTTAAGTTAACCTTCTATCACCGGTTAAATTTTCAAAAAGAAAAGAATAAAACAATGCTCGATTCTTCTTCCTCTGTTCCTTCTTCTAATTCTTCCTTTATTTCTTCTCTATCGATTTCACTGAAACTCTTTCAATAGAAAACCAGAAAACCACACATTCCCTCATTATGGAAAACATAAAAATAATAATAATAATAATAATAATAAGAAGGAATAATAATAATAATAATAATAATAATAATAATAATAATAAAAACAGAAAAATACATACGGAATTCTCTTGAGAAAAAATGGATGCGCAACAATGGAAAGATAATTTAGCAAAAATAGTTAAGAATCCAGAAGGAGAGCAGCGATCATTGTTGTGAGAAACATCAAGAGGGTTTGAGAGTGAGACGAGAGAAAAGGGCGTGCTTTCAGTAACGAACCCCTAGTTTGATGAACGCAGGTGAAAGGGTTTTTAGTGAAGTCAACAAAGAAGGAACAAAGGAAGAAGAAAGAGATGTTACCGCCAACTAGAATTGACAACCGGTGATATTAACTTAGACTTAACTAACCCATAAATAAAAGGAGGTAAAATATGAATTTTATTGGACAATTAAGATTTAATTTAACAAATCTAACGATGAATATCTATATCCGTTCAGCTACATTTTAGCCATATATTATTACCTTGATAAGTTGCATGTAAAATATTAGTCCATTTGTTCTACAAATTCAAACTCGAAATTGTCATGCATTATTAGCATTATACTTTGTTTTTTGTTTTTTTTTAATTGAAATAAATCAATGATAAGGTTGTGTACATATAATTTTCCTCAAAACCTAGAAACGCTAAGCCTTGTATAATGAGTACCTTTGAGAAGAATTTTTTTTTTTTTTTTTAGAGAGTTGAGGTTCATCCGAGCCAACTTGCTACATTTTTAAGGGAAATGCTTCGGCAAAAGTTAAACCCGCAACCTCTTTAATAAGAGGTGTGGGTCTTACCGGTAAAGCGACTCCTGCTTGGCTGACAAGAAACTTATATAGTATATATTTATGATAAGCCCTTTTAGATTATTAATTTTAGAACAAATTACACTGGCACTTCAAAATGAAAGTCTTAGGCCTGTTTGGTTACATGAATCTAGAGATTTGAAATCTCTGGATTCACAAATGGGAGATTTATACCTGTTTGATTGTGTGAATCCTTGGATTCATGAAATCTAGAGATTCACCTTTTTACACTAAAAACGTGAATCTGTAGATTTATGGGTATATGAGGTAAAATCTAGAGATTTCACTCTTACTATAAAAGCGTTAAATATTTGAACAATGATTCCAAAGATTTTTTTTTTAGGATGAATTTATAGATTTCATTTCAAAGATTAGCAAAAAAACAAGTTGAAATAAAACAATCAAGTAACCAAACAAGTCCACTTGTTATGTTTAAAAAGCACAGAGACCCCAAAATTAGATTTTCATTTGATACATTTGTCAAATTTATCACCGAAAACAGTTAAATTACTGTTTATTTTCAAAAATATCTCCATAATAAACTGTGTCTGAAAGATTTCAATGATAAATTGAACAAATATATCCAATGAAAATTCAACTTTGGGGTGGGGCTTTTTAAACAAAATGTCATGAAAGGCCATTTTAAGTGCAATTTGCTCTTAATTTTCTGAACACAATTTGATGTTGTTACTTTCTGTCTTTTTTTTTTTTTATTCCTCCAAAGTTGGATTCATGTAATATCACATCTTATGTGATACAAATGGAATTACTAACATTTTTAGGCCACAAATTAGATCTCTCATGATGACAATTTATAAAAAAAGGGAGTTCGACTTTGAGCAAGAAGACTTATATAGTTCATTTCATTGTACTCTTGGAACGGGGCGTGATATTGTCAAGATGACACCATGCATCCATATTAGATAATTGTAGTTGACATAATTAAGAATCAAATTCATAAATCACTTCAATGAAGTAAATCTCCGAAACCCTATATGTATGAATAATTGAAATTAATGGCCTGCCAAATTTAAACCACTTGGCTGTATAAAACTCAAAGTGAAAGAAAATGAAAGTGGAGAAATGTATCTATGACTCTCCATCGCCACAAATCTCCAACCGCCCATGCAACCAGCCCTCCGCATTGGTTACAAATCCCACAACCAGGACGCACATAACTTGGTTAGTTAGGGTTGCATTAATTACGATTGTCCAGAGTAACCTTTAAAAGTTATTCAAACAAATCACCGCGGATAATCTTACCAAATGTCTTAAGGATTATTTGATATAACACAGATCAATATGATAAACAAAGAATATGATCCTTGTTTCTAAACATGATGATCGCATTATTTCTTTAAGAATTGTATTAGAAGACCCATCCCTCAAAACAAGGAGGGAACAAAATGGACCGTTTTTTTTTTGGTAAACAAAAATGGACCTGTTTGGTAAGGCCTAAAGTGCTACCTAATAGACAACATTGGTAACTAGTTTGAACTGATCCTCTGTTTTTCCAAACATTATAATGCCACGCAGGGCTTTGATCCCCCACCACAACCCAAAGCCCACATAAAACGCCAAAAAATGTAATATACAAGATTAATCATTTCTACCAAACCTCTGGATCCCAATAGTTATGTATCATATCTCTCAATAATGGGACCAGAAAGGACCAAATGGTAATGCAAAAAGAAAGGCACGATTTCACAAAGCATCTTTCTTCCTCCATCCGTATCTGTTCTAATCAAATCTTTCTTTCATGGTAGATTTATTTATGGTCTTCAACAGCATAACAGATGCTATAACAAGAATTTGTTAGAACCGCACATTGATATCACTAAGGGAATAAATTCACCAAATCATGTCATTTATGCTAAATCATATCTCACCAAACAATATGGTATAGTGTTGGTATGCCATACCTATTTCCTTTGGGATATGATATGGACAAGATGACATAAATGAACCATACTATACCCAGTATCAAAATTATTTTATATCAAATAAATATGATATGACAATGGTATGATATATATGTACCATTTGATATGCAATACAATAATGATATGAGATAAATATATTTAATACCATACTAAATGCTGCTACCATTCCAATCGACATTGATAGTTCACAAATTTCAGTAGTTATTCTTTAAACTTTGCTTAGGAATATCTCATAGAAAATTTTAGACCATCTGAGTAGATAAGCAAAAATTCTTGTCTAATTTTGCCAGTCTTCCTTTACAAGGTTTCAAAATTGGATGGATTCGATCAAATATTTTAATTTTTTGATGGGTTAGAATCGTAAATTGATATACATAAGTTTTGGTGGTGTGCTAATCCATGAAGCCATGAAGGCACCAATCCAATCGCTTGATATTTTATTATGACTACATTAACTTCATAAGATCCATGTGAAATTTTGCCTAAAAATGCTATGCTTGTGAAATATTAGTAGGTAGTTGTTAAAGAAATGAATTTGTTATGAACAAATTCTTACTTGAAAGTATCATGTGTTATTGGCGTAATATCTGTTTTAATTCTCAGTAGCCCTAAATTTCTACATTATATTAGTTCTCTCTGTTTCTTTTCTCATCAAGGAAGAGATAACTATGATGGTGAAACTTCAAATGATAGAACAAAGATATTGGAGTAAATCAATACTAGAAATATTTGTTCACCTAAAGAGATAGCAGCAGTAGGAGTTAAGTTCACATGTTAGGATGCAAGATTTATGGACCTATGAGATAATTATTGCCATGATTGAAAACTATTTTTCGTTCTAACAAGCATAAGATCTTCACAAACTCTGTTGATTCTAAAGTTCACTATTTTCTATTATTGAGCAAACTCTGTTGATTCTAAAGTTCACTATTTTCTATTGATTTTTATTGAGCATGAGATTGATTTCTTCCAGAACCCAACTTTTAAGCATTAGGGAGTTTTTCTCCAAAGTCCAGCTTTAAAGTAAAAAAATTAAAAATAAAAAAAAGGACAATGGCTAAGTCAATTTGGTCATTTGTAGGAATGAACTTGACCTGCCAATAATGGGTTAGTAAAGCGGTTAAAGGCCCAACCTTCCACGGGGAGAGAAGGGAAGCCGGGGTGTATAAACACAACAATGAAGATTTTACACAATTGGTAGACTCCCAATTTCTAGAAGATCAGGCTAGTCACCATCCAACAAAGATTTCATTGCTGTTAGTTTTATTTTATTCATGGAGATTCAGTTGGTGTTCGTTTATGTTGTTCGTATGGAAAATTATGTGTTTGGATCATGCTTGAGCATTGAGAAAGAAGGACAGTGGGATTGGAAAAGATTTTATCAGGCAGTTTGTTGCTATATTACTGATATATTGCTTGTGTTTCATTAGCCTTCCTAAAGGCTTTCAAATGAATGATTGAGAAACTATATTTTTATAATAATAAGTATCAATGTTTTCCTCATCAATTTATTAGTAACAACAATTTAATTATCATCACCTAGCCTTGGGGTGCTCTATGTTCGATAATAACACTTCGAGTTAAAGTTTTGGAGTAGTTATTTACTCACCTTGTGGGTCTTTCAGGAGCTCATTTCCTTGAGAGTTTTTTCATAGGATTTTTTAGAAAAACATAAGCTAATGTTGGGTCTCTTTAGTGTAATAAATTATGTCATAGTCTCAAAGCAATTAACATCGTTTCCTGTTAAGTTTTTTCAAATTTCAAACCTAGAGATACCAAAACACCCCTCAGCCTATTTGCATTTTTATGCCAAAGATCTTAATACCACTATAAGCAGCAATTCAGAAAAAAAAAAAAAAAAAAAAAAAAAAAAAAAAAAAAAAAAAATATATATAACATAAATGTAGCAGTCAAAGCTGGATTACCAAAAAAAAAAAACAAAAGCTGAATATAAATAATGTTGTTTTGAACAGGAAAGATCTGATTTCAGTCTTAAAACAAACAAAAGTTATTGGATCAGTCTGGTTGAATTTCTATCAATTCTCTATCCTTCCTAATATTGATTCATTACCCTTCGTCATTAACGTTTATACCCAATTCCTTCAGCCCTTCAAGTGGAATCAATTCTCTATCCTTCCTAATATTGACTCATTCCCCTTTGTCATTAACCTTTATACCCAATCCCTTCAGCCATTCAAGTGGAATTCTGCAATTGTCAAGAGTGAGTAAAGTTCTTCGGCGAGAGTCGAACATGTAACCTCTTCACTAAAAAATATGGGTATTACTACTAGAGTAACTCTGTATAATGTTACCAAAAAAAAAAAAAAAACCTCTGTATTAGCTGAAAAGAAACCTACATAGTATATATTTATGAAAAGTCCTTTTATACTATTAATTTTATGAACACAATTTTATGTTGTTATTTTTTTTTTCCTACAAAGTTGGATTCACCTGAGATCACATACAAATGGAATTACCAACATTTTTAGCGACGAATTAGATCAATCTCATGATGACAATTTATAAGAAAAAGTAGTTCGACTTTGAACAAGAAGACTTATATAGTTCATTTCATTGTATTCTTGGAAGATGTAACTGAACATGGAGTATAAAAACAGAAAATCCCTTGGTTGTCTAATTGATGCAGCTTCGCTAAGACTCCAACCATTGGAGCTGTATTATAAGTGCAAGCCTCAGTTTGCATGTAATTGCCTCTTTGGTCCTTAAAATTATCTTGGCAGTCGGGCCCACCAACTAAAGCACCTACTAGGACATTAGGGTTAGGTTCTAAGCGACTATACCAATTATCATAACCTTGGGTGCACCCTATGAACCCTTTGTACTCTCTATATGAAACAATAGACGAACCCCTGTGGTGGACTCTCTCTGGATACTTAGATCCATAACCCACCAGGTAGCTTATTCCTGATGGGTTGGAGCCCAATATGTAATCTATCTGGGCTTTAGCAAGGCCCATGAGTTTTTGGGCCTCCACTTCTCCTTTCTGACAGTTTAGCTTCTGATTTGAGTTATGCAAGTAGTCTGAGTAAACGGTGAGAAGGAAAGCAGCTGTTGATACATACTGCATGTTGTTCCATTGCCGAATGTACAAGAGACCGGCCGGCCGGTGTCCTTTCGACATTGTCGTCGTTGCTTTTGTTAAGGCACCCGCATAGATAGTGTTCGGCTTTCGACCGGTATTGCTCAAGTATGTGAGTGTATTCCTTGTGATTTCCTTCCATCAGTAACTGCAACAACAAATATATGGTTTAGATGGAGTTTAGAGTAACAAAATTATTGGCTGTTAAGAAGGCTTTGATATGGACTTGGCAACTTGGCCTCTCAAAAGTCATCATAGGAGGGGACACAGTTGCATCATGGAGCTGGTAAATTCTGCTTTCGAAATCCCTCAGAAGATAAAGATCTATATCCAAGAAATCAAGTTCTTAGCTAATGGCTTCGATCAAATTAAGTTCTATCATATTCCAAACAATAATGTGGCTGATCATCTTACCCTCAAGCAGCTTCAACACAGTAATGCTCCTTTTCTTTGTTGGCCTTTATTATTAGCAGACTTAATTAGTAGACAATTTAGGATGTGTTTTTCCTAGAAGTTTCAAGTTTAAATAAATCTCAATTTCACCAAAAGAGAAGAATGGAGTCTAGAGATAAGCTTGGAGTAGCAGTGTTGGTAATTCAAAGACAAGGAACCAATCTAGCTGATCCAATTTTATTCTGTTCTGGTTGGTTCTATGATGCAATGACCCCTAATGTTATATTGGGACTACTATGTTTAGTCATGTCTAGTTTTATCTCTTTACTTTCGAACCAACATTTTTCCTTCACACATTTAAGTGGAGAATCTATTTTATTAATGTTTAAAAGTGAATGAATCTCCGACCTAAATATGAAGTAGAAGCATGTGAAGATAGTTTTATCCTATATCTTCTAAATCCCAACACGGTGATGTATGGAAGCTCAATTGATGAACAATGGAAAGGAAAAAAGAGTTGGAATTCTCCACGCTCAAGGTATAGATGAGAATCACTGCATAGTTACAAAGGAGTCCAGGGAACAAAAAATATGTAGCTTTATATTTTCCCCATAAAACTGAATCACGTTGAGAATCAAGAATAGACAAAAAGTGATTAGATGTCCCACAGAGAATTACCATGCCATCATTGAAATTACATCTAACCAAGGGACCACTTGAAGAGACAAGACAAATCAGAGTAGCAATGACTTGAGTCTAGTGACTAACTTTACACCTTACTTACAGTTAGTTTTAATTTTAACACTTCCCTTGCTTTTACAGATGCCATATACAAAGATTATTAAGATCTGGCATCCATCAACCTTCGCTAAAGTAGGAGACTAATAAAAGTGCAATTTGAACTTCAAGTTTAAAAGACTCGCCAAATAATTGAGAAGAAGAAAGAACAAGGCAAAGTGATAAAGTTTGCAACAGTCTGTCATATATATGGAGCTCAGTTTGACTACAAGAAATGAGAATGAAAGGTTTATTTATTTGTCAAATTTACTAAAAATTATTTTCAAAAAAATTCAATTTCCTATGTCTAGACATAAAATCATGGAAAATCATTCTCCAATCTTCAATAACTTAAAAAAGTCATTTAAGTCATGCCCTCCCCCCCCCCCCCAAAAAAAAAAAAAGTCATTTTATGAACAATGTCTTGTCCCCTAAAAGAAAATTTACTATTAATCATATGATCAAGATAAAATATCAAACTATGATCGGAGTTTTAGATTCTCTCTTTTGCATGTCCTCATTAATGAAGTGGTCCTATTATTCTATAAATCAACATTTATTAAAAATTTTATACTCTAAGTGCTTTTCAAAACACATCTTCAATGACTTGTTGGTACTTCTAGTTTGCATGGTTCAGCCGGTAGCTAAATGCCTCTTAAATATATATCAATGCATTGGAGAGGATAACCTAAACGTTACCAACATAATGAGTTTACATGACACCCTATCCCTAAAATCTATATTTTAAAAAATTTTGAATTTTGAATTAAATGAACTATCAATAACCAAATTTAGTGTATTTTACTAGTTTTGACATTATTACATTATCATGAGAAATAATGGTCACATAAATTTTTTTTTTTTTTGGACAAAGAGCTTTCTATATTGAGAGGGAATAATATTGTGTTGCTGAATATATATATATAGGTGTGAACCCAGAACCTTTCTGTGGAAGGTTGGTTACATAATTTTTACTTATTTTAACATTAAGTTGATTTCAAAGTGGGGCTTCTTAGTCAGAATTGAAACCAAATAAGAAAAATAAATAAATAAATAAATAATAAAAATAAACCAATTGGAAAAACATGGAGGAATGGAGAATAAATTTACCTTAGAAGCAAGTATCTGAACACCAGCATACTTAACATCCCAGCTGAACTCGGTCATTGCCCAGCCGATTCCACCAAAACAGTGAGCCTTGTTAATAAAATACTTCAAATATTCCTCCTTGTCGGTGGCCTTGTAAAGCCACACAGCTGCCCATAACAGCTCGTCTTTGTAACTGCTCACTGATGGATAGTAGTTCTTTGCCACTCCCACGCTGCTGTCGTACTTTCCTCTATACTTATCAGCAAATTCGAATAACTACAAACAGATCTCCTCCAATTTCAATTCAGATCAGTTAACAGAATTTTCACGGAGAATTCGATCTTGTTTCTCCTCAAATTAATTAATGGTTAATTAAATGTCGGAATTGAACTTGCATTAACACTTAAAACTCACCTGTTGAGCATGATGTAGAAGCAGGTGAGAGTAATGTGGATTGGATTTCCTGAAAACAATGGATGCCGCGGCCATGGCAGCTGCTGTCTCGCCTGCCAGATCCGAACCAGGATTCTTCTCGTCGATCTTGTAAGCTCGTCTTGAGGTAGTCATATCCTCCGGCCTCTGCCAGCAATAGTGATCTGTGTCTCCATCGCCGACCTGAAATCAGATCCTTCTGGTGGTTAAATTCTGATTTCCAAGAATTTGGAATAGCTCTGCTTTGGTGAATAATGGTGATCAGCTAGCGTTACCTCGGCCCACAGGACATTTGGATGAGTGTGAGCTTTGATAAAGTAATCAGTCCCCCACTTAATTGCTTCGAGTGCGTGCTCATACTCCCCTAATGCGGCGATCTGTTTGCCGTATTCAATGGCACTCCATGAAAGCATTGTTACAGTGAAAGCCATTGGAAGTCCAAATTTGACGTGATCGCCGGCATCGTAGTATCCTCCGACCAAATCAACCTGTAAATCATGAATGAATGAAGAGAAGTTGAAAAAAAGAAGAAGCAGAAGAAGAGAATAACAGCTACTACTACTGACTCCTTGTTCTAAGCCGTCGGTGAGACCAGAATGGTGTCGCCAGGTGACTCTTTGGTTGTACGGTAACCGACCAGAACGTTGCGATTCGAAGTAGAGAAGGCTCTTCGTCAGAGCATCTCTGTAATCGAATGCTTGAGCAGTGGAACAGATCAGCAGCAGAAGGATTAGAGGATACCGTTGCTTTACATATCTCGAGATTTTCAGAATTACTCGCAGTTGCTTTTGCTCCTCCATTAATCTTTCTTTCTTTAAAGAGGCTTTACAATAAACTCAGAATCGAAGCAGCATCCACTACTCTCTCTCTCTCTCTTGTTCTTTGTGTTCTTGCTTTGGACCCTATTACTATGTAACTTCAGAGATTGTCTGTCTCAGACTCTCAGTTGCATGTTAAGGAGAAGAGGAATTCTGTTGACAGTGACAGGTTCTCTCTCCTTCATTTACAAATTTGAATGATTTGAATGCTTTTCCTACCACGAAACGAAACTGACGGGGTTTTCAGGTTTTGATGCGGTTCCAGGTGGATTCACACCCTTCGTAATTCTCTCATAGGATTGTCTGTATTTAAGTAATCCAAAGGTTACCCAACAAACTAGAGTTTAAATAAAATTCAAATTTATGGGTGGGTTTAAATAAAATTCATATTTATTTTAAATTATATAACCGTTGGATTACTTGAATGCCACATGGCACAATCTTATGAGGAATTAAGGGGGAATTGTAGGAAAGGGAATTACAGAGGATGTGTATCCATAAGATTGTGCCATGTGGTATTTCAGTAATCCAAAGGTTACCCAACAAAGTTTAAATAAAATTCAAATTTGTGGGTAGGTTTAAATAAAATTCAAATTTAGTTTAAATTGAACAACCATTGGATTACTGAAATGCCACATGGCACAATCCTATGAGGGAATTACAGGGAATTGTAGAGAAAGAAATTACAGAGGATGTGAATCCGTTGCGAGTAGTTCTACAAGCCACGCAGCCACACATGCCACGCAGCCATCGGAGGGAATTAACGGTGCTTGCTGAATTTCTTTGGTGGGCCACTAGCATATGGTGATGATGATCGGACGGTTTTCCTGGGTCTAGAGTAGAAAGTATATTGGGTCGTCCACATAATCAAATTCTCAAGCTATTTTTTTCTTTTGGTAGTAAATTCTGAAGCTTATTTACGATTTTCGTTTTTGGAACAAAAAATGAAGCTTATTTAATACGAGAGTTCCATTCGGCAAGGGGTATTTTAAGGATAAGGGTGGAATTTTTATACTCAACATAGAAATTTCCATAATTATTTGTATTTATTATTTTATACATTAACTTTTGTTTACTACCGCACAAATATTCTCCACATGACCTTCAAATTGGCATACATTACATTTTAGAAAATTAGTAATCCTATTTTTTTCCCATTAATCTAGCCCAATGGCTTACTCGGGAGGGGCGACCTAGGAGAAGGGCTGCCCGGAGTGGGGAAAAACCCCACCTCCGGAGCGGAGCTGTCCCACATCGGTGCCTTACAAGCACTGATGTGGGCTGATATACCTTGGCAAACCCCCACTTGGTAAGCCGATTTTCTAGGTGATGTGGAACAAAAAAATTAAAGTTATTATACCTTAAAAGCATCATGTGATTTGTGGGGGGCATGAATGCATCATGATAGCATCATGTGATTTGTGGGGGCATGAATGCATCATGATAGATACTTGTTTGGTAACAAACATGTAATTTACAAGACTCACTTGAAATTGTTTCATATTTGATAACCAAATTTCATTTTACTTGTAAAAATATATAATATATAATATAATATTACTAAATGTAGTATGAAATTTGAATAGCACATGGGATCGACTATAAATTTACTTTTTTTGTTTAAAAGAATTTTACTTCTCTTTTTTATATTTTCCTGTGCAACTGAACAACCCTAACGATAAAAGTTTAAATTTGTTTAGGTAAAAATTTGGTCACAGTAATACGTGCAACACCGTTTAAGTTTTGATAGGAAGCATTCTCCATTTTGAAATCCATAGGTTCACATTGCTCCATAATTATAACAAGAAAGTGAAGTATAGTCATGGAAAATCTATGGTTTTTTTTTTATTTTTTTCAAAGGTAAATATAAAACACATGATTTTGCATTCTAGTTTTATGTTCATCTTCGTATTTGCCCTTTTCATTAGTATAATGTAACCGATCCAACAGATTGACATGTATAAATAAAAGGTCAATAAACATTAGAATTTGAATCTTTGTGGACCTATCGTTTGTAACATATAATCTCTTTTCGTATTAATTGAGATTCTTTTTTAAATTTAGTAGTCTTTTTGAGTGGAATCTTAAACCAATAATTCCAATTAAAGTTTTCCTTTTTAAATGAATTCCTTCATATTAATTTGATATCTCTTATCTTCATGTGATTAGCCTAACCATATCTACCAAGTAAGGCACTAGGGCCCTTGGGTTTGAGGGTAAAAAGACTCTTTTATCCCTCATTACTAAATTATATATTCTTTTCCTATTTGTAATAAGTTTTGGAAAGAAAGTTCTCAAGATGGTATTTCTCTGTATTTAGCATTTACCATAATTTGCCGTCTCTAATTTCACAATAAAGAATCAAAAGGATGGGTCAAACCCTTTCCTTATTTACGTACGTATATTTAATTTTCACTGCCGGTTAAACAATTATTACTGTTTTTTTCTTTTCCGTGTAAACAGAGCTGGTTCATAAAAAAAGAAAATTACAAAAGTCAACGCTAGAAGCATGATAAGAATGCCGATTTAACCCCCAGGCCCCAGTCACACTTTAATTAAAAAATCAAGTACTTTAAATAACTTAATAATGATTAAGGGATTATTACTTTATTAGCCTTACCTCTTTATACGTACATGATGTGGTATAATAACTGGTTTATCTTTTGAAGAACAGGTACGGTTCGGATTGGGTCGAACCGGGTCAAAGACTCAAAAGGGCCAGAATTACAAGGAGAAATGTTTGGAAACTAGATTAGTACGGAAGAACAAACCCTAGTTGGTCAAGGTAACTGTTGCTTTATTTGTGTCGGCAACACAGTGCCACGATGTCTTTTTTTTTTTTTTTTTGGTAAACACAGTGCCACGATGTCAATCTCAACCCTTCTTTCATTTGTCCTTCTCTCCAGTGGCTCCACTCTATACCATTTTAAAAGTCGCATCGTACGGCTGGCTGTCCTCCGCTGCCGCTCTGGAAATGAGATGGTTTTGTGGGCGCGTTTCATGGAAATTGGGAGCAACATTTAAGTGGGAACCGCCGGATATTGGGCGGTTATGTGTCGATTGTGATGGATCCCTCAGACAAATTTTAGGTGGCTATGGTTCTTTGGGTCGGAATTATAAAGGTGAGGTCCTCTTTGCAGTGGCTAGTACACAGGGGCGGACCTACTAATGGGCCAGGGGCCATGGTCCCCGAATTTTTAAATTTTTTTACTATTTCATTAGCTTTTTCATTTTTTACATTAATTTCCTTTATTTTTCAGCTAATTTTAAAACAAATTTTAAAGGTAAAATAATGGGTATAAATGTCATCCCTATTTAAAAAAATAAATCATCAATCCCTATTTATTCTCTCCTCTCCTCTCTCTCACGTATTTTCTTTCTATTTATTCTCCTTCTATAAACGTGGGTTAAGAGAAATTTTTTAAAAAATGTTATTATTAAATATTCAAAATGTCATTTCTAATGGAAACTAACTCCTCAATTCCTATTAATTCTCCTCTCTCTTCTCTCTCACATCTTTTCTTCCTATATATTCTCCTTCTATAAACGTGGGTTAAGGGAAATTTTTGAAAAAAGATTATTATTAAATATTCAAAATGTCATTTCTAATGGAAACTAACTCCTCAATTCCAATTAATTCTCCTCTCTCTTCTCTTCTGATATATTCTCCTTCTATAAACGTGATTTAAGGGAAATTTTTGAAAAAAATATATTATTAAATATTCAAAATGTCATTTCTAATGGAATTTAACTCTTCAATTCATATTTATTCTCTCATATCTCCTCTTTTCTTCCTATTTATTCTCTTCGATTTTTTTCTTTTTATTTATTCTATAAGTGTGAATTAAGGAAAATTTGGAAAAAATCTCCTGCACAATTAGGTTCTTTCTCTTTTTTTAATTTATTTATTTTTTATGTTATTCTTTATTTGATTTTATATTTTTTGTTTTTGTATTTCTTTTGCAATTTTTATTATTTAATTTTATATTGTAAATAAAATGTCTATAATTGTAAGGTAACTAATTACCATTGGTTTGCATCTCTTACCTAAATTTTTTTTTTTTGTTTGCAAATTTTTTAGGTTAAAGTCACGTGTATTTTTTTTTAACTGATGCTTTAATTTACCTATATCTTGTTAAAAAAAATACCATTATTAATAGTTTACCTATTTTTGTCAAATATATATGGGCCCCACAAAATATATGTAGGCGTATTTCTTAATATAAAAAAAATTTCATAGAATGGGACCCTAATGGGTCTTATAAGGGCACACACAATTGGTGACTAAAAAAAGGCAAGAACTTTTATTATTCGGCCCCCCACTATTGAATCCTGATTCCGCCCCTGCTAGTGCATCCGAAGGAACAAAACAAATTCTTATGATGGAGCTCATGGCTATTTCTAAAGGCCTTGAGATGGCTAGGCATCGCGGGATTAGAAGAGTACGCCTCTTTTCCGACTCTATAGAAGCAATCCAAATGATCTTAGGTGCTCATAGATGTCATCGGTATTCTAAAGACCTTGTGACAGAGATAAATTACAAAAAAAGGAGCTTTGTTTTTTCACATCGCTATCGGGAGAGTAACCATGCAACTGACTTCTTGACTGGTTTACTAAACATTATTGATGAAATACACTTTGATCCTGGAGGCCTTCCTGCTCCCTTGAAGGACAATGTTCATAGTGATGCAAATGGCCGGTCATATTTTAGAATGTAAAATTATGTAATTCTTATTTATCTCTATCAATATAAGCTCCCATTTTTTCAAATAAAAAATTAAAAAAATTGGGAGCAACATGGCAAAATCTGGCTTCTTAATGGAGTTATGGACGCTTGGAGGATGGAGCCTCATTCCAGTGAAATGACTCAAAAGGGCTCATTCATAGTTGAATTTAAATTTTTTTATTCCCTCGGATGCTAATCTGGTTCGACTCTTACTTGTAGGAAATTGTAATTTCGTATTTATTAAAATTTTATTTGTATTAAAATATGATTTTTTTTAATCTCTCTCAAAAGTCAATTACACTGACACAAATTTGCATCCTCTACAATTTCCACCTCCAATTCTTTGTAATTCCAATTGAGGATTGCGACACGTAGTAGTTAATTATCCAGGGTCAGAATTAGAACGTAATTAGATTTCAAATATCTAGAGATTTCAAATCTATGGAATCATAATTTATAAAATTAAATGTTTGGTTGTGGAATGAAATTTGTGGATTCATCTTAAATAACTATTTGATCGACGTGATTTTTGTGAATGTGCAATTGTGCAAATGTATAGCTTTTTTGAAATCTCTGGATTTCACCCCTTACCCATAAATCTACAGATTCACGTTTTTAATGTAAAAAGGTGAATCTTTAGATTTCATGAATCTAGAGATTTTTACAACCAAACGGGTATAATTCTCAAATTCATGAATACAGAGATTTGAAATCTTTGGATTCATGTAACCAAACAGGCCCTAAAATTAAGTCTCGAGAAAAGACGAAAGACGTAATTGAGAGAAATTTTAGGAATTTATTAGATTCAACTCTTAGTTGGATATTAATTGTGACTGTTCAATAATTAACTGCCATATACCACAATCTTAGATAGAAATTACAGGAAATTGCAAGGAATAAGAATTGTAGAAGGATACAAAGCCAAGGCGGTGAAAATACATATTTTCACATACTAGGGATTGAAAATGAACCACATAGTCGTGCTTGCAAACTCGTTTGAATAAGAAAGGATGATCTCTTAAAAAGCCTGTATTGTTGCGTCCCTTTTCCACAATGATTTTTTTACTTATCAAAGAAAACACACCCTCCAAAAAAAAAATCCAATCAAAATGAAGCTTTATAATTGAAAAACCTAGAATTAGGTTTTCCTTATCTAAAACATTTTCCTTTTGGTAAATCCTTATCTAAGACATTTAAATTTAATTAAAACCTTTGTATGTAAATTTCTAAAGGCTGCATGCATGCAAGCACTAGTCAATGTAATGCATGTGCAAGCATTGGTACTGATTCTTTTAAAGTCTAAGATGTCAGCTCAAGCACGGAACAATATATCGGCAAACATCGCCCAAATTTTGGCAAAATTCACCCATTTTGCCAGTGGGCGAAATAAAAAGATCAACTAAAACAGTTGAATCTTTTCACAAGCACTCAAAACTGTTGTAATAGTGTTAATCACCTTCTAAAATATATAACAAATGCCTAAAGTCTTCTATGGGAACTTCACTTCAGTACAAGTCATGTACTCTTAGAACACACTGTATTTTAGTTGCCAACAATGACAACATATGCAATCTCAGCCAATGGAACAACAGTATATATCTCTGCCCAACTTATTTCTCAGATTGTTTATTGCTAATTTTGATACTAAAGAAAGCCTTAGCTTCGAGTGATTGGGCTACATATATTGTCGTTAGTGACATTTAATCAATGTTCCCTTTCTTTATTGACATTCCCTTCAATGGATCCATGGAACCGCTAATATTCATGGTAACTTTCTTCTTTCACATGACTATTACAAATTGTCTAGAGTGTGGTAGGGTTACTTCACCATATTTTCTTGGAAATTCCTCCTTTATGAATGCTTCAACTTGTTCCTTAGATGCTAAAATTTGGTTAATAATATTTCAGTCCCAAAAAAAATAATAATAATACAAAGGCAGAGCTTCCTCTGGGCAAGGGGACCATGTCCAACCCCAATTTCCATGTAATGATATGCCAGCACTTTGCCCTCTGATTGGAGAAATTTTTTTAATGATAAAAAATAATAGATAGAAAACTCATTTAGTAATTAGCTTTTAGGTTATTGGACAAATTCATAAAAATCAAACATACAATGGCTCCATCCCTGTGATTACATATATGCCCTCTCATGTATCCTTTCTTCTTATTAATACATGAAAGCACATCTACCGAAAGAGATGTTTCCCCTAGAATGTCTGGTGTGTACTGGCCTCTTTCATGGATGTTCGAATAGTGAAATAACATAAGTAAGCTTAGTCAGGGGATCCATTCCTTGGCAATAATTGATAGTAGTATGCTTTTTTTTAATCTTCCTCTTATGGTGATATGCCCTCCATGTATTAGCAAATCAATTATTGGAAGGTGGACATCTTCATTGATGCATAGAGAGTACTCTCAGTCGATTTGATTAGATCTTCATGCTATGCTTCATAAATGTCTTCATACATTGTGGGGCAGATTAAACATGTTACACATGACTCAGTCACCCCAAGGCCAACCATTTCATCAATTTGATTTTGTCTATGATATAGTTAAGCAGATCGACAAGGTCGCAATGGTAGCTTAATGGAAACCCCAAGTATTAATTAATATTTCATTTAAAGTAGCCCATCACCTATTTATTTATGTATTAAATTTGAAATCGTCTAGGTCAATTTATGTGCATCTCGATTATTTCTTGGCAAAGTAGTTTATAAGGAAAGATAAAATTTTAATATAAAGGGGATTTTTTCTGGTCCTAAAAATATTGGAACTCTTGACCTCAGACTATGAAGTATTGATCGTCTTTATCAATTGAACCAACCCTTTGAAATAATCTACTAGTTCATAAATTTTCTAAGCGACTAGAACAACTAACAAGACAAGTAAATGATTAAGCACATATAAAAGCAAAATTTCAAAATAAAGAGTTAGTTTAACAGCCCTTGCTCTTCCATGTAATAGCATTGCCTCCTTTCCAACCAAAACAAACTATAGCATTACCGTCAAGTGGGTAGAGAGCGTTGAAAGCCCTCTCATGGGGATTTTTTGTTCATTGCCCCACCGGGACATTTCTCTCTCTAAAAAAAAACAAAAAAACAAAAAAATACAGATAACCTTTTGATTTATATTTTTAATGCTAAAAAAGGAATTTTAAAAGCCCAAAGTGAAATCGAGGAATTTGAGAAACCCATGTGAGGCCCAACAAGGCCCAAATTATTCAGATATTAGAAATTAGGGTTGGAATAGGCTGAGTTGGATAAGATTTTCTTTTTTCAAGCCCTAGCTGCACCTTGGCATTCTCTAAGTTTAGCCCAAACTAATCCCAAAATCTCAAACCAAGCTAGGCCCACCTTGGCATTCTCTAAGTTTAGCCCAAAACTTGTCCCAAAATCTAAATCCAAGCTAGGCCCACTTTGAGTCAGGCCTGATTGATTTTAGTTGACCTTAAGCCTAGTGGGAAATTGGGGGTCCAGAGGGGAGGGAGGTGCCTGCCACTGAAAATTCGTAATGGGTATTTATTAATTTTTTTTTTGGGTGGTAAATAGCAATTTCATTAAAAGGCAAATGCCAAGGGAAAAGGATTACATAAATAAAGTTTCATATTTACAAGTGGCGGAATTTAGTTATAAATATTAATTTTTATTTTTACATTTTAAGAGTTTAATAATTTACTAATTTACAAAATCAAACCCCTACATTTATCCAACTCTCAAATAAAAATATGTGGGTGAAGGGAGGAGATCTTCTTCCTATATCTTGCTGAAAATCGTCTACTATCACTGAAAATTACTACCTTCCTCCCTCCTGAAATTTCACTTTCCTTTGATTTAGATTGCTTTGCAACCAAACAAAGCCCATGATAAAATTCCAAATTTGATTTTGTGTGTATCCTCATATGCTAGTGATACTTGTCCTTGTTTTATGTGTATCCTCATATTTCTCCATTAATCAATATTATAATGTAATCGACCCAATGGTTTGACTCATAAATAAAAGGGCAAGATAATAATATTAAGGTTGAAATCTTCTTGGGGCCTCTCTTTTTAATATATAATCTCCTTTATGGATTAATTGAGATTTTTATCCCTAAATTCGTAGTTCTTTTTAGTGGATTTTTAACACAAGAATTCCAACCAAAGTTACTCTTTCCAAATGGATTTATTTAAATTAATTGAGTATCCTATTTTTCTTATGTAAACATATCTTGATAGTAGGGCCCCAAAGTTAGAGGGTTAAAATACAATTTTTATCCCTCCAGGACTGTATGTCTTTTTTGTATTCCATAACAAGTTTTGGATGGAAGATTATCAAATATGAGCTTCTTTGTATCTACCATAACTTGCTATCTCATTTGGTAGTTTCATACAAAAAAGTATAAAAGGGTCACAAAATTCAACTCCAAAGGCTTGATAAGGACACAGATTTAACCTCCAGATCCCAGCCAAGCAAGTACTTAATAATGATATTTAACACCGAACAACTAGGGGTTATTACTTTACTATCCTACCTTTTCTTTTTGGGTAGACCTTTACAACTCTACCCATTTCGTTTATATACATGCATGATATACATAGTAATACAATATTAATCATGAGTCAATGACCAACACATGATTCGTAGTGATGAACACCTTTTAGTGAAGAGTTTGTTTTTGTACCACACAAAAGGAGATGTTGTCATTGGTAGGCGTGGCGTGGACATTTCCAATTCACCCCTCATTAGGAGAAGTATTTAATTTTTTATCAATATTTAGACGTGAATATTTAGACGTGAATCCCATACAATATGAATAGTGAAAAAAATGTCTAGGACTTTGTGCTTTGCTTCAATATTGACATCTGTTTGTTAAACCTAATGGTTATGAAAAGGGGTTATTCACGTAAATTTACATTATTTGTTTAAGAAATTATATCAAATTCACAATTTCTACCTCTCTCTCAACTTTTCTAATACCCTTGCATAACCTTTATTAACTAATGATTTCGTAAAAACCTAGACGTAGGGGTGTCAATTTATAGCCCAAACCGTTAAAACCGAACCGCACCGGCCCGTTATAGCCCGAACCGAACTTTAATGGGCTGTATTTGGGCTGAGGGTTGTGGAGCCCGCACCAACCCGAAACAGAACCGCAACCCGTTATAACCCAAAACCGAACCGCAACCAAGTGAGAGATAACTTATTAAGATAAAACAATTTAGTCCACTATAAGATTAATCAACATCAAAATTCAAAGATTTATCTCCAAAGTGCTGCCATCTCAATGCCCACACACCATTCGATTGGTTTGCTGCATTGAAGAATGACTTTCAACTGTGAAAGATCATCTATAGTAATTGAAGCCTATTATGAATGTTTGGCTTGAACCTTTGGGTCCAAGTTGAACCAATCAAACCAATACTTTAGTTTGGTCTTGGTTTATAAATTCATAAAGCACTTTTCGGTGAGGCAGCAGAAAAGCTTGTTGAGAAGAGTGTCTCCTAGTAACAGCCAGATGTCACAAGAGGCTTCTCGACTGACCTCTTAGCGAGCACCCGACAAGATACTTCTCAGATAAAATAACGTTGCTAGAGGACTCTGCGTGTGTCTCTCAGACGTCAATCAACGCATTGAATGCAATGACCAATGAAATTCATTAAATGTTCATTGACAGTTAGGAAGCTTCTCATTTGTCTATAGATTACTCGAGTATTGCACCTTACTATTTTGTTTACCAAAGATTGGACTTGCTGTCACATCTATGTCAGTGTTAACCTAATCACCTTATTCTGTGGGTTATGCACAGTTGTATTGAAGCTTCCTGGGGAAGATTGGAGTTTGGCTTACTGGTCAAGCTATGCTTTTTAGGCCATTGGCACCCTCCTTCTGGAATCCTGGAATCTTGGAATCCTGGAATCCAAGGGTTACGATATGTCTTCACCATCTTAGAGGTATGAGTGTGATATATATACATAAACACTCTACACAAAAGGGTTAGATTTTCCTACGAACATTAACTCTAGTTATTTACTCACTAGTAACTACTCCTAAAAGACATTCTCTCTTCGTCTTCTAGGAATGCATTTACTCCTCTCTACCAAGATTTGTGTTCATTCGAATCTGACTCAATCATTTGAGCTGATTTCCCATCCTTAGAGATGGCCCACACTCACTTTCTTTATTTTCCAGGAACCAGGTTCGGTCTCGTAATGGACCAATTGGTCTATCAGATTTAATTTGGAGCAACAAAGCCTAATCATGAAGAAAGAAAGTGATTGAAATCAAATGAGAGATCAAAGGATTTCTCCTTTTGTAAGCAATCAAGAGCAAATGGGAAGAAAAAAAATATATAGTTTTCAGAAAAAGAACATGCATTGATCATTTTAACATCACCTTTAACCTCAAAATTTAAATGAACTTGTGCATAAATGAGGAGAATGAAGTTTTCATCCAAAATCCATAGTAGACAAAATGTCTTCTATGGATTTTGAAGATTTTTCTATTATTTTAGATAAGAGTAAGATTGAAAATAAATATCAAATATTTTAAAATAATGAAAAATACCAAAAATTGAGAATGAGAATAGATACCAAAATGACCCTTTTAGTCTTCTACTAGGATTCCATGTTCAGCACAAAAATTACCTATTTGCTTAGTGTCTTTCTGTCGTTTACCTGCAGTTGACTTGAAAGATTTTAACTTAAACCTGGAATTAATGGGTGATGTCTGTGACTCTGTGATGAGTAAAGGATTCTTCCATGTAGAATTGATGCGCGTGATTATATATGTACTCTTTTTAAGTTGATTAATGTCTTCACAATGCAAATCAGAAGTGATAATTAACCCACCCTGCTTGCTTCTTTTTAATGGCTTTTAAAGCTCATTTTTGTTTCTTCATTTTTCAATGCCCTACAAAACGATGTGGGTTTAGATATGTATGATTTTGGTGAGGTCAGTGCGAGTTGCCCTTGAGTTTTTGACGTACAATTCATCTTAACTAAGTTTTGTTCATGGTGGAACCAAATTTTAATGTGTTTGACATTGTTGGTTCCATATTATTATCTTCATCTTAAGGGATAATAGGAGATGGTTTTTGGTTTCAGTCAATTATTAACTTTTATTATAGGAAATTTAGTCCTTACGCAATTTTACATATTGTGCGTGATGTACTACTACAAACTACAAGAAAGTGTGGCTGCAACATAAGCAAAGTTTTCAAAACACAATTGGAGCACTGGGTTAGGGAAGTCAACATAAATTACATGTTTTGTTGTTTTAGATAAGTCCATTAACTTTGGTAATAGGAGATCACACGTTATTTGGAGACATACAATTATCTCAACTTCTTCATTCATTATTCCCCTTACTAATTTAATTGTAGGTTTTAACAACAGGTCATGTTTCAGTATTGCACAATAAGCCCCCCCCCCCCCCCCCCCCCCAGATTCCCCCCCCCCCCCGCCGGGCGGGGCCGCCGCCGGCTCACCCCCCCCCCCCCCAAACAAAATCCTTCATACAAAGATCATTTGAAATATTTGTGAAACGCAGGTGCATAGGGATAAAACATCCCTGTTCTTAGGAATTTCTTCTGAAAGTGATTCACATTGGTGAGGCTCTTGTCTAATTCCGGTATGTTATCTGTTGCATGGGTTTTTTTGGAGTCACGGAGTTTCTTTCTTTCTTCCCCTTCTTCCCCATGAGTAAATGTATGAAAGATTAAGTTGGATCATTCATCAGAAGACAAAAGCGTTGGGGCATGGACAAGATACAAAGGGGAATCATCTTGAGACCCAAATAATTGTGTAACCTTTGAGCAATTACTCCAGAGGGTATAATAAGATCCATGTGCGTCTTAGAAGAATTTCTTTCTTCTGAATGTACAAAAGCTAAGGACTACAGAAATAAATAAAGGGATAACTAAACTCCCCTCACCCAAACGATAAATAAAAGAAAAGAAAAAGAAGAAGATTAGTAGGAACTGTGCAACTGTGTCCCTGTAGCCTATGCTAGAAAGCCATTGGGTTGTTCAATTCCGTATTTAAAAGACTTGATATGATTCCGATTCTATTCCTGTTTCACTTATATTCAGAATTAGACCAATAGAAAAACATCATAAGTTAAGATGATAGAAAATGTCACACTTTGAAATGGTGAAGGCTTAACCAGACAAGATCTATAAGGATCAAATGGAAATGGCTTAGTGCTGAGTCAAATTAACTAAGGCAAAATCCTTATTTAAAACTCACCATAGTGGAACCGAATAGTAAATAGAATCAGCGGGTTAAATGATTGAAAACCTCGAATTGTCACATCCAGCAGACTTCTCGGTGAATTTAACATTTGCCTACAATTGGTGTTTAAAATCCACGATTGCTGGTTGTTGTCTGTATCATGTTTGTAAACATTCTTCTCTCTGTGCCCTAAACAGAATTTCTAGCCATTCTTACCATCCGAATTCTTCAATATTTTGAGGATCTCATCCCCTTATCCTTATTAAAGCCTACACTGGATTCTAGTTAAAGCCATAGCATACCATTCGATCCATAGATGTGGTTTGTAGCAGTTTTTCATTGGCAAGGCCCAAATTTCAAATCTTGAAGTGCAAATATCATTCTTTTTTGGTTTAGTTGAACAAAAACAATGATGGTTGGAATGTAAGACCTGAAATTACTTCAGGAAACCCTTCCCCTAGTAGAGTTCAATCCTAACCCAGCCCTGTGTATATTGCATCAGTAAACCCTAGTGGCCCAAAATTTGAAATCCACGGGACCCCTTATCCTGATTTCCAAAATTCCAGTTAGTTCCTTTTTTGAGGTTCTAAAGCATCTACAACAAAAAAGGGCTTTTGCCACGGAAAATTACCGTGGCAAATACATATACCCGACGGCAACTTTCCGTCGGGTTTCCGTCGGTTGGAAAGCCGTCGTAAGCATTTACGACGGAAATTGGTGGGGGTCGGTTCTGTTAGTATTTGCCACGGTAATTAGTTACCGTGGCAAATACTCAGGTATATGTGAACTTACCGTGGCAATTAGTTCAATATACGTTTCCGAATCTCAAATCTCAAATAGTGGGTTGTCTTTTTTGCTACGGAAATTTACTACCGTCGCAAATACCTCTCTCTCTCTTTTTTTTTTTAAATTTTTTTTTTTTTTTTTTTCTTTTTATTAATATAGTATTCTCATTTTCACATCCCCTCTCTCCCTACTCTATACCTAGTAAGATGAATAAATTAGCATTTTGATTTGAACAAACTTATAGTAACCAAATATCAGGATGTAAAAGGAATGATGAGAATTAATGTTATTTTGTATAAAGAATATTACATCATTGAATCCTCTGGACTGTGCAGAATATTCAAACCAGTGGCACCATAAAAAACTAAAAGGATCTGTGGCAATATAGTGAATCCAAGACTAACAGTAACTTCCCGAGAGCAAGGTTTAAACTCTAAAAAGCACATTGTGATAACATGAAACAAGAAAAATTTAGAGCTACAAAACATCTTAAAGCACCCTGAGAGAATCAGCGTTATACTTGAGCAGTTGAGCTACACAGCCTACCCAATTCTGTAATCCTCACGAACTTCAAGAACAGCAAGCAGATGTACATATGTGTTAACATCATTCTGTAACTGACCCTGTGCAATCTGCAGTTTAGCTTTGGTCCGTAGTAAATCTCCCTTATCCAACTCTCCAGTTTCATTCAAACCAGTATCTATGGCCGCTTCAGCATCCGTGTATCTCTTTTGAACAGAGAATAGTCGAGCCAATAAGATCCATCCTTTGATGTTAGAATTAGCTTCCAAATCCCAAAACTGCATTGCATAGAGAACAGCAGTATTGACCCTCCTCTGCTCAGCATTTACAAGGCTGAGGTGAAAAATAACTTTGGGATCTCTCTCTAGATCTGCTGTTGAGAAGAGATATATACAAAGGTAAGAAGAACCTGAATTGGTTACTTACAAGTATATTAGAGTGAAGAAGAACTTCCCTCGTTCATTACCTGTGTTGCTGTCTATATGTTAAACCTCTTTGTATTCTGATTATGGTCATTGTTGAGCTGACTATGCTGATGGAACCACAGTATCATGAATTGGCGGCCGAAGCCTTCTACTTGATGGCCATCGTCTTCGACAAACTTGGACAATTAGATGAAAGAGAAAATGCTGCTGCCTCCTTCAAAAATCACGTGGTTGCTCTTGAAATTCCGGATGCTGAAGATTCATTATTGAATGAGAAGTAAGGATGGATTCCATAACCCAGTGAACACATGAGTCAGCCCACTTGTGACCACAATCAAGAAAGGAAATGATAACTCTGCTTAATTCAAGACAGCTAATTGGCTTCGAAAATTCACAGGATCAAGGCCAAACATCTAATGCAGGTGATGACATGAAACCACATACTGAACCAAACCAACCACTCCTACCAACAAAAAAGACTTTTTTTTTTAATACACGCCCCTGTTCAAGAATGCTCAGGTATCATTCTTAGTTGATGTATCATAGAACCCACTCCTTTCTGAGGTTCTGCTTTATCAAAAACTACCACCCCAATGCAATGCAATTAAAGTTGCCTGCTCCATGGCCTCTGTTAAAATAAATAAAGTATTTTACAAGTACTTAACCATTACAGTAACATTGCAAGTACACTCCAGTCCCAGATTTCTTTGCCAAGAAATTTGCAATTACAGTACAGCCTCAAATGAATGGTACCAATACCAACCTTAGCAGCAACTAAATAAATTTTACTGAGGAATCCCCCCTCCTTCAGACAAGATGATAGTTACTTCAGTACAAAAGAAAGATTTGCTTCCTGAATCCAAAGGGTTCCAGCTAATCTGGCTAAAATTTCTATAATGAAATTTGGAAATTTCTAACCTAACATTTTCATGTTGAATAACTTGTCACCTTAAACAAGTTGGTAGGAAGGCAGGCAGTTAAACAAAGTACAACCCTCTGAATGGCAACAGAATGAGAAACATATTCGATTCCATAGATCTCTCAGGTGTACTGAACAGAGAGTACAAGAAAGAGGTCTCCAATTTGGATAGTTACTGGACCATGTCAATAGGGCAACACTACAACCAATAGTCAGAATCTCTAACTGATTGATGAAAATTGGAAATAAAGACAGAACATGCTATAACACTATTCAAACCCAGAATTGAAATCAATATAACAGAGAAGCATACCTTTGAATCTAACAAAGCCTTGCAATAATCAATATACGAGTTCTTCAATCGCCTTCCCTCAAGCCGGCCCTCTTCCAGATTTCTTGCCACCTGAAAATATTCAATTCTAGTGAGATACACATATTAACTATTAGTTAAACAAACATAAATTTGCTAAAGATGTTTAATCTCTTACCTGTAGACCCTGAACTCGAAGATGGAGGAGAGAACTCACTGTCACTCATGTTTGGCAACAACCTGCATAAGGTGACTCTTGCTCTTATCAAACACGGTAGGAAGTTCATCTCCTAGTCTATGACCAACATGGACTGACTGGAATGCCTTCACGAGGTCATTGACAGCAATTAATCTGTAAAGTTCATCTTTAGATATCCAGTACTTTTGTTGATCTTTCCTTGATGTAACCTATGATTCAAATCATCAAACTAATACAGTCCCAGCCTCTCATGCTACTCATTTAAGCAATAAAAACAAACAAACAAACAAACGACAAGGGAAGGCTTTGAAGGCTGGATGATAGAGACAAACTGACCTCTTCGTTCTTCTTAGCGGTTGCTTTTGATGACTTCTTATATCTCAATTTCTTGTCTCCAACACCAAGACCTTCAAGGATAAGGAAATAGAATGCAGCAGGGGATTTTGACACTAATGGGGTTGAAACCACATCTTCCAGAAACCTCAGCTTGATAATTCAATTTACTAGTTGCATTCTCAGCTCTAAATGGCACCAAGCAGTAGGAGAAACAGTTTCATGCCTCACACAAGAGAAGACCTCCCAATTACAGATTCAAGAGCACTGAAGCAATATTAGAAAAACACAGCAGCAGAGAAGCCACAAACTGCAAATTAGAAAAACAAAATCAAATTCTCTGGGAGGGAAAATGAGACTCCAAGTTCTTTAGATTAGTTTCTGTTGACAAAAGAATAAAGCAACAAGCTAGTCAGATATATTAAAGACAGAGGAGCATATTGACCAACATTAACAGAAAGGGTTTTCCTCTTGAAGTACCTACAGCTAGCTTAGTCGATCTCTGTAACAGAGTAGATATACTCCTGCACGGCCAAAGAAATATATCACATTTGAGGTTCAAGTTAAGTTACAGGTGCAAGTATCACATGAATTTCTAATCAATAACCTAGTTCAACAAATAAAAGACAACAATCTAAATTAGCCTCCAAAAACGTCAACCAGAATCCCAACACCCATAAGCCAGTGTGACTTCATGAATAGATCGAGCACTAAGTTCAGATTGAGTTGAGTTTCAGATCGATCATAAATAATTAGAAATATTTCTGCACTTAGACGCATAATTTCAGTTGCAAGCAAACCGAAAACAAAAAGCATTTCTAGAAGATTTCTGCACTTGACGCATACCTTGATGATCTCAAAAAATAGTTACAGATGAGAACAACTGAAAATATGGAGCAGAAAATTGATCAGATAAGAGAAATGACGAATGAGAGAGAGAGGCTTTCTTACCTAGTGATTTCTTCTCTTTGGGGTTTTGCAAAATTGCAGCAGACGAACTGAAGGAGAGAAAAAAGATGTGAATCCTCGGATTAAAAACGCAAACCTAGCTTGGTTTTCTTCTCAGATCACCGACGATGCAATCACCGATGGAAGACGACAAGCTTCTCAGATCTGCAATCAGTTATACTCAGCTTCGCGCGCTTCTCAGAGATTGAAGGTCTTATCAGCTTTCGCGCAAGACTAAGTGGAAGGCGCGAAAAATACTTACAGTATATCTATTTGTCACGGTAAAAATATACCGTAGCGTATAGTCTATGAGATTACCATTTACCCAATCTATTTGCTACGGAAATTACCGTAGCATTTACCGTATTTATTGCTATGGGCTTCTGTTCCCGGAATATATATTTCTTATTTTGCCACGGTTATTACTTACCGTGGCATATTAGAGAACAGAAGAGTTAGGCTAGCGGACATGCTTCAAACTATTGCTACGGTAAGTACCTACCGTGGCTTCCATTAATATAAATGCTAAATGCTTATTTGTGAAATTAAAACTGACTATTGCCACGGTAAACTACCGTGGCAAATGGTCTGTGCATTATCAAAGCACCTTAGAAATGTCAGTTTACTTTTACCTTACTTTTATGAAGAAAATGACGATTTACTGAATCTATTTACCTCGGCATTAAATTACCGTGGCAAATGGTTTAGGTATTCTACCGACCTAGCAGGATTTTGAAATTGTCTATTTGCTACGGTTAATACCTTGATCTATTATTACGGTAGGGTTTGACCGTCGTATATTTCACGTTGTTGCCACGGTAATAAATTACGTGGCAAATAGTATAATTGTTATGAACAATTGTGATGTATAATGAGCTTTTGCCACGGAAATTTGTTTCCGTGGCATATAATCCCTTAAATATTACAGTCGTCTTGTTACCGTGGCAATAGATGGCTTTTTGCCACGGGTTTTTTTTCCGTGGCAAAAGCTCCGTGGCAATTGCCACTTTTTCTTGTAGTGAGCTGCATTGGCCTTTTAGTTGATCTTTATCAATCTAAGGCTGTAGAAAAAGGTTTTGCGTAAGAAAAATCAAAACGCCGAGGTGGTTGGGGGGGGGGGGAGAAAAAATTTTTGGGGGGGGGTGGGGGGGGGGGGAAGAAGAAAAAAAGGAAAAAGAAAGGGGTGGGGGAGACTCTATTTTCTGCTGTGTTTTTGTTTTTCGGGGGCGGGAAAAAAAGATTTGAAATTTTGGGTGGGGGGGTAAAGTTTTTTTTTTTTTTGTTTTATGGGGGGGGGGGGGGGGCACAGACAACACATGCCAATACATGAGAGGTATTTGATTAAATTAGGTTCTGAAACTGGACAAATGGATAATCTGAATCATGTCTTCTCTCTGCTCATTGTGAAAACTGTTACATTACCTGTTTAACATGGCTCAAAATGGTGGATCATTTATGAAGTAAGCCTTTTCAAGTGAAGCTGTGTAAGGTATTGATATGAATAAGAAAGTTTAACGAGAGTATTTTCTGAGCATGCACTTTGAAATTATGAAAAATAATAAGTAAAGCCTGTGCAGTTATCCTATGGAATGGGATTGTTTTGAATCCAGAAAGTTGGAGGGTTCAATTTCATTTCCTGAAGTGGAGTCCTTTCTCAAAATCCTAAAATAATGATCTCATTCTTTAGGGTGAACACTCATTTATCACTGTCACCATTCATTTCCGAAAATTGTTTTTTTTTTTTTTTTTTTAACTTGTTTTATGAGACCGAAAAGTAAACACACTTATGGGAAATGGACGGTCGAAAATTGAAATTTCGATCGAGATCTTGATATCCATCGTTTGTAATTGTGCAGCATTGAAAGCAAACTCCACCTTGTAAGTGTGCGTTATTTCATCCATCTGACTAACCCTGCACTTGCTTAGAAGACTCTTGCGTGTGATGTGGCAAAGATGATGCTTATTTGATGTCCATTACATTTTAGTCATCCGTTATTCTTGTGGACCATAGATATGTAGAATCTGGACATTTTGGATGGGTGTTTTAATCATGAACAACCTGCAGGAGTCTTGTTGAATCTTTTCCTGCAGGAGTCTTATTGAATCTTTTCTTGCAGGTGGAGAGTGATTTTCCACATTGCAAGCTTTCCTGCTTTTGTCCTTACATTTGGGATGCAATTTGCTATCGAGAGTCTCCGCTGGCTTGTAAAGTAGGAAATTGATTAATGTCTCAATTCGTCAATTTACATGCATATATTTTCATATATATATAGATCATGATCAGTGTACAAAGTGTCGGCGATAATTATCGCCGACACAGGGTGAATTATCGCCCTATCGCTCGGGGGCGACACTACTCCCCCCAACGACACGATCCCCGTGTGCGTCTGCAACAAAATGTGAAGCATGAGCCCTACTCAATATAATTGTATAATGAATTGGAAATTTTAGTACATCTATTCACTAGTTGTGTATTTATGTTCTCTTTGCATGTTTATATTAGTTAATATGAATTTTCCAAACTTTCAGTTTTGCCCGCATATAGCCGGACATGTGCTAATCAAAAACTTTAGATTAAGTGATGTTTTAGGCCAAAATAATGTTTTCAGTGTGTTTATTAGCATCAAATTAAGTTACACAACAAAATTTAAATCAAAATGACCCTAAACACCCTCCAAAACCAGGGGTTGAATTTCGTCGATACCCTACAAAAAGTCGCCGAAATGTCGACAAAATGTCAACGTGTCGGTGGTGTCGCTAGCCACCGACACGGCAACATGGTCCAACATGTCGGACCTTGGTTATGATATGATAATTCAGGAGTTTTTTTTGATTATGCTCTTTAAGTTTGCCCACTTAAAGTGGCTAATGTTTTATTTTGCCCGATCTGGTGAGTTTGGAATAGTATAAAAAATAAAATGTTAGTCACAAGGTACGAAAATTTGGCGGAATTCTCCGGTTTGCTGAAGGGCGAAACCTACTTACTGGCAAATTTCGCCGGTTTTTTTGCCGATAACATTGTCAATTCGATCAATAAAATTGCCTTTTATTGTTAATTTAATTGATGGAATGGTAAACATGTGAGGTTTCAATTGATAATAAATGCTTGGGCCCCACTCTAAACAATTCATCAGTTGTCACCCTCAAATGTCAATAACATCTGCCTTTTATTATTAATTTATTTAATGAAAATGAAATGGTGGGTACGTGAAATCAAGTCAATCCAATTTGTAATAAATGCTGGCCCCACTCTGAACAATTCATTAGGCTTTTTATTTTGACATTGAAATGGGACCTTGCTTCAATCATGGGCATTTAATGTGCAAGACTGTCAAGCAAAATATTTTCAGCTGTTGGACCGAGATTTCGATCCCGTCCATTGATATTCTTCGATCTCGACTGAATTTTTGGATCTGAAGATCTGAAATTCGGCTTGACAGTCCTACGCATTAAATGCACAGGACTGAAGCAATTTCCGATTGAAACGTTAGTGCTCACTTTCTACACTTTTCTTCTTCTTCTCTAAAGCTGCAAAGTTTTAAATAGTTGCAGAACAGTTGCTTCCTACTATATTCTCCATTTTATTTTATTTTTCAGTTTTCATCTCTTTTACGAAGCTAGCCGGAGCCGTCAAAAGAGGTTCCTTTTGTTCCTAATCCTACCTCCATCTCCGTCTGCGAAGCATCTTTGACATCTCCGGCGAACAAAGTGATGGGCTGATGGCACAACAGCCTCAACGGTGGATGGATGCCGTGTAAACATCTCCGGCTAACATGAGAGCAATTTTTGCCCTTATTTGCTTGTATTTCGCCCTGTCACCGGAAAATCTACTGAATTTTGACAACAGTTCGTCGTTGGCCAGAAAATCGGGGTTTTGTCGTGGGAGGTTCACCCTTTTTTTTTTTTTTGGGGGTTTGTGGGGGGGGGGGGGGGGGGCCCCCTAAAAAAGGGGGGGGGGGGGGGGGGAGGTTGGTTTGGGGGGGGGGGGGGGGAAGGAGGTTGGGGGAAAATTTGTGTTTGGTTTGTTTGGGGTGTGGGGAGAAGTGACCAGAATCTTGTATGGTAAACCGGTTCAGATTTTCTGTGCTGGTTCAGCAAATGTGTGCCGAACCAGGCAATGGGCACACTTTTTCCTTGTGCCAGAGAAGCTCCAATTGCACAGAAGCAATTCTTTATAAAAATGCGGGGCACAAGGGGTTCGTTGACGGTACTTAGGGTTATCGATGTAATTTCATCGATAACCCTAAAGCTTATCTGCAATCACTCTCTCGTCTCTCTGCACTCTCGTCTCTCTGCAATCGACGTCTGCAACGGTCATCTCTCGCCTTAGCTCTACCTCTCGTATCTCTCTCGTCTCCCTCATCTCTCACAACTCTCCCAAGTCTCACAACTCTCTCTCGTCTCTCTCATCTCTCCCAACTCTCTCAATCTCTCGACTCCGAAACGAGTCTCTCCAACCGATCGTGTTTGGAAGCATCTCTGCAGCCCCTCTCTCTGTTTGGAAGCGTCTGTGCAACCGATCGTGGGGAAGTGTCTCTGCAACCGATTAAACACAAGTGTTTGGATCCCTGTCTCTGCAACTCTCTCATCTCTGCAAGCTGAAGCCCTCTTGTGTCACTCGGATCCCTGTCTCTGTAACTGACCTCTCTTCAACCGAAGCCGTCTGCAACCCACTTCTTCATCTTCGTTCAATGTGAGTGGAGGTTATCGGTGTTTGCCCTATCTCTGCAACTGTTCATAGTTTTTTTTTTTGCACATAGTTGTTCTGAATAACAAAACCAGATTCTTTCTTATTTTTCTGTTTGCTAACGTTGTTGCCCCCCTTTCAACTTTTTAACAAGGATTTCTCCTTTTCCTTTCTTGAATGCAAGCTATTGTTGCACTTTTTTATTTTTTAAATGCATGCAGAACCGTCATATTTTTCTTCTCCATAAAACGTAGGTAGCAGCAGCAGATTCTTCTTCTCCTTAAGCGGCAGCAGCAGCAGTCCCTCTCTCTCCCCCCCCCCCCCCCTCCTCGTGTTTAGCAATGGAAAATTATGAGAAAAAAACACGATTTCAAATACCTGGCAGCAGCATTTTCTCCTTTTCTTTCTATTCTCTTCCTCTCTGTTTTTCTGCAATAGAAAATTTTGAAAAGGTAAATAGATAGATGATTGAAATTTTGTACAGCTTCAGACCTGGTTGAAAGTATTAGATACAATGATTATGTTTTTTTTGATCTCCATGATAATTTCATCTGCTGATTTATTCAGAACATAAATCTAACAATAAAACCTTAAATAGAATCTGAAAACCGGGTTGCAATACTTGATTAATCATCTCTTTTTGGTTTTAGATTAATGGATTGGAACCCTATGTGATCTGTAGTCCTCAAAGCAGCTTTAGTGTTTGAAGTTTCACTCATAAGTCATAAGTCATTTTTTTCCCCTTTTGAAGCATATGGTTCCTGAAGTTCTGATCATATAGGATACTTGAAAATAGTCCCTTGATGTTATCTCTTTCGAGCTGATCCATGAGTTATTGTATTGGTATGTGAATCATGTTGTATCTTGTGTCATCATTGTTTTATTTTATCTTTGGTGTTATGTGTTGGATTAGCTTAGATAAGAATTTTTTGGGTCTATATGAATTGATTAGGTGAACTAGAAAAGCTCTGATTTTATAATTTGACTCTTTTTTCTTTTTCCCTAATTTTCAAACACCCCCACCCATTGCCCTTTTCTTTGGCTGTTGTTTTACATTCACATAGTATGTTGTTTCTTCTCATTGTATGTTGCCTTATTTGTGACAGCCAACACAATGCAGTTAATTGGTTTCCTGATAAGTGATTGATTAGAGGATTTCTCCTTGTGTGTCATATATTTGGTTAGGATCCTGTGAGTAACTCTTTTATTTTTCTGATTTGCAATGTGGTCAGTCTGATTGCTTCCTGTGCTTTTGAAATCTTTTTAGACCTGAGTGGGACATGATGGAAAACAGTCTTATGGATTCTTTTATACCAATCTTACAGCAGGACCAAGGTTCTTGGGGATATTTTATAGGCCCTGGTAACACCAGTTTGTTTTGCATATGGTTGTTTCTTTATTCCTCGTGTCATCCTATTCACCTGAATATCAGCAATTTCTTCTGTATTATATTAACCTCCCTGTTAGAATCTATTCCTTTGTATTTTTAAAATTCAGAAAGTTGCAGGAAACTACCAAAAATATTAAGTTCCATACGGTAGTCTGATAAAGGATTTTGATTCCCTTCATATGGATCCGAACTGTAGTTTGATTTTGTTGTCTCTATTTATTTGGTTTACATTTGCAGGTGTTTTTGTTGGACTAGAGAGATAATTCTGTTTTCCTATTTGCAGGCATTATACTTGATTACATATTACACTTGTCTAGAATATTGGCAGTATACATTTCATAGTTACTCTTAAGGGTGATGCTAGTTGCTACATTGTCATCATTACTGTGTTTTTCTTTGTTAATTTTCCTGCTTTTCTTCAGTATTACTTGCAACCCTTGGATGATGTAACCACTATGTTGACTGTTGAGTACCTCAGAATGCATTTCTGGTTTAATAAATTCTGCTTATTGATGCCATGGTCATGAAACTGCATCATTATTCATCAACCAGGGGCTTAAAAACTTGCTGACAATTGTTTGCTTGGACAGGACTTGCAAAAGAGTTTGACCAAGCCATCTCAGCTGCTAGAAAGGCCCTCTCTATTTGGTGCATTGGTTCAGGAGTACGCCAATCGTTCTCAGGGTTTATAGACATTGACTGGGTTCTTCTTAACTGCTACTATAAGGTACAAGCTGCGAGTTGTGCCCATCTCCATGTTCTTTGATTAACTTAATTAAGTTGATGTTGCTAGAATTAACTTAATTTTTCTATGTTCTTTTGTGGATCTTTAGCTCAATTGGTAGAACACTTGGAACATGAGCATGTTTCAAGAGATGGTGGTTCAAATCCACCAAGGTTCTTTTGATTCAATGATGAACTAGGGTTTAAAAAAAAAAAGTGATAAATTAGGATCTAACCACACTGATTTTATGTGAGCAATTGTGTATGAATTGAACCAGCATATTTACGTATTTTTAATTATTTTATATTTATTTTTTTAAATATTTTATTAAAAAATGTGTCCATTTTGGCACAGAAGTCGTATATACCATACAATATTCTGTGCCAAATTGGGCCAGAGAAACGTGCCCATCTGTGTCCAACCATACAAGATTACGGCAACGATTCTGTGCCAAATTTGCCCACTTCAGCACAGAAGCATAAAAAGTGGATTATGTGTTGAAGTGAGAATTTTGGCACATAATGGTTACCATACAACCCCTTAGTCAATTTTAAATTTTAAAATAATTTTTTTCCCCTTGATAAAAAAAAAAATTTTTAAAAATATATATTTTTTTTTTTAAATTTACAAACAACTCCCTGTTCACTCCATCTAATTGCAAGGCAGCGATTTAGCTATTTAAATAATAAAAAAACTCAAAAAGTTATAAAAAATTTAAATGCTTAATAAGACAAGTGAATAGAGCTAGACTGCTAGAGTAAAGAGTCTAAAGACGATACAATAAAAGTGAAAGACATGGTTGAGCCATCACGGGTCCGCTGCCCTAGAATTTGAAAAAAAACAGAGGAGGGAATGTGTGGTCTTGAATTTCAAGACGTGGTTCATTGCTCAACCTTGTATTTCACTTTACTTTATTGTACTTGCTCTGTTAATATATTTTACCGACACGTATTTTAAATGAACTAATAAGTTTGAAATCCAACAAAATCTAAGGCAAATATAACAAAATTTCGGTGGTATATCGGGTTTGGGTGGCATTGCAACCATGGAAACCTGACTTATCTCCGACATTTCGTGCTTCACGGTGAGTTCTCCTTGAGTGAAACATTAATAAAATAAGAAACTTGAATTAGGGAGCAAATCGAAATTCGGCGAATTTTCGCCGAATTTAAGAGAAAGATTGTTCAGTTAGTCAACTTTAAATTTAAAATTACTACTTTACCCATAGATAAAAGGAAATATTTTATAGAATTTTATTTAATTTTTTCAAAATTTACAAACAACTCCTTTTTTACTCCATTTAATTTCAAAACAGCAATTTAAATATTTAAATAATAAAAATAAAAAAACTCAAAAAATTATAAAATATATAAAAATTTAAATGCTTGTTGATAAGACAAGTGAATAGAGCTAGTGAAAAGACAATACAATTGAAGTGAAAAGACATGATTGAGCCATCACGGGTTCGCTGCTCCAAAATTTGAAAAAAACGTGGTTCAACGTAATTCTTCAAGACTTTTGCTCAACCTTATCTTCCACACGTTACTTTATTGTCCTTACTCTCTCACTTTCATCTTTTTTACAAGTTATTTTTCAACTTCTCTTGTCTTTATTATCTCACATGGCCTTGTCTTCTTCAATAATTTACTGTCTCACATTTGTCTTGTCACCCCATCAATAATTTTTCACCATTTTAAATGAACTAGTAAAGTAATAATTAATAAGTTTGAAATCCAACAAACCCTGACAAAATATGTTGTTAGAGTCTAAATTGAATCTGTTTCCTTGATTATTATTCTCCCCAAGTCAAGAGTTAATCGTTTTGTTTCAGCGAGGAGGAGGAGGAGGAAGATGGGCAAAGGAGGGTGTGTGGATGGACAACTGACTACAACGTTTTATGGTTCACCAGTTCCTTTCATTGGTGTCTATATTGCAGCTGGAACACTGGTATGTTTTTTCTGTATGACTTTATGACATGGTGTCTGGATTAACTCGAAGAAAGCCATTTCTTCCATGCAAATTGTTTCCTATGAATTCCTTCACCATGACAGTTCTTGCAGTAGCTACCAAGATCCCATTAGATCTTACATCTCCCATGCCTAGAGCTACGGATCAACTATCCAAGCTGACTGCTACTGCGTTGATGTGCACATCTATTGGGTTCTATATGCCCTCGCTCGGAAATATGAGGGCATCCAAGCGTTACGGGAACTTGGCAGCACTGAGCATCATGGTGATTACTATGGTCGTTAACGTGTGTATACAATTGCATACAGGCGTGATCTTTGAATTCATGGTTGAACACATCATTCATCATGGTTTGCATCTTAGTATTGCTTGTGTTGATGTGGTCATCTGCCATAGCGTTTAGAAGCCAAAACGACGAGGTTATAAATAAAACAAGAGTACCTGTAGGAGAGGATCTAGAGGGCTTGAGATCTACATTAAGTGAGATCCACCGTATCAACTATGAAAGCAATCCACAGACGTTATTATGTTCAACAACGCATCATCATGCCTTTGGTATACTTTGTGCCGTTTCTTCTATACCTGTTCTGGTAGCCATCCCAAGGTGGCTATTTATTGCCCCAAAAAATATGAAGTTGCAGAACTGCAGTGGTGCTTCGGATTACAAATGGTCGATTCCTATTGTTATTGTGATCCAATTTCTGACCATTGCAGTGGGGACTTTCTCCATTATCTACAGGTGGTTTTCTTTTATGTTGCATAGTCCTCTGAATAAACTCTATGATGCTATGCCTAAAGACCCAGCAAAAGAATTAGAAGAGCTGAAGGAGGAGGATTCAATTGTTCTTACGTTTGTCAACAAAAACCTCTCTGACCTCTTGATGGCTACCAAAGACAAAATCCTGGATGCAATCATTGGCACCCAAATGATCTTGTATACTTTCACTTGTTGCTTCTTTGGGAAGCCGCTCTACTTTGTAACGAAATTCCTGGTTGGTACAATTTTTCGAAGATCATCAGAATCAGATGAGCCTTTGGCAGGACGGTTATCTACAATGGCGGAGAAAGAAAGGACGAGATGGGGAAATATTGCATGTAAGAGGGACCTTCCAGCTCGAAAACTATGTCATCAAATTAATAGATGAACGGCGGCCTAGTTGTGCTGACTCTCCTTCTACTTCTAATGCTGCTGCATCTGCATCAGCTTTTGAAATTTCTTGTCGTCGCTTTGTAAACGACTTTGAAGCTGCAGCGAGAGATTATTTGAAGAACAATGCTACTTTAGGATCGGGTGAAATTGATTATGAGTACCGATTTTCCTGCTTGACACTTTTGGTCCTTTCAGGAATAATTGAAGAGCTGATGCCAGATGATTATCGGTCCAAAGAATCTCTGATGCAGGGCTTTAAATGATGAGTTATTTGAAATCATTTATTTTGTTGACCAGAATTGCATCTCTGCTTTTAGTGTGCGTGATCACGCTAAATTGGTTGCAGCAAAACAATTATGGCCAAGGGCTAAGCATATTAAACTGGTCGGAGGCATAATGAGTATCCCCCTTGAGCGTCTGAAAAGGGAAGTCCGTCTGAACGGACCGGACGCAGCGCACCGCCAAATTGAGCTTCTTCAACAAAGTGAGGCGATCAGTAGTAAGCTTGAGGAAATAGAGAGGTCCCCTTTTAAGCGTCTGAAAGAGAGTATGTGCCCTCCTGGGTCCCCCAGGATCTATCAGGAGATAGCTCATTCCGACCGTCCGAAATCTATCAAGAGTACGGTACAAAGTCTCATCTCATCATCCGGATCATCATTAGCAAGTAAACGAGATGATCTTGTGGCTCTTGAATTTTCCTGCATTCTCAGTAACTTCATATTAGAGGAAGAATAAGAAGTTTGAGCAGGATAGTAATGATCTCTGGCTTTTTCTAGAAGAATGTTTTGTACGGATGGTCTGTTATATGCTTGTAATGCTTCCGTCGGCCATAGTGAAGGAGATCACCGCAGATTATGTGACAGAAATAGACGAGACAAGAGTCAAGAAGGCCTGGAAATTCTTTTCTCAACCGAGTTGTTAGGGGACGATATTGAATGTTATGGGTCTGAGCGGCCGCCACCGCTCCAGCTTGCCAGAGGGTTCGGAAGTTGCTGATGGGGACTCCTCCGTTGTCGTTGTCGTCGTCGCCGGCGGGACCGCCGCCTCCGCCTAGGACGGAGCCGACGCCTGAACCTCCAAAGCCGAAGAAGAAGAAGAACAAGAAGAAGAATTACAATCTTGTCGAAAAAGTAAAAAAGGAATAAAAAGAAGTATAAGGATCTGATGAGTGTCTATGAACGATAGTGTCTGTGTTTTCGAGTGGGTAGATTGTCATTCGTGAAATTAAGCTACCCATTGTTGTACTTGTATTTTTAATAATTAAAGAAAGCTTACAAGTTACAGGCTTACAGCAACCATTCTGTGGTTTGAAACTTAAAAAATATTATAGGAATGTTCTTTCACTTTTTGGAAAATGAAGAAAAATTGTTGGACGGGTAAAAATAGTGATAACACGGTTACACCTGGATGCGAAATTTCGCTGTGTATCGCCAGTTCACTACCGTCAATGGAGAAAGATCATGCGATCAACTCGACCCATATATCGGCCTTTAGGCATCCCTAGTTTTCTCAGCACCACCTGCAATTCCATGGCAGAGATGAAACCATCATCGTCCTCATCAAACACCTTGAAAGCCTCTGTCAAATCTTCCTCCTCCTGCGATGACGAAGACTCAGGGCTACTGGAACCATCACCTCCGCATGTCATGTCATCATTGCCATCGCCACCGTTCTTGACGGCTTTCCCAAAGAAGGTTTAGTTGAGCGACGTGTGAACGGCCTGGAAGTCTTAGAAGGCAAGACCAGCTTCGTCAGGCCTTATATAGGAGACTACCATGGATTCAATCTTGGTGGCTTCAGTCTTCTAAGCCCTAGCATTTCTAGGGCTAGATTCATTCAGTTCTAAGCGAATGCTGTTGAGGCCTGGTGAGTGAAGCTGGAACGACGACGACGACACCTGCCTCATCGCCGCTGCTTTGCTCTCATTGGCTTTGTCTCTGCCATCACTATCTCTCTCCGCTAATCTCCTCCGTTTGCAGATTTTCCTCTCAAATCGACCACCATTCTTAGAGTTGGGATTTTTAATTTCTAAATATCGGCAAATATATCGCAGTTCGACGAATTTTGACTTTCGGTTCGGGGTTTCGGTTCGCCCTGAACCAAAACCACTGAATTTCGGGAATATGGGCGAAATTGCATACCTTGCCGAAACACCATACTCAAGGCTAGTTTTGGTATATTTTCAAATTTTCAAATGTGTCATGTCATGTTAAAAGTTAACGAATGTTTGTTAGATGGGATAAGAGTAAATAAACCTATACAGTTAGTCATTTGAGAAAATATAAGGGAAAATAATAATTTTAGGGAAATAGTAACTTGTAAAAAAATAATTGTAAAATATTGAGATTGATATCTTGGGCTTCATAGCCGATTCATCCCACTCAACATCTAAAATATGACCCAAAAGAGGGGAAATTTCAAAATTAAAACATAAACTTTACATATAAAGTCTTAAGAAGCCATATCTCACGGCAACTGATCAGTCAGTACTAAGTATTTTAAATGCAGTATTCAAGCTGTTACATAACAACGCCACCTTATTTATTCTAAAATAACAGATTGATTTTTCTTTAAATTATGATATGATACAATTAAAAAAAAATTCGTTGTTTTTTTTTTTTTGTTTTTTTGTTTTTTAGAAAAAGGTCTTCCAGTTTACAAGATTAATAAAAATAAGGGTAATTTTCATCTGGACTCCCTAAGGTTTGGTCCAGATCACTTTTAGTCCAATTTAAGTTTCCTTTCGAATATGGCTGCCCTGTGGTTTCATGAAATGATTAAATAAGGACAAGTTTAACAGAAACTGTTAATTTAATAATTTTGGTGACGAAAATGCCCTTTTTTCAATTTATTTGTTTTAATCTTTTTTCTTTTTTTCAAAGAAAAAATGCCAGTCTCTCCGTCTTCTCCATAGTCGGCCAAGTCTCTCCGTTTTCTCCGTCTTCTCCATCCAGCGCACGATACTCTCTCTCCTAGAGTGGAAAGTTCAACCTTGGTTAGTGATAAAGGAGGATTGAATTCATATTTGGCTGATTACAAGTATCTAATTGTTTTCTCCCACTCTTGCCTACTTCACCATTTCTTTTCAAGGGCGGGGCTCTTCCTTCTGCTTCATGGAAGCTTTGAAACTTCTTCGTTCACAGAAGAGAACGATGAAGAGCAGAAAATAAAAAGACAGTTAAAAAAATAAAAATAAAAAGCCAACCTGCAACTTCAATTCTTCCATACTGAGAGAGAAGGCATTTACAAACTAAAAACACCGTCAAGCATCTGGGTTTCTCTTTATATGTAAGTATGAAGTTCAGATGAACCCAAAGAAGATGATGAGAATGAATCATGAGAAAGAAAACAAAATCTAATATATATATATATATATATATATATATATATATATATATATATATATATATATATATATATATATATATATATATATATATTACTAATAAGCTTTTCCCATCCACTATAATATTTATATGCAGAGAATTAAGCTATCTATGTTAAGTCTTAAGCGGCTGCAACTGTCTATCCTTTAGGGGTAAAGGATCCTGATTTGGTAGTTGCCAATGAAGCTTTCTTTAATGTCAATGCTAACTTCTCCTTGCGTTCATCTTGGTTGATCTGATGCTGACGACACTCTAAGCTACAGAACGCTCTATCTCCTCTGCAAAATTAAAAAAACCCACATGTTTAAAACCTCCAGAGATACATCTGACCTCCGAATCGTCTTCAACCTCCAACCGGATCCAATCTCTATTTTCTTTTCTTTTCAAGGGGCTCTTCTTCTGCTTCGTCTCCGAAGCTTTCGAAGTCAGTTGCAATAAGGGCTGAGCAGCAGCTGAGTTCTTGGCCAACGATGTAGAAGACGGAGAGACTCACATTTTTTTATTTGAATAAAAGAAAGAAAAGAAAGAAAAAAAATTAAAACAAATAAATTAGAAAAAAGGGCATTTTTGTCACAAAAATTATTAAATTAACAGTTTCTGTTAAACTTGTCCTTATTTAATCATTTCATAAAACCACAGGGGAGCCATATGCAAAAGGAAATTTAAACTGGACTAAAAGTGACCTGGACCAAACCTCAGGGGTCCAGATGAAAATTACCCTAAAAATAAATCATTTGAGTCTTCCAAGGTCAATAATATAATAAATTAAAGATTTAAATTTCTCTTTTTAGAGCGACAATTGCAGCAACACTATTCGGTTTGGATTTTTAAATGACCAGTAAGGGTACTACACTGCAATAAGAGGAGATGCTTTTGGATCTTATGCTGATATGCCAAACCCTAATTTTAAAAAGGGTAAATATCGCTTACCTCCCCTCTTAGATGGACAAATAGCACTTACACCCCCTCTTAGTTGGATAATATCACTTACCTCCCCTCTTACCTAGAAAATATATCAAACACCTCCCCTCTGTTAACTTACTCAGTTAAATTTAACTTTTACCGTTAAATATTTTTCTAAAACCCCAAACTACCCTTGGCTAAAAGTATTTTTTTATTTTAAACCCTAAATTACCGTACACCCTAACAATTAAACTACTAAATTACTTTCAATTAAAATAATTATTAAAAACCAAAACACCATAGTTAAAACCTAAATTATCTTTGATTATTAAAAGTCCAACATGTCCTTTTTTTAAAAAAGTTTATATCAAATAATTAAAAAAAACCCCAAAATAGTAGTACGTGTTTAATTTTATCAACATACCCTTTTTTTTAATTGCATTTTTAATTTTACTTGATAGTAGTTTGTGTTTTTTCAATTGTTTGATAATTTTGTTTTTTAAAAAGAAGGGTATGTTGGGCTTTTAATAATTAAAGATAAGTTGGGTTTCAACTATAGTGGTTTGATTTTTAATATTTATTTTAATTGAGTGTAATTTAATAGTTTACTGTTAGGATGATTACGATAATTTAGGTTTAAAATAAAAAAATATTTTTAGCCAAGGATAGTTTGGGGTTTTAGAAAAATATTTAATGATAAAAGTTAAATTTAACCGAGAAAGGTAACAGAGGGGAGGTGTTTGATATATTTGCTAGGTAAGAGGGGAGGTAAGTGATATTATCCAACTAAGAGGAGGTGTAAGTGCTATTTGTCCATCTAAGAGGGGAGGTAAATGATATTTACCCTTTTAAAAATTAAAATGACAATTAGATATGGCACTTTTTATTGTGGCCCCCTTTGCTTCCCTTGCATGTGGAATTGAAAAACAATTTAGTCATTTGTAGGAAGGGCTATTGATCAAGCTGCATAAATGACATGCACATGCTCTCCCTGGAAAAAAGTTAACCCCCCCAACCGCGCCCAACCCTTTGTTTTTTTTTTTTTTTTTTGGGGGGGAGAGATTTTTTTTTTTTTAAACTGGGAAGAAAAGAAAAAAGTTACAAGCATTGGTAGCGTTTCCCACTAGCATCCTGGTTAACCAATCGAACCAGATCCGGGGGAAGATCGCTAGGGCACAAGTGAGTTTCCCCAAGGGAGTTTGCATAGCTTGCTAAAAAGTTAGCACAAAAGTTGGATTCTCATACATGATGTGTGAATACACACTGATGAAATCCCAGTTTGATATCAAGAATATTTTCTACAATACCTCTTGCTGCCCATGGGCTTTGCATGCTCCCAATGAGGATTTGAATTGCAAGCTGTGAATCAGATTGGACCTGTATTTGTGGGTATCCATGATATGCTGCCCTTTGTAGCCCACATAATATTGCATTTAGCTCCATGTGTAGAATATTAGAATCCTCACATTTCCTTGCCGTAGCAAATAGGACTTGGCCATCAGGATTTCTTCCAATTACACCATATCCACCACGGGTTCCCACAACTGAACCATTGCAATTTATTGCGATCCAATTATCTGGAGGTTTAGTCCACTTATGCATCGAGATTGAACCATGCTTGAATTTAACCTGAATTTTCCATCGATGGAAGAAGTCCCTACTATGAGCGGTATCTTCCACAACTTCTTTGGGGTGCATGAATCGATGACTTGTGTCGGAGATGATCCGAGCTAGGAGGGAGGGAGTAGAAATGTTGTCGCCTCTGAATAGCTTGTGATTTCTAGCCTGCCAGATCCGGTAGATTGTTGCCGTGAAACTGAAGCAACGAATCTTGCTCATAAGGGATGATCCAAGGAAGTGGGTCTGTTTCCATTGAAGTTCTTCCATCCAAGTTGGGCATATTTGTCTTTGATATCCATTCCTAAATAGAATTTCTTTCCAGATGAACTTGGTGAAAGTACATCTAAAAAGAAGATGATTTAGAGTTTCATTTTCATTACCGCACAAGCAGCATAGGAGCTCTACTTGTAAACCCCAGGATGCTATCACATCTTTTGTGTTCAAACGTTGTTTACATGCTAGCCAAGAAATGAAAGAGAAGCGAGGTTGTGAGGCGGGGTGCCATACTACCTTTGCCCAAGGAGTTTCCGTGCGTCTCTGTCTGATACAGTGCCATGCTGATATCACAGTAAATCGCCCATTTGCTAAAGGCTTCCAAATAGGAGTGTCTAGTGGCAATCTAGGATAAATTCAAGTGTTTATAATTTCCTCCCACCTATTTATAATTTCAGCATCATTGATATCATCTCTCCAACCTCCTTCACTTTTACAGATGGAAGAAACTTTGTCGCTAACTTTCCACCCCATTGCTTCAATTATTAGTAGCTTCTCATGTTGTATTGGTCCTCCCTTGATCCAAGGATCAGTCCATAGGAGGGTCTCCTTCCCTTCCTTCAATAGAATTTGAGTATTCGGCCTGAGTAAATCACGTGTCTTTAATATGCATCGGAGAGTATAAGAACAAATGTTTGGTTGTTCCATACTCCATATAGATCCATCCTTGAACCATCTATGTTTAATAAAATTTGGCCAGCACCTTTTAGTGTTGGTTGCTAGTGTCCAAACATGCTTCATTAAAAAGGCCTGGTTCCACTCCCTTAATCTTTTGAGACCCAGTCCACCTTCCATCTTGGGGCAACAGATCGCATCCCAAGAAACTTTATAACTCCCCAAATTAGTAGTGCCTTTCCATAAGAAGGTGGCTATTATACTCTCAAGTTATTGGGTAATACTGGAAGGTAAGTAGAATATATTAGCCCAGTAAGTGATGATTCCTCATAAAACAGATCGAATTAGAGAGAGATGGCCAACAAAGGAGAGAGCTTTATTCCTCCAACTATTTATTCTTCCATTTATCTTATGAATGAATATTGAAGGTTGCCCTGTTGGGAGACTTCGCTTCAATTGGAACGCCCAGATAATTAATAGGGAATTCTCCCTCCGGGATGTGCAGATATTGATCAAAGGATTGAATGATGTCAGTTGTGCAATTCCCATACAAAATAGATGATTTGGTTGGGTTGATTTGTAATCCCGATTGAGCTGCAAATTCCATAAGAATATCCCCGAGAAACTTGGCATTTTTACTTGTAGTAGCACCAAAGACAAGCAAATCTTCAGCAAATGCAACTGTAGTTATTTGGGGCGATTTGCAATTTGGATGATAATCAAATCTCCCTTCTATTGCCCCTTTGGTGATCCTGTCCGAAAAAACTTGCAAAGCAATATTAAATAGGAGGGGGGACATTGAACATCCTTGGCGGAGACCCTTGTTTGCAATGAATTTAGGAGAATAGGCTCCATTAACAAAGGCAACATATCCATGATTCACTGTGCATTGATGTATCCAATTAATAAAAAGAGGGGGAAAATTAAGTTTCCTCAATAGAGTGAAGAGAAAATCCCATTGTACCGAATCATAGGCTTTTCGGATATCAAGCTTTGCTGCAAATCTGGCGGCCCCCTTGTTATCTATGTAGCCATACATAAGCTCTTGACCCAGAAGAATATTATCTGATATTTGTCGTCCTTCAATAAATGCCGATTGACTTGCACCAACGAGTGTATCCATCACTCTTTTTAATCTGTTTGCTATTATTTTAGCAATAAATCTGTAGAGAAAAGGAGAAACTGCAATAGGGCGATAGTCTCCAAAAGTGTGTTGAGCATCACCCTTGGGAATAAGAGTCAGTCTAGCAAGCTTAACTTGGTTAGGTAACCAAGGTTTTTTGAAGAAACCTTTTATAACAGTACATAGATCATAACCAATAATTTCCCAACAGCTTTTGTAAAAATATGCGCCAAAACCGTCTGGTCCTGGAGCACTATCACCATCCATGGCGAAAACAACATGCTTGATTTCCATATCAATAACAAGCTCAATGAGTAAAGTTGTTTCATCTTGACTCAAGGTTCTATCAAAAGGAAGATCAAAATTCCCACATTGAAGAGGTTCTGTACCTGAGTATAAATTTTCAAAGAATCTCCCTGCTTCAATTCGGATTAGATCCGGGTCAGTCAAAATATTTCCAGTAAGATTAGAGATTGAAGAAATATAATTACGGCGGCGGCGATCTTTAATGGCACGATGAAAAAAACCAGTATTTTCATCTCCTTCAGAAAGCCAACATATCCTCGATCTTTGCTTGTATTCGGATTCTCGCGTATACATAAGACATTTTAATTTTTCAAATTCATCTCTATCTCTTTGAAGATCACCATCAGTGACTTGCCCGAATGCTATCTTTTCTTGAACTTTTTTCCACTTATCATCTATCTGTTCATCTATTTTAGAATAGATCGTATGGCTCCACCTCTTTAGAATATATTTAACTTCCTTGCATTTCAAAAGGAAAGCACAAATAGGGGATCCATATTGTGGCTTGCTCCACGCTTCTGCTACTAGTGGGAGAAAATTGGGATTAGAAACCCAATGATTATAAAATGAAAAGTGCTTACCTCTATTAATAGGTAATGAACTCAAGCTAACGACCATTGGAGAGTGGTCTGAAACACTGCGATGAAGGAATCGAGCTGATGCATAAGGGTAAGAGTCGTTCCAAGCTGGATTCACTAGGACACGATCTAGTTTTGAATCTATTCTCTGTGATCCATTAGAGCAATTATTCCAAGTATGATTGTGGCATGTCCAATTGAGATCTAGAAGATCGAAGTCGTTGACGCAACTCCAAAAAGGTTGAATATCTTTGAAGGCTAAAGCATTCCCTCCTTGTTTATCATTAATCTGCAGGTAAGCATTATAATCTCCAACGCATACCCATGGCAGAGAGGGATTATTAATATGGCGGAGGGTAGACCATAGAGATTCCCTTCCCTCAGCAGTATTTTCACCATAAATAAATGAAGCTAAAAACGACTGATGCGATTGCGTAATATTTACCTTTGTATGGATAATCTGAGAATTTGAATGCAAGACTTCTAAGTTGATGAATGCTTCATCCCAAAGAACCCATATCCTTCCATTAGTATTGTCATCATGATTAGAAACACCTTTCCATCGACCTTCAAACATACAGAAACACGAATCATAATTGCGGGAGCGAACCTGTGTTTCAATTAGACTAAAAGGGTTCAAATTTTGTTGTTGTGCCCACTCCATTGCAGTTCTACGCTTCCCAGGATCAGTGATCCCATGTTCCGAATTTCATTATTAACAGATAGTTGAGGGTGTGGGACCTTGCACTGGGAAATCACGCCCCGGGCTACGTTCACGGATCCTGTTATGTTCATTATGAGAATCATTGTTCGCAATGTGTTCTGAATCCTCATACTTCAGTTGCTCCAAAATATCAAAGCGATTGCTCTCTGCATTTTTCCGAGGCCTTTTTACTTATGGTACGTGTCCAGAATCATTGCTTTTCCGAATGATGGAATTTGTATTTCTTACGTTTTCTATTTGCATTAGATCTGGTTGAACTCTTTGTGATGCAATTGTATTTAAATCCTTTCGATCAAAGTGGTCCACCATAATGAGACAACTATTTCCTCCACCCATTGGTTTACAAATAGAATTTGTATGAACCACTGACTCTATCTCATTCAACGTCCCTATTGCATGAGAATTTCTAGCTGGCACTAGTTTCCTACTCGGTGAGGACTCATTGACAATTGGGTCTCTCCGATTAGGAGTCCTAGTGTTTTCCGTTGCTGTCGTTCGTTCAGATTCCGAACCCTCTGTCGTCGCCTGAGGGCGTTTACCCCGTCTACGGCGGTTGGGTCTCTTCCATTCCTCAGCGAGCTGCATCGCTTCAACTGGTTGCTCTGGTTGGTTAAGTTCTTGTTGGGGATGGTTTTGCATACATGCTTCTGTTGAATGACCAAAGATCTTGCAAGTTGAGCAATGGAGTGGCACCCATTCATATTCTAAGGGTTGCCGATATTTGGTGCCATCGCGTAAATGAATAGTAACACTTCCCGGTAATCCTCTTATCGCCTTCACTGATACGCAAAATCGTACGAACGAAAGACGATCCTTACGCATGGTGAACTGATTTGCATAGAGGGGAGTGCCAAGTGTGCTTGCAATTCGACCTAATGTTTTTGGACCCCACAGGTGGAGATTCAATCCATATACGCGAACCCAGATAGGTAATTCTGTTTCCTCCATCTTCTCCATCGATCCATTAGTGGACCACGGACGTAACACTAATGGTTTTGTGCCGAACATCCATGGACCCTCCACCATTATTTGATTACTTGCTTGTTTTTCCTGAAATTCGAATACAAACATACCGTTGTCAAGACCATGAACAACTGCACCGCCAACGTGTTTCCAATGATGTTCCACGTAGTTCTTCATGCTTGTGTAAGAAGGTTTTGCTCCAAAGACATATCCGATAAGGGCCGATGCCCAACATTCTTCCTCTGCTATGACTTCATCATCAACGCAATCTGCAATGATTTCATCATTCTCAATAGTTGGTTCAATGTATTGTAACATTGAGGAACCATTCATGACCTTTCCTCCTTTAAAGAGGTTTGCCCAGGGTTGTCGTTCAGCCGAGTTTGTATCATTGTTACGGGTTGAATCAGCAGCATGGGATCTGTGGTTTCCCGGTGGACGCCCATCAGGTGCCATGTTGTCGACAGCCAAGTTGTCAAACCCTAAACCTTTTCCTCTCGGCTCTCTCCCAGCACTTCTTGATCTCAAACTCTTTAGGTTCACTCTCAAAGAAAATGAAAAATAAAAGTAACCCTTTGATTTATGTTTTTGAATCCTACCCTTAAAATTAAAAAAAAATTAATAATAAAAAAAAATTTATGTTTTTGAATGCTAAAATTGACATTTTAAAAGCCCCAGATGAAATGGCTGAAACTTGAGAAACCCATGTAAGGCCCACCAGCTCAAAATTTTCTAATATTAGAAATTAGAGGTGCCCACAAATGCATCTTATGGCTGTTGAAATTTCGTTTCTCTGGAACTTCATATTAGGAAGTGAGAATTTTGGACCGGATAAGGATCTCTGGCGTTTTGTAAGGATGGTCTGTTATATGCTTGTAATGCTTCCGTCGGCCATACTGAAGGAGATCACCGCAGATTATGCCACAGAAATAGACGAGACAAGACTGAAGAGGGCCTGAAAATTTTTTCTCAACTCCAGTCGATGAAGGATACAATCAAATGGTATTGGCCAAAGAATTTGAGTCAAGCAAAAGATGCCCACTCAAACTTCAGTCAGCATGTAGTTGCTCTTTTGCAAGGTTTAGAAGGTCAAGTCAATGTTTCAGAAGTAATCAATGAAAAAGTGAAAGAAGAAAAAGATGATGATGATGGCGATACAATTAAAGAAATACAAGGATCTGATGGATTTGTATGAACAATTAACAATGTCTCTGTGTTTCCCAGTGTTCAGTATCTACTTTGTCAATCCTGAAATTAAGCTACCCACTATTGTACTTGTATTTTTAGCATTCTGTGGTTCAGTATTAAGACTTAACAAAACTTTTTTCTTAATTACTGCAAACCTTTAATTGAAAGACACAAATTACTGGCAAATTAAATTCTATGATACTTTAACCAACATTAATACCACAGATGGTGTTTAAAAGACATTTATGACCCGGCCGGCCAACCATTTTATGCTTTGGCAAAAAAAAAAAAAAAAATCTCTGGGTGCCAATCACCAATTTGGATTTCGGATCGCAAACGAAGAACACATTCCCAAAGAAATAAACTAATCCAACATAATGTGGACACAAGCTAGGATCACCCGTTTTCTGCTCCTGTACAATCTGATAATCCAAAATTTGGAAAACCCAAAAGGATATAAACTAAGCATGCAACATGGCTAACCGTTGGTTTACATCTAACTTGCTACTGATAATCAGAACCACATCCAAAATATTTCACATCAACTAAATTACAGTTAAAGAAACCCATCCGAACATCCACAAAAAAGACGAGTACCAAATATATTGTCAGCGTATTTATAATAGCATTTACACATTCTACAAATATAGAAAAGGGTCCATTTTTCTCTTTAAATTTCTCAATTCCTTTTTAAGGAAGTCTAGAGAAGATTAAAAGAAATAGAGATGGTTATCACAGATCTCAGGAGGGAGATGGTCTAGAACTTAGGGTGTTAATTTTGGGATCCAAACGAAGTAGCTTGTTAAGGTCCAAATCGAATAAAATCGAGGCTTATTACATATGAGCTACAGGTTAAAGAACCAATTGATTTCGAACTAGTTCGATCCTAACCTACTAGCTCAAACCAATTGGACCAAACCACTATCTAGACCAAATATTAAAAATATCCAAACTCGTTATAATAATTACCTAGGGTTTTAAGTTTTTCTAATTATTGGATTTTTTTTTTGAGAGAGTTGTAGAAGTTCAAACTCATGACCTCCTTATTAGAATTAATATCACTATTTATCTCCTTTTATGAGTGATGAAGGACATAATGGACTGTTAATATCTAATTGAGTTTTTTACGTGTGGATTTTCAGTGACAAATTGGATTAATGTATCCAAAGAAAATCAAATTTTAGAGTCTCTGTGTTTTTCAAACATAAAGTAAGGTGTCAATGATTTAAGGCCTCTATTTTTGGGTACTAGTGCAATTTGCTCAATGTTTAAAATGTTAAATGTGATGATTTGACGACTGTACCAGAGATATCCCACACATTAATTTGAAAAAGAAAAAAAAAATCCAATCGAGAAGTTTCAAGGGAAAATTACGTGATTAGCTGCTTTTAGGTTTCTCCTTACAAAAATAGTCATTCAATGTTTTACTTTACAAAATTAGCCAAAACTGAGTTTGCATTTACAAAACTAACCAAAATATTGATTTTTCACCTTTTTGGACATTTTTTACCTCTAAAACTAATCACATCAAGCGGGAAAATCACTATTATGTCCAAAAGGGTAAAGTCATTATTTTTTCATACCCTTTGGACATTTTCACCCCGATGCTGGCATGGTTAATTTTAGGAGTAAAAATGTCCAAAGGGGTGAAAAAACTACTATTTTGACTAATTTTGTAAATGCAAACTCAATTTTAGCTAGTTTTATAAAGTAAAACATTGGGTGGCTATTTTTGTAAGGAAAAACCTAAAAGTAGCTACACGTAATTTTCCCAAGTTTCAAAGTGTCCACGCGTTAACTATAGTCAAATATGTATAAATCCTCGGTTTAATTACCTGGATTATTATTGTTTAGGGGCCCATTTCGTTAAATCTCCAAACAAATATGTTAACCCAAAATATGTCCAAGTTTCAATTGCTTATTGTACGTTTACTTAAACAATAAAGCAAAGGAATAATAACCTTAAAAAGTAAAGTTTTATGATTATCGCTAATTAAAATTTTTAATTTCACCTAAAACCGTATCTCTAAGTTAGTTGGGTCTAGTCATGTTAATTTTATTGCGTTGAATGACATGAATCTCGAGAGGATATTCTGAGTTGGCAAGGGACAAACCTACAGAAACTTGACATCTTGTTTTGACCCCTCATAGCCTTTAGTATGTACTCTCAGTCGATTTGATTAGATCTTCATGCTATGCTTCATAAATGTCTTCATACACTGTGGGGCAGATTAAACACGTTTCACATGACTCATTCACCCCAGGCCAACCATTTCATCAATTGTCGTTAAAGGGCTCCATCAATGTCCGGATTTTGATTTTGGAGATACCTTTAGCCCGGTTGTTAAACATATCACTATAAAAGTGGTCTTGTCTATTGCTCTTGCCAATAATTGGCATATTTGACAGTTGGATGTCTCTAATGCTTTTCTTCATGGGGATTTGGTTGAAGACGTTTATATGGAACAACCTCTGGTTTTGTGGATCCATCAAAACCTAAGCATGTGTGTCATCTTAAAAAATCTCTCTATGGGTTGAAACAAGCTCCTCACGCTTGGTATCATAAGCTCTCTTCTTTTTTGATCTCTCAAGGATTTGTTGGTTCCAAAACAGATAATTCACTATTTTTGTATCATTCATCATCGATTACGCTATACTTCCTTATATACGTTGATGATATTCTTGTTATTGGGAACAATTTTGGAGCAATTAGTTCCCTCTTGAAGACCTTATCAACTGCATTTGCCATTAAAGATATGGGTAATTTGCATTATTTCTTTGGATGGAAGCCAAGCGAACTTCTGATGGATTGTTTCTCACTCAACACAAATATATCACTGATTTATTATCTTAAACAAAAATGACTGAGGCTAAGGCAGTTTCTACTCCAATGGCTTCGGGTACTTCATTATCTCTTGAGCTTGGGACTCCTCCTTCTGATGGGACAGAATATCGGAAGATTGTTAGTGCTTTACAATATCTTTCTAATACCCGCCCTGATATTGGATTTTTTGTTAATTGTGTTACACAATTTATGCATTCACCCACTGATATTCACTAGAGTGCGGTTAAAAGAATTTTGCGTTATCTTTGTGGAACTTCTACAATGGGAATTTTTTATTCTAGCAAATCTTTTATGACTATCAGTGCTTATTTTGATGCAGACTAGGCAGGTTGTCCCGATTATAGGCGCTCCACCACCGGCTATTGTATCTTTCTTGGTAATCACCGAAAAAAGGGTCATGAAGTAATTGTATATCCTTTGATCAATCACTGCAGAAGGTTTATTTATCCAACGTGTGTGAGTACTATTAAGCAAACCTATACTAACGCAGCGGATACACAATAAAATGGAAGAGATAGAAGCAATCAAACACACACAACACAGGGGTTTACTTGGTTCGGTCGAGACCTACATCCAAGGATGAGATATGCTCTCACCAAGCATATGCAATCTTCAAATAACAGAGAAGGTATTACAGCCCTAAACCAGTGATAAACTCTATACAAGACTAGAGATCAAGCAACAAATATAATGGATTAACCACACCTGATACAAGATGCAAATCCTAGCTTGAGATCTCTCCTGCATGAATCCAAGAGCATCAGCCACCGAAGCCTTTCCACGCACCAACAGTAGATACTGTTCCAGCCTTGTATAAGAGCAAAGAATCATCACCAAGAACACACCAGAGCCAACCGAAACCCTCAACAGCAGATGAAGAACCAGCAGAGACCGAGAGCAAAACCAGAGAGCAAAATCGAGAGGAGAGAGAGTGATATCGTGCGAATGAATCGAATACCTCAAACCCCCAAATTACATACCCTCTAATAAGAAGTACAATTACCCCCTTGCCCTTAAAACAAAGTAATAAGATATACTATCCTATTACATATAAAATGACCATACTGCCCCTGCTACCCCTGTTACATTATTTCAAGTACTAGAAGAATTTCTTTCTTCTAAATGTACAAGAGCAAAGGACTATAGAAATAAATGAAGAGATAAATAAACTCCCCTCACCCAAAAGATAAAATAAAAGAAAAAGACGAAGAAGAATAGGAACAGAAGCAACTGTCTCCCTGTAGCTTATGCTAGAAAGTCCATCTGACAGCCATGGGTTGTTCGGACAACCTTACCTCTCCTCCCCTGGGCTTTTGAAATTATAACTTTCCTTTTCGTCCTAACATTTCTCTGACAAAATATTGACTATCCATTTTGAAGCCAACTAGTCTATATAAGATGTTAAAAGGGTTATCAACTCACATAGAACAATAAAAGAGAACACAGAATTAAACCGACCCCATAGGTTAAACTCAATTGTGTCTCAGTCAGTCCGAAGCAAAACAACTTGAAACAAATATTGGAAGAAATAAACAAACTAGTTCACTCTAGGCTGGCTTTTTGGTCTTCCTCGAGCATTATGTCTTCAATGCTGCTCATAGATTTAAAGGTTAGCTGCTGACAAGCCAATTTTCAGCCCAATATATAGTTGTTCTCCGAGTGCCAGAATAAAGCTTTTGAAATCTATGGCCATAGGCATGCACGGACTTACACGCCAATGCATGAGAGGTATTTGATTAAATTAGGTTCTGAAACTGGACAAATGGATTATCTAAATCATGTCTTCTCTCTGCTCATTATGAGAGCTGTTACATTACTTGTTAACATGGCTCGAAATGGTGGATCATTTATGAAGCCTATTCAAATTAGGTTGTCTATAAAGTATTGATATGATGAGTGGCAAAACTAGGATGGATAAGATAAGAAACGATCATATTAGAGTTGGTCTGGGAGTTGCTCCCATAAGTGATAAGCTTAGAGAAAGTCGTTTGAGGTGGCACGGCCACATTCAACGGAGACCTATAAATGCTCCTGTTCGGAGAAGTGATATAATCCATGTTGAAGGAATTAAAAAAGCTAGGGGTAGACCTAAGATAACCTTAGGAGAAGTGGTGAGAAAGGATATGTATAACTTAGGCCTTGTATCTAGCATGGCCTCAAACAGAACTGATTGGAGGACAAGAATCCATGTAGCCGACCCCATTTAGTTGGGACAAGGCTTATTGTTGTTGTTGTATAAAGTATTGATATGAATAAGAAATTAAGTTTAACGATAGTATTTTCTTGAGCATGCACTTGGAAATTATGAAAAATAATGAGTAAAGCCTATGCAGGTATCCTATGGAAAGGGAATGTTTTGAATCCAGAAAGTTGGAGGGTTCAATTTCATTTCCTGAAGTGGAGTCCTTTCTCAAAATCCTAAATGAACTCATTCTTTAGGGTGAATAGTCATTTATCACTGTTACTCAACCAATTAACCATAAGCAAAGGTAGAGCTATCAAACTTCTGATTGTTGCAACAGGATTTTTAGAAAGATCATTAGTACTACTGGATTTCAGTACAATTTCTGGCTTTCTCATTGCCACAAGGCAACCTTGCAACCCAGAGTGTTTTCTTCTTTGTAGGACTTCAAATGGGTTCTCGCAACATGCCATTATCGATGTCGGTAATTAACTCAATTATTTTCAAGGTGAGGCGATAGAGGGCAATGAAAACCAAAGGGACACCAGGCCACCTTGACCCAAAGAAGGGCCAGGCACCTAGGGGTCACCTAAGCCTTAATTAACAAATTGGCTTTGACTTCAACTGCTGGTGCAATAAAATGGGTCTCTTCTATCCTAAGCTGTATTTCTTTCCTCTTTGTCCTTCCATTTGAGATTATTTGCAAACCATTTGTCCATCTCAAGGTTGTATTGCTGGTGACTGGTGGGCATTAGAAGCATCAGTATGTCACTTTGTAAGTGTGCAAGGTTTCATCTTTTTGTACTAATGCTGCACTTGCTTAGAAGACTCTCGCATGTGATGTGGCAAAGATGATGCTTATTTGATGTCCATTACGTTTCAGTCATCCCTTATTCTTATGGACCGTATAAGCATAGAATCTGGACATTTTTGGATGGATGTTTTAACCATGAATAAACTGCACAAGTTTGCTTGCAGGTGGAGAGTGATGTTCTACATTACAAGCTTTCCTGCTCTTGTCCTTCTATTTGGTATGCAATTTGCCATCAAGAGTCCCCACTAAGTTTTTATATTAGTTGGCCTAATTTTATGAACTTCAAATATTACAAAAAAAAATCAACGTTAGTTTTTTAACTTTGACCGTTAAATTTTGATGCTTTAAGACATAACTATCCCACTCATATGATCAAAATGACCCCTCTCACTCACAATGTATACAATTCTTACCCACCTTCTTCTTACACCTCGTTAGAAATCTCATCACTGCCAGCAACCACCACTCTTCCTACCAACGACCACCTCTCCCTCACCGTTCCTTAATCCTTACCACTCGTTCCCTTGCTGGCGGCACCAGATGCTTTTTTTTGGTAAAAAGAAAAAGAAACGAGTTGCTTTTGTATCTTATTCTGGATACCAAACCTTTCTTCATAAACTAAGATAACATTGAGATGAGCATCCACTATTGTGGCCCCCTCTTCTTTTGTTGCGCGCGGAATTGAATAACATTTAAGTCCTATCTAAATTATCTTATCCTATACTGGATACCAAACCTGTTTTCATAAACTAAAATAACATTGAGATGTGCATCCACTATTGTGGCCCCCTTTGCTTTTGTTGTGTGTGAAATTGAATAACATTTAATTCATTTGTAAGAAGCGCCATTGGTCAAGTCGCATAAAAGAGCACGTCCATGAGATAATCCATGTGAAAAGAAAATAGCCGGGAGAGAACGGGTCATACTTTAAAACTTTAATAAGAAATTGAAACAAACAGCAGGATTATTTTTATTATAAAATATTAGAGAATACAATTTAGTGTCATACTCCACCTGAATGGGGTGGAATTGTTTTACCACTACAAGTCACATAACTGCAACACAAATCACAAGTGAGAAATTTGAAAAATCATATTACAAAATTATAATATAACTGAAGATCTTAGATAACAGAAATACTCAATGCCAGAAATGTTATGAAAAATATCATATTACATAACCCTAACAGAAGTACCACAAAAAATAACCCTAGAGAGAGAAAATCTCTTACCACTTTTAAAGGCCTTATGTGTATACCTGTGATAAAAGAAAATGAACCTTTGCACTTAATTGAAAATAATTTTCTTTTATGTTAAGATAAACCTAAGGCTCTAATTGTAAATTAAACAAAAAAAAGTTGTATAAGAAATCCCAACCCTTGTCTATAAACTAGAAATAGGACCAAAATAAATAATATATAAATTGAAGAACTTTTTCTGGTTGTGATTGGTTTTCGATGATGAAGGAAGGAGAGGGGTGAAAGAGGAATCCCTTCATCCACCTATTTTAGAAAATATAGTATGGAGGTACATCTGTAAATTTTATTTCTTTTAATTTAAGATAACCATATTTTGATCATTTCATATATCTGGTTTAAAGTAGGGCTGCAACTGGGCCGGGCTGGGCCGGGCTTTTGCAATCCCAAGCCCAATCCCAAGCCCAGCCCTATATGGTATAATTTGAGCCCATTCCCGCCCTGGTCCTAGTTCAGGGCCAATGATTATTGTCCCTGGTCCTAAGCCCTACAGGGCCAAGCCAAGCTCATTCCCGCCCTAATTGGCCCTAATTGGGCCGGGTCGGGATGGGTTGGCCCTGATTGGCCCTGATTAGCCCTGATTGGCCCTGTCCCTAGCCCTAATTGGCCCTGTCCCTGGCCCTGATTGGCCCTGACCCTGATTGGCCTTGTCCCTCGCCCTGATTGGCCCTGATTGACCCTGACCCTGATTGGCCCTGTCCCTGATTGGCCCAGGCCCTAATTGGCCTTGTCCCTAGCTTTAATTGGCCATATCTTTGGTCGTAAATATCAAATGTAAGATATGTAGTAATTAAAATACATATTAAAGTAATTAAATTCTTAAATTCCAAACTCAGCCCTGGAAATAAAATAGTAAAGATGTCAAATAATCCAAAACTTATATTCAATATGTATTTAACTATTTATACCCATTTAGATTTCAGAGAAATAGAGAAATCCAAATTTCTAGGGTTTTTTAATTTGCTATTCGATGAAAATTATGGTTATTATATGAAAGCTCGAAGGGAAAAAGAAAAAGATTTATCTCAATTCTCAATTAATTTCTAACTTCTAAGACAATGGTCAAACTTCATTCCAAATTTCCAATTTGTCTTTCCCCCAAGTTTCTCTCTCTTTTATTTTGTTTTTTCCTTTGGTTTTTCTCCAGAGAGAAAGAGTTAAAATTATTCATGAAATAGAATAAGTAGAGAGAAGAATTGTAATTAAATTTAGGCATATTTGAAAGTCAAGTCAATTATAGAGAATGTCACACAAACTCTTTTTGTAAACTTAGAAACATCAGAGATTCAGAATTCAAAAGGAATCTGATAAATGAAAATTTTATCTTCAAAGTCAAGAACTTAAGCCATAGGTAGGTATGTTTTCATTCACAACTATTCAATAAATTGATATCTTTATTCAATGCAAAAAAATTCATATTCAAAACCTTGTTAACATGTAAATTGAGGATAATTTAGTATTCAACAAAAAAAAAAAAGTATTTTTTTCATAGTTAAAGAAAATGATGTTTTAGTTACAAACATAGCTATATGTTTTTAATAATTTTTTTTGTAATACCACAGTAGATTTGTTAGATATTCATGATGAGAAGTTGGGGTATAGATTTGTTAGATATTAATTCTTTATGTAGTAGTTTTTATTATTTATAATATATTATCTCGCCTTAGTCAAAAAACAAAATCAATATTTTATTGAACTAAAAATGACTTTGTTGGAAAAATAAAAATTACCTTAAAAATAATATAAAAAGTGAATTTATAGTCTAATATGATCAAAGTGACTAAATGTCAAAATCAAGACTCATATCAATGTTAGTATGAAGATCGTGGTAAAAATCTAGTACTGTAGTACATGATCATCGTCAAATTAATATTAAGATTAGAGCCAAAATTAGGGTCAGGATCAGGGCCAAAATCAATAGATGCTTATTACATTGGTAATGAGATTATAATTTATTTTTATTAATTTTCTACAAAACATGATCATGTTTCTAAAATTTGACACGTGTCAAGTATCCACCCATATGTGTTACAATTAATTCATCTCCATGTGGGTGGAGGGTCCAGAGTCTTTAGACTCAAATCAGGGCCAGGATCAAGGTCAGGATCAGGGCTAATATCAGGGCCAAGATCAGGGCCAGGATCAGGGCCAAAATCAGGGCCAAGATCAGGGCCAGAATCAGGGCCAAGATCAGGGCCAGAATCAGGGCCAGGATCAGGGCCAAAATTAGGGCTAGGATTAGGGCCTGGGTCAGGGCCAAAATCAGGGCCTGGGTTAGGGCTAAAAATCAGGGACGGGCCGGGATGGGCTGGGCGGGCCAGAGAGTAATCCCAGGCCCGCCCTTGGCCCTAGTTCAGGGCCAGAATATTTTGGCCCTAACCCGCCCTTAGGGCCAAAATCTTTAGCCCAAGCCCTATTCGGGCTCAGGGCGGGCTTAGGGCGGGTCAGGGCCGCCAGGGCCAAACTTGCACCCCTAGTTTAAAGGAGATTCGAATTCTTGATCTCATACTATGAAACATTGTTTTTACCAACTGAACAAACCCTTTGAAATTTTAACTACAGTTCTCTACAAAGAGATGACTTCATATTAGATTGCATGGTCTAGTTTGATCAAGGGTTAAGGTTTGTCATTGATCTAAATGGATTCATTATCTAAGGCTCTTTTTGGTATCAATTATCATTCTCAATTATGAGAATTTTTCATTATTTTACATTGTTTGGCATCTATTATCAATTTTAATTTTATTTAAAATGATAGAAAACCCTCCAAAATCCACAATAGACTTTTTGTCTATTATGGATTATGGTGAGAATTTCATTCTCTTCATTTATATGCAAGTTTACTTAAAGTTTTATAATTAAGATGAGGGTAAAATAGTCAATACACATTCTTTTATAAAAACATTACTTTTTCCCTCTTTTCTCACTTGGTCACTATCATTTTCTTACATTTTTTTATTTTGACACCAAACTTAATTTTCATAATTTATTTTTGCTAAAATTCACCTAACCATTTTTATTCTTAACCAATAATGAAATCTTGTACTTTTTTTTTTTTCAATAGATATAATAGAGAATGATAATTAATACCAAAAAGAGCCTAAATTGATTTCATTAAGTACTAGCTAGGGTTCAAATGGACATTTTAACTCAGTAACGATGCAATGGTTGTTAATTCACCATTTTTTTTTATTGTTAGTGGATATCATAATTTATTTTTGCTAAAATTCACCAAACCATTTTTATTCTTAACCAATAATGAAATCTTGTACTTTTTTATTTTTTCAATAGATATAATAGAGAATGATAATTAATACCAAAAAGAGCCTAAATTGATTTCATTAAGTACTAGCTAGGGTTCAAATGGACATTTTAACTCAGTAACGGTGCAATGGTTGTTAATTCGCCATTTTTTTTTATTGTTAGTGGATATGAGGAACCAATGGTGAAATCTGCCATGGCAATCCATTGATTTAGGCTTCTATTGTATTGTTGAGTTTAAATTTAAATCTGTTTCGTTGATAAACTTCTACATATTAGTTTTTTTTTTTTTTTTTTTTTTTTTGGAGTGGAAAAGATAGATTAGTCATTAGAGAAACTATGAGGGGTGAATAATAATTTTACTATATTGAGGGAGAGGGGAAAAATCAAAATTAAAAGGAAAGTTTACATGTAAAGTCTAAATATTCCTTTTTTTTTTTTTTGGTAAACAAGTCTAAATATTCCTCAGATCCACTGATTATATACCCAAAAAAAATATAGTACTCAAAGCAAGTTGCATAACAACGCCAAGTTAATTAATCTAAAATAAAAGATTTACTTAGATAAAATAAGACTTGATTTTTTTCTCCCCTTCTAATACGAAAAGGATTTAAAAGTATTTTATAAGATTGATAATTAAAATAAAAGACTTGAGTTCTCCAAGGTCAATAGGAGAACAATTTTTACCAAAAAAAAGGAATCAATTAAAGACTTGAATTCTCTGCTATAATTGCAGCAAAAGTTTTGGGCTTGGATTTTTAAATGACCAATGAGGTGTACTACATTACAATGATGGGCATATTTGATTGTTTCTGAGACACGGGATTTATTTATTGGGTAATTTTCATTTGGACCCCTGAGGTTCGATCTATGTCATTTTTAATCCAAACCAAATGAACACTTTGCATCTACCTCTCTTGAGGTATCCAATAACATCAATTAAGGACAAATTATAATTTTTTTTAACCAAAATACCCTCATATCTATTCTACCGTAAGATTTGCATCATGTCTTTACAATTATATCTAACGGTGAAAATCAAAAGAATGGGGTATTTGCATAAATTTATGAATTATTAAACATTTGATTATAAAAAAAAATAAGTGTGGGTTTACTTGTAAAAACTATTTTTTATAAAAATATCTGTTAGGTGATCAGACTCTTCTTCTCCCTGAAACGTCTCTACTCATTTGCCCGAATATTAGGCGGAGCAACTGGTGGTGGTGCACCCGCATATCAGCTCTATTTCTGCCACCAGTGTGAACATACCATCTCGATAAACCATTCGCAAATATCTATTCTAATCCTCTGTATTTTATAGAGAGAAAAAAAAATCTCGTTCACCTCCAACCAAGAATCTGAAGGAAGAGAAAAAAGGGTGAAAAATCTAGAGAAAAAGCACTAACAGAGACAGCTGAAAATAGCCCTCGATTTTCCTTTTACTGTTCTATTTGCATTTTCTTGCTGGAGATAACTTTCAAAAATCATTCCTGGGATGGGAATGGGCTGCCACCACCGAACTTGCCTGTCCAGACAGCAATGGTTGTTTTCTTGAAGAATATATGAAAGCCCAGCTAATCCCTTTTTCACCTACTCCAACAGTTTTTCTGGTGGTGGTGGTGATCCTTTTCCTTCCCTTGCCGCTGGGCTTGCCGGTCTTCCCTTCTTGTTTCATCCTCCACCAGCATGGAAGTTCCGGCTGATTTCTCCGCCAGCGATCGACGACGACGACGACGGTGCAAGATTTTGACTTTTTCAATCCCTTTGTCTTTCTCAAGAATTATTTCCAAACTTCACGTGCAGGTGGAGCCAATATTCAATTTGTCATTGAAAAGTGAAAACAACCCTTCGGATTCTAGTGCCTTCCCGCTTCCGTCGAATCAAGAGGGATTCCTGCAACTGTGACAAAACGTGTTTTCAGGGAGAAGAAGATTCTTATAAAAAATAGTTTTTACTAGTGAACCCACTATTTGATTTTATATTGAAAAGTTGAATATTTCATAAATTTATAAGATGGGAATTTTTTTTTGATTTTCACCATTGGATTTAATTGTGAAGACATTATGTAAATCTTACAGTAGAATATATATGAGGGTATTTTAGTCATAAAAATTATAATTTGTCCTTAATTGATCTTATTGGATACCTCAAGGGAGGCGGATGCAAAGTGTCCATTTATTTGGACTAAAAATGACATCTATCAAACCTTAGGGGGTCCAGATAAAAATTACCCTTATTTTTATTATTCTAAGAGAAACAACATAACTTTTCTTGATAAACTAAGATAACATTGAGATGAGCCTTCGGTATTGTGGGTCCCTTAATTACTTTTGTCGTGTGTAGAATTGAATAACATTTAATTCATTCGTAGGAAGCGCCATTGATCAAGTCGCATAAAAGAGCACCGCCATATGAGATAATCCATGTGAAAAGAAAATAAATAGGAGAGAACGGCTCTTACTTTAAAATTTTAATAAGAAATTGAAACAAACAGTAGTAGTATTATTATTATAAAATATTAAAGAATACAATTTATGGTCATACCCCACCTGAATGGGGTGGAATATTTACCACTACAAGTCACAGACTAGTACTATAACTATGGATCATAACCGCAATACAAATCAAAGGTTAGAAATTTGAGAAATTATATTACAAAAACATTAAATAACTAAGGATCTTAGGTAACAGAAATACCCAATGCCCTAAAGGTTATGAAAAGATATCATATTACATAATCCTAAAAGAAGTACCCAAAAGGAAAACCTAACCTTCATCATCCTTGGAAATTTATCTAGTCAAAAATTAAAAATTGATCATCCATTTCCTCATAGATGTGTGACATGTGTCTTAACACTACATCAAATGGTTGAAATTCATTTATAAATCATATCATTCAAATGATTGATGTGATTTATAAATAGATTTCAACCATTTGAGTGGTAATGGGACACATTATGTGTACACTTGTATGAAATAAACCTAATCCCCTGATTGTAAATAAAAATAAAAATAATAAAGAAGAAAGTTTTGTTAGAAACCCCAAACCATGTCTATAAAATATAAGGAGGAACAAAATAAAAAATATATAAATTGAAGAAAACGAAATAAGCTTTATGTGTCGTTTTTTTTTTTTTTTTTCTGGTTGTGGGTGGCTTTCGGCAATGAAGGAAGGAGAGGGGTGAAAGAAGAATCCCTTCACCCACTTATATGATTTTTGAAAATATGGTATTAAGGTAAATTTATAAATTTTAGTTCTTTTAATTTAAGATAAAAGTATTCTGGTAATTTCATGTCTAATATTAACACCCATATGACGTTGTTAGTTTCAGCTAAACTCATAAACAATTTTAGCAACAACGGGGATCCAACCTGAGTTTAGGCCTAGAAATAAGGATTCCAATGTAGAATTTTCAACTAAAAAAGCTTAAGGGTATTTTTGTTGTAAAAGTGATTGTGTGTCGACCATAATTGGTTGTTCTTCTTTTTGCATAGGCAGGAAGATGCAAAACCTCTTCTTTTCTTCTTTTGCACTAAAAATGACTTAAATCAAACCTTAGGAGATCCAAATAAAAACTTCTCTATAATTTAAATATATGATGGGGCTTCACATCTGGTTTGAAGAAGATTTGAGTTTTTGTTCTCATACTATAAAACATTGTTTTTACCAACTGAACCAACCCCTTGAGATTATAGCTACGTTTCTCTATAAAGAAATGAATTCATGTTCAATTGCATGGTCTAAATTCGATCAAGGGTGATTTAAGGGCTTGTTATTGATTTAAATGGGGTCATTAAGTACTAACTAGGGTCTAAATGGACATTTTAAGTGGGTAACGGCTCAATGGCTGTTAATAGACTTTTTTTTTATTGTCAGTGGATAAGAGAAACCAATGGTGAAACGGCTAAGATGGGAAAAAATTAGCTGCAATTAAAGGCCAAGCTGATACTGATTGCTAGATTCCTACACAATAATTCAATGATAGGTGTTAATATTAATTAATCAATAATTTTATAGTAATAATAACACTCCAAGAAGAAAATGCTAAAAGTCAAAAAAATTACATAATAATATCCGGTTACTTTCTTTGTTCTTTTTTAAAGACGTCTCTTTACTTATTTTAAGAATCAAATGGATTTTTTTTAACTTACAAGTTAAAATAAAATGAAATAATAAAAAATCTGCAAAACTCCAAACACATTAGCTGTCCATTTGAATAGACTAAATCAAATGCCAACACAAGTTAAAATAATAGAATCTGCATCCATCACGCTAGGTTAATTTACATGATTAATAAAATAAAGGACTGACTTCTCCTTGAGTGAAACATTAATAAAATAAGAAACTTGAATTACTGAGCTGATCAATGATCTAATACTACGTTCACACGCAAATCGAATAATATTTAGTTCGTTCCCAGAATCCCAGAGGGCCTTCCATTATAAATTTGTAAAATCTGCCACGTTGGAATCCATTGACTTAGGCTTCTATACATAATTGTGTTGTTGAGTCTAAATTGAACTCTGTTTCCTTGATTATTATTCTCCCAAGTCTAAGTGTTAATCGTTTTGTTTGAGCAAGGAGGAGGGAGGAAGATGGGCAAAGGAGGGTGTGTGGATGGACAACTGATTACAACATTGTATAGTTCTCCAGTTCCTTTGATTGGTGTCTATATTGCAGCTGGAACACTGGTATGTCTTTTCTGTATGACTTTTGACATGGTGTCTGGATTAACTCGAAGAAAGCCATTTCTTCCATGCAAATTGTTTCCTATGAATGCCTTCACCATGACAATTCTTGCAGTAGCAACCAAGATCCCATTGGATCTTACATCTCCCATGCCTAGAGCTTGGGATCAACTATCCAAGCTCACTGCTACTGCATTGATGTGCACATCTATTGGGTTCTATATGCCCTCGCTTGGGACTATGGGGACATCCGAGCGTTATGGGAACTTGGCAGCACTGAGCATCATGGTGATTACTATGGTCGTTAATGTGGGGATACAGTTAGGTACAGGTGTGATCTTTGAATTCATGGTTGAACACATCATCATCATGGTTTGCATCTTAGTATTGCTTGTGTTGATGTGGTCATCTGCTCTAGCCTTTAGTGGCCAAAAGGACTCCTTTGACCGTAGAAGATTCGTTGTAGGAGAGGGTCTAGAGGGGTTAAAGTATACATTAGATGAGATCTACCGTATCCATTATGAAAGCAATCCTCAGACGTTGTTATGTACAACAACGCATCATCATGCCTTTGGTATACTTTGTGCCGTTTCTTCTGTACTTGTTTTGGAAGCCATCCCAAGGTCGTTTATTGCCCCGAAAAATATGAAGTTGCACTGCAGTGGTGCTTCGGATTACAAATGGTCGATTCCTATTGTTATTGTGATCCAATTTCTGACCATTGCAGTGGGGACTTTCTCCATTATCTATAGATGGTTTTTTTTTATGTGGCACTATGGTGTGGATGCACTCGTCGACCCTGTGCCTTTTCACCCAGAAAAAGAATTAGTAGATCTGAAGGAGGAGCCAATTGTTCTTACGTTTGTCGACAAAAACCTCTCTGACTTCTTGATAGCCACCAAAGACAAAATCATGGTTGCAATCATATGGACCCAAAAGAAGTTGTATGCTTTCACCAGGTACTTCTTTGGGTTCCCTCTCTATGTTGTAGGGAAATTCCTAGGTGTTATAATTTCTTGTGGAACATCAGATGACCCTTGTGGAGGATGGGGACTCACTGTCCGAAGTAGCGGAGGAAGACATGGCGAGATGGAAAGATGCACGTAAGAAGGACCATCCAGCTGAAGATCTCATCAAATTAATATCTAAATGGCGTGCTGACTCTCCTTCTACTGCTGCATCCGCATCTGCATCTGCTTTTGAGATAGATTGTTGTCACTTTGTAAACAAATTTGAAGCTACAGCAAGAGATTATGAGAAGAGTTTAGGGGGTGAATTAGAAGTTGGTTTTGAGTACCGATTTTCTTGCATGACACTTTTGGTCCTTTCAGGAATAATTGAATACCTGATGCCATCTTCTTCGTCCAAAGAGTCTCTACGAAGATGTTTTAAGGAGTCGTTTGAAATCATTCATTTTGTTGACCACAACTGCATCTCTACTTTTACAGTGTTTGATCAAGCTAAATTGGTTGCAGCAAAAAAATTATGGGTAAATTGGGATGACCATATTCGACTGGTCGGACGCATGATGCCCCGTGCTAGGCATTTGCGGAAACCCAATGAATCTGAGTCCCAAAGTATTCTCGAGGAGGCTCGTTCCCTCTATCAAGAAGATGTTAGAGATACGGAAGCAATGTTTTACCAGTCAGCCTCATCAATGGAACGTCAACACAAACATCTTATGGGTGTTGAAATTTCTTTTCTCAGTAACTTCATATTCGGAAGGAAGGATAAGTTTGAGCAGGATGATGATCTCTGGCGTTTTGTAGAAGAATGTTTTGTACGGATGGTCTGTTATATGCTTGTAATGCTTCCGTCGGCCATAGTGAAGGAGATCACCGCAGATTATGTGACCGAAATAGACGAGACAAGACTGAAGAGGGCCTGGAAATTCTTTTTTCAACTCGAGTCGTTGAAGGACACAATCAAATGGTATTGGCCAAAGAATTTGAGTCAAGCAAATGATGCCCACTCTAAACCAGCGTGTAGCTGCTCTTTTGCAAGGTTTAGAAGGTCAAGCCAGTGTTCCAGAAGTCATCAATCAAAAAGTGGAAGAAGAAAAAGAAGATGATGATGGCGATACAATTAAAGAAATACAAGGATCTGATGGATTTGTATGAACAATTAACAATGTCTCTTTGTTTCCCAGTGTTCAGTATCTGCTTTGTCAATCCTGAAATTAAGCTACCCATTGTTGTACTTGTATTTTTAGCATTCTGTGGTTCAGTATTGAGACTTAGAAAACCTTTTTCTTAATCACTGCAAACCTGTATAAAAGACACGAATAACTGTCGAATTAAATTCTATGAAACTCTAACCGATATTAATACAACAAATCGTATTTAAATGACATTTATGACCGGCGCACCATTTTATACTATAAAGTAAATCATCTTCAGCTCCACAACTCTCCTGAAACTCCACCATCACAGCAGTGCTCTTAGTTCACAGCCTTTATTAAACATGTGTAACCAAATCTACAGGGGAAACAACTAATCATCATCCGTTTCCCCTGTAGATTTGGTGGTAGCGGTTGCAACACAATATGGTTAATGGTGTTTTGTTGTTGTCATAAGAATACTTCATTGAAAGTTATTTGCAAACCACAGCTGAAGAAGAATTGGGTGACAGTGCTGAAGTAAGAATAAACTAAAAAAGAAAACCAGCTGGGAATAACAGGGGAGGGAAAGTGAAGGTAAAAGGAATTCGGATGTTGTCCAGGTCCTGAGTCCGTTGTGTCATTCGGCACTTCGTCTTCTTCTAAAACAAAAAACAATCTAAGAAAGTGGTTGTATTATTCGGCATTCCTCCTTCGATTCTTCCATCACACATGTAGGTGAAGAAGGAAAAAAGGTAGAGATGGGGCGACGCCGGACCGAAGATGGAACCGATGAATGAGATGAGAGAGAATTGGGGACTTAGAAATGTGTATTTTTTCAGATGGATTTATGTTCATCCGATTGGAATGATTCACGTGTCTAAAATCTAACGGCCAACTAGAGGTAATGGGAGGGTGTCAAGACAGGAGCGGATCCAGTAAACATCCCACTCTTTTGATTTTCACCGTTGGATTCAATTGTGAAGAAAATATGAAATCTTACGGTAGAATAGATGTTAGGGTATTTTGATCATAAAAATCACAAATTGTCCTTGATTGATCTTATTGAATACCTGAGGGGAGGTAGATGCAAAGTGTCCATTTTTCTGGACTAAAAATGACATGGACCAAACCTCAGGGGGTCCAAATGAAAATTACCCCTTAATTTAATGACCCTCTCACTCAATTAAGTGACCCAACCCCTAAGTGATCCCTGCACCCATTTTTTTCTATGTGTCACGGAAACCCCATGTTAGGGACCACCGCCCTCTCCCCATGTCGGAGATAATCTCAGTTTTATTCTCTCAATTTTGCTTCCTCTCTAATATGAGACACTTGCAATAAGAAGAAGAATCCCTTATCCCCTAACAATGGCAAAGCATTCGATTAGGATCAAACTCATCATTTTAGCGAAGAAGTCAATAGTAGTTTCTCTACTCCTTACATTCGTGGTCCGTCTAGTCTAGGTGATACATTTAGCAGAAACCTTAAAATCACCTCTACTTTTACAACCTCCATTGGTCTCAGAAACTCTGAAGGAAAATGCAGGCTTTCCATTTCTGCTATTATTCTCTCCTCTTCTACCTATGGTTTTCACACTTCATCAAGCTCTTATAAGTAGATAAAATTGGAGGCAATCTTGAAAGCTTGAAAGAGCACAACACTTTCAACCCAGTGAGTAGAAGAGGAAATCGAATGGGGCCTATTTAACGGATTCTATATTGACTATTCATAAAGATGGTTCGTCTTTTCTCCAATGGAATTTTTTTCAGGTTTCGTGGTTCGTGTATTTGATCGAGGTAGCTCTGTTTTTTGGGGAAAAAAAAGTTAGGTCTGTTTTATCCCACTGGTGTAGTCATTGTGTACTTCTTCAGCAGGAGAGGAACAGTGGTCGCCAGCAAGGGAGGGGTCGTGGTAGGCACGGATTTTCGGCCAGACATAGTAAAAAGATGGGCGAAGGGGGAGAGGTTTTAGTCTTGTTACATGTACAGGGGTATACGAGTCATTTGATCACTAAATTTAACCGTTAAGGGTGGGTAACTTGCAACTGTCCAATTTAGTCCACTTAAATGGGCACCCTACAAAAAATTAGGGTGCAACAGGGTGGGGCTGGGTCGGGCTTTTGCAATCCCAAGCCCAGCCCTATATATTCTAATCAAGTCCATTCCCGCCCTAACCCTAATTCAGGGCCAATAATTATTGTCTTTTACCCGAAACCTATTGGACCAAGCTAAGTTCATTCTTGCCTTGATTGTCCCTTTTTGGGATGGGTTAGCCATGGCCTATTGCCCCTATGCTTGACTTTGGCCCTGATGGATCCTATCTTTGACAAAGTATGTTTCAATTCGCAATTGTTCATTAAATTAATATTCCTATTCAACGAGAAAAAAAAAAAAACTCTATTCAAAATAATAAACAAGTAAATCAATGGTAATTTAGTTTTCTAAAAACAAAGTGTATTTTTTACATAGTAAAAAAAATGGTATTCTAGTTAAAAACATAAATATTAGTCTTTGATAAAAGGATTTGAGATACTACATTGGAGGCAAATAAATTATGTCAATATTTTTGAGAAATAAAAATGACTTAGGTTGAACCTCAAGGGGTCTATATAAAAATTTACCCTTAAAAACTATATAAAAAGTGAATTCATAGTCTAATATGATCAAAATGACTCTGTCAAAATCAAAGCCTATATGGCTATATCAAGGCTAATATGAATATCAAGGTAAAAATCAAAGACATGATCAAGGTTGAGAATAAGTACAAAATTAGGGTCAAGATTATAGTCAAAATTAGAGTTAGAATCAGGGCCAAGATTAAGATCATGATTAAGGCCAACATCAGGATTATGATCAAGGCCAAAGTAAAGGTCAAGATTAATGCTCGAATTAAGACAGGATCAAGACCAAAATTAGGGTAAAAAATCGGGGATGGGTTAGACAGGCTCGACGGGCCATAGAATAATCCCAAGTTTGCCCTTGGCTATAATCAGGGCTAAAATCTTGACCCAAGCCTTATTAAATGCAGGGTAGATCAAGGCCGTCAGGGCTAAACTTGCACGGCTGCACCCCTAAAAGAAAATTATAAGACCCTGAGATTGATATCATGGGCTTCGGTAGCCGATTCATCCTTAGCTACTGAAATCTCAAACAATAAGACCCAAAAGAGGAAAAAACCAAAATTAAAAGATAAAGGCTACATATAAAGTCTAAAATGATCCATCCTAGATCCACTGATCAGTATTGTGTATTTTAAATGCACAGCCAATAATGGGTTAGTAAAGCAGTTAAAGACTCTACCGGAGGTCTTGGGTTCTCACCCATTCGGCGGCATTAATTTGAGGATGTAATCGTGGGGCGCGCAAGCAGGCCCGGATGAACCTCATGAAAAAATGTAAAAAAAAAAAGAGAAGTTAAATTTGGCCAAAAAAAATATTTTAAATGCACTACTCAAAGCAAGTTATGTAACAATGCCACCTTATTTATTCTGAAATAAAAGATTTATTTTTATTTAATAATGACATGATACATTAAAAAAAAAAAGACTTAATTATTATTATTATTTTTTTAGTTTTTTATATATGGGTCTTCATAGTAGAGCCTAAACTAATATTGGGTCTCCCTAGTGTGATGTATTACGTCTGGGTTCCAACTAGACTAACACCATTACCTATCACTAAGCATTTTTCAAATTTCAAGGTTGGGGGGACTAAAATACACCTATGTTGTTTGATATATATATGACTAAAATACTCCCAATAAACAACAAAAATAAAGAAACAAAAGAAACCAAAACCAATTAAAATTGGAAAGAGAAAAGAGGAGCGATGAAATATATTTCTTTTGATAAGAAATCATTAAATACATTTAATAAATAAAGAAAAAATGATTTTTTTTTAGGGGAAATCACAAATTTTGATGGGAAATAAAATAAGATAAAGGGTATGTCGGTCTTTCTTATTTACAATATATAAAATTGAATAAAATTTTAATTTTAATTTTTAGTACAAAACTACTATTAAAGACATATTGGTCTTTTTCTCTCGTTACCAAAAAAAAATTTACCTTCTAACGGGAAAGGGTGTGATTGCCATTTTATGAGATATTTTAAGGCCTCTTTGCATGATATATTTTTAAAGTATATGGGATTTTTACTATACATTTTGGGTGTGTGTGAAATTGTTCTTAGAAAATAATAAGTCTGACCTTAACAAGCAATCAACCTGACCCATCCCATTTAGGGTCACTATTACGAGGTCAAAATCTATCATGAAAGTTAGAATTTTGAGCTCAAACCGTGTTTATGTTTAGGGAAGATTTAGACCATTGTCGCGAACCTTGTATGCCTTTCTAAATTATTTTCTGTAAAATATAGACCATAATTATAATACATGTGGTTGTCGAGCTGAATCAGCCTAGGTTGGGCCTGAGGTATCAACCAACTTTTTTTTTTTGAGTAGAAAGATTAAAACTTTATTCAAAGGTCAAAGCCGAGGAAGGCAAAACAAGGTTAGCCAACTAGGAAGTGGAACTGGGCCATACAGTCACATCCATAAGTGACTGGGCCATTCGGGCTAGGTAGTCAGCTATAAAGTTGACATCCCTAGGAATAAGATAGAAATTACAAAAGGAAATTTTGAATTATAAATTGAGAATATCAGTGATAATTGGTTCCAAAATTGTGGGTTTTGGTCACATCAGATGTTGAACAAGGTCAATCACTTCCTTATAGTCCGATTTGACAAAAACTTAGTCCAAGTCTTCTCCCAAACCAAATAGCAAGGCGAAGCACATGACTAGCTTCACCCATAGAGGCATGTCCATGGCATCAACCAACCCTACTGGTAAAATCTAGTTATGAGTCTTGTGACTCAACACTTATGATTTCCAACCTTAAATGGTCCTCAAGATTAAGAAAAACCACAGCTCAAAATAGGACTGAATCAAATGTTGATATCCGGTTCGTTTCAATTTGGTCCGATACTAGACCAAAACGGACCGATAACCACCACGGCGACACGTTCACACTCTTTGAGTCTTGACACCTTGGCTGTCCGCTTGGATTTTTCGGTGGCGTGCCTATGTGGCATCGCCGGGCTACCCACGGTGATTTGACGTTGAGTGCTCTATTAAATTAGAACCGTAGATTTAAGGCATGTGCAGAAAATAGAACTTTAAGTGGGAGCACTGCCGGTTTTTTAGCTTCAACTCAAACCACGATCAGTTCGTTTCGAACCGTGCAAACCAAGCTGCTCTGAAATCCTTCTTTCGTTTAATATTCCCAATCATGAGGAGGAAGGCGAAAGGGGGCAACCTCAAATGGAGGGGGAATGACACCATTAATCATTTTTACAAAGGACTCACAGTTTAACTCAACAAAACCACTGAGAAGCCACCTTGTTGAGTTGCTAGTAGTCCATCCAATGCTGCCATAGCATCTCCCGGAAGGGCCGAATGGAATGAAGAAGGCAATGAGATAGCCAACACTGGAGAACCCGCATGATCCCTTATCACATATCCCATTCATCGGGATTTTATTTTCAATCTTACATTGTTCGATTTTTGAAAGATCTCTCTTTCTTCCTCCAGTTACAAATCATGCTTTTCTGGGTCTTTCTTCAAGAAAATGGCAGAAACACTTTTATTTTTGGTTATACTTTATCGACTCTTAAATGGGTTTGTTCGGTTTTTTGCCTATAAAATTTACAGTAAAGGGACGAATCAAAAGCAGCAAAACATCATTTTCAGAGCTTTCTACCATTTAAGATGGAGAGAAACCTTCTCTAGGACACAACTTTATCCACAATACAAAGAAATATATTTTCACCAATCGTTTTCCCTTCTTCAAAAATGCTTGCTTAGATGGGAAAAAAGTTTCCTTAAGAGATCGCCAAAAAGCAGAAAACCATGGCGCTTGAATTGACTCCATAAAGGATCATTCCACAACTAAAAGCCTAAATTTCATATAACTGAAATGTTAAATTTCGTTATGTTTCAAGTTTATCGGAAGATCTAACAAGTCTTATCGGAAATCATGCTCACCTACCCATAATTTTCAGAGCCCACATTTGGAATTGGATGTTTAGAAACAGAGGTGGTTCTCGGTAGAACATGAATCAGAACCACCGCTCCTACCCCAATCTTCGCTCCTCCAATCTTCACATTACCCAAAATTGCAGAGGAGGAGAGTTTGTTACCCAGACGGAAAGAGAGATAACGGCCAAGAGAAGCGTGAGAGAGGATTGAGGAGTAGAGATAGTTGGCAAGTGTGACTTCCAATTCGGCATCTCTGCATGCTGTTGCTTTGATTTGGTCCAAACATTGGCTTCATCTTCGCTTGCGCCGGTAGTTGAAAGCGGCAGTGGTGTTGCTGCGGATGATATCACCGGCACCGCAGACAAGTGGTTATTGATTCTTCTGAATGCGTCGATGTCGCGCTCGTCATAGAGTTTTTATCACAAGTGGTGGTAGAGTCAGCAGCGGAGGATTAGAAAGGGAAGAAGAAGAGGGTATGAAAATAGGATTTCAGACCAGCTAGGTTTGCACGGTTCGAAACGAACTGATCGCGGTTCGAATTGAAGCTAAAAAACCGGCAGTGTTTCCACTTAAAGTTCTATTTTCTGCACATGCCTTAAATCTACGGTTCTAATTTAATAGAGCACTCAACGTCAAATCCTGACCGTGAGCTGCTCCGAAGCAGTGCCACATAGGCACTGCCCTGAAATCCTGTTCGCTTGAATCCTCGGGTAAGCGCAATCGTTTTCTGGTCCTCTTTCTACTCCACAAGGTAAACGCGACAGTGCGAGAAAGCGAAGTTGGCATTATATGGAATTATGTACTACGAAGTGCCTGATCCAAGGTTTGTTTATCCATTACGATTTCGTCGTTAACAGTGAAACTAAAACATCCATGTAAGCCCCGATAGCTCAGTGACAGTCCTCGTCTTTCGCCAGAAACTTCAATCCTCTCTCACTATCAGAACACTTTGATTCTCTCTATTATTTTCGTTCAAATCGCAGTTTTTAGGTTGGAGTACGAATCATCCTTCAGTTCCTATGTGGATCGCTGCAGTACAAGCATCATCTTCAACCGTTCCGACGATTGCATTCTCTCAATTTAATTTCGAACCCAAAAGTTTCCGACGTCCTCTTGTTGCACAACCGCCTTCACGTTTGAATTTGCCTTCGTTTCGACGAAAGCTTGTAATCCCGGCCTCGAAGAGGCAAATTTCACAATTGGAGGAGACTCAGAAACCATCTGGTTTGTCTACTTCTACATTTCATTCTTGTATTTCCTCCTTTGTTATTTCTCAGAATGTTTTATTGGGATTACTTGATTCTACAGAGACCAAAAGTGCATCACTGTGTAAGAAGGAAGATGGAGGAGGGTCTGACTTTGGTTGGTTACCTGCTCTTCCTCATGTCCTACTGGCTTCCACGGCGAACGTTCTCTTTGGATATCACATAGGGTAAACTTTCCTGAGTTTTTGATTCAGTATGCCAACATCTGTTTTTGGTGGTTGAGGTCAGCTTATATCAATTGTGAATGTTGCTAAACCTTTACTGTGCTTAATTGAGAACTTAAGAGTGCTTTTATTGGAAGCATAAGCTCAGGTTCACTGGTTGATAAACTTGGATGTCGGCGCACAATTCAGATTGACACACTTCCCTTGATTCTTGGGCCAATATTATGGTATTCCAAATTTGCTCATTTTTACGGAATTTATTCTGCAATCGGCATAGAGATGATGCTCATTTTCTAGAATGTTGAATACATGATCTTTAGTTCTTCTCCTTTGTTTTGACATTTCTAAAATGTACTTAAAAGCCTTTTGAATATCAGCAGGGTAGGAAATAATTTGATTAGTTTGATTGCTATATATCTTCTCGAAACCTCTGTTCCGAGTTTGAGTTATGTATGTGCTGTAAATATTTTATTAATGCCTACTAATATCAGTGGTTCCTCAATTATTGTCTTCATTTTTATTTTGGTATTTGAAATTCAAGAATTAAAATTTAATGATTTGCTGCATTGTCTGAGGCCTAATTTACAGAAATGTAGCTAGGGGAAAAAAACCTTTATGTAGCTGTATAAACAAAAATCATCAAAAACTAGTGGTAGCCTAGCAATGGGTCGTCTTATGTGAAAACATGAGTATATACCTTACACCACCACCACCACCACCAACAACAACAACAACAACAACAAGTCTTGTCCCAACTAAATGGGGTTGGCTACATGGATTCTTGCCTTCCAATCAGTTATAGGCCATGTTAGATACAAGGCCTAAGCTAGCATATTCTTTCTCACCATTTCTCTTAAGGTTATCTTAGGTCTGTCCCTAGCTCTTCTAGTTTCCTCAATCTGAAAAATGTTTGAGATTAAAAAAAAAAGTCTTTTACTTTCCTTTTAAAAAGTATCTCTTTCCTAATTCATTGAATGTTTTTATTAGTGATTCATAAGAAAGGTAAGAAAGGTAGTTTTTTTTTTTTTTTATTACAAAAACAACAATATATAACTAGTTTGGTACATTAAACAGTATATTCGTCCAGTCCCATTGAGTTGCCTCTCCTAGTGCTGTAAATGCAAGCAAGTTAGCCGACTTTAAGAGTTCATGATCCTCATTAGTAGTAATAGGGATTCCCTCTATTTTAGAGGCGAGAAGCAATAAATCTTCGATTGCTTCTAATGGCCATCTAATTTTTGGATTAGGTATGGCTCCTTGATCCGATCCCAGTTTGTTATTTTTAGCAAGTAGGGATCCAACCTGAGTTTACGCCTAGAAATAAGGATTCCAATGTACAATTTTCAACTAAAAAAGCTTGAGGGTATTTTCATTGTAAAAGCGATTGTGTGTCAACTACAATTGGTTGTTTTCCTTTTTGCATGGGCAGGCAAATGCAAGACCTCTTTTTCTTTTTTTTGTATTAAAAATGACTTAAATCAAACCTTAGGAGATCCAAATGAAAATTACTCTATAACTTAAATATACAATGGGGCTTCACATCTGGTTTGAAGAAGGTTTGACTTTTTTGTTCTCATACTATAAAACATTATTTTTAAGTGGGTAATGGCTCAATGGTTGTTAATAGACATTTTTTATTGACAGTGGATGGGAGGAACCAATGGTGAAACGGCTAAAAGAGGGGGGGGGGGGGAATTTAGCTGTAATTAAGGGCAAATTCGTCCATCACAGGTAACTTGGAACAACATCAATTGATACTGATAGCTAGATTCCTACACAATAATTCAATGATAGGTGTTAATATTAATTAATCAATAATTTTATAGTAATAATAACTCTCCAAGAAGAAAATGATAAAAGATGATCATTATAAAATATTGAAATTTACTAACGAAGAGCTGTTCTAGTGGTGAAATCAACAACATGGGCTTGCTAGCCCCTTCATCACATCTAAGATTGGATTGGAAAAAATAAACTAAAAGTTAAAAAAGTTACATAAAATAATGTCCGTTTACTTTACTTATTTTAAGAATCAAATGGATTTATTTTAACCTGTATGCAAACTCCAAGCACATTAGCTGTCCATTTGAATAAACTCGAATTATGTACTGAGCTGATCAATGATATAATACTACATTAACAAGCAAATCGAATAATATTTAGTTAGTTCCCAGACCCAGAGAGCCTTCCATTATAAATTTGTAAAATCTTCCATAGGAAATCCATTGACTTAGGCTTCTATATATAATTGTGTTGTTGAGTCTAAATTGAACTCTCTGTTTCCTTGATTATTATTATTATTCTCCCAAGAAGTGTTAATCGTTTTGTTTGAGCAAGGAGGAGGAAGATGGGCAAAGGAGGGTGTGTGGATGGACAACTGATTACAACATTGTATACTTCTCCAGTTCCTTGGATTGGTCTCTATATTGCAGCTGGAACACTGGTATGTTTTTTTTGTATGACTTTTGACATGGTGTCTGGATTAAGGCGAAGAAAACCATTTATTCCATGCAAATTGTTTCCTATGAATGCCTTCACCATGACAGTTCTTGCAGTAGCAACCAAGATCCCATTAGATCTTACATCTCCCATGCCCAGAGCTTCGGATCAACTATGCAAGCTCACTGCTACTGCATTGATGTGCACATCCATTGGGTTCTATATGCCCTCACTTGGGACTATGGGGACATCGGAGCGCTATGGGAACATGGCAGCACTGAGCATCATGGTGATTACTATGGTCGTTAATGTGGGGATACAGTTAGGTACAGGTGTGATCTTTGAATTCATGGTTGAACACATCATCATCATGGTTTGCATCTTAGTATTGCTTGTGTTGATGTGGTCATCTACTATAGCCTTTAGCAGCCAAAAAGACGTCTTTGATAGTAAAAGACTCACTCTAGGAGAGGGTCTAGAGGGGTTAAAATCTACATTAGGTAAGATCTATACTATCAATTATGAAAGCAATCCTCAGACGTTGTTATGTACAACAACGCATCATCATGCCTTTGGTATACTTTGTGCCATTTCTTCTTTAATTGTTCTGGTAGCCATCCCAAGGTCGTTTATCGCCCCAAAAAATATGAAGTTCCACTGCAGTGGTGCTTCAGATTACAAATGGTCGATTCCTATGGTTATTGTGATCCAATTTATGACCATTGCAGTGGGGACTTTCTCCATTATCTATAGATGGTTTTCTTTTATGTGGCACTATGGTGTGGATGCACTCGTCGAGTATGTGCCTTATGACCCAGAAAAAGAATTAGTAGATCTGAAGGAGGAGCCAATTGTTCTTACGTTTGTCAACAAAAACCTCTCTGACGTCTTGACAGCTACCAAAGACATAATCATGGTTGCAATCATATGGACCCAAAAGATGTTGTATGGTGTCACCAGGTGCTTCTTTGGGCTCCCTCTCTATTATATAGCGAAATTCCTAGGTGTTATATGTTGTTGTGATGATGATAACCCTTGTGGAGGATCGATACTGTTCATAGCGGATGAAGACATGGCGAGATGGAAAAATGCACGTAAGGAGGAACATCCAACTGAAGATCTCATCAAATTGATATCTATATGGCGTGATGGCTCTCCTTCTACTGCTGCATCCGCATCTGCATCTACTTTTGAGATAGATTGTTGTCACTTTGTAAACGAATTTGAAGCTTCAGCAAGAGATTATGAGAATAGTTTAAAGGGTGAATTAGAAGTTGGTTTTGAGTACCGATTTTCTTGCATGACACTTTTGGTCCTTTCAGGAATAATTGAATACATGATGCCACCTTCTCCATCCAAAGTGTCTCTGAGGAAGTGTTTTAAGGAGTCGTTTGAAATCATTCATTTTGTTGACCACAACTGCATCTCTACTTTAACAGTATTTGATCAAGCTAAATTGGTTGCAGCAAAAAAATTATGGGTAAATTGGGATGACCATATTCTACTGGTCGGACGCATGATGCGTAAACCCAAGGAATCTAAGTCCCAAAGTATTCTCGAAGATGCTCGTTCCCGCTATCAAGAAGATGTTAGAGATACGATAGCAAAATTTTACGGGTTAGGCTGGTTAGCCTCATCAACGGAATGTCAACGCAGTCATTTTATGGCTGTTGAAATTTCCTTTCTCTGTAACTTCATATTAGGAAGCAAGAATTTTGGACCAGATAAGGATCTCTGGCGTTTTCTAGAAGAATGTTTTGTACGGATGGTCTGTTATATGCTTGTAATGCTTCCGTCAGCCATAGTGAAGGAGATCACCACAGATTATGTCACAGAAATAGACGAGACAAGACTGAAGAGGGCCTGGAAATTCTTTTTTCAACTCGAGTCGCTGAAGGACACAATCAAATGGTATTGGCCAAAGAACTTCAGCCAAGCAAATGATGCCCACTCTAACTTGAGTCAGCGTCTAGCTGCTCTTTTGCAAGATTTAGCAGGTCAAGCCAGTGTTTCAGAAGTCATCAATGAAAAAGTGGAAGAAGAAAAAGAAGATGATGATGGCGATACAATTAAAGAAATACAAGGATCTGATGGATTTGTATAAACAATTAACAGTGTCTCTGTGTTTCTGAGTGTTCAGTATCTGCTTTGTCAATCCTGAAATTAAGCTACCCATTGTTGTACTTGTATTTTTAGCATTATGTGGTTCAGTATTGAGACTTAAAAAAAACTTTTTTCTTAATTACTGCAAACCATTAGTTAAAAGACACGAATTACTGGCAAATTAAATTCTATGATACTCTAACCAACATTAATACAACAAATAGTGTTTCAAAGACATTTATCATCTTCAGCTCTACAACTCTCCTGAAACTCCACCATCACAGCAGTGCTCTATGCTAGCAGCCTTTGTTAAACATGCCTAACCAAATCAACAGGGGAAAAATCATCATCCGTTAAAGGAATTCATATGGTTTTAACTTTTAATGCATAAACTACGGGATCCACCCAGCCTAGAGAGTCGTGCTGTGACATATCAATTATGTTAACGATTCATTACCAACAAAGAAGGGTGAAGTGCACCAACCTTCACACAATGGTATTCTCCTTGGTTCTCCAGTTTCTTTCACTCTACAACAATGATTTTTGTTTAATCTAAGCCTCCATCATTGGAGGGGTGTTCTTTTAGTTTGGGAAAATGAAGAAAAAATTGATTAACAGGTAAAATAGTGATAATACAGTTATACCATACTCAAAGGCTAGTCATTTGAGAAAATATAAGGGGTAAAATAATAATTTCATAAGAATTTTAGGGAAATAGTAACTTGTTCAAAAATGAAAAGAAAATGAACTTTTTGTTGGCGCCTACTTAAGTAGACCTATAATTCTTGACTGCCCAGTTAAACGGGCCAAATTGCGCGACACCCATTTAATAAATAAAGAAAAAAATTATTTGAAATATATTTCTTTTGGTAAGAAATCATGAAATACACTTAATAAATAAAGAAAAAAATGATTTTTTTTGGAGGGAAATCACAGATTTTGATGGAAAATAAAATAAGATAAAGGGTATGTCGGTATTTCTTAGTTACAATATATAAAACAGAATAAAATTTTAATTTTAATTTTTAGTACAAAACTACTATTAAAGACATATTGGTCTTTTTCTCTCATTCAATTTACCTTCTAACGGAAAAGGGTGTAATTGCCATTTTATGAGGTATTTTAAAGCCTCTTTGCAATATATATTTTTGAAGTATATGTGATTTTTACTATACATTTTTCGTGTGTAAAATTTTTCTTAGAAAATAAAATAAATCTGACCTGAAGTCAACCTGACCCATCCCATTTAGGGTCACCATTAGGAAGTCAAATCTATCATGAAAGTTAGAATTTTGAGCTCAAACCTTGTTTATGTTTAGGGAGGATTTGGACCATTGTGGCGAACCTTGTATGCCATATACACCATAATTATCATACATGTGGTTGTCGAGTTAAATTAGCCTAGGTTGGGCCCGGGGCATCAACCAACTTTCTTTTTTGGGTAGAAAGATTAAAACTTTATTCAAAGGGCAAAGCCGAGGAAGGCGAAACAAGGTTAGCCAACTAAGGAGTGGAACTGGGCCATATAGTCACACCCATAAGCGACTGGACCCTCCATAATAGGTAGTCAGCTATAAAGTTGACATCCCCAGGAATAAAACAGAAATTACAAAAGGAAATTTTGAATTGTAAATAGAGAATATCAACAATAATTGGTTCCAAAACTGTTGGTCTTGGTCGTGTTGGATGTTGAACAAGGTCAATCGCGTCTTTGCAATCCGATTCGATAAAAACATTGTCCAAATCTTTTTCCAAGCCATACAGCGAGGCGGAGTGCATGGCTAAAACTTCAGCTATAGACGCAGAGTGTCCATGGCATCAACCAACCCTACTGGTAAAGTCTAGTTGCGAGTCTTGTGACTCAACAAATATAATTTCCAACCTTAACTGGTCCTCAAGATTAAGAAAAGCCACAGCTCAAAACATAGAACTGAATCAAATGTTGATATACGGTTCGGTTTCGATTTGGTCCGATACTAGACCAAAACGGACCGATAAGGAGATAACCACCACGGCGACACGTTCACACTCTTTGAGTCTTGACACCTCGGCTGTTCGCGTGAATCCTCAGGTAAGCGCAATCGTTTTCTGCTCCTCTTTCTACTCTACAAGGTAAAGGCGACAGCGCGAGAAAGCGAAGTTGGCATTATATGGAATTATGGACTACGAAGTGCCAGATCCAAGGTTTGTTTATCGATTACGATTTCGTCGTTAACAGTGAAACTAAAACATCCATGTAAGCCCCGATAGCTCAGTGGCAGTCCTCGTCTCTTTCGCCAGAAACTTCAATCCTCTCTCACTATCAGAACACTTTGATTCTCTCTATTATTTACTGTTTCGTTCAAATCGCAGTTTCTAGGTTGGAGTACGAATCATCCATCAGTTCCTATGTGGATCGCTGCAGTACAAGCATCATCTTCAACCGTTCCGACGATTGCATTCTCTCAATTTAATTTTGAACCCAAAAGTTTCCGACGTCCTCTTGTTGCAAAACCGCCTTCACGTTTGAATTTGCCTTTCTTTCGACGAAAGCTTGAAATCCCGGTCTCGAAGAGGCAAATTTCACAATTGGAGGAGACTCAGAAACCATCTGGTTTGTCTACTTCTACATTCCATTCCTGTATCTCCTCCTTTGTTATTTCTCAGAATGTTTTATTGGGATTACTGGATTCTACAGAGACCAAAAGTGCATCACTTTGTAAGAAGGAAGATGGAGGGTCTGACTTTGGTTGGTTACCTGCTCTTCCTCATGTCCTACTGGCTTCCACGGCGAACGTTCTCTTTGGATATCACATAGGGTAAACTTTCCTCTGAGTTTGTGATTCAGTATGCCAACATCTGTTTTTGGTGGTTGAGGTCAGCTTATATCAATTGTGAATGTTGCTAAACCTTTACTGTGCTTAATTGAGAACTTAAGAGTGCTTTTGTTTCTTAGCGTTCTATCCTAAGTGCGTGGTGGAAAAATTGAGTTTACTACTTGTCAGTTTCACAGGGTAATGAACGGTCCGATAGTATCCATTGCACGGGAGCTTGGTTTTGAAGGAAATTCGCTGCTTGAAGGACTTGTTGTCAGCATATTCATAGCTGGTGCATTTATTGGAAGCATAAGCTCTGGTTCACTGGTTGATAAACTTGGATGTCGGCGCACAATTCAGATTGACACACTTCCCTTGATTCTTGGGCCAATATTATGGTATTCCAAATTTGCTCATTTTTACGGAATTTATTCTGCAATCGGCATTGAGATGATGCTCATTTTCTAGAATGTTGAATACATGATCTTTAGTTCTTCTCCTTTGTTTTGGCATATCTAAAATGTACTTAAAAGCCTTTTGGATATCAGCAGGGTAGGAAATAATTTGATTAATTTGATTGCTATCTTCTCGAAACCTCTGTTCAGAGTTTGAGTTATATATGTGCTGTAAATATTTTATTAATGCCTACTAATATCAGTGGTTCCTCAATTATTGTCTTCATTTTTATTTTGGGATTTGAAATTCAAGAATTAAAATTTAATGATTTGCTGCATTGTCTGAGGCCTAGTTTACAGAAATGTAGCTAGGGAAAAAAACCTTCATGTAATTGTATAAACAAAAATCATCAAAAGCTAGTGGTAGCATAGCAATGGGTCGTCTTATGTGAAAACATGAGTATACACCCCACACCAGCACCACCACCACCAACAAGAAGAAGCCTTGTTCCAACTAAATGGAGTTCACTACATGAATTCTTGCCTTTCAATCAATTCTGTTCAAGGCCATGCTAGATACAAGGCCTAAGCTATCCATATCCTTTCTCACCCCTTCTCTTAAGGTTATTTTAGGTCTGCCCCTAGCTCTTCTAGTTCCTTCAGTTTGGATTATAATACTTCTCCGTACAGGGGCATCTATAGGTCTTCGTTGAACGTGGCTGTACCACCTTAAACGACTTTCTCGAGGCTTATCACTAATGGGAGCAACTCCCAAACGAACTCTAATATGATCGTTCTTTATCTTATCCTTCCTAGTTTTGCCACTCATCCATCTTAGCATCCTCATTTTTATTACATTGAATTTATTTATATGATTCTTTTTAACAGCCCAACATTCTGCACTGTACATCATAGCTGGTTCAATAATAGTCCTATAAATTTTCCTTTAAGCTTAAAGGAATACGTCAATCGCACGAGACCTAGACGCTCCTCTCCACTTCATCCACCCTATTTTAATTCTTTGGAAATCGTCATCTTCTATATCACATTTTTTATTTATGATTGAATCTAGATACCTAAAACAATTAGTTTGAGGAATCTCCTTATTGTCAAGTTTCACCACCTTAACATTTACCTGATCATGACTAAAACTACAAACTAGATATTCTGTCTTCATTCTACTTAGTTAAAGCCTCTTGATTCCAAAATTGCTTTCCATGATTCTAACTTGGTATTAATCCCCACTTGAGTCTTCAATACAATATTATCAACAAAAAACATATACCAAGGGACTTTGTCTTGAATGTCTTTCGTTAATTCATCCATTACAAGTGCAAATAAAAATGGGTCAACAAAAGTTGGCATAAGAAATAAACAAGTTAGGACCTAGTTGTACTTGAGTGGTTCAACTACTGGGTTATGATGACACATGTCCTTCTGCTTCAATACCACTCTAAGCACTATTAAGTGTAGCATGGAAGGGCTATGGAAGCAAAAAGGCACATGTCATCATGAAACTGTGTGTGAAGTGTTCACGTTCATATAGGTGATTTGGATTCACAAGACACGTCGATCTGAGCACAAGATATGGAATGTATAATGAATGTTTCTTTTTATTCACCCAAAAGAAACTGTTTCTGATTGAGTTGCATGTCACATCATTGAACAACAGGACAATGATATACAAAGAAATTTTTTTCTAACAAATGCTTGAAGATGAGTCAGGTGTGCCAATTTCTGTTTTCATGGGCTCAAGTATGGTTTTAACAAACTAAAACTGGGGCCAATCTGTACTGATATCCTAAAAAGCTTGGCATCTAACCAGAAATATATTTTATTATGGGTGTAGTTCAGTTTTATCCCAATTTGACCAGCCAGATGGATCTTATTTTTAGAACTGTATGTTCAGCGCAAAGGTTACCTATTTGCTTAGGGTCCGTCTGTTGTTTACCTCCAGTTGACTTGAAAGATTTTAACCTACACATGGAATTAAAAGGTCATGTCAATGATTGAGTACTGACTCGCTAAAAACAGGAAAAATGGATTCTTCCATCTAGATTTTATGCCCATGATTATGTACTCTTTAAGTTGATTAATGTCTTCATTGTGTAAATCAAAAGTGATGACCCACCCTGCTGGCTTTTTACTAATGGCTTTAAGAAGCTCATGTGTTTCTTCATTTTTCAATGCTCTGCAAAGCAGTGCGGGTATAGATACGTATAATTTTGGTGGTGTTGTACGAGTTGCCCTTGAGTCTTTGACATACAATCCTTTTTAACCGTCTCCTCAGGTGATTTTGTATAACCCACGAGTGCATCAATATTATGAGGAATAATCTAGACGATTGGTTAAATAGGTTGATATCGTCCCCATCTAAAATTAGAAATCTCAAAAAGATTTAGAATATTTAATGCACTTTTGCAGATTGTCAGGCTTTTCAATTATTCCTGAAGATTAAGACTTTTCATGGTTTTAGCTCCCTCTGTGCCCATGCTTTTTACTTGCTATCTTTTCGGTTCTGTCTTGCTTCTTGAATTATTACCTGTTTTTTTATTTATTAAAAAGTGCTTATGATTATTGACTGCCAGTGCACAAGCCCACTCCTTGGATGAAATGCTTTGGGGAAGATTTCTTGTTGGCCTAGGTATTGGTGTGAATACTGCCCTTGTTCCAATTTATATTTCGGAGGTATTGGTCTTTCTTAAATGTGAAGTTGAAAATCTATTCTTGTCATATGCTGGTCATGGATGCATTTTGTGCCATATAGAGGCTTCTCATTATAAGTTTCAAATTTTCTTGATTATTCTGTTTTAGAGAACAGTTTAGGATATATTCTTAGTGGAGTAATCACAGTATTAATAGTGACTTGAAGTGAAGTTGGATGAATTTGGGGTAAACTGCTTTTGGGGTTGTTCTTCTATTAGAAATGAGTCAATGACTAGTCGCAATGTTCGTTGTGACTTGGGTAAGCTGCTTCTTGTGTTCTTTTATTGTCAATATTTTTACAGGAAGAGGGGTTACTAGCCTTATAACCATAGTATTAAATCTCATTTCAGAAGGCCATTCTAGCTAGACTGAAAAACCACTGAAACATTATGTTTTGTCTATAAGTTTTGGGGTGTGAAATGCCAAAATGACCGAGTTAACCAAAATTTCAACAAGTGTTCTGAAATGTTTTATTTTTTAATTCAAACTAGCATCTCTTTTTACTCCCCCTGTTTAGGAATCTCTTCTTGAACCTCTAACTGGGGCTGAATAGGGTTTGGTAGGTCTCTATATGTGACAAGAACATCCAAAGTGGGAAAGAACACCTCTGCTCTTGGAGTCTCCCCTTGGAAAGGTGTATAATGAGTAAACTCATTAAAGATGATATCCATGGACACTATTGTTTACCTCAAAGGAGGATGGTAATATTTGTAAACCCTTTGAGTAGTAGAATACCCTAGAAAAATGCAGCGGAGGCCACGAGGTTCCAACTTACTTTTGTGGATTGAAGTTCTGGCATAACGCACAATCAAATATCCTTGGAGGAACTATAAAGGAAGATGTCCCTTGAAGGACTTCACTGGGGCATTTGAAGTCAAGGATTCTACTAGGCATCCTATTCATGAGGTATGATGCAGTGAGAATTGCGTCACTCCAATATTGGTCGGGGACATTCATGGCAATTAGAAGAGAATGTGCAATCTCTAAAAGATGCCTGTTCTTTTGTTCAGCCACTCCATTTTGGGCTGCAGAATCAATACAACTAGTTTGATGTATTATGCCAGAATCAAAGAGGTATCTCTGCAATTCTTTTTCACTATACTCGGTTCCATTGTCACTGCGAAGGACCTTCACAGTGGCAATGTATTGACTTTTAACCATATTATGAAAATCTTGAAAACATCAGAAAACTTCATTTTTTTTAAAAGATAAATCCATGTGGAGCGAAAATGATAATCAATAAAAGTAACAAAAAAACGATGGCCAGTAATAGATATGTGGCGACAAGGCCCCCGCACATCACTATGAATTAACATAAAAGGAATAGAACTTATATTATTGTTAGAAGGCAAATAACTTGAATGAGTCTGTTTAGCAAAAACACAAGCTTCACAAAAAAATTCCCTATGACAAGATGTAACTAAATCGGGAAATTTTTTTCTTAGAGTTCCTATAGGGGGATGGCCTAGCCTACGATGCCACTGGTGGAGAGCTGACAAATTGACCTGATGAGGAGTAGCAAGCATAGCAGAAGAAGAGGGTCCATTTGATTCCAATAAGTAGAGTTTGTTGTCTAGTTTACCAAGTCCAAACTCCTTCCCTGTTACCAGATCCTGAAAGACATAGTAGGAGGGAAAAAATGTTACCTTACAATTCAAGTCGTTGGTAAGACTACTAATGGAAAGAAGGTTAGTAGAAAAAGATGGAACATGTAAAACTGAGGACAAAGAAAGGGACGGTGAATGCTGTATGGTTCCCTTTCCACCAATGGAAGAGTAAGAGTCATCAGCTATACGGACCTTATCTTTCCGTGAGGTAGGTTTATAATTCAAGAAAAGAGAAATAGAACCTGTCATATGGTTTGTCACTCCAGTATCAATAATCCATGGAGCAGAAACTGAATAAGCGTGGAAGCCTTTAAATATGGTACTTGAAGTAGCAACGTAGGAATTTGAATGTGTAGTTGACGAGGCATCAAAAGAGGCAGTGGCAGCGGCAGTGGTAGACGACTGAAGAATGCGCCTCTAAGCAAGCAACTCTTCCTGGGAAAAACTGATATTTGGAGAGCCTTGGGTTTACCCTTCTTTTGAGCCTTTTTTTTGTTCAAAATCAGCAGGCTTCCCATGTGGCTTTGGTATAATAGGGCTTGTGGTAGTGCTCACACTTGACCATATTTTTGATTGATTCTGTTCGGGACAACATACTCACACTTTGAAGAGCAGATTTTTCCACTATCAGCTTATGTAGCATAGCTAGACGACGACTCTCCTCACATCAACAAGTGCATAGAATTGTTCCAATATAGGAAAGGGAGAGCGACTCAAAATCTCTACTCGGATCTAATCATACTCCACATTTAATCCAGTCAAAAAATCATACGCCCGAATTTTGTTAACATGTTTCTTGTAGGCAACCACATCATTAGGATCAGTCAGTTGGTAGTCACCATATTAATCTAACTCTTGCCAGAGAGAGCGTAATTCAGCATAGTACTGGGCAATCGTCAACTCTTTCTGCGTGGTCTCAATGTCTCATGAAGTTTCTTTTGTAGCTCATAGATCTGCGCATCATTTCCCAATTGTCCATAAGTCTTTTTAGTGGCCTTCCAAATCTGGGCTGCTGTATCCAACAATAAATATCCCCCTGGCTAGATTTGGATGCATGGAATTCAAAAGGAACGACATTATAAGAGAGTCATGTGAAATCTACTTATCTTGAAGAATGCCCAGTGTCAAAGGTTTGGTTGTGTAGTGCCCATAATATGATTGACTAGACCTCTTCCAATAATTTTCAAATAGGTAGAACAAGACCAGATAAAGTAATGAGTTCTGTCAAACTTAACAAAGAGTGATGGAAGGTTGGAATAATTTTCATGACTTGTCGGAACTACAGAAACATCTGGTGTAGTCATATCTTCAGTCCACTCACCAAAAAACAATTCTGATCAAACCTGCTGAAAATTCTGATCAAACCTGCTGAAAGGGCTGATCAAATCTGCTGAAAAAAAAAAAATCTGATCAAACCTTCTTTAAATTCTGATCAAATCTGCTAAAAGGGCTGATCAAATCTGCTGAAAAAAAAATCTGATCAAACCTGCTGTTCTTCAGGTTTCAAACTCATTTAGAAGAATCTGAAATATCCCAAGAGGATGTAAGAGGTCAGAAACTATTTCTCTGAGCAGTTGTAATTTTCTGATCAATACTGCATAAAAACCTGCTGTTCTTCAGTCTTCAAACTGTTTTAGAAGAATCTGAAACATTGCATGAGGTGTAAAACTTCAAAAAATTGTTCTTCATTATAGTAGAGAAGCGAACAACATCAAGGAGTAGCTGATAGCAAGAAAGAACCCCAAAGGAAGAAGAAACAAAGGAGAAAGGAGAGGAGGAAGATGCTGTCAATAGCGAAAACACGAGAGAGAGAGAGAGAGAGAGAGAGAGAGAGAGAGCAAAGGCGGAAGAAGGGAAAAAAAGGTCGAGAAAGGGAGAGGCGGAAGAAAAAAAAAGAAAAAAGAGAAGAAAGAGAGAAGCAGAAAAAGAAGAGAGTTTTTCTTGGTGTTTTAGAACACAAAGGAAGAAGAAACAAAAGAGAAGGAGAGGAGAGATGCTGGCAATGGCGGGAGAGAGAGAGAGAGAGAGAGAGAGAGAGAGAGAGAGAGAGAGAGAGAGGAGAGAGAGAGAGAGAGAGAGAGAGAGAGGAGGGAGGGAGGGAGGGAGGGAGGGGGAGGGAGGGAGGGAGGGAGAGAGAGAGAGAGAGAGAAGAAAGAGAGAGGAGGAAAAAGAAAAAAATTGCCTTGGTTTTTCGATTCTAATTTTAATTGGCTCTAATGCCATGTGGAAATAATTGAATTCTTAGATGATCAATTTGACCCCTAAGTTTCTTATTTATAATAATGTGAAATATACAAAGTTACATAATTACCCTCACTAAACAACTAAGTAATAATAACTTGAACCACAACTTATAATTAAACCAACCCACAAATAAACCGAACCAACCAACACAATAGATCTTGAGTTAGCTTATAACTTTTTGGAGAAAAGGGGGGGGGGGAGTGTAGCAATACGGCATTGATAAGAATTCCTTGGTCTTCTTATTTTTCTTTTCTATATGCATTGGCTTTGGGAAAATTATTCTGAAAAGCATGGAAGAACATTTTTCTACAGCCATTCGTTTTAATCTGCCATTTCAAACAAATCTTGAAGGAACATTTTTCGAGGCTTTGAATGTTATTCAGGAGATCTGTTTACCTTTTCTCCTGTTATTTTTTTTATTTGTATTATGCCATTTTTATCTGTTAGAATAAATACCAAAATGATGAACAAAGGAAACACGTCAAGACAACAGAGATTAACATGATTCTGCCAACATGATGTGCTATGTCCACAAGTGAATCTGAAGAAATTTCAGTATGTGTTGAAGAAGATTACAATGGAGGTCTCTCGACACACCCACTTATCACTACACCTGAGCCACAATGTAGTGTGACACTTATTTTGTAGGGAAACGTCCTAGCGTAGCATCTATCATGTAAGGTTGCTGAATCCATGTATAAAAGGCTTAGTTTTTTTTTTTTTTTTTTTTTTGGGAGCTCGGTGCTAGCTGTTGACTTGACACACCAACCCTCTGCCTTTCCCCGTGCTTGGGACTGGCAGCAAACATTGGCAGTGTTATAAGTTCGACCTAGTAACCTGGAATGACTTGTACCAACAGGGTTGCCGGATTTTATGTCTATGTGGTCATGAATTCTGACACTGAAGAATTGAAAGAGACTTAAGTCTTTTTTTTTTTTTTTGATTTCTTAGGACCAGTGCTTTTGCTGCAAAATTTCTGATGCTGAGAATGATGCAGTCCTAGATTGATAGGAGATCAACTAGGAGATGTTAGACAAGGTCTTCAATGAACAAAAAGGTTCAAATGTGGCAAATTTGGGTTTTTGGTCTTTTCTAGGGTTAGGGTTTGGTGAGGTGGCTATGCTAGGTATAGATAGAGTAGCAATCAGTCAAGGTTTGGTGTTTCATTAATGGTGAAATATTGGTAGAATTGAAGTTTCAGCCATTTAGGTTAGGGTTTTGGGTTTTTGGGAAGTGAAGAATTGTAGGTTAGGGGTTTATACTTAGAATTAGGGCTGAAGGGATCGAGTAGTCCAGGGCTGAGAGCAAAATTTGATCTAATTTTAGATATTAGTGATAGTTGGTTTGCACTGGGCGAGCATTATGCTTTCCCAGTAAGAACCTGAGATGTGGTTTTATAGGGGTTTGAGTGAGGGGTTTTGGCTGGCAGCTGGATTGAGTTATTGTACAGGCCAGAATGTAATTCAAGTGAAAGAAGGGTGGGTTATGATGGCTGGAATGGTCTATGGGTAGTTTAGGGTGGTAATTGGACAACAAAATGGACGAAAGCTAGGGTTACAAGTTTACATATCTAACAGTGTATAAGCACTATATCCTAGCTGCTGAGAAGAATATTAGCTGAGTATGTTCTTGGTGGTATAATCAAATTTTAATGTGTTGATGTTGTTGGTTCCATATTTTCTCTTTGTCTCAAGGGACAAAAATGGTATTTGGTTTCAGTCATTTATAAACTTCTTTATTCATCATTTCCCTTGCCAATTTTATTTTAGGTTTCACCAACGAGGTACAGAGGTTTGTTGGGAACCTTGTGTCAAATTGGCACGTGCATAGGGATAATCACATCCCTGTTCTTAGCAATTTCTTCTGAAAGTGATCCACATTGGTGAGGCTCTTGTCTATTTCCAGTATCTATTGGTTACATGGGTTTGAAGCCATATTTTTTCTTCCTTCCTTTTACATGAGTAACTTTATGGAAAAGTATGTTGTATCATTCATCTGAAAACACTTAGGACCTGAAAAAAGGGGTGGGGCCTGGGAAAGAAAAAGGACTAAGACTGGCAGATCTATGCTTGAAACCCCTGAAGTAATTATATCTCTTTTGATCAATTACTGCAGAGAGTTTATAGATCCAATGTGTGTAAGTACTAGAAGAATTTCTTTCTTCTAAATGTACAAGAGCAAAGGACTATAGAAGTTAAGAGATAAATAAACTCCTTTCACCCAAAAAATAATAGAAAAGAAAAAGAAGAAGAATAGGAACAGAGAAGCAACTAAAGAAGAATAGGAACAGAGAAGCAACTAAGTGTCCCATTAGGTTATGCTGGAAAGTCCATCAGACGGCCATTGGGTTTTTCGGACAACCTTACCTCTTCTCCCCTGGGCTTTTGAATTGTCACTTTCCTTTTAGTTCTCACATTTCTGTAATTTACCTATCTTTAAATCTCACTTTCTTTTTTAATGGAAATAGCTAAGATGCACATAATTTATTAATCTCTTCTATCCCCCTCTGGACTGAAAAAGAAAAGACTGTCTTTTTCTCTCCCATATTTGGCTCAATATAAAGTAATAGGATCATAATGTCAATATATAATGGTGAAAAATAAATGCCTACATGGTCCATTTAGGAAGCCCCTAAAATGGTCCTAAAAATTTTCCTCATGGAAGGCCAGATGGGACATGAATTTTGTGGACAAATAGATTAATGTAGTACTGTAATTGAAGATTCCAAATAGCATAATGTTGCAGGCAATAGAATCCATTATAGGGAGGATAATGATACGGTAATATCAGGTGGTCAGATTGGGCCAGAACTCCAGCTGAGTTCTTCTCTAAGGGGAAGGAACCCTCGCAGAAATTTCAGGTCACTCTGATGGGTGGATCTAAAATTTATGGAATAATCCAATTTGTGCTGGGAAAATGGTGAAACCACTGCTTAGGAATAAACTCAGAAGACAGATATATAATGGGCCCTCGATTTTGATCACATACATATTGGTAATATCTATCTGATTGCAGATTTCCTCAACTGAATTTTGAGTAAAATAAGCAATGCAGATCCATAATCAATTTTTGTTTTTTGTTTTATTTTTTTGTATATTTTTTAATTCAGTTGAGTAAGCCTTGGGATGGGATATCCTTGTAATAGGCCGCTTTTAAGGACTTAAAATAAGGGTTGTGCTAATTAAGAGTTTAGGTTTAATTGGCTTAGTTTATGTATGTTTTTGGGTTTAGACTGGTGTATTTTAAGGTAGTGCTTTGAGTCAATTAGAGGTCATTTAGTTCATCTTAACTTAGTGGTTTGACTTAATTACCTTGTAGTTAGGGTTTTAGTTTAGTTTTATTGGCTTAGTTTATTTATGTTTTCGAGTTTAAACTGGTTTAGTGGTTTATTTTAAGGGGTAAGGCTTTGAGTAATTAGAGGTCATTTAATTCATCTTAAGTTAGTGGTTTGACTTAATTAGCTTTTTGTTAGAGTTTTCACACCTCCATACATGGAATGATTAGCATTCTCTTCTAATTAGGTTTTTCCATTTCTCATTAGATTAGGATTTTGTAATTTGGCTATTAAAGCCTCAATTTAATTCCCCCTCATGGAAGAATAGAATAGACTGGATAAATCGAATTTTGCATTTAGCAAACTTGGCTACTGCATTCTGATAAGACCTCACCTCCTCTTCTTTCAGTCCTGCAACTTCAATTTAAAAACACACACACTCAGCACAATCAAATGGCATAGACAAGGCTTGGATTGAAGCTGTAACGGAATCTTGAAATTAAATCAACGAATGACATTGATTGAGCAATTGCAGTGAACTGCTGCACTTAATCTGGCAACTACGAATAGCTCCGGTACATACAATTCCCCATCCCAAGACCTGAAGACCTATACTTTTATTCCCCAAAGCCTGAGAGTCTTCCTCTAACCTGCAACCTTAGCTCACCCCTCTCTTACTCACTTCTTGCTTTCCTCCATCCCCTAGTCCTTCCGTCTAATATAACCAAAACCCTAACCTCTACTTTCCACCTAAGCCATATCCTCTAAAATGTGCCAACATGGAATGTGGCTGCTCCCCAAGGAATCCCTGCCACTTGTCCTTGTCCTCTACATGGTCATTTTGTTTCAATACCCTACAATCCCTTTATATCTGCAATACTCCCCTACAGTCCCTTTATATCTACAATATACCCCTCAATATTAGTGTCTTAACCCATTCTTTCTCTGTTAGAGGTTGCTTTTGGGTCTAGGTTTCATCTTAACTGGTTTATTTTAAGGTAGTGCTTTGAGTCAATTAGAGGTCATTTAATTCATCTTAACTTAGTGGTTTGACTTAATGAGCTTGTAGTTAGGTTTTTAGTTTTATTGAAGTCCAAGTGCTTGTTCCTGGTGGTTTGGAGTCCTAGATCCTAGGGTCTAGGTTTCTCTTTGCTCCCCCCTTTCCCCTCACAGTAGCTTGTAGTCTGCTCACCCTAACAGGTTGTTGTCTGCTCTGTGCCATGTTTATGCATTCTTCTCTCCGTGCCCTAAACAGAATTTCCAGTGATTCTTACCATCTGATTTCTTCAATATTTTGAGGATTTCATCCCCTTGTTAAAGCTACACTGGATTCTAATTAAAGCCATAGCATGCCATCAGATTCCTAGATTTGGTTTTTACCAGTTCTCATTGGCAAGACCCAACTTCTCAAATCTTGAATTGTTTTTTATTTTGTTGGTTTAGTTGAAAAAAAAATGGTGGTTGAAATGTAAGACATGATGTTACTTCAGTAAACCCTTCCCCCTAGTAGAGTTCAATCCTATCTCGGCCAATTGTATCAGTAAACCCTAAAACCCAAATTTCAGATTCCCAGTGAACTCTTGATTGGTTCTTTTTGAGGTTCTAAAGCGTTGGCGATCTTTATCGATCTAAGAAATCTCAGATCCGACTGAATTGTAGAGAAGTCCGAAGAAAACTTACTGGACTAATGGAGGGATGGGGGAAGAAGAATAAGTGTAAGGAAGAAAGCACAGCCTTCTTGCTGGTGTATGTTGGAAGGATCAAACATTGAGGAGTTTGATCAAGCACAATGTTCTCCATACATGGAGACATGCAGAAACAGAAACAGTTTGTTTTTCAAATAATATCTAAGGGTATCGTGAAACCCCCACACACTTTGTTTTATTGGTAACAGAAGAGAGAGTTGGAGTTGGTTAGGCAGAGCCTTTAGCTGACACTGACATTATATTGACCATCCATTTTGAAGTCAACTTAGTCTATATAGATGTTAAGAGGGTTATGGACCAAACCCATAGCTTAAACTCAATTGTGGCTCAACCAGTCTGAACCAAAACAACTTGAAACAAATATTGGAAGAACTAAACAAACTAGTCCACTCTAGTTTATGTGAAACCCAATTTTAGGGTTTGGTTTTATAGAATTGATTCCCTAAAATTAAGGGTTGCCCAGAATCATCCAGCAATTTAATGAGTAATTTGGGAAATATGGGAAGATTAGGGTTTTATTAAAACCTAAATGGGTTCTAATGAGATGATGGGATGTTGAGGATCTCTAAAGAAATTAATGGAAAACCCTAGGGACAAGTTAGATTGTTGACAAATCACCCAATGGATGGTTTGGGATTCCTAAGAATAGTATGGGATGGATAATATTATTAGATGAAGATCCAACTCTAGAGGTTCTGGGTAGGGAAAATTGTGTGGGATGAATGAGGAAAGGTTTTAGGCTCGACAAAATTCTTACGGGCTGACAAGAAATTTTCTCTCCCGTTGCTCTTCCTTTTTATTTCCCTTTTATTTATTTCTTTCTTTTTTCTTTTTCTTTTTTCTGTTTTCTGCTTTCTTGTTCTGCCGCAATGAAGGAGAGAGAGAGAGAGAGAGAGAGAGAGAGAGAGGGTATCATAGGGTTGGGAGTGTAAGGGTATGGGCTAGACGGGATGTAGGGGTTGGGGGTTGGGAATGTCGTGGGGGTCTGGGGAGGCTGCTGCCAAGGTGCAGCAGCAGGGAAAGGGGGTGGGAAAACCTGTGCAGCACAGAGGAGAGGAGGGGAGGGAAGTGTTTGTGGGGGTTAGGGGAGGTGGGAGAGGGGCAGGGAGGGGTTGCGGTTGAAGGGGAATGGGTGGGGGAGCCTTGCAGTGGGAGAGGAGTAGGAGGAAGGGGCTGGGATGTCTGAAACTTATTTGGAAAACCCTTGGAACACTGCTGGGATCTCTGAAGAAGAGTGCTAGACAGAGTTGCTGATCTTTGAAGAAGAAACTTGACTCAAAATATGCCGTGGCCACCCCAAATAGGAACCACAGTCCTCAAACTCAATATTCTTATTCAAATAACCAAAAGAACTGCAAAGAATGAATAGTCTATTTATAGCCTACTAAAAGACTCCTTTATAGATTAGGATCCCATTACATTTAATCACAGCTGACCAAATAAATAGTAAAAGATTTAATGGAGTCTAATTGACACTTGCTGAAATAAAACCTAATTAACTAGAGACTCTAATTGACACATGCTAAATTCTATTTAACTAAAGACTCTAATTGACATATGCTGGAATTAAAGGAAAACTAAAGACTCAAGAACTCTTTTTAAACTCAAACTGGACTTCCTGACTGACTGAAACTCTTCAGAAAATAGAAAAGAAAATTCTGAAAATAAAAACCAGCAATTATTTAGAGCTGGTTTTGACCAAAATTCACTCTTTAGGGTTTTGCCAGTCCTGGATGGGCCCACTTTAGGGTTTTTGCCAGGGGGGGTCAACCCTGTTCACATCACTAGGCTGGCCTTTTCTGGTCTCCTGGAGCTTTATGTCTTCAATATTGCTCATAGATCTGTAGGTCAGATGCTGACAATCCAATTGTCAGCCCTATAATTGTTTTCTAAGTGCCACTTCGAAAATTTAAGACTAGGGGTGAACAGTTATTGTCTGAGTGCTATAGGGCCATAGCCATGTACAGACATACATGCCAATACATAAGAGGTGTTTTATTAAATTAGGTTCTGAAACTGGACAAATTGATAATCTAAATCATTTTTCTCTCTACTCAATGTGAGAACTGTTACATTACGTGTGGACATGGCTCAAAATGGTGGATAATTTATTAAGCCCTTTCAAATGAGACTGTGAAGTGTTGATATGAATATGAATTTTTAATGAGAGTATTTTCCTAGCATGCACTTGGAAATTTATTCAAAAGAATAAGTAAAGCCTATGTAGATATCCTGTGGAATGGGATTGTTTTGAGTTCAGAAAGTTGGAAGGCTCAATGTCATTTCCTGAAGTGGAGTCCTTTATCTCATTCTTTAGGGTGCATTTATCACTGTTACTCAACCATTTAACCAGTGTTCTTGCTAGACCTATCAAACTTCTGATTGTTGCTACAGGTTTTTTAGAAAGATCATTAATACTGGATTTCAGTACAATTAGTGGCTTTCTGATTGCCACAAGGCAACCTTGCAACCAAGTGTGTTTTTTTCCTTTGTGGGGCTTTAAATGTGTTGTCACAACATGCCATTATTGATGTCGCTAACTCATAGTTGTCAAGGCGACAAGGCAAGGCAAGGTGAGGTGAGGCGAGGCAATAGATCGGAATGAAACCATGGCAACACCAAGCAAGGTGACAACACGCCTTGACCCAAAGAAGGGCCAGGACAGCTAGGGCATCGCCGATGCTTAGGCAACGCCTTGACAACTTGGCTGGCTTTAACTTCCACTGTGGTGCAATAAATAGTTTACTCTTCTGTCCTAAGCTGTATTTCTTGCATCTTTGTCCTTCCATTTGAGATTATTTGCAAACTACTTGTCCATCTCAAGGTTGTATTGCTGGTGACTGGTGGGCATTAGAAGCATCGGTATTTCACCTTATAATGTGTGTTTCATTGCACTGTACTAGTCCTGCACTTGCTTGGAAGACTCTTGCATGTGATGTGGCAAGGATGATGCTTAGTTGATGTCTATTACATTTCAGTCACCCCTAATTCTTATTGACCACAGGTGTAGAACCTGGACATTTTTTGATGGATGTTTTAATCATGAATAAAATGCAGAAGTCTTATTAAATCTTTGCTTGCAGGTGGAGAGTGATGTTTTACATTGCAAGCTTTCCTGCTTTTGTCCTTACATGTGGTATGCAATTTGCTGTCGAGAGTCCCCGCTGGCTATATAAAGTAGGACATTGACTTATTCCTTACGTCATTGTACATGTATTTATTTTCATATTTATACAGATTGTGATAAAATCGGTTTTTTTTGGGAATCCAAAATGTATGTGTTGAAAGCTACATTTTTCTGTATTTGCAGGCCGGAAGACTGGATGATGCTAAAACAGTTATGTGCAACCTCTGGGGAAAGTCTGAAGTTGACAAATCAATTGAAGAATTTCTCACAGTTATTAGAAATGATGCTAGTGATTTGGAGAGCAGCTGGTTGGAGCTCATCGAGGAGCCTCACAGGAGAGGTAATGTTCAGTGATGAGAATCACGTATGTATGAAGAGCATGCAGTGAACATATGGGCTATGCCATCACTTTATATGTCTTAGAAAGATTTTTAAGGATTTCTATAATTGCAAGTTTTCAATATTGCTGCTTGGTATGGAGGCTCTTAAATAGGACATCAGTGAGATTGCAACATTTGTGCCTTTCCTGCTTTGCCTTACTGTGCCACTTTGGAGGTTAGGCTAGGAATTGATACCTAACTCTAGGGACAAGGATGATTAGGGTTAGGAAGGATGAACCATAGTATCAGGCTGGAACCTTTAAGGCAAGATCCCAGCCACACCTGATGTGAAACCTTATCAGAAAAGTAAACCTTCTCATATGAAGTTAAACTTTGCGAATCAATCTCAAATGCATGCCAAACCTTTGGAAGATGGTAAGGGATCTGATGGTCAGATTAAAAGATAATAGAGGAGAATCCAATCTGAAACTGAGTTTGCAAACAAGGGACTTCTGTACTCACAATCAAAAGCTTGGAGCTATATAAACTTCATGTCAAATCTACCTCTAGGTTCGCTAGTGGAAATCCTAAAATCTAACTTAAATCCATTGATCAGATGTAAAATAATTTGAAGTATAGATCTGCAACAGAATTGAATCTGAAAGTAGGAGAGATTAATTTGCAACAGAACCAAAGACGGGGGAAATACCCTGGTTGAATGTCAATAATAGGGTGGCCTTGAATACTCCAGTGCTCTGCTTAATCTGATGGCAAACTATTTGTGAAGAAATAAATTACAATGGCAATAAACCAGAGGATTGAGAAACTAAGGAGATACCCAAGGCTTACCCCCGATTGGACCACTATCAACTGTTCAGAGGGCTTCACAGCATGCTGAACTGTGTTGAGTTGCAGCAAACAAACTTCAGTTATTCTTTAAATATATCAAGCTCTCAGCTGTATGAGTTTATATAGAATATAATTAAACACATTAGTAATGTGACTAGGAAATCAGATACTAGTTTGAAGATGAAAATATTGCTGAGTGCAGAGAATTAACTGAGAAAGAAAAAGCAAACGTAGTTCCCGAGTAGGAATGTAGGATACATAAAAAGTAAGTTATAAAAAAATAAAAATAAAAAGGCTTACTACCAAGGCTATAGGTGTGCTGGAATTCTAACTAGAGCTTCAGATAGGCCTGGCCCTTGTTCTTGTGGGAGCACGTAATACATTCATTCTTGCCCTGCATCATTAGGATTAGCTGACCAGCTAAAGAGGGAGTCTGCGTCTTTCTAGATAGGAATACTTAGATAAGTCATGCACTGATGCACCTGCATACACCACATAAACCCACCTACCTACCCACCCAGGCATGCATGCATATTTATATGTAACTACCCCAAGGCCTAGGCCATGTATCTACGCAATGCATGCCATCCTGTCTACCCATTGTTAAGTCCACAGCCTAGTCCCCAGCCTAAATGGGTGGAAAGACAAAAATGACAAGTTACAAGAGCACTGTTGAATTGATGCTGACCTTACCCATTTTGCTGACTGTGGAAAGGGAACTTCATCCTTCCCGTGAGAATCACCACAACGATGAAGCTAATGATGAGGCCATTTTGCAATCCTGCTCTCCCAGTTGCTTAGTCATAAGCCGTAGGTGTCATAATGACAAGGTGATCCAAGGTGGTGGCTGGGTTGACTACGTGTGCTCATCTGTTAATATGTGTTTGTGGGTGAGTGTTTTTCCTTTTCTTTTCTTTTTTTTTTTTTTGGGGGGGGGGGGGTGAATAATATCAACGTAATGACAAGTCCACAAATCTCAACAATGATAATCCCAACGTAATGACAGGCCTCTTCTTTCATTTTTTTTTTTTAATCCTATTTCTTTATAATATGCATGATCCCATGTACATTGCCGTACACCAACAAAATACAGCACCCAATGAAAACATGAGAAAAATTTTCAATTTAATGGGAGTGGGTTGGACATGCCACTGACTCTTGGTAGATTAGCGGCATACACCAATCACAGGGTTGAACATAGGAGAACAAGGCTGCTTTGCCATGGCCCATGGGGGAGGAAAGAAGAAGACATACGCTGACCACCCAGGTGCATGCCCAGCATTTTTCCTAATTGTGTATTAAAAGGAAAGGGTTTTTTGTGCTACGGCTTTCAGAAATTGAAGATCTTGTACAGAGGGATGGATTCTTTGGTATAGAAAGAGTTTTATCCACGTAAAGGTTTCTTGTGCAGCCATGCACTGCAGACTTGCCATCCATGAAACCTTTTGCGTGTGAAAAATAGAATGCCTAAAACAACAAGGCTCGTGATGCCTCAGATCTTGACAACATTACTTCTAGACTAGATGCTGCCTACGCAATGGCTTCACAACGATGATTCTATAATACCATCCTAGGACAACACCATGACAATTATGATTCTATAAACTTATGCCTAGGCAACACCTTGACAACTATGATTTCTATTAAGTACAAACCCCTTGACATGCATCTCTTAATGTATTTCTTTCTTCTTTACTTACCTTATATTTCATTTTTCTGTTTTCAAAAGATTATGTTCCATCAACGTGCATGGTTTTAAGCACTGCAGTATTGGATGATCACAGTTGCTTTCATTGGAGGCTCGCTTTTTATACTTCAACAGTTTGCGGGCATAAATGGAGTTCTCTATTTCTCATCCTTGACTTTTCATGATGTTGGCATTACAAGCAGCGCTTTAGCAAGCTTATTAGTTGGATTTACCAACTTTGGAGGTACTTATTTGTAGGAAAAGAGAACACTACCTGGTTTCGTGCACTGCACAGCCACAGCTGTCTTCCCCTGACACAAGGCATGCAAAATGGCTGCCATACCCTGTGAAAATTCCCCATTCTTCGTGGTGGTCTTTGTCTCATATTTTTTATTATCTTATCCATGAATTAAATGTGCCAACGTGTACTCATCATGTCTGTTGATCATCTCTAGGGTCACTGGTTGCTTCATACTTAATTGACAAGCAAGGAAGGAAAAAGCTTCTAATAGGAAGCTACTTGGGAATGGTGTGTAAGAACATTGCTATTGTTATAAAGTTGGACTAATGATAAGGAATTATTTCAATCCATTATTGTTGTCATTTACATCAATGTGTGCCTTCCAGATTCACAATCATACAAATTGAGAGAACACGGATAATTTTATACATTTATCTGCATCAACATACTCTGAACTGCGGAATAGTTTTCTGCAGTTTCTTGATAGTACATACTATAATTCCTTCTTGTGGAGGTTTCAGTGGCTTTATGAGCTTATCTCCATTGTTTTCAGGCAGCTTCGATGTTTCTAATTGTTAATGCCATCAGTTCTCCATTGGATGAGCAACTTGCTGACAACTTGTCGATATTAGGAACCCTCATGTACGTCTTCTCTGAAATGATAAGAGGCTCATGTCTACTTCAATTATCGTATATTACTTGGAACTTTGGAAGGTCTAAAAATTTGTTGTTGAAGGATATGTAGATTATTTACTCACCCTGATACATTCATATGCTCTTCCTGTAGATACATATTCAGCTTTGCTCTAGGTGCAGGACCAGTTACTGGTCTTATTATTCCAGAGCTTAGCAGCACCAGAACACGTGGGAAAATCATGGGCTTCAGTTTCTGTGTTCATTGGGTATGTATTGATGAAGTTGTTCAACAGATGACAATAGAAATAGGCATGAAGGAATAGTAGACCAAGAAGGCATCACTGTGTGCATTTCTATTAGCAGGTTTACATGTATGAAATAAAAATGGTCCATACCAGTGCAATTCCCAATTTCACGGGTCTTGGGATGGGTAAGTTCTACAGTTACCCTAATCTTCACAAGTTTCTGCATGAAGCCCCCATGCTTGAATTTCTGTTTTCGTGCTGGCAGCTTGAGTACAATTGTAACTGATGATCAGTTAAATCTCAGCTGCATCATATCACAGTCAAGGTCAAAGGGCAGAACCTGCGGTCTACTGGCTCACCCTTCTGTGTAAAAGATTTTCCATTGAACATCTCAGGTTCTTAATATTGTGATAAAGAATAGACTGAGTTTCCTTTTCCCCTTGACACCCATGGTGAAGGAAGAATTCATTCATCATGAGCATGGGTATTATTAGTTGCCCAAGTGGGAAGTAGTGTCAAATCCAATAGGTGGTGGGAGTTTGCCTGGCTGTGGGGTTTCTTGCTTTGGTGAAGGATACTTTTGCCTTACATGTAAGTTATTTTTAATCAAGGGTTTTGGTTGCATTACAATACAATTGTAATTTGATTGTTCTCTGAGAACAACGACATGCCTAACTGTTTGTTATCCTAGCCATATTTGCATTCAAACATAAGCCTCATTCTCGGATCAACCTGAGCTTTGCCTTAACATTTTGGAACAATTTCAGGTTTGCAACTTCTTGGTGGGTCTCTATTTCCTTGAGCTGGTGGATGGATTTGGAGTTTCCCCAGTTTATGCGGGCTTTGGTGGAGTTTCCTTGCTTTCGGCAATATTTGCCTATTTTTTCATTATTGAGACAAAAGGACGCTCACTTGAGGAGATAGAGATGCTGCTAAAGCTACCCAAAAGCAAGTGACCCAGTTTTAGTCCAGAGGAAATCACACATCAGGGGAAACACAGAATAGAAGATGCCAAGATAAAGGGCGGTTTTTCCACAGCAATAATTTCACGCAGGCTCAAGGGAGTTTTGAGATCATCCTTTGCTGCTTCAGAAGCATAATCCAGAGTGCTGATTCCACAATAAGCCATAAAAGCAGATGTGCTGTTAAAGGTTAGGCATTAGTGGCAGGTGTATACTATTGCTATAGAAATATAACAGTTGTAGAAAATAGTTTAGGTTATTCTCTAATTTTCCCACGGGGATATACGAAAATGTATAGAGTGGTTGAAAATTCAACTTTGCCAGTTGCATGCTGAAAGGGAAGTGTTGCTGATGGAATGATGGTTGATCCAATCCTTGATCTGTGGCTTAAATTATTGTGTTCTAGATGGTCTAAAAAGGCCAGATTATGTAGAGAAGCCTCTCAATTGAGTTCAAAATAAATTTGATTCTGAAACTAGCAGAGCATCATGAACTACAAATGGAAAAGTCCCATTAGATAGACAAGAATCAAGGCCAACCAAAGCTGGGCTCAGGCTAAGCTAGGAGTGCTAAAAAGAGTCAGGTTAGGATTTATGAAACTGTATCCATCCCAGCTCTATTCCACCCTTAGCTCTATCATAGAGGAATTTGTATGCTTGAAACTTCAAAAAGGGATGGTTGCCAAGTTGCAATGCTTTTGCAGCAGTAAATGGCCAATGCAAATGCTTACGAGGGCAATAAAATAGATGGTTTTCAGAGAATGCCAAATTCCAAAATGCTGCTCTTTAAATCATTTCACTTAAACATGGCATGAACTCAACTTTTGCTTCTTGTGTCTAAAACTCTCTTGAAATAGAAATTTTTATAAATTTCAGTGTATGTTCCAAAAATCACCTAAGATAAGACTGTTATCAGTAGGTCTTTGGCATTTTGTTTCTCAAAGGAAGTGGGCCTTAATTTGACATTATAAAATATATGACTTTTCATTTCCATCAAATAAATAATTTAGTGTGATGGCGGTATAAATAACCCATTCCAAATAATATTGGATATTGCTTGGGTTGTGCATTTGATGCGGTGGTGTCTGGTATTCATCACTATTGGATGCATATCATGTGGATTTTGTTAAATTCTAGCAGCTCAAAACATGGTTCAATTTATTATAAACCTAGTTATTTTTACTTAAGTTCATCACGAGGAAAATTTTTAAGACATTGATTTTGAAAAGAGTTATTAAATCTCAAACTTTCTGATAATTTTTAGTGTCAACCAATATTCTACTATGGATCACCCAAATTACCCTTAAGATAAACTCTATTTTTTACCTTTTTAAAAAATTCTTTTTTTAATTCGATTCTTAAAAATAATTAGAAAATTTCGCATTTGAGATTTTTTATTATTCCTAAGAGTCAATTACTAGCATTCAATTTTTTTTAATAATCTACCATTAAGAAATTGTCTATAATAATTTCTCACTAACCCTTTTTCTTTTTTTTTGAATTGAAATTTTATATTAAGTGTGGGGACTCTTCTATTTTTTTATATTTTAATAATAAATACAATTTGATGTTACCTAAAAAAATATAATTTGATGTAATTTTTTTTTTCCGAATGACATTCCTTATATGAGAGTAATTTGAGTAATTTATAGTAAAATATTCATTAGTTGGGTAGAAAAAATTATTACGAAATTTGAGATTTAATAGTTTTTTTCACAAATAAAATCAATTTGAATAAAACCTATTTTTGCAATTTTTTTGTGTTAGGCAAATCTCTTTCAAAATCAATTCCCCTGAAAATTATCCCTTTTTAGTGAGTCAGTGACTCGGATTTAATGAAATTACACCCAAGTCCCGCACTCCCCAATCAGGATCCAAATAATATTGACCTACACCAGCCGGCGGCGTGGAGTGGTTCATAATTCAAAACACGAATCTGGCGTTTGGACTGGTTCAATAGGAATTGACACGTGGGGTTCATATGATATTGCCCGTTGAGATGTCCACTTCAAGGAAGGTAGAGAGAGAGAGGGAGAGAGGGAGAGAGAGAGAGAGAAATCTTGCAGATTTTCGAGTTTTTCTCCTGTAGCTTTTACGCTTCAACCACGGATTAACAGTTAAGTCCATTTGCTTTGTCGTCTCAGTCATAATAGTTGAGAGAGAGAGAGAGAGAGAGAGAGAGAGAGAGAGGAAAAGAACCAGGAAGGATTTTGGGATTGGATGGAATCTGCAGAAATGAACGAAGGTGGAGGAGATCATGTATTAGAACTTGTAGTACACGACGTTGCAGCTGAAGAATCTCCGGAAATAACTCCTCTGTTAATCGCTTCGCAGAAGCCTAAAATCAATATATTTTCTGTGTCTTATGCTAGGAAAACGCCCAGGGTAAACCATTTTATCTCTTCATATCTGGTTTCCCTTTTTCTGCTTTCTTCTTTCGTCTTGGTGGATTGTTCGATTAGTTTCCTTCTATCAATTATCTTTGTTTTTTGTGACTATAAATATTTGGATTTGTTCGCAATTTTGGTTGGAATACAAACATTTTCTGGTTTACTCTACCTAGAAACTTCTTATTGGGAGCTTGGTTAAGGCAACGTAAGCTTCTTTCCCGGTTTGGAAGTTTGAAGTTTTTACTTTTGATCCTCAGGACCTCCCAAGGAGATTTCTTCCATGAATGGGGGGTTTCTGTTTTGTTTGATTTCGGTATTTTTCAGACAAAATCAAGGAAATTGTACCCAATGTGCGATGCCCTTGTCCTTTGTTGCGTATGATCGTCATTTTTTTTATGTCGATTTTAGGTATAAAGACAAAATTTTGGGATCTCATGTGATTTCTGCGTTCTTTGTTTGCAGGAACAAGTGACAAAGATAGTTGAGTCAGAGATCTCATCATTTGTTCAGGTGTCTTTGTGGATATGGGGTGGATCTAAGTACTCCGGTTTAATTTGCATGGCCGCATCCTCTCTCATCTACTTTGTCATGGAATTTCTTTCAGATATTTTCCCAGGTTCACAAGTTTCCTTTTATATCTCGTTATTCTCCTGTGACCTATGAATCAAGATGCAAATGAGTACTTGTTTACACGAAGAGCCTCTAAATACATTACTTGTATCCAATGCCTATTTCATGAATTAGAACCCATAAATAAGTCATTGTTAGACAACAATTCTTATATGCAAAATAAGTCTTTCTTTTGGGACCAGCAAACTTTCTAATCGCCATGACCATGTTTCCTATGTTCTGACCATGTATATGTGTATGTAACTTGAGTTATAGTAATCGGGTTAGTGTATTATGTAAAATCTTAGTTATACTCAATCTGAGAAACCATATAGTGAAAAATTTTGGATATAGGATTCAAGGTCAAACTTATAATTGCATAAGTTAACAATTTTAGATTTTGATTCTGGTTCAAAACAGTTCATACAAATAATAGGCGTCTCGCTCTATGAAGAATCAGCACTGGTTCGCACTTAAGACATTAGTGATTCAGTATCCCACCACTTTCTCCCAGGATATGTGCTCTATGAATATTACAAACTGTATAGAACAAATCCTGATGAATTTCTCATGGAACAGGGCGTGATGAATATTTCTACTTCCTTCAGGTAAGGCCAGGGAAAAAAAAAAATTTTTTTTTAAAAAGAAAAAGAAAAATAAAAGAAATGGCTTCGATTTCCCTTTAGTCTATGACAATCTCTAATTGGAAATCAAAATGATTAGATGCAGATGGACCTACCGATTCAATGAACTAGGCTTCCCTAGAGTTTTATTAGATTGAATCACATGAGATAATTTATTTTGTCCTCCCAACTGCAGATACATTACCATAATTTTTGAATAATTGAGCCAAATGGCTGTTTCTCATGTTGATACATTTATGGTAATTCCATTTTGAATCCTTTGCGTTGTTTCCTTTTTTCTATCATTTTGGTATATCACAACTTATTAAGGAAATGGAAAAGGAACGTTACAGTTTAATTGAATATGAACATAGCACAAACAGCTGCTATGTTCTGAAAAAGATCCATAATTTCCCCAACATGATGCATAGAGGGTCAAAAGATGCAGAGAACACAAACTATTGCTACTTATTGGCTAATCTGCGCTTCAAGTCAATGTGATTGGATGCTTCTAAGCCAAGTCTACTCACATGCTAGATCTCCCTCCAAAGGTGGAATAATGTGATAGAGCCAAATATGCATCCTCCTTTGTGTTACAGTCTTCCATTTGCAGTATTTGGGAATTCTGCTATTCCTTCAGAGGCCAGACTTTTAGTTGGGGAACAGCCCATAAGAAATATAAATGCCTGTTGTTTTAATTCATCAGAAAACAAAACACTTTATTCATAGTATTAAATCTCCTTTAGGAAGGCCATTTTGGGCAGACAAAAATTTTGAGCTAATGATTATTTGCCAAGATATTGGATTTGCTTTCTGAGTTTTGCTTGGCCATTTTAGGTTTAAAATACTGAAAAATAATATATTTCAGTTTTCTTTTCAAAGTAGCTACTTATTCTGGTCTTTCAGAAATTCTCAACATTTTATAGATTTCGACAATATTTTGTTGGGTTTTTGAACAATGCTCTCAGTTGGATTCAGATATGAAGGATAATTGGAGTTGTTTCACAAGTTTACATTCTTATTTCTGGAGTAGGATGATTCTGTTTAGTTGTTTAGTGCAAAGTGGCAGAGAAGATAAAGAAACCTCCCTTTCTATTTTGGATTGCTTGGGGCAGTTGAGATTTCTAATTGTTTCCATGTGTATTTTTTGGCATCTTAAGGTAGTTCCCACTTCCCACTATGCTTGATCAATATCTTATCATCATTCTAGGCCCAAATTAATATCCTGGGTCTTTTGTTGGGTATGCACCTAGCCATGTATTCTTTTTCTTTCTTCTTTGGTTGTAAAGAAATTTCATGAAGTTGGACATCATGTACATGGTTATCATGTCTATATTCTAGAATTATATCTGTTCTTTGTTGACAACTTATTGTAGCCTTTTTATGAAGCCTAACTATATTTTCTAATGATTAAATAACTTTTGGTTGTTGCATATGTAATACCATTGTCTTGATAGATTGTCTATTTTCCATCCTGATGTTTTATTTGAACAAGTATGGCTGTACAACTGATTGGTTGGTTTTCTTATTTCTGTTTTCAGTTCGATCAGTTCCTTTGTTTCAAATTATATTTTCAAGATGTACCATTATCTTGATCTCATCATTCGTGTGGTTGAGAAAGACTGGATTACCTGTATTTGGACCATCTCCTGTGAGGAAGCTTTTTGCCCTGAGAGCCGTAGTGGGATTTCTCTCAATGTTGAGTTTTGTCTATAGGTAAGTGGCAATATATTACTTCTTTTGAGCCTTTTTTTTTTTTTTTTTTTAATTGGTTCATTTGTTAAAGGAAGGGTGTCTGTTATGATGTCTATTTAATGAGGTTGCATGAGGATTAGCCAATTCTACTCGATCTGGATGCTGCTTCTCAGAACTATTCCTTTTTTTTTTTCTCCTTTTTTTCCTCCTTTTTTTCCTCCACCTTCTAACCTGTTAATGAGTAGTATGTTATTTTGTATCTAATGAATGAAATCCTGAAAGGCCTGTCTAAATCTGCTAAGAAATTTAATGGTCCTAAAGGATTGAAAAAGAGTATTAATGTATCATTTGTGGTTTTCTTGTAGACTATCTTATAAATTTGGGCCTATTTTTTAATTTCTGTTCATGTCACCATCCTCATGTATTTTTTTTTTCTTGCCCACAATTATTGTGTAGACATGCAGATGTTTCTTCGTGTTTAGTTACTGGGGTTGCTATATCAAGGGGTGTAATAATCATCAAACAACACTAGCAAGGAACCATTTTTCATTTGTATAAAGTTTCTAAAATTGAGTTCATAAAATGAGGTGGAGCTTCTAGATGGTACTAAGCAATGTGAAATGGTTGGTAGTTTCTTTAAAATTTAGGAAATATCTAGATTTGTTATAGACATTATTTCAGGTTACAAAACTACTGCTGTTAGGTGGTCAATTAGACTTAGAAGATTATCATCTTCAGCTATAATTGGTTTTTCCTCTGTTACTTAAATGATTCCGTGTGCTATCTCTTAGTCTGTTACAAGCAAGGTAAGAAATATCACTGACACCAGGGTTTCGCCTCCGATATGCCGGCGATATCTCTCCGATGTCTAAATGGGGTTCTGACTTCTGCAGCTTCTACTGGTGTTAAGGCCAGTTAGGCAATCGCTAAAGCAGAAAGAGCTAGATCACAAAGTGTGGGAGAGAGTTAGTGAAATAAGAGGGTGTAGAGAGAGAGACGATGCAGCGATGCAGAGAGCAGGAGAGAGATAGAACCATTGAATCCAAAATTCTTACAAATCAAGGCAGGGAACACAATTGAAAAGAAGGATTTGCTCTGGCCTGTGTTATGCTTCTGGAGAAAAGCTTCAACTGCAGTGCAAGCAGCAGATATCGTAGACGGTGATGAAGAGGTGAGGATAGTGGCTGCAAGCTCTTCCAATTTGTTCTGAGAGTCCATGGTGTAAGAGTGAGTGATCATGGCAGCTTGAACGAAGCAGCTGAGCTTGAGTGAGGGGAATGGCAGTGAAGAAATGATGTTAGAGGGAAAGAAAACAGGGAGGAGCGAAACGAATTGTTGTTGGTGCTTGTCTGTTTTAGGTAGAGAGCAATATATCGCGAAATTTTAATGTTATCGGTGATATATTGATTTTTTTACGATATATCAGGATATTTTCATTGATTTATGGCCGACTTTTGGATTTCTCGTGTCAGTTTGGCTTTTCGTATGGGTACTTATTGACACGGTCTGACTTTTCCTACCTTGGTTACAAGGCTTTTGAGTTGTAGTTGTTTTCCACTAATTTTAATTTACTGTTCGTGTAACTTTGTGCTAGTGGTTTTAACTTTTTCTTCTGGATACATGCAAATATGACCATTAAGTTAGCTAATTAATGACTGTAATTTGGCTAATCTTTCTTGTCAGCATACAAGCCCTACCTCTGTCTCAAGCCATTGTATTGAATTTCACTACGCCAATAATGGCTTCAATTGCGGCAAGAATTATTTTGCATGAGAAGCTAAAAGTCTCAGATATTGGAGGTATGTTGATACTACTATTGTCAATGACTTACTGAATACTGATCTTTAATGCTGGAACTGCTTTGAATTTTCTCCCAAAGGCTATTGAGATTGCATAAATCTTAAACTGGTTAATGAAATATGTGGTATTTTGATTGAAAGAACTAATCAGGGGGAAGGGGCACCATGTATGTTGACTTTAGAATGTGACAAACACTCGGCTAAGAGCCCCCCCCCCCCCCCCCAAAAAAAAAAAAAAAAAAAAAAAAAAGATTTGTTAAAGGAACATCATAAAATGTTGGAGAGTATTCCAAACCAAGGAGGGTGGTGGGCATGGCTACTCCTCAACCGAATGCGACAATGCCCAATTGGTCTTACCTCAAACTGGGATAGAAAGGATTTGGAAAAAAAAACGGTCGCGGCTGCTATTCTCTCTACTTCATGTGGACTGGTTGTTTTGGATTTTCCGATGTCCCACTCTGTTTTTCTGTTAGAATCTTAATGCTTGGAGAATTTCTTACTCTCCATAATACCCACAATTTTGGTGGTAACTAATGCTACGACTGCAAATCTCTACACTGAAGTAGGGGGTAGGAAGAATATTTAATGTGGTTGGATTAAATTAAGGAAGGACATCTTTGGAGAGTTAGATGTTGGTAATAATTGGAATAACCTATTTTCCTTAAAAGTAATATCTGCCCTATTTGATGAATGGCTGGAGTAATTTAGAAACAAAAAGAATCCTTTATTTGTTTATTTATCTGTATTTTGTTTTGAGAAATCCTGTGAGTCTTAGTAAAATGACTTTGTAAAACATTGTATTGAAAATTTTTGCTGACTATCTGGTAGATTAGGTAAAGGCAAGTTATAAGATCTTGTGTGACCTGGAGCTAGGAAGGGAATTTGGAAGTTTTTAAAGTTAAAATTTTCAGTGGTAGTAAAAGTTTCTGGGCCTTAGGCTGGGATCAGTTGAACTCATGATTTTGGCTTGCCAGAACAGAATTTGAACCCAGTTTGAGACCTTGCATCAAATAAGGTGGTTTGGTTCTTTACCCTTTTCTTAAACTCTGCCCCAAGCTTTTAGACCCTGAAAATTCATTGGATATCTTTATCCTTATTTTATATGGAGCTGACAATTATTGACTAACCAATTTTTTCTCTCCTTTTTCTTGTATCACTCTCTATCAGGTCTGGCTTGCAGTTTTTTTGGCCTTCTGTTCATTTTCCGACCAATGCTTGCTACACAAGGTATGGATATGTATGTATGGAGCCATTCTTTTTCCTTTCTTTTTGTTCTTATATTGTTCTGATGCCTTCTATATGACCAGAAATTACCGTCAACAAATCCATCCGAACGTGTTCCTACCCCCCACCCCTTTTCCAGGTGCCCATGTCCCAAAAAAAAAAAAAGAAAATATAAAAAAAGGAGAAGACTCTAATGATGAAGATGCTAACTGTTATGTTTGGAATTCCTTCCTTTTTTTTTATTCCTTTCTTTGCCTGTTGATATATTTGTCTTTTGTGTTTCTACCATATACATGATGATGAGGATAGACTCATGGTTTTGAAATGGTTTTTTTTTCAATTCCATATTTTATTCCCGATATGATGCTTTTCTACGTACTCTTGAATATATTGTGACGCCTCATTCTCGAGTTCAATATGCTGTTAGTGAATTCATAGATGTCCTTGTTCAGACCATAGTTGTCAGGGCACAAAGGCATCCAAGGTGGTGTAGGGGTGCCTAAGCACTTCGGCAACCAAGGCAAGCACATGTTATTTTCTGTTTCCCCTCTTTTCTAACATTATTTAGTATGCTATGATATATACCTTATATCATCAAATAACAACATTAACCACCTCAAGTCATCAAAAGTCAATATTAAGCCACATTAAGTCATAAAAATCGATATTAAGCCACATCAAGCCATAGAAAATCAATATTGAACTAGAAAACAACAGAACTGGCAAGCAAGCTGTAGGAATTTTAAAACACAATTAAAATAGACAGTTTATACTGTTGTTGGAATTGGTTACATTGTCTTGATATACCTACTCTCACATTTGGTTTATACTATTCTTAGAAAATATGATCTATAATGAATCAAAGTGTTCCCAAATTAGAGAATGTTTTTGTTCTCTAAGCATTTTCACTGGTTAGATGATTTTCTTTTTATATGAGACGTTAGGTATTAGGTAGAGCATAAAATTAACTTTTGAACAAATCCAAGATTGCTTTATCTTGATTTATATAAAGGAGTTAAATTCCAGTCGAACTTTATTTAGATCCATGTTTCTTGTCTCCTTGAACTTACATATATACTTAATGTGGATTTGTTAAAGGAGGGATAGCAGAGATGAAGGAACCAGTAAACACATTTGTTGTTAGAGGGAGTCACCCTTTTCTTGCGGTGTTAGTTGGCTTGTTTTCCTCAGTAACTGGTGGAATCACCTACTGCCTTATACGAGCTGGCGCAAAGGCAGCTGATCAAGTCATGTAAGTGGGAATCTGTGATTGTAAAAAATTTCATCATGAAGGTTCGGTAATAGGAATCTTACTTGTTACTGTCATTGGTTCTTTTGGGAGTAATGGATGATGATCTATGTTTTACAATGTCAAAACTCAGTAAACCTTAAAGTTCTTCCAATATTGATTGTGTTTTTTTTTTTCTGAAGAAATCATTGGGCGAATTAAATTTTAAGGGTAAAAAGGCTTTAGTTTGAGCATATATCTATTTGATGTTTACCAAAAGCATCAGTCCTTATTTTCTTTCTGTTTATCATGATGGCATACCATACAACTCAACATATTCTAGTTTAGTTTTGCCAGGAGATAAGCATGTTTTATTTTTATTTTATTTTCTTAACATAATCAGCTCCAACATCTTATATTTTTGCAGGGGTACTGTTTTCTCATTTGGTCTGCTAGCTACTCCTGCTGCAGCAATCTGTACTTTTGCCTTACAGGTAGCGAAACACTGCAGTATTATGCAAATTTTCCTCAAGTAACTTTCTTTTTTGGTTCCTAAATGGCAAATGTACTGTGCAGTTAAGTTATAGGGTGCAAACAAAAAACTGCACAAAAATAAGTCACTGATCATGCATGTGATTGACCTGCAAGATTAAAATGGTTTTGAGTTCAGTTATCCTGGCTATTGTATGTTTAAAAATGCTTTGTGTTCTTTCCTGAAGAACTCATCAGCCTAAGTAGATCATTATCCATTGAATGGTCGTTATCTAATTAATGCAGTCCTTTTTATGTCCATTTATTCATTTTGTGTGTCCTATAAATTGCTGAGGATAATTAAAGTCTTTCTTGCAGGATTTTGTGTTTCCGGATTTTTATTCACTTGTTCAGATGGTGGTACTTGGTGCACTCGCGTTCTTTGCGGAGGTATCTTCTTAGATTAATTTAGTGTTCTGAGGTTTTAAGTTTTGATTTTGCTGCAATAGCACCACACGAAACGTCTATCTGGAGCAAATGCTTGGGAAGATGGATGAAAATTTAGGGAAGAACGCTTCCTGATTGTGTGGACCCAGCACAAATGGAAGGGAATCAACCAGGGGGTTTTCATTTTGTCCATGGTGGGGTGGATACTTCAGTGGAATTGTGTCTGGGCACAGGTTTATTCTCATAATTTTACCTTGTACGCCTTCCTAGCTCATAACATGATAAACCTAACATTTGGGTTGGACATTGAAATTGACATCCGACTCATAGTTAAAAATTGTATCAGTGAATGAATTCACAAACGGTACAAGCAATAAGTGAATCATCAAAATGCTGCAGTGACTACATTGACTTTTTGTGGTTCACATTCACCTGGATCCTGAATCAAGCTAGTCCACCAAGACAAATCTTATGTAAGGCCATCATTCTGCGGCTGCTATGTCCCATCTCAATCCCCCTTGCTAAGAACCTGCATAAGTGGAATTCATACCAGATTTTTCTCTTCTATGAATCTAGGTTGCGAGTACTCTATTCGATCTTAATTAAGTCTTGGAACTCATGGACAATAGGAATCTGCAGGTGAAATTGATTAGAAGCATTCAAATCTCCAAATAGAAAATGTTGGCGACCTGATGTTCATTGCAACTGGGGAACACCCCAATAACTCCCAAAAAACTAGAAACACCCTGATAAACCCACAATGTTAGGTTATCCTGAGAAAAGATAAGACATATTTGTACAGAATTTTTACGTGCTTAGTAGTAATTTCTAACTTTAACTATAGTTTTCAAAACAAATCTTACCTCTTTTGTAAGGAAACGTTCAATGTTACTATTTTTATCAAGTTAACCCTTTTTAGTGAGAAGTACATTTATTTAGATTTTTATATTCTTAGAAACTTCCTAGAGAGCCTAATTGCTATAAAAAAAATTAGGTATATATTTTGTGATACCATTGATCTAATAGGTTATTGGCATTGATTAAGTGAAATTATGTTATAGACATTCTTCTGCATGTTTCATAGTTTTTGGTGGCCATATATATTGTCTGAGGCCTACAAGCTGATAGTTTACCAAAGTAGTGGCTGGTGGAAAGCAAAGTGGAGCCATCGCATGTTCTATCCCCTTTCCTCCATACACGAGGATAAGGTTCTAGCTCTGCCACTATTTATCATAAAACATTTGTTTTATTCTTGGTTGGAACTTGGAAGCTTTGGCCTTTATTGCTGCAAATCGACGAACTATTCTCCAAAATTAATGTGCGTTGTGGAGACCGATTCTTATTTCCAATCGCCCCCTGGGGTTTTTTTTTTCCCCCCTGCTGCAACCGCTTGTTTTACATTTTGTAATTTGTTCATTTATTTATTTATTTATTTTTAATCATAATTTATTCTACCAAAATTAATGTGCGTATTTTTGAAGAGATATATCTTGATACTATATTTCCGAAGATCTGGTCTCCTTGCATGGTTATCGGTTATATGGGGCGAAAGCTCTTAATGCCGCCAGACAGGATCCGGCCCCCATTCACCATTTGAACCGAAGGTTTTTTGAACCGCACATTGTAATCATGAACTAATGGGCTGATTTCTTGTCTTATGATGCTTGATGGAGTTAGTTTATCTTTTATAATTTTATCTTTTTTATTAAAGATTTGATTGTTAGAAGTTAAATATTAAGTTTAATTTGCTCACCACTTTATGCCGCTTATGCCGCCCAATCCTTTGGTGTTTGCCTAGATGCTAAAGCAAAACCTCAAGAATGACTTTATTTTACATTTTGTCAAAATTTAAGAATATTTTAGGTCATTTTTCTTATTTAAATTGTATTTTTAATCATAATTTATTCTACAATGCCGTATATAAATAGATAAAAAAGGATGGACCAAAACAATATCCATTAAATTTTCTTTTGTGGGTGAGGGTTGGGGTTCTTTTTTTTTTAGGTTTTGTTGGTTGGGGGGGGGGGGGGGCATGTTTGCTGAGTAACCTGGGAGTGCTATTGTTAAACTTCATGTTAGTCAAAGATAGTTAAGATTAACAAGAAAAGTAAATTTTGACAGTCCCATTTTTTCTGTTGTGCAAGTTTTAGTTTCTATTGTCATTGTATAAAAGAAGGTTTGCTTCCTATCGTGTTAGAAATTGATAAATTCTGTTTCTTAGAACTTCCTTCAATCACTTCAAAAAGAAGATTCTGTTAGGGAGAGAAGGTAGTGTATACACGGAACTCAGGGAAGGATGGATACAAAGGGAAGGGTTAACAGGAAGAGCTGAATCCCTGTGTCAAAGTAAGCCTCTGACTCCCCAGACATGGCAAACTAACCTTGAATTTGTTGATCTTTGCATCAGATAAGACTTGAAATAGGTACTTTTGCAGTTTTGATGCCAATCTTTGGAAAGGATGGTATCGGGGGTTATGTTGAAAAGATGGTTAGCATCTTAATTGGTGCATCATTCTAAATCAGCATTCATAATGTAATTCATTTATCCTGTAGTGAATTACGATTCTGTAACTTATTAAGAGCTTTTGATCATGTGTAATATGTTGTAGGTATTTTTAGCACGTGGACTTCAGCTTGAAAAAACTAGCAAAGTTGCAAACATCCAGTACATTGAGGTATTCTTGCTTATGCTTCTATTTCACATAATATCAGAAGGAAAATATTTTGCCTTTTACTTAAGAGGGAAACAAGGTTCACGTGTCTCATACACTTCTCATCTTTGTGTCTTTTTCCTTGTACTCTTGGGAATATATTTGTAGAATTGTAGGTATATTAAGAATATAAAATGAAATGGATGAAGAGCATATGCACATAGCATGTACAAGAATGAGCTAAGAATTAGATACAATAGCCCTCAGAGTCTCTGATATAGTCTCTTACATTTGAGGACTAGCTTGTGCTTGAATCAGCCCATTTGATCCCTTTACACTCATTCCTAATGGACGCATAAAAGGGTGATTGTTTTTATTGCTACCCAACTCATGAGACTTGGGAGTCCCCAAATCTTTTCTGCTGCAACGAGTGCACCATTGTTGGGCTTCTGCATGAAGCCGTTTTTCCCTCTCCCAACCTTCTTTTCTATTTCATTAAATCTTCTCAGTGCCCCCAACCACACACACCCCCCCCCCCCCCCAAAAAAAAAAAAAAAAAAAAAAAAAAAGAAGAAAAATTTTGCATGAGAGTTCCATATATAGTGGATGGTTATATTTTTATTGGGTGAATGTGAATGTTTATCTTTGTTCTTGCATGTTGCCTTCAACTGAGATTGCATTCTTCTCAATTAGATGTATGATGGTCATTTTCTGTGTTGTAGCCCTTCCTATCACAGATGTGGAGCATTGGCTTACCGGCTGTAGCTCTGTCTTTTGGCAGAGTTGTTGGCTGTTTTCTCATCATTGCTTCAGTATGCAGCACGGTGTTCTTTGGTCCTGAAAAAGAGGTGGAATGAAGGTTGGCCTACTTATGTTTTTGTTTTGAGGCAAGTTCCCTTTTCTCCACAGCTGTTCCTTCCTATCAACTTCTGTTTCCTTACAGAATTTAAAGCAGGATAATAGCCTAGTATACACTGATGGCACAAGTCTCATGAAGAAGATTTTTCTTGTTCTCTCTTGTGAAGGTAAATGCACTCTCTTTTTTTCATTTTATGTCATGAAAGCGATTCCTAGTGATCAATAAAAATTTGTTACCCAACTAATAAAATAAAGAAGATCATAACACTTCATTAAGCTGAACTTACAGAGACAATAGGCAGGAAACACTATTTAAGAGGCAAGCTTGTAGAATATTTTATTTGATAGAAAGAAACCCTTGGTCTCCTTATAGACTTATGAGAAGTAATGGATAAGCTAAATTTACAGAGACAACAATAGTTATGGAATTCTATCTTAATTGGCTAATTTGTAGAATATATTTTCTGCTTCAGAAAGTCCCTCTGCTCCTAATAGATTTAAGGTTAAATTATGGAGAGAACCCTCATGAAGATTATAAGAGGCCACTGGGAGGACTATCTAATTGTTGTTGCCTTGCAATATATCACTTCTGCGTAAAATATGAAACCAATTAAATAAAGTTGCCAACCCCATGTTTGAAAAGTAATCCTTTTGTCATTGTGTATAACGATCAATTAATGTGTTAATAACTTGATCTTCTTCCTATTTTCTCTCTGCTGATAGGTTAGTGGTTTTCGCTTGGGGCTTCCAAACTTCAAGAGTTGAAGGCTTTGTTGGTGAATATGGATGGTGTTTGGGACCGCTGGTGGCGTTTTGGACATCTAACAGCTGATTGTTGGTCATGACTGGGATGTGCTAGCTATCGATGGAAACCAACATGGTTGTTCATTGATGGCTGTTGGGGCCAAGTTACATCTCACAGTATAGACAGTTGAAGGCCATTTTTAAGCCTGCAGAAGTAGACTGATGATCCTGCATTTGGTAACCTGATCGTATTGGGAAGCCATTCGACATGTAAATCTTGATGCAAATCTGAGTTGCTGCTTTTTGTAATAGTAATAAAGTAGGGAATCAGTGTTTTTTAGTGTATGTAGACGGGAGAACAGGATCAAGAAAAATTATGAGATGACAGAGGAAAACTTGCAGATTCTGCATTTAGTAGAAGCTATAAGAAGTCAAAAGTATATTCTTTGCATGAATCAACCTCATGACACTGTTGCTTTCTCGGGTTTCAACTTTCAACTGCCCTTTTTTCCCTAATTGATTACTGTCTACATTGTTGAAACATATGATAAATTGGTGATAATGAATGATCTTAACCATTTGACTTGATCAAATGATCTTTCTTGCTCCCCAAGTATCCAATATTTGAGATAAAATTGTGCCAAAGAACCAAAGGAAAATTTGCTTTTAAAGGATTTATTTGCTTCAGCCGGTGTCATTTGTCCCCCCATCACAGTTGATCTCAGTTGATTTATGAAACATCGCCTGACCTCCCAGATTCCTCGCCTCCTATAGGGAATCTTTTTGGTTAGGTGGGGACTTACTTCTGAGCGTTAACAAGGTGAATAAAAATTAGATCTTTCACTTGAATATGTGGTGGAAAGGTGTGGGAGAAGCACATCCTTTGAGTCCCAGATCTTCTACCTTAAGGGGTAGATGATTGTGCTCCCCATCTCCCGTCCCACTCCTTTGTCACATATTTAGGAGAGACTCCTCTGCCACATATTTAGGAGAGAACACACCTGTAAGCATTGATAAATTAGACTATAGATGGGTAGAGGTGGAGTTCAAATCCTCTCCAGCCATGCGCTCCACCCTCACAACATGGCCTGCCCATGGTACACGGGCAGGCCTATGTCATACCAACGGTGAGGTTGGGAGGATGGAGTGGCAGCCCCATCTGGGTGGAAAGGATTTGAATTCAACAGAGGTGGGATTTCCTTCTAAACATGTGATAGAGGGGTATGAAGGAAGCACATTTCTACACTTGTGGGGAAGATCCATAGAAACAATCGTACCCGGCCCTTACCTATATCATCAAGATCCTGATTCATGGATCTCTCAGTTCGAGAAATAAGAGGATCAAACCATTTCTTGTAACTCTTTTTCAAATTTGAGAAATGTTGGTTGATCATATATTTCATTATTAGTTCAATGATTCAGGTGACTTCCGGATCAAGCATCCATAAGAGTGGTTGGGGGTGGGGGTAGTCTATCATCCCTACTGAGGCGGGTGATAGGTCTAAGCAATAGGGGATTGCTTGCTTAGAGGAGGAAGACTTGCTTGCTCAACCAAAGGGTCAAGAGCCCCAACTCACTAGCGCAATCTTGAAAAGAAACTAAATGAAGAAAAGCCTTACTCAATAAGCGAGAAAACAACTAGAAGAGAGTAAGACATGTTAACCCAACTATAAGGGTGGGAGGCTGGAGTGACAGCCCCATCTAGGTGGAGAGGATTTGAATTCACTAAGGTGGATTCTCATTCTAAACATGTGATAGAGGAGTATGAGGGAAACATATTTCTACACTCGTTGGGAGCTCCATAGGAACAATCGTACCCCTAGACAAGTTTTCCTCATCTTTGAACTATATTTTGGGATTTGATGTTTTATTGTATAATTATAGTTTTGTTGTATTTGTAATTGAAACAAAGTTTTGGTTTAATTACTTGTAGATGATAAAATTGTAACTATATAGAATTAAGATTCTAAGTTTCTTTATAAATAGTCTCTATGAGATAACCTAGAATATATTCATATTTGGAGGGGATTGGGGACAAGCAAAAGACAACACTTTATGAGGTATGAGACTAATGATGTTTTAAGGATTATTAGAAAATATACCCCCTCTAGTGGACTTAACAATTTTGTTGAACTACATTAAATTTTTGGTATTTCTTCCAACTAATAGTATTAGATTAATGTTTGGTGCATTATTACTAGAAATACAAAAATCTAAGGAGAGAAACGATGCAAATAAAATGAAGGTTGAGGAGAAAATCGTAGGTGATTCGGTGTGGTGATTTTTTTTAGTTTTTTAGTGATTGTTCAACGATGGCTTTTGATCATTGAAAAAAAATTGGAAAATACGACCTGGTTTGAGTTATTTGAAGAAAAATGAAATAAAATAAAACAAACATAAATATAGCTGAACGACTGTATAAATAGATTTTCCCATTGAATTAAATCTGAACAGTTTATAATAGTCGACGATCCAGGTTTAATTCTATCAAATTTAATATAAGATTTTTATAACCGTTCAACTAAGCTTTTTATTAGAGTGTACTCTCGTCAAAGAAGATCAGGGGTCCGTGATAGAAGGTCTTTTGACTACTAGATTAGCTGTTCCAATGACGATTTGTGAAGAAAGAGCATTCGGGTGGTGTACTCAGAATAAATGGCAAGATGGAACGGCGGCGTATGAAAGGAAAGAAAAGAAAAGCTTGATTCCGTGGAAAAAATGAAACACGTAGAAATTTTGTTGTGTCTTTATTAGGTGTTTTCCAAAAGATTTGATGAAGGTTTTTATACAGGGTAAGGTTTGGAGATTTGAAAATAATGAATAAGAAAAAAATTATTTAGATGATAACTAGGAAAGGCACAAAACAGGATAAACAGTATAAGTTTGCAGGGAACTTTGTAATAGAAAAAGCTCCAATTGGAACTCAGGCAATTAAGTTGTATAGGTGGAAAGGATTTACAGGTTGTTTATGCTGAACAAAGGCAAATAAAAAAAAGAAGTGGGGGACTTTCGCTTTAGATTTGGTAAGTGGTTGTGATCTTTCAGAGTGGGCTACAACAACAAAAGAGGTAGAGTCATACTGAATAACTTGTAAATTCTAAAAATAAGTGGGTGACTTTAGCATCGAATTTGGTAAGTGGTGATGATCTCTCAGAGCGGGCTACGACAATAGGAGAGGTAAAGTCATATCATATCATATTGCGGCGATGAGCTCACGGCACACCTTGGGGGGGATTAGTAATGACATTGCTAGAGGGGATGTGCATCATGCAGGAAGCTGTAGCGGATACACAGAGTTGTGATTGCAGGGAGACAAAATCAATGATTTTGTTTAAGGTGGTTTGTTGAATTGAAGCCAAGGTAGAGATCGATGGGATTGGGTGTCTCGTATTCGTGGGTCAATTACTTATTGTTTGATTGTATTATGATTGGAATAAGGTTTTAGGTCAACTACTTATACATGGATAAAATTGTAATGATACAAGGGTTAGGGTTTTAGGTTTCTCTATAAATAATTTAGGTTTTAAGTTTCTCTATAAATAGTCTTTGTAAGGTAACTTAAAATGTCTCTATACCAGGAGGGATGGGAGGCAAGCAAAAGGCAATATTGTGTGAGGTGAGGGTAATGAGGTTTTCAAGATTATTAGAATCTTTTTTTCTCTTCTGGTGGGCGTAGGAGATTTTGTTGAACCAAGTTAAATTCCTTGCAATTATAGTGTGTTTTGCTTGTATTTTTTCTTTGTGGTTTTGCATCCGATGTAAACACTATGTCTTATATACTGAGGTTGTTGAGTCAAAATGTTTCCATTAGTCTATACAGGATAAATCTAGAGTGAAATGCGAGCAAACCAAGAAAGATGAGACGATCTCAGTGGAACAGAACAAAACTGGGGATTTGGTGAAGTTACTAGCTAGGAAAGAAGAAAAAAAATGCAATGTATAACAAATTGGTTTACATAACAAATCATGAAAATTGAGAGACAAAATGGTACAAAGCAAGACTAGTAATGAAGGGGTTTGTATAAGAGAAAGGTATTGATTTTCAAGAAATTTTTACTTCTGTTGCAATTTCAATTCAAATTTTGTTAAGTATGATAGTAGTAGAATATTTACATCTTAAGCAATTAGATGTTAAGACAATATTCTTCCATGGTGATTTAGATGAAGAGATTTAAATACATCAACCTGAAGGTTTGAAATGAAGGGCAAAAGAAAATTGGCATGCAAAGCAAAAAAAAGCTTTTATGGGCTCGCACAAGCTCCTAGGAAGGGTACTTTAAATTTGGTAAATTCATGTAGGAAACAAAGTTTGTTAGATGTCAATCTTACCATTGTGTTTATTTTAAATATTTTAAAAATAGAGATTTTTTAATGCTTGTATTATATGTAGATGATATGCTTGTTGTCAAGATCAAAAATGAAAAAGTTGCGGAGAAGCAAAACATACTCTTGGCTTACAAATAAGAAGTGAGAAAAAGGAGGAAAAAATTGTGGCTTTCTCAATTAAGTTACGTGGAGAAGGTCTTAAAGAGGTTCTAACATGTATAAAGCAATGTAGGTTTCTACTCCATTAGCAAGGCATCTCAGGCTTTCGAAAGATCATGGTCCTTTTACAGAGGAGGAAAAGGAGTTTATGATCAATTGCCATATTGTTCATTAGTTCGCAATTTTATGTATATGATAGTGAGTAAAAGATCAGACATAGCACATGCATGCAATGGGAGTTGTCAGTAAATTTATAGACAACCCAAAAAAAAAAAGCATTAGAGAAATGTCCAATGGATTTTAAGGTTCCTTAGAGGTGGTTCCCATTACTATCTATGTTTTGGAGGTTCTAACACAAATGTAAAATGTTTTGTTGATTCAAATCATTCAGGAGATAAAGATTGTGGAAGAAGCACCACTAGGTATGTTTTCACTACAGGTGGAATTGCAGTTATTTGGGTTTCAGACCTACCATGTGGTTGTACATTTAACCACAGAGGTAGAAGATGTCACAACTAATAAGGCAAAGATGATTTGGCTCTGGAGGTTTATAGAAGAACTAGGAAGAAGGCAAGAGAAAAACAAATCATAGAGTGACAATCAAAGTACAATTCATCTTGCAAAAATTCTACATTTCATTTGAGGACAAAACATATTCAGCCGAGATATTGTTTTCATCAATGGGCAAGGTTGTGCTGAAATTTGATAAGATTGGGATTAACAATTTCCTTATAGTTATTTTAATAAGGGTATTTAACACACAGAAGTTGAGGTTTTGCTCAACAATGATCAATCTTATCGATGGTCAGATTGGTTGCTTGATTGGTGTTGATCTTTGAGATGTGAATAGTTCAATTGTCTTCAATTGGGACATTGTTATAGCAAAGATTCGTTTTTGATAAGGATAATTCAAACAAATTCAAGTTTGAACCTTATAGTGAGACACTGCATCGACAAGGCAGTTATCGCAAAACATTTGGGCGAAGGTTGTCACGCCTAAAATCTTAGAAATTTCTATATTTATTTTAGGCAGTCCTTTTTGGAAGCAAAGGCTTTTTCCACCTACTGTAAATGCCCATTTGTGTCAAATAGGGGTCGGACTTGTAACTGTTTGTAACCTATTAATAGGGGTTCAGAATTATAGACAGTGGGTAGAAAAAAATTGCTAGACTTTAATTATCTTCTTCATCTTCCTTGTAGTGAAACACTAAGTCTATTCGGCCAAATGACATAACGTCAAGAGGATCAGTGTTAAATCTTATCTTATGTATTTTCGCTCTAGTGTTTTCTAAACTAAAAATTCATTCCACCTACCATAAATGTTGTGTAACAGAATAAGTACGAGAAAGACTAGAATTGGAGAATGATGTATAACCACATGATAAAAGTTTCAAATGAATACCAAGAGGATTTCAGTGGAATCACTTGGAATCCATTTTTGCAAGCTAAGAAACGTTGTGGCAAAAATTCCTTGGAGACTCACACCCCAGAGCGTGGTTTGCAACTTGGGTCAAACACTGGATTAGTCAGGCAAATACTTGAAAACCGAAATTGACAACAAAAAAAAATAAAGTTTCAAATGAATAGTCAAGAGGACCCGTGTTTTTTTCGTTCCGTATGGATTTCTTTAACTATAAGCTGTACTTTTAATTTTTGAAAGGGGATCAAAATGTCTCCTCAATAAAGTGAAAGTTTTGAAAAGAATTTCTACTTTCATTATAAGTGATTTATTAGACGAAAAATTCACCCCCAAAATATGTGGTCCTTAATCCTTGTACCTTTTTTTCCATGCAATTTATCTGGTATTAACTGGGTATTACCGATATGGGTGAGATATAAAACCGATGTGTATTGGACATTATGATTATGCTTACACGTATAACCACAGTTCTTTTTTTTTTGGGGGAGAAAATTGAGCTTTTTATAAAAAATAAAATAAAAAGAACTGTTGATGTCGTCCTTAATAAGGGGGGACAACATTGATGTGATAGCATCTACAGAAAAGAGTATTTCCTGAGAGGAATTTACATATCTAGTTAGGAAATCAGTACATGTATTAATCTCTCGAACATGATGAACAAAATTACAAAGATTAAAATTCCTCTTAAGTTCGCTAATCTCTATGACCAAGTCGATGACCCTCCAAGATGTAAAGAAATGTCATTGTATTGATTGGATTCCCACCATTGAATTTGGCCGATTTTCAATTCGGTCGAAGCCCATATTTATTGTGGTCTCCAACCCACATTTGATAGCAAATTGTTCCAAGCAGGTAATATTATCCTCAAAAATCTCACCTGGTAGTACAAAAAGAATCATACCATGTTGATTCTAAGCTATGGATCTATATCCACCAATATTTTATCTATAAGATCCATCACAATTGATAGCAATCCAATTCAGTGTTGGCTTTGGCCATTTAAGACACATGGCCGTAGGTATGTGGAAGTGACTGGAAGGTGCCATCGAGCAAAGAAATTCCTATCCCCCTCCATGTATCTATGACACTAAGGGTGGGTGCACAAAGCGAGACCATGTGTCGGTTTGAATATTTTCATAAACTGCTTGTGCTACAAAAGTGGTTCTCTTGAAGATACGATTGTTGTGCTCTTTCCATATTCTATAAATTGTTGTTGTTTCAGCAAAGCAACGAGCATATGCTCTTGGTGAAGACCTTGTCATATGAGAGCATGCCCATTCAAGCTCAGCGTTCCAAGAATTCAGAGGCCCACATGAGAAACCATAAAGCTACAAAACTCGGTGCCATATTCCTGCTGAAAACAGTGCAAGAAAAAAAGTAAATGATCCATATCTTGATCCCCTCAAGTAGGAGGATCACTTTCTAACTCCCCACTTTGAATTGCCGGTTGAGAGATGGCCCCACAAGCATTCAGGGCGAATCAGCTGTACAACCACAGAGGACACGAGGGACTGAAAGGGGACTTTTGGTGAAGCTGAGGGCCCCAACTTCTGAATTGAGCCTTGGTTGAGAGACGGCCACGACAAGTCATTCAGGTCAGATAGATGTAAAACCACAGTTAGGGGTAAGAATGACATTTAAGTGACTTGGTATAAAGATTAAAGAATGAAGAGTACTACTACTGATGGGTTTGATTGACCGACTACCATTCTTATCTTGTGTGTTTCTCTCCTTCGGAGAGAGAGAGAAAGAAAGAAGAAAAAGAGGAGAAGAAAAGAAAAAAAATCAGGAAATCTGATAACAAGGAGCTGGAAGGCAGATCAGAAGAACAGGACAAGAACAAGGGAGCTGGAAATCACAGACCAGAAGAACAAGCAGCTGAAAACTTGATAAGACTCTTAGGAGAGATCTATTCTTGTCTTGTTAATTTTACCTTGTAAGTTTCTAGTCTCAGTTTTTTTACAAAGAAAATTCAGAAGAGAAGGGATGAGAAAAAAAATGGAGAGGAAGGAGACAGAACCGAGGAGTGAATGAAAAGAAACGACCATAGAACAAAGAAACATAGGGAGAGTTGAGAGAGCGAAAGTTTGTAGTTATATAGTCGTTCTGGTGTTTAGTTATATAGTCGTTTTGGTGTTCAAAGAGCAGAGAAGGCGATGCAGACCATTGCGATCCTTCTTTTAACTACAGAAAATTAGCTGGGTCCGTTATAGATGTTGGATCAGAAGAACAGGGAGCTCTAAAGCAGAGCTGAAAAAAAAGGATGTAAATTGGAAATTAATCTGCAAGACTTGGAGAGAGATTTATTGCTACTTTAGGTAATTTTACCTTCTAAGTTTCTGGTCTTAGTTGCTTTTGGTGGTCAGAAAAAAAAAAACTTCAGAGGAGACAAATGAGAAAGACTAATGCAGAGAATAGGGAAGTAAAGAGAAAGAAAGATGGAGAGGAGAGAGGGGGAAAAGAAAAAGTGTTAGGTTCGGTGACGTGGCAAAATCAAGGGCGTCGTTAGCAGCCTGCTTCTGCTGCAAATAAAAGTCCACTATTAAGTCTCTTTCTCTTTTGATATTTTAAAATGATTAGATTATTCTAAAAGTGCAACCTTATATTATAGTTTGATAGTAGTAGTTGATAAAGACTTTATTTTATTGTATGGTTGGAAGAATTTGTAAATTTTGTTCGACTTGTGCAAGCAAATGAATGTTAACAATGTGTTTGATTAAAAAAATTGACATTCTCAATCTTTGGTTTGGGTAGTAGAGATTGCCCAAGAGATAAAGAAGGATGCAACGGGTCAACCCTGTTCAGATTCTCTAATTAGATCGATGTAGCTCACTATTTGTGGGCAAATTGTAGTCATTTATCTACATCTATGTACAGTCTATTTTATCTTTTAATTCAACTGATCTTTTACCTAAAAATAACAATGTTCACATTCAAATGTACTTTAAAAAGAAAATAATAATGTTAATATTCAATGACACACTTACTCAACTTGATTAGGTGGATCCATATGAATATTTCGTAATTATCCTATGGTGGTGATGAAATCATTGTGTATATGAAGTATGAATGCAATGAGTTGATCGAATTGAATTAAATCAAATCTATCGCCTTTGTTTATTAATTTATTTTGTCATACATGCAACATCACCTACTTGTTTGGTTTGATGAATAGGCTAAAGATCTTACTCCCAAGAGAGATGGATATAACTGTGATTGCTTTGGTAGAAAAACTAGGCATCCTAGCAATAGATGAAGCAAATTATCTCTCAGCGATCAAGTCAGAAGTGAAATCATTACACACACAACTAGACATGATGAAAGCCTCTTTGAAGGATGTAGATGCAACATTTCATAGAAGTGAACAGGCAAAACAGTGGGTGAAACGAGTCAGAGAGTTGGCATTCGAGGCAGAAGATATAATTGATATATTTGTATACAAAGTGGCACGGAACTGCAATGATAATCTTGCGAAGAAGATTAGCAAGTTTCCAAAATTTCTCATTGATGCCCATCAACTAAGAGGGAATATTGAAGATCTCAAGGAAAAAATCAAAATGCACTTTGATGATCGGGTGAATTATGATATTAAGCCTTTATAGGAAAGTCAATCATCTACTCAAACACATCGACATGAAATTTCTTTGGTTGTCCAAAATTACTCTCTTGCTGTAAATGTGGTTGGTCTTCAAACAGAAGAAGAGGAACTAGTAAAGTTGCTACTGGAAAAAGAGCCCCAAATGCCGTTTGGTGTTGTCTCAATCACTGGGATGGGAGGTCTTGGAAAATCGACCCTCGCAAGTAAAATCTTCCACAATGATGAGGTGAGAAGGTGTTTTGATTGTCAAGCCTATGTTACTATATCAAAAGAATATAGTATGAGTAACATTTTATGTAAAATCATAAAACAAGTTACGCTGGAGCTCAATGAGGAAGAAAGAAATGCATTGGCATCAATGAACACTGAAATTTTGGAGGAAAAGCTTTATAAGGTTCTTGAGAATAAGAAGAGCTATCTCATTGTATTTGATGATGTTTGGAGGAAGGAAGATTGGGATAGTTTGTTACGCTCCTTACCTATTCCATGTCATGGTCAGCAGTGTAGAGTGTTGTTGACAACTCGGATTGATGATGTAGCGAGGCATGCAGATCCAAATGCTATTCCATACAAGAAAAAATTTATGGATGGCCAAAACAGTTTAAATCTCTTTTGGAAGAAGTTCTTTCGTTCCCAAGATGATGAAGTCATTGAAGCACGTCTTAAGGGCTTTGGCAATGAGATGAAAATTTTGGCAACACAATTTGTTAGGAAATGTGATGGGTTACCCCTTGCTATTTTAGTATTGGCAGGCCTTTTATCAGAACGAAGGCAAAAAAGTTTTGCTGAATGGAAGAACGTGCTTGACCGTGTGGACTGGCATCTAAAAGAGGGAAATTGTGAAAAAGTTTTGAGTTTAAGTTACACAGAATTGCCCCTTCACTTGAAGCCTTGCTTTCTTTATTTTGGGGTTTTCCCAGAAGATACTGAGATCCAGAGGAGTAGATTAATCCAGTTATGGGCCGCAGAGGGATTTTTGGGGAATTCAAGAATGGAAGACTTCGGCAAAGAGTACCTTGAGGAGTTGATGCAGAGGAACCTGATCCAAGTTGCCGAGTGGAGATCAAATGGAGAACCCGAATCATTTACTATTCATGATCTTCTCTTGAGCTTGGCAATATCAAAAGCCAAGGAAGGTTTGTTTCTTAACATCTCCACTCCCGATAAGGCCTTGTTGAATTGTTATCATCGTCTAGCCCTCCATGAAAAGAGAAGAAGTGATGAAGAAAATATGGCTGATGATGAGTGTTCTTACCATTCCTCCTCTTCTTCTATGAGTTCTCCATATCTTCTCCGCTCATTGCTCGCTTCAACTGCAATGTCCCAATCATCTCTCTATGGACAATGCCAACTACTTAATGTGTTGGATCTAAAGCTTGCTCCAGATATTGAAGACTTACCAAAGGCAATAAAAAAGCTCATTTTTCTCAAATACTTGAGAGTACATGGAGACAGGTTGACAATTCTTCCATGTTGGGTTGGCGACTTGTATAACCTGCAGACTCTCGATTTGGTCCATACTATGGTTCGATCTATTCCCAATGAAATATTAAAATTGCATAAATTAAGGCATCTTCAATGCCGCCCAGGTGCAAGGTTAGTACCAGCTTATGAATCCATTGGTAAGAATGATGCTTTTGGGATTTGTCGATGTCGTCCTCATGATAATAGAAGCATCGGTGATCTTTGTAATCTTCAAAGGTTATGGCTTCATCTAGACGATTGGATAGTAGATGGCCTTGGAATGTTGACTGGTCTCAGGAATATATGGGCATTTAATTTGGAAGATTCGGAGACAATTGAGTCTTAAATTGTCTGAAGCCTTACTCAAATTGGTGCGACTTGAGTTTCTACGTTTGCCTATTAATGACAAAATCTCTCTCCCTTCATTTTCGAAACATGTGTATCTCTATGATATCGTCTTAATTGGAAGCATGCAGAAGCTACCTAACCACTACAACTTGCCCCCGAATCTCACTTCCTTGTGTTTACATGAAACACATCTGGAAGAAGAAGACATGATGGTGGTACTAGAGCAGTTGCCTCGATTAAAGAAACTTAGGTTATATCAAGCATACAACAGAGTTGAGATGAAATGTTCTGCAAGGGGTTTTCCTGAACTTGAGAGTTTACATCTTCAGTATTTTCATTCGCTGCAGTGTTGGGAAGTGGAGAAAGGAGCAATGCCTAATCTAAAGACTCTAGAAATGATTGGACTTCGTGAGTTAAAATGGATTCCAGACGGGTTCAGGCACATTACAACACTACAGGAACTCAAATTGAACATGCCAATAGAGTTGCTTGAGAGGATTAAAGAAGGTGGGGACGATTGGGAAAAGATCAAACATATACCTTCCATCCATACAAGCAGAAGATATTGGTAGTGGGTGAGTTTTGAAATTCTCTCTCTCTTAAATATCAACTTAACAAATTTAATAGTCACTAGAATATGATGCATTTCTTTAATGTGCAGACGTGAAGACATCAAAGAATTGGCTTATATATCTACCATGGATATGACTCTAGATCATACACCAGCTAGAAATAAACTTTGCGTTGTCAAATGGTAGTGTATTTTACATGAAGTAACTCTTTTGATTCAGATCATGCAGTTGCTTTTGTTTAATGGATATTTGTTTTGTATCAGCATAAATATTTCATCGCCAGATACTCTCTCAAAACCATCACTGGGTTGAAGAGGAGTACTTGATGATCTGAGTTGATCTGTTATGCTACTAAATAATATGTTATGGTTAATCACTATGTTTTTCTCTCATTGTTTTGTTTTTGTTTCTTTTCATTTTCCACTGGTGATCTGATACGCATTTTCATTTTTTTTTCTTTCTTTCTGCATTAGACTGAAATGAATTTTAGCCATGAAATGAGAATTGAAGCTATCTAAGAGAAGACTCCAACCTTCGAAACCAAAATCAGAAGTACTCAGATTTGATTTTAAGGAGATGGTTTGAAGTATAATCTAACCCTTTTAGTTTGTAGATTGGGTCACACTTCTCACATTGAGAATTGGAAGCCTAAGAACTTTCCTGCACATCCTTTTGTTTGGTGGGCTTGATTGGCTTTCATTTTAAATTCCTTTTTATTTATTTATTTTATTTTAACTTAACAAAAAAATCAACTATTAAAACGTGTTATTACTAAAATAATTAAAAAACATATTATCCTTTTCATTTGACCGGCCCTAGTGTCTCCCATGTATTGCTTTTATTAGCAGGTATAAAGATGTAAAAACTGGTGGTGTAATTATTTTCAAAACGGATAGTGTCTTTGTAATACGAGAAACCTCTATGTTTGAGAATCCAAGGAGTAGCATATTTTTGTTTTTGATATTTTGATTGTTATCATTACACTTCTTCTTTTTTTTTTTTTTTTTTTTTTTTTTGAATGAAAGGATGGGGTTTATTAAAAACTTAGAGAACATATACACACTCACTTGAACATCAAGGACTATGATTTGGACTATTGTCTTTGGTGTTTCTTGTACATTTCTTAATTGTTGTTTCACATGTTTAGGAAGTCTAGATGCATGGTTAGGTTACCCATTACATGCCACTACTCTTTCGGCAAGGGAATTTAAGTTGAATGACTAGGTCTTGTGGGCTTCCAGAAGAGGTAACTCGTTCGTGAGGAAACATTGGCCCACTGTTATAATGTGATAGTAAGGTTGTATATGTTGAGGGTTTGGCTCATTGGTGTTCAAAAGATGGCTTGGGTGTCGTGAGAAGACATGAGAGACATTCGCCCTGACATATGTGAATGACCAGGGTTCCATAATACTAATCCAAAAGAGGTAACCAATTCGTGAAAAATAACATTCTTAGGTAGAGAAGGATATTAGACCAAAAGGGCACTAGGAATGAGGAAATGTATCTGGACCACATATACTCTGTTAAAACTATGAGAAGTCAAAGTATATTCTGTGCATGAATCAACCTCATAACACGGTTTCTTTCTAGGGTTCCAACTTTCAAGTTCCCTTTTCTTCTACATGATTATTGTGTAAATTGTTGAGACATATGTTAAATTGGTGATAATGAATGATAATGATCAAATGATCTTTCTTACTCTTAAGTATCCAATATTTGAGATAAATTTGTGCCAAAGAACCAAAGGAAAATTTGCTTTTAAAGGATTTATTTGCTTCAGTTGGTGTTGTTTGTCACCCCATCACAATTGAGCTTAGTTGATTTGTGAAACATCAACCGACCTCCTCCTAGATTATTCGCCTCCCATACATGATCTTTTTGGTTAGGTGGGGGGCTTACTTCTGAAGATTAACAAGGTGAATCAAAGATGGACCTTCAACTTATGTGGTGGAAAGATGTGAGAGAAGTGCATCCTCTAAATCCTAGATCTTTTACTTGAGGAGCAAAGGATTGTGCTCCTCCACACCCCTATGCCATATATTTAGAAGATGACTCACCTCTGAGCATTGACAAAATAGACCATGGATGGGCAAAGGTGGACTTTTGACCTTCTCATCCTGGGTAGCCTGTCCTCCCAACTCCTCACCCTCACAACATGGCTTGCCCATGGTATACAGGTAGGCGTATGTCAACCCAACTATGAAGGTGGGAGGATGAGGGGACAACCCACTGGGAACAACCCTCTTAGGTGGAGAGGATCTGAATTCACAGAGGTGGTCTCTCCTTTTAATCATGTAATAAAAGACTATCAGGGGAATACAATTCTATAGCCGTACGTTGGGATAAAGAATCCCAACTCCGTCCTCTATCCTCGTGGGTACCAACTCATTGTATAGAAGTGGTAGAGGGTAAGGTTATATACTACTAAAGTACCTGGGAAGGGTGAAATGGACTCATTGTATTTAAGTTTAAATATAATTTTTTTTTTTTTATTTTACAAAATCTCACCTAAATCTTTTGAAATTTACAGAAAGAATTCTCTGGTTTTTTCAGCTTGGATCAGTGGCGTGAGCTCGAACTTCAAGCTCTGATCTTCAAATATGGTGGCCGGTGCCACCGTTCCTCCTGAACTTCTTGTTGTACGGCATGTTTCATCCATCTTCAATGTCAGCAAAATCAACCAGCTAGTAAGTTCAAGTTTGGGTGAATGGGTTTTCTTTTCTTTACTTCTTTGATGTCTGATGGTGTTGATAGTGATGCTCTCCAAGATAGCTACATGATCTTGGTCTTTAATGTTGTGCTTTTTAGATTAAGCACCAACGAACAAAAGAAATTTGAGAAGTTTGGGTGGTTACAACTCTGATTTTATTTGAGTTTTCTCAAATGAACTTCCCCCTTTTTCGTTAGGCAATGGTTTCAAGTTGATTTGTTCTTTTGTGTAGAGTGACTCAATGTGGGTACTGGAAGAGAAGTGCAAAGAACCTGGAAGGTGCAGAAGAACAAATGGGAAGAAATGGAGATGCTCGAGGGATGTGGTTAAAACCGAGGCCAAAACCGTTCAAGAAAGGCTGTGGAAATCCCGACTCCCACCATTGCTCTTTGTAGTCCTTCACCTTCCGTGGATCTTCTTCATCTCAGTCACATGTTGTTTCCCCATCTCTACACCTCAATAAATGGAAAACTAGAAATGGGTTAATGAGATTTCTTTAATTTCTAATGGAGTTACTAATTTGGTCTTTGTAGATCTTTTGAGGGCTCAACAGGAAATGGTAGAGGAGAGCTTGGAATTCGATTTAGAAAGGAAAGGAAGAGAGGAAGAAGAAAGCGAGAGAAATTTAAAAACCCTAAATTGAGCTCATCTGACTCAAGTGAACACCTCGTGGAGTTGTTTTTATAAATTTCAAAAGATGATGTGAGACTTTATAAAATAAAAAAATATATATTTATATTTAAATCCCCGTTGTCATTCACAGCCTTTGGATTCGTATTTGTGTGCGTGGTGTAATCATAGCAGCTAGTAGCAGCCCTGTTGCAAATGAAAATCCCATGCCAATGGTGGATTAGAAGAGCGATTAAAAGCCCAACCTCCTATGGGGAAGTTCTGGGTTCGCACTCATCCGGTGGCATCTATAGTAGTAATATTTCTCGACCTTATATATAAATTCTTCATATTCAAAAAAAGAAAATTTTTTAAAAAACAAAAAAAAAAATGAAAATCCCATGCAGGGTAGTTGAGGCGACATAAATGTCATGTCCATTTCAAATAGTCGCTTCACCGAGGGACTTCCTTCTATGGAATATTTTTGGTTTTCTTTTTGCTGCTTTTCCTGCTGCTTTTCCTGCTGCCCTTAACTTTTTATCTGTTCTGCTCATGCTATGCTTTCTTCTTATTCTTCTCTAATTCCCCAGAAGCTCTCGAACTTCTTTAATGGCGGACATAAGTCATCCTCCCATGGAGCAACTTCAGGACCTGGAATACTGTATAGACTCGAACCCTCCATGGCGTAAGTCTTGCTCTTGTATTCCTATTACTCACCTACTTCCTTCTCCTGCTTTTCAGTGTCATGTTGTTGGGTTTCCGTAGATAATATTTTAGCAGTAATAATGGCCTTTTAGGCTTTGAAGCAGTCGCATTGTACTTCCATTTCTGATATCTTCCACTAAAGCAGGAACGTGTAATTTCATTCTTGGTACTGTTTCCAGGGAGCCCGAGGAATAGAAGTTGTTTCTTCGCCGATTACTGAAACTCTTTTTCCCTTATCTCTTTGTGTTTGAATAAATGTCGGTCCTTTAAAAGTTTCACTTGGGTGTCTTCGCTGCCTGTTCATCCCGGGGATCTATAGTCCTTAAATACTTAATGTGAAGGTGAGAAAACATGGTGGGCTAGTTATATTGCAAGATAGAACAAAACAGGGGAGGCTGTATTGTTGTGTGCCCAAAGCATCAAGCAAACACTGCCTGAAACATATGATTTGTTTTTTCTAAAGTTATTGTGGTGTCTTGCACTTTGACTTTTCTTCTTCTCTGGAAGAACCTTGGCCGGGGATTTCATTATGGCAAGTGGTATTCATTTTCATTATGTGTAGACATCTTGCTCATTAAGCGAACAGATAATGCCATTCAACATGTTTTTGGTTCTGTTGATAGTCCAAGTTATCCGTTGGGAAGGCTTTGTTGAAATATTTATTCCAAAGAAAGAGAAAAAAAATGCTATGTTGGGTAAGTCAATTAAATTTCTCCATGCGAGCCTCTGTTTCCAAACCATTTTGGGGATGGAATTGTTCCCCTTTTCTTGTGTTCTCCTTTGTAGATATGAGTTTGCTATTTTCTAGTTGGGTGGTTACCTTGCAAGTTTCCATGCCTTTCTGCTAGTGGATTTGTAACATAAATTTGAGTTGTTGAGGAATCTGGACATGCTTGACGTTGTTGACTTCAGTTTCCTGTATACTTTTGTTTAGTATGTCTCATTCTTTTTGGTAGTAATGGCTTGATCACTTTAGCGAACTGGAGATAATGCAAGTAATTTATGCTGGAACAACAGCTTCGAATTGCTCAAGTGGGAATCTCTAAACACTGAATGAGTGGTTGGTTTGAGATTCAGAGGGTGAAGCTATTGGGTTTTAGGCATGGTTCTTAATGATGAGACAATCTTGGTCTTATCATGAGTGGTTGGCACATGCCCAGATACATATATTGAGGTAATGAATTCAGCATCCACCTACCCTTGCATCATTATTATCGCAAGCTAATGGAGGATGCTAGAACTAACTCTAGAAGAAACCGGGTGTACATCATGAAATCCCACATGAAACCTGACCCCATGGTGGTGTTATAATATTTTGAAGCCTGAGAAACTGAGTTTCTCCTGAAATAATATGTAGCATATTTGGATGTGTTTAGTTTTTCTTGTCTACTCTTGATTCCAGTCCCATCAGCATCTACAAAGCTTCATTATACTGGGATCTGGATTTCCAACTTGTGGAATATGACTGCTTCCCATATTATTGTTCCTGGTCTCACCAGGATTTGACTATCTAGAGATTTTAGGTGCTCTGAACAAAAAGTTTAATTATAGATCGTGGCGAAGTGAGATGGAAAGCATTTGAACTAGTAGACTGTAGTCACTTCAGTTATTGTTGCTCACTTTTAGACTATTAGTCTTTTATCCAAATATTTACTGAGGGAGCAACGTCCTCAGCTAATAGCATCTGTCATGCTTACTAATAATGATCAACAATCTTCTATCTTAAGGCTCAATTTTGCATAGGTTTATTTCTCTTCTCCTCCTTGCATTTAGTCCTCTGTTCTGAATCAGCATATAGGCCTACATATCTATATTAAGTACCTCAGGTCATTCGTAAATAGAAAAGGTGATATAGAGGATCATGTTGCCAGAGAATTAAAATAGGATGGATGAAGTGGAGAGGTGTGTCCTAGGTCTTATATGATTGACATATCCATTAAAGCAAAAGGGAAATTCTATAAGACCATCATACAATCATCTATGAAATTTATGGTGTAGAGTGTTTGTTAAGAAACATCATATAGATTAACTCAATGTAGCTGAAAAATGAGGATATTAAGATAGATGGGTGGCAAAATTAGGAAGAATAAAGTAAGGACTGATCATTTTAGAACTTGTGCGGGAAGTAGCTCCAGTAAATGAAAAGCTACGAGAAAGTTGATTGAGGTGGCTTGGCCACATTCAACGGAGGCCCCTAAAAGCCCCTGTATGGAAGTGATTTAATTCATACTGGAGGAATTAGAAGAACTAGGGGCAAACCTAAGATAACCTTAAGAGAAGTGGTGATAATGATATACATAGCTTAGGCCTTGTATTTGGTATGACCTTAAATAGAGCTGATTGGAAGGCCATAATCCATGTACTTGACCCCATTTGTTGTTGTGTATATTGTGTCAATGATCAAAGGAAAATGGTGATAGAGTGAAGGCCAAGTGATACAGAATATTGTAGCAGGACCAATGTGACTACTTCCAAAAATTTTAATCCAGTTTGTGGTCAAAGGAAAACCAAGATGTCCATGGTGACCACTTAGAAGACCAAAGCACTTGGATGCCCAGGCAGTGTCTTGATAATCATGATGTTCTTTGATGCATTCAAATGCTAAGCAAATCCATGACATTCCCCTTGATCTCCAATGTTGTGCTTCCATATCACTCGGTTATTTGGCTGGTAAATATTTACTTTGTAGACTGAAATGTGATTACTTGAGATTCATCATGTTTATGATTTAGAGCTTTCTTTTGCAGTTGAAACTATCTTATTGGCATTTCAAAACTACATCCTAATGCTGGGCACTATTGTGATGATCCCTACTTACCTTGTACCAAGGATGGGTGGAAATGATGTAAGTTTCGATTTCAACCACCAACATTCCTGGCCTACTTCACTGTGCAATTAGAAATATGCAGGCATATGGACTCGCCATTTTCCAGATCCCGACTTAAGAAAATTAAACTGCTTCACTGTCTATTACCCCTTCTTTTTCCTAATTGAGTTTTTACTTTATTGTTGATGTTTCTATTCTTCCTTGCCATAAGCATTGTTAGCTGGATGGTTTGTATTATCAATCCAGTGAATATTTCCCTAAGTAATATCTGGGTGGAAGGCATCATGCATTCATGGGTATGATCCCTCTATAGAGGAAGTTCTGGTAGATCAGATATATAGACTGCTAGAAAGAGCCTTACTTCTCTTTTTTGTTTTTAGTTTGTTCTGATTTTGGCCCATTTTCTTCCTCAACAAACAGGTGGACAAGATTCAGGTTATACAAACTTCGCTATTTGTATCTGGTATCAATACACTTCTGCAAACTCTGTTTGGAATAAGGTTGCCAGCAGTGGTCAGTAGTTCTTCCTCGTATATCATTCCCATCCTTTACATTATTGGTGACTCATCATTGCAGCAAATTCCGGAACCCCATGAAGTAAGTTTGCTCTCCTCCCTCTGTCTTCTTTGCACCTCTAATGTGGGTAAATTGAGATGTAATCTGTGATTCCAGTCACAATCACTAAGGTTAGTTAGTTTGCCAAGAGTAAGCGAGGTCTGCCTCCTGTGTCATTTTGTGTAAGGTTAGTTTATTTTCATGTCTTTTACTTGTAGAGATTCATACAATCCATGCGAGCAATCCAAGGAGCACTTATTGTAGCATCAAGCATACAAATCATCCTAGGTTACAGCCAACTCTGGGGGCTTTTCTCAAGGTACATTGTAGCAGTCCCTTGTTTCTTTAAATTACATTAGTAGCTGCTCTGAATGGATAGTATCTCTAGTTCTATGTTCTTCACAGGTTTTTCAGTCCTCTGGGAATGGCCCCTGTAGTTGGATTGGTTGGTTTCGGTTTATTTCAGCGAGGATTTCCTGCGGTATGTATTGCATTTAGATGGAATTTACAGTGGGTTTTGCAGAATGGCGGATTACTAATGGTGTAACAGTTTCCTATCTTGGAAGCTAGGGAACTGGAGCCATCGTTTATCCGAATTTACTAGGAAGATCTCCTTAGCCCAAGATTGGTTGATTGGCATATCATGATATTTTATCTCTTGCTTTCTTTCCGGGTGGTTTGGCACATTTTTGTTTCCCATTTGAAAGAAATTGCAACAGATATTAGTTAAGAAGAGATGATGTCAATGTTGTATACAATGAATGGCTGTGTTCAGGTGTTCAGCCATCCTGCACAGGCCAGTGTTCACTTCTCTGTCATTGTTAAAGTGATCAAAGTCTAGCCACTGGCCAATCATAGTCCCCCTTGTCACTTCTATTTTCTTGGTCTCTTTGCTAATTTATGTGGTGTGTGTGTGGAGGACGAATATTGACTCCTGCAATTTTCTTAGGTGGGAAATTGTGTTGAAATTGGAATACCAATGTTACTAGCAGTAATTGTCTTGTCACAGGTGATTGGTTTCGTACAGAACTTGGAAAGATGCTTTCTTTACTGATTTTCCTAAGCTCTCATGTCCTCTATATAAATTATTTAGCTTGTGAATTACAGTATATGAAACATGCTAGGCAAGTCAAGGGTATTCCTATATTCGAAAGGTTCCCCGTATTGATTTGCACCATGATCATTTGGGCCTATGCCCATGTTTTGACTGCTGGTGAGGCCTACAGAAACCAGCCTATGAAAACTCAACGAAGTTGCCGTACTGATAGAGCTCATCTTATATCCTCTGCACCATGGTATGTAGCAGGAGTTGCTTTGCTGTTTCTGCTTTAGGTTGCTATATCTTCTAAAGTTCTATTTGATTGATTTTTTCAGGTTCATGGTCCCATATCCTCTGCAGTGGGGCCCACCAACATTTTCTGCAGGCCATACATTTGCTACAATGTCTGCTGTTCTAGTATCAATGATAGAGGTAGTTTATTTGGTCAGAACACTTTGTGCATTAGTAATATAAAATTTATTTTCTTTGGCACCATTCCAGATATTACACCCCAAACTACCCAGTGCCTTGATATGATCTATTCAATCAATAGCTCACCTATAGATGCCAATAATCACAATATGCCATTGGCATTTTCTATTCAAAGATCAAAGCTATCAGAATTTGTGAGGTCTGTCCAAGAGCATGGTATTAAAACTTGGAATAAGCAGATGCTTAAATCCATTGTTTCATATACTCTTTGTCCCTCCAAGAATTTCTTGTTTTAAAAGGTCCACAAATTGAGGTTGTTATATGCATACTTATCTGATTACTACCCAAAAAAATGCATACTTATCTGCTAATTAAAAAAACCTTCTAAGTTTTCACAACTAATCATGATTATGAGGGGCACAACAGGAGATTTAAAGAAGCTTCATACTAGTTCTGAAATAAAATAATCTTGGAATTGTGAAAAATAATAGACAACTCTATTTTTGCTTGATGGAAGCAAATTACTCTCAGGTTGTTCAATCTAGGTGTGGGATGTAAATGTCAGTATTGACTCACAAGTTTACCTTTAGTTGGCAATTGCTCACAGTCTTCTTGTTTCTACAACTGCAGTCAACTGGAGCATACAAAGCTGCATCTCGGCTGGCAATTGCCACTCCACCTCCTGCCTATGTGTTGAGCCGAGGTATTGGTTGGCAGGTTAGATATTTTAACATAAAACTCTGTTTATGAATTAAGCATGTAGCCTACATGTGCTTCTGTATAATATCAGCTGTAGTGACAGGAAATTTATCTACCCTATTCATTTCATTCTGTATCAACTTAACAATAAAACTGAAAATACTTCTAATACATTAGAACCAGATCAACCATACTCAATAAAGTCTTATACCAACCTTTTGGGGTTTGATTAGAGAATCCCCTGTTTCTGCTAGAACTAGGTCAATTTCTGAGGTTTGTTCAATTACATTTACTTTTGCTGTAGGATTCTAGCATAAGAATACACAAACTGTATTGCAGATATGTAACAAACATCATTATGTCGGTCCACATAATAACCCCGTGGCAAAAAATGTGCTTATGGATCATCTTCCCGACTTAAACGATCATCTTTTGTGTGACCAAGAAAATTGAATCAGATTAAGAGTCCCATAAAAAGTTGATTGATCTCAGTGCTCTCATGATCATCAACATTTGTTACATAAAGTTCCTTCATGAATGTATTTGGGTCCCTATCCTTTTGGTCGTGGTTTCAAAGCCTTAATCCCAAGGAGCTGATGGTTTTGTGGCAACAAAATGCAGGGTATCGGTGTAATGCTTGATGGCCTATTTGGAACAGGGACTGGTTCTACTGTATCAGTGTATGACCACATGCTGTAGATGATCTGAATCATGAAGAGTTATTGTGCATTTATTTTTTATTCACAAGATTATAGTCAATATAACCAGTTTTCCATATGTACTAGGGAGAATGTGGGGCTCCTTGGACTAACTCGTATTGGGAGCCGAAGAGTTGTTCAGATTTCAGCTGCCTTCATGATATTCTTTGCAACCTTAGGTTTGCTCTTACTTTAAACTTTTGACTTGAAATAAATTTGTTCCTGGGAAGGTTATAGATCATATTTTTCCTACCCTGGTGATAAGCACTTAGGGTAAAAAAAATTCAGAATTGCAAACCTACCTTCATCCTTTTTTTTTTTTTTTTATCATTGCAGGAAAATTTGGAGCCCTCTTTGCATCCATACCCTTTCCTATATTTGCTGCACTTTACTGTGTTCTATTTGGCCTCGTCGGTATGCAATTAAAATCTTGGTGTTTTTCCTTTTGTGTTGTTTTCTGTTACTAATTCCTTGTTTTATGCAGGTTCAGTTGGATTATCATTCCTACAGTTTACAAACATGAACTCTATGAGAAATCTCTTAATCACTGGACTTTCTCTTTTTCTTGGGATATCTATCCCACAATATTTTGATGACTACTGGGTTTCTTCTCATCATGGTCCTGTCCACACCAATGCAAGATGGGTTTGTAATTCTCTCAAGCCTCATTGTGGTATTCTTTTTAAGTAAATGTGAACTACTGATATATATGCTCTATGAACATCACTGAAACATGTGGTACATCAACTAGGAACTAGACCTGAGAGCCTATCAAGAATAGTTGGAGGAAAGAGGTTTCCAATCCAATAAGTATGTATCGTTATGGATTTCTTTCCCCCCGAGGAGGAAAGAAAAAGGAGAAAAAAACACACAACACACATTGACATCTCCTATTCTTAACCACACTCTATGATCTTTACTAGAAACCTTCCTACTGGCATGGACAACCAGTTCACTTAAATGAAAATTTTGTTCTCTTCCATTTTCACAACTCACAGCATGTGTTACATTGGATTCAATGGCTACGTTTTCACATCCCCTGAATGTGTGCAACATGTACTTACTCAAGGAGTACCTTTGTATTTCTTATTTCATATGCTTTTGAATTTGTAACATTTCTACAATGTTTGCTGATGTGCAGTTTAATGCGATATTCAATACCATATTCTCATCACCACCAACTGTGGGATTGATCATTGCTGTGCTCCTTGACAACACATTGGAAGTGGAGAAGTCAATGAAAGATCGGGGGATGCCTTGGTGGGTGAAGTTCAGAACTTTCAAAGGTGATAATAGAAATGAGGAATTCTACACATTGCCATGTAATCTCAACAGGTTCTTTCCACCTACTTAGCAAGTAGATCGGCCTCACTGTCCAAGTTGTTTTGTTGACCCAAATCCTAATGTTCTCATTGGAAGTAACAGCTGTAAGGCCACCATTGTATCATTTGGTATTATTGTCACCCAATCAACTGATCTGAAGCATTGTACAAGTACTGGATCCATGCCTTTATGGTATATGATTGAATAAGAAAGAATTCATGGAAGTTCTGCATCTTAATACTGATGCTTGGACTCATTTTGAGTCAACGACGGCAGCATGGTTATCAGAAGTAAAGTGAAATGAAGGGAGAAACAGGAGAGGAAGGATGGATGACAAACCAGTAAGTCTGGTGGACTAAATCTTAAAACCCAAGGCTGGATTTGTTTTGCATTCTAGTAAAGTTAGATGATAGAAGTAGTTTTTATCGTCAACAAATGCAAAGTCCTAGAATGCATAACAAACACAGCCTGTAATGAGAAGTTAGGAGCTTACTAGGATACATCAGACGCACATCAGGTGTCTATCGTATGTGCACGCACAAGCACACACGCACCTGCGTGCACACAGAGTAAATCTCAAAGTTGAAACCCTAGTTAATGAAATAACCAAGTGCTCCTTCTGACAGAGTTGATATCTGGCATGCCCATTGTTTCTTGGCTTGAGGTTTTCCATGAGAGCCACATTCACAGTTCAAACATTGTCTAGTTACATTCTCAGCTGTGAGTAGTTGCAGCTATACAAGATACAATCTGGGAAGACCATTTAATCTTCTTGGTAGGTCATGTAATCAAAATCAGCTGCAATAGATTGCTAGATGCTTTCCGTACAAGGGAGCATATCAGTTTTTCTGAGAGAAAAAAGCTCACTGAGCCAAAGGACTACACTGTGTCTTCTCACATTGTTTATTATATTCACTTCTTTAGAATGGATAAACAAGGCTCTAAAAATATTATTGGCGACTGTAACTAATCCTGCTTGCTCAAAAACCCCTTTCCCTATCAGCATACATGGGGATTTTACAACCTTATCATTTGAAAAGAAAACCTAAGGAAAAGCCTTCTTCCAAATTATTCCTCGCGATCTCTCTCAATTCTACAATGATGGAAATTTTAGCATCAGTAGAAAGAAAATAGTCAATTTTTGGCAGCCAGAGGATAGACGGAAGAAAGCGAATGAGAACAAGGTTTTACCGTATGTCAAATTGTCAGTGAACTTTTAGACAAGATTCTAAGTGATCCCTGAAAGAACAGGTGGTCCAGAAATCTTCAAATTAACACAACTGAATATAGCTCACGCCCATGATGCTTAAAAGCATACATATGCTGAGCCCTTCAAATCCCAGGAAATAATGTTGTAGTGTCAGTCATTTCTATTGCCCATGATATTGCTCCCGTTGGTTCAATGGAACCTGCAAATCCTGAATACAAATTGGGATTTAATTGAGCACGAAGACAAAATATACCCGTAAAAATTGAAATCCAGCACCACTAGAAAACAAGTCTACATTAACCATGAGAGTTAACTTGTTGAATCTTATAAAGTGGCAAGCTTTAAATTTATTAAAGCACTACCTAAATATTAGTAGTCATGGCAGACTTACATGGAAAACTTCAATGTGGTTGCCATTGAAAAATTGTAGCAGTTGTGCGTCACCAGGAAGAAAATTTATCTGTTCCTACCAAACATAATGAAAGAACAAGAACTTATCAGAACAATAAAAATAAGGCAATAATAACTGTAATAGGTCTTACCTTGGACATTTCTTGAAAATGAGTTGTATGGTGGCAAGCAAGAGGTGAAAAGGAATGCTGACATTGTATAGGACTACCACAAGGTAATGGGCACGACATCAAACTCAACTGACTTTGCACTTGGATAGATACTTGTTTGTGTGCTCCAAAATTTTTACTATTTTGTTCTGTGATCAACAAGCAATAAGCTTTTATACCTCTTTCAGTATCACTGAAGTAAATAAAATGCTACCTCAAAAATAAAGATTATTGAAATACCTACCTAGTTTGCCCTTTTTAGTGTTATCTGAGCTTTCAGATTCAGTTTTCCTTTTCTTTTCCACAATGCTTACCATTCTGCCATTTGTTGCACCATCGCTCATTGCTTGAATTTGGCTTACTAGTTGAGACATAGGATCACAATGGACCATAGAACTTGTTTCTGGTTTTAACTTTGATTCTTCTTTTAGAATTTCATCCACCTTTTTCTGTCCCTCTCTCAATAAAGTTTTCATGAACAAGGTAGCCTTCTCACTTTTGGCAGCTTGTGTTGCAAGACTAACACTTTGGTGGCACATATCAATTAAATGGGAACTCACAGTTGCCTTCTCTTGAATAACACAACCATCACTGTCATCAACCATGCCATCTTGTGTAGGTTTCATAGACCTTTGGGACCTAAGAATAACAGCTCCTGTTTCACTTGCAAGAGGATGATTGTGCTCATACACAATTTCAGTAACAGACCACATCCCATCCTTTTTAGGTTTTATCATCATTCTTGCTTTACAACCGGTTCTTCCATCAGAATGATTTTTCCTTGGATTAAGAGTCCTATTTCCTCTTCGATGACCTTCTTTTGAGCATTCAAATATTCTTCGCCAGACAATACCTTTTTGTGTTTTTCCTGACCGGCCTTTTCGGACACGGAAACCAATTGTTTGTGCATATGATTTATAAAAATCATAAGCTTGTTCGTCAGAGACGAACTCCTTGCCAACTGATGGAATCTCAGATTCTACATCTTGAGCTTCTGATGAAACAAGGGCATCATTGATATCATCCATCTTCTCTCTTTCTTTTGGAGTTTGTTCATTATTTTCTTTAATGTTTGTTTCCCCTTCAGTACTCATCTCTAAACTAGCACTTCGATGGCACATATCACTGTGATACAAACCCACCATTTCGTTCTCTTGGATAACACAACTATCATTTCCATTTACAATCCCAACCTGAGTTGGTTTTAAACTATCATTTTCATTTACAGTCCCAATCTGAGCTGGTTTTAAACTTTCATCTTTATATTCATTTACAATACCAACCTGAGCTGGTTTGACTACTTGCTGTGACCTATGCAAAGAATCTCCTGTTTCAGTTGCAAGAGGGTGGTTGTGCTCATATGCAATTTCAGTGACTGACCATTTCCCATCCTTCATAGGTTTTACAACCATTCTTGCTTTACAACCAGTTCTTCCATCTGGAAGACTCTTTCTGTGATAGAAAGTCCTCTTATTCACTCTTCGATGACCTTCTTTTGAGCATTCAAATATTCTTCGCCATACAATACCCTTTTGTGTTTTTCCTGACCGGCCTCTTCGGACACTAAAGCCAGTCGTTTGCGCATATGATTTATAAAAATTATAAGCCTGTTCATCAGAGACAAACACCTTCCCTACTGCTGGAATCTCATATTTGACATCTCGAGCTTCCTTAGAAGCAAGTGCATCATTGATATTATCCATCTTCTCTCTTTCCTTTTTAGTATGTTCAACACTTCTGTTGCTGTTTGCTTCCTCTTCATTATTCATCATAGAGGTAACACTTTGGTGGCAGATGTCACTATAAAGAGAATCTGTGACTGCTTTTTCTTGAATAACACAACCATCATTGTCATTCACAATCCCAATTTGTGAAGGCTTTAAAACCCTGCGTGACCTAAGCAAAAAAGCTTCTGCTTCAGTTGCAAGAGGATGATTATGCTCATATGCAATTTCAGTGACAGACCATTTCCCATCCTTCATAGGTTTTATCACCATTCTTGCTTTACAACCAGTTCTTCTCTCTGGACGACTCTTTCTCTGATTGAGAGTCCTTTTATCCACTCTTCGGTAGCCTTCTTTTGAGCATTCAAATATTCTTCGCCATACAACACCTTTATGTGTTTTTCCTGACCGGCCTTTTCGGATACTAAAACCAATTGATAGTGCATATGATTTATAAAAATCATAAGCTTGTTCATCAGAGACAAACTCCTTGCCAACTGTTGGAATCTCATGTTCTAGATCTTGAGTTTCCTTAGAAACAGGGGCATCATTGACATCATCCATCCCCTCTTTCTTTTGCAATTTGCTCAATACTTCAATCAATGTTTGTTTCCTCTTCATTGCTCATATCTGAGCTGCTCTCATTACTAGTTTCCATAGCAAAATCCAATACTCTGTAAATGATGCAAGGTCATAATATATAAGAGTTGATGTCAAATAAACCACTAACCAATATAAGAATGAGGCTATCATGCTAAGAAATTCACATCAATGAAAATATCTCCTTTTTTGAAACCATAACAAGATTTTTTTTTCTGTTGTATCTCAATTAGCTGAGAGTGGAGAAGAGAGGTTCCAAACTTGCACCAAAAGAACGATTCCCTACATATCAAGTGGCCAAGCTTATTTATGGTTCCATGATTTTAAAGGTCAATTCAATAATCAAAGTAACAAATGAATGTTCCTATTTTCTGCATGCCACTTTGACACCAACAAGAAAGCACAACATTCAAACAATAATTGTTTTTTGAGAGACTCATTCACTTACCCAAGCATGCTAACTATTATGTTATCACCCAAATCTTGTACCCGATTTTGAAGATGGACCTGCACTGATATATTTTGGTGAGCGACATGAATAACCCGTTTTTGGAGATCTATGGTGGAAGCGAGGGCCTAGGAGACCACCATTAATCTCGGTCTATGGAGGGGGGAGCATAGCCCCACAACACGGTACTACCTGACCGGATGGGCCAACCCATTTATCCGATTGGACTCTATATATGTATCTTACGTTCGCCTACCATACTATTAGGGGATTTGGATTTTTCGGTTAGGGTTTTGAGTGAGAGGTCTTATAATGTCATTTCTTGGCGATTGGTCATGAGATCTCCTTTTGTACTTCTTCCACATAGTGAAAAAGTTCTTCCTTTTCGCCCGTGGAGATAGCACACCACGTGGTGTGTGAACCACATTAAATCTTTGTGTTTTCATTTTGTTTCTATTTCGATTCACTATTTCATGATCTTTGTTTTAACACTGACCTTAGGTGTGAATTCCACCGTTTATGGAACCAACAAAGAAATAAAAGTAGCAATATGTAACTTGAATTGAGATTTAAATATATCTAAAAAAGGAAGTAAAAAATATCAACCCAAAAGGAAATTTAAAAAAGAAAAACAACAGCCAGATAAGTACTACTGTTATTGTAATGGTTCATAGGATCAAGAAAAAGAAGACCCTTACAAACAATTACAGCATTCTCACCTCACCATGATGACATAGATCCCGATTAAAAAGCTCATCTGACCATACATATCCAAAAATGGGACATTGATTCAGTTCATGTTCCTGAATGTTAATTCACTTCCAAATTTAATGATAATACTGGCTAACTAAACATCCATATAGTTGGCAGGGTCCCAGTGTAGATAGTAAATTTAAATTACTTCAATGCAGATGCCATTTGTGCATGAAAATCAAAGCTAAAAGAAATAGACGGGACATTTTATGGCAATTATTTGATTAATAGCATAAGAAATAACGCCACATACTTGAGTCATCCCAGCATGAAGCCACACATCTGTGAAACTAGCCTAGCAAATGCATATAAAAACATTTGTTACTGAATACTGATTGCAATTTAAACCTAACAAGGTTTTACGCTACCATGGTCTGTTTCCAAATCGAAAGTGTAAAAATTTATGACTGCTAGCGTATGAAAACACACTGGATTTGAAGTATTGACAGACACATATTTATCATTAAAATGGCACCATCAAGAGGTTTCAATGATCAAAAGCAGAGCTGGGTTTTGTACCAACCAAACAAAACAAGTTCAGTGGCATTACATGGAAATTAAGGAAGCCATACAATACCTGCAATTTTGGAGCAATAAATCAGCACGACTTAATCCAAGAAACTAAACCCAGAACAGAGACGACAACAAATGGAAGAATAATGGGTCTGGAGGATTTCAGATCGGAAGAGTTGCTGCTTGGGGATTCGAAGCACATACAGCGAGCAAGTGCGCTTCAGAATGTGGAAGCACAAGACAAGAAAAATTTCCCCCCACAAGCAAGGTAGTTGCAGGCTTGCAGCAACGACTTTAATCCTCTATAATTTCGGATTTGCAGAGACGGGGATGATGCCATGATCACAGAATAAGAAGAGGGGAAAGAGAAAAATAGAAAAAAATAGCAAAGTATACCAAGGGACGGATGCTTCTCCGATTCATCATCTCACTGACAAGTGTCGGTAAAAAGATAAGGGAAAAGGTAATCCTTTTTCTGAGTCCCAAGTTCCAAATGTTGACAAGATCTCACGTCACACAATCACATAAAGACAAGTTGAGGAGAGGCAGTACAGGCAACAGAGTACAAGTTTCCGGTCTCCTCCCCCTTACTGTTGGTTCTTTTTGGTTCTTTTTGCTAGGAATACAAGAGGCGGCTGCTGTGAGAGACTAGAGTTGCAGAAGAATGAAGTGAGTGATGAGTTGTTGACTCTTCAGAGTGAAATTATAAACTTAGCTGAGAAACAAGCAATGGCTATGGATTGTTTTGGAGTTACGACAGTAATCTGGGGCTACTCTCCCCCTCTAATTGGGCTGGTGGTTTTGGTATTGATGGGCACCGAAGGAGCAGCTCTAGTGGGCGGATTAAACTTATCATCACCATCCACTTCCGAGCACTCCAGCTGCAAATTCCCAGCAATCTACAACTTCGGAGACTCCAACTCAGACACCGGCGCAAGATCCGCGGCGTTCGATGCGATCCCTCCCCCCAACGGCATGACCTTCTTCGGCAAGCCCTCCGGCAGGGCCTGCGATGGCCGTCTCATAGTCGATTTCATTGGTGAGTCCATACCTAGCCACTTCTCCCTAACTCTTTACTTCACTTCATGCTGAAAATCTAATTTTTCTGTCTTTTAACGATCGATTCCACTAACAATGGAAGAAGGAACTACACTGAGTCTGAAAAAAAATTTGGATTTGCAGCTGAGGAATTGCAATTACCGTATCTAAGCGCGTACCTGGATTCAATTGGAACCAGCTTCAGAAATGGGGCGAACTTCGCAGTAGGAGGAGCGTCAATCCGCCAAGGAGGTTACAGTCCCTTTCATCTCGAAATCCAGATCTCTCAGTTTCAACAATTCAAATCACGCTGTCTGCAACAACTTTCTTCTGGTAAATTAATTTCTAATTCACTTCTTTCAACTCAAATCTGCTGTACAAGATCTTTTTATTTCACTTATCACGAACTATAATAAAGGAAAAAACGAAGCTCGCAAGAAAGATCTACCGCTGCCAGAAGATTTCTCCAAGGCTTTGTACACATTCGATATCGGTCAGAACGATCTCTCTTACGGATTTCAGCACGGTTCAGAAGATCAAGTTCGTGCTTCAGTTCCTGATATCCTTGATCAATTTTCTATGGCGATTAAGGTGGGTTTTTTATTTATTTAATAATTTTTAAGTTTTAAATTGCCATTAATACGAAAATTAATTACATATTGGGACTGTAGAGACTTTATGAGGAAGGAGCGAGGACATTTTGGGTACATAACTCGGGGCCGGTGGGCTGTTTGCCTTACTCAGTTATATATTACCCAAACAAGGACGGTTCGCATTTGGACCAGAATGGTTGTGTGAAGTCCCAAAACGAGGTGGCTCAGGAATTCAACCGGCAGCTTTTGGACCGGATCACACAACTCAGGACTCGGTTCCCACTTGCGGTTTTCACATACGTCGACGTGTATAAAGCCAAGTACGATCTCATCACTGATGCCGTTGATCAAGGTTTCGTGGACCCACTTAAGTTTTGTTGTGGAAGCTATTACGGCCATCATGTGGATTGTGGGAAGAAAGCAGTGATCAACGGGACCGTCTACGGAAATGCTTGTGGTAAACCTGGTAGTTATGTTAGTTGGGATGGAATTCACTACACTCAAGAAGCCAACCGACGTGTTGCAATTAGCATCTTTGATGGTTCCTTGTCCCACCCACCTATTCCTATCACTCAAGCCTGTCACGCTTAGTCGTTTTCGTAATCTGATTACTTTAAGATTTTAGATTTCACACTTCTTCACCGTACATTAGCAACGAATTTATTGAGGGACTCATATTTGATCAAAAGCCAATTGTCATGTTGCAATGCACATCTTTGATGGTTCCTTGTCCTACCCGCCTATTCTTATCACTCAAGCCTATCGTGCTCCTATCGTGCTTTCTCATTTTTATAAGGCAACCACCTCGAGGTTTCACCTCTTCCCAAGTAAGTCTCAAATCATGTTCTTACATTTGTAGAGTAGCAAATGTTGATGAAACTAGTATTAGCCACGTGACAAAATTGATATTTTTTGTGAGACATGAATTACATTTTCAAGATAGCTTTTATATATAATTTAAATACTACAAAGGACAAGTCAGCCAATGACCTATCTTCACTCAAAGGTGCTGATCATTGCCTTAGGGTGGAGCATCCTTGGGGCTGCGCATCTCCCTCCCCAGGGGCGGACCCATGATTGAATATTGGGGGGCCGAATAATGGAAGTTTAGATTGGGAAAGCATAAATATTTTTTCGCCACACATATTGTGTGGACCCTTATAAGACCCATTGGGGGTCTCAATCTATAAATTATTTTATTATATTAAAGAATATACCCACATATATTCGTGAGGCCCACACATATTTGACAAAAATAGGTAAATTATTGATAATGATATTTTTTTTTTCAACAAGATATAGGTAATCAATCAACAAAAAAAAATACACATGACTTCCAACTCTAAAAAGTTTAGTACAAACCAATTTTTTTTAGCTAAGAGATGCAAATCAATGGTAGTTAGTTAATTAGTAACTGTAAACAAGGATTGAAGAGTTAGTTTTTAACTAAGGATGATAGTTATACCCATTATTTTACCTTTAAAAATTGTTTTCAATATTGAGGGGGGCCAAATAGTGACATTTCACATGTGAGAAGAGAAAAAAAAAAAAAAAAATGAAGAAAATTAATATAAAATGTGAAAAACTAATGGAAGTATAAAAAAAGTTCAAAATCCGGGGGACATGGCCCCCTTCGGCCCCTTAGTGGGTCCGCCCCTACCCCTCCCCATCCCCTAAATTTTTGAAAATTTCTATTTTCCCTCTTAATTTATACATATTTTTTAAAGAAATTTTTTTGGCATTCTTATCATGCACAAAATACCAACACTTGCACCCCCCTCCCATTGGAGAAAATTTTAATAGTAAAGATAATGAGTAGAAAGGTCATTGTATTTTATGCTTTTTACTTGTTTTTGTTTTCGTACAAAACTAATATAGACTTTAAATTAGTGCCTAGTAGTTTTTATTTTTAATATTAAAAAAAAAATTCGTGACAAAAATTACAACACTCCAAAAATATTTCAATTTGGCAAAAAAATCCCAAAATGTCTCTTACAATGCCACAATGGTACACTCCGTTAGTAGATTTCATTAATTAATGGTTAGATAATTCATAAATTATTCTTAATGCCTTACGACTTTATAGTACTGCCCTTAACCACTTGTCTATATTTCTTTTGTCATTTTGCAATACTACCCCTTAATGGACTTTAATCCAGATTTTATAAATCTCAACCATTGACATCTTGTTTTTAAGAATTGAAAAACAAAAAAAAAATCATCTAAAAAATTGGGAGGGAAGGAAATTATTTCCAACTTGTTTAGCAGTGGATTTCATCTACAATTTAATTTAGAAAACCTTACAATCAATTACTCTAAAATAGCTTAAATATTCAAATTAAGGTTGACCACAATCAATTATATTCAAAATCAATCCATTCTTTCCCTTCGATTTTTTTTTTTTAATTGATTATGAGAATCAATACTCACGTCCAAGGTTTAAAGTATCCCACGATACCATACGATACTAGCCGATACGTATCCATGTTTGACCCAACCGATACGATACATCTCGATACGTCTCTCCATTGAATTACACTAAAATACATTAGTCAGAGCGATACAATACTCGATACAGGATGATACGTCTCTTAAAATCACCTGACCGATACGATACTCGATACCGATACTTTAAACATTGCTCACGTCTCAAAGAGTAGAACATGGCACTGAGGTCTCCTTATAAGTAGTAATAAAATTGATCTTTGAACTGTCAAAAATCTTGTCTTCAGAGACCCAACACCATCAAAGACATGAGGGTAGAGCTTCAAATGGAAAAAAAAATAGAAATATTTAATAATTTGTACCGAAAAAGATTTAATAATGTTCCACCTAAGTGCAAAACTCCTCTTCCCCTCGTGTGATAGTTGATCTCATTATTTTTCAATTTCCCCCCGGCTCCCCATCCCTTTGGAAAACAAAGATGAACAAGGAAGAAAAATTAAAAATGGTTGAAATCAGAAAGAGAAAAAGGAAGATTAATTATGGAATATTTTTTTGGTAAAAAATCCTGAAATATATTTGATAGATTAAGAATAGTGGATTTTTTTACTTTTTTTTGGTAAATTCATTGACACAGCAACACCGATGAAGCAAAGCTACAAATAAACTACACCCAAGGAAAGGAAATAAAGAGTCGGGGCCATCATTGGCTCAGCCCTCCAGGCTAGATGATAAGTGGCCTCATTGATCCACCTAGAAACATGTTTAAAAGAATACTTTCAAGTCTATGTTCCACATCAAAAATATCACGACGGGGACAACATGAAGAGCCATTCACTAAATGGTATATTCTTTTCTAATAAAAAAAATTGTAGATTTTTGTGGGGAAGAAGAAAAGATAAAGGGTATATTGACATTTATAAGTTACAATGTATAGAATCGATTAAAATCCTATTGTTAATCTTTAGTACGAAAATAGAATTAAGAACATATTTGTTTATTCTTCTCATTTAATTTACCATTCTAATGGAAAAGCAAGCGGTTGACATTTTTAAGATACATTTTGGGGTGTTTTTAGTAGCTTAAAATACTTTTGGGGTATTTTTGATTTTTACTATATATTTTGAAGTATCCCTAAAATTTCTCTTAAATATTAGGATTTTTATTTGTGGCAGCAGCTGCCTTCTGTCGCCGATGGTGAGGATTAGGCCACGTAAGCATGAATAAATCAAACGGTTGTAAACTAAAGAGTGGAGGTATGTATGTAAATACAAAAATTTACTTTTACATTAAAGGTTAGAAAATTTCAGAATTTACAAAATGACATCCCTGGTTCTATTCGACGAATTCCCAATTCTCGTTCTATGTCAAAATCGAAGAAGAAAACTAGGGTTCAAGCTCTCATCGACTAGCTTGGTCTAAGAAACGCGGCAAGGACGGTGATCGGCGATGAAGGACACAGAGGTGACTCCGGCGGAGAACGCCACCGTGTTTCGATCGGAACCGACATTATTCACGATCCCATCATCTTGCTCCCCACGAACCCACCGGGTTCGAGTGCTTCATGGTTGTGAAGGTTCTTACAAATCGCCGGAGCGGAAGTATTGTTATCATGTCAATACATCAACCGAGTTACGGGATCATCGGCATTCTCGACCTTATCATCTTTATCGGTATCATGCGGCGAGACAGGGGCCTCCTTCACTTCTCCCCCAACTCGTGAGTTCGGCCATCCAACCGGAGAAAGAGAATCGGACCAAGTTCGCTCTTGATCCGATTCGCGAGCTCGAGGTTTCTCCTGGTACCAAGGGTTTAGTCGAATTCCGAAATCATGGCGAGTTTGAAGACTCCGGGAATCTTGATCCGAGCACCGGATTTATCCCCGAAAGACGCCATTAGTGCAAGCATTTCAAGGGGAAAACGGTGTCCGGCACCACCGCGACGCCACCTCCCGAAAGGTTTCATCCTTCGGAATCCACCCCGGGGAAATGGGGTGTCAAACCGATCCATAAAGAACATCGGAAGAATGCCGGAGCTAGGGATGCGTTAGCAACGGTGGGCGGTTTCATCTTAGGCTTAAAAATGAACAGATCGAAGATTTGGGGATTCATCGGTAAAGGTGGGGATGTCATTTGTAAATTTCAAAATTTTCAAACATTTAAATGTAAAAATAAAATTTTGTATTTACATACATACCCCTGCCTTTTAGTTTACAACCGTTGATTTACTGATGCTTACGTGGCCTAATTAATCCTCACCACCGAGAGCTCCGCAAATAAAAATCCTAAATATTAACGGTTTGGAACTCACGCCTGGTATCACAAACATTAACAGCATTGATCGGCAATAGCCAACATTAAACGACACATTTAAGCGGTCGGATTGGAATCCACGCCCGTAATCGTCTAGAAATTTTTAAGACTTTTAACCGTCAGATTGGATCCCATGCCTGATATCACAAACATGAACAGCATTGATCGGCGATAGCCAACATTAAACGACCCATTTAAGCGGTCCGATTGGAATCCACGCCCGTAATCGACTTCAAAAAACAATCTTAAAATTTTGACAGCTGTGGGATTTGAACCCACGCCCTTTCGGACCAGAGCCTAAATCTGGCGCCTTAGACCACTCGGCCAAACTGTCACCTTATATTGAAATCTGTTATAAAGTTAAAATTAAACATTGCAAGATCAACACAAGAGACACACCGAAAGGAACTGTTGGTGTTTCCCTTTCCCATTTGTATTCTTGTTTGAGTCTTCTGATGGATGCTAAAATATAATTTTTTGAAAAGGAAGTCAATATTTTTGTAAAGTTCTTCCATGGAAGAGTTATTGGGGCTTTAGTGTAAAAAATTCTTCCCGTTTGTGAAAAAAATTTCATACATGATTTTTCAAATTTTCCTCAACTTGGTATGCTAACTAGAGTGCTTATTCCTCCATGGTAGAAGTCTGACTACTAGATAACTCATCACTATTAGAGAAAAAAGACCAACTATACGTAGACAATGCTATAAATTACATTACTCGGCCAATCATTTAGGCTTAATTGTCTCCTTTCTGTACATCTCCCTGATCCTTTGGAGAATCCTACAACCAACAGGAAGAAATCTGGTCCAGATCCAGATCAGATAAGTTGAAATACCTAGTGGAATTCTTGAGTTCCAAAGCCGAATCATCACAATAAGAGTGGCAAACCTTAGTGTCTTCTGTTGGATTTGTTGGTTGCTCTATAGAAATTGGTTTAGCTGAACTAACAATATTCTCATGACCAGAATTGATGAAGTTGGCAGATTGCTGATCAATAAGCATATGACAAGGTTCTGTATTCATCAGTGTAGTGTTATGCCGAAGAGCATGTCTACATTCATTCCCACTACTGGGTAGACTCATCAACTACTGGGTTTCCAATGTTGCTAAATTGAGGAGTAGCATGATTGGGTGCAAACTCACCAACTAGGTTTCCAATGTAGCCACATTGAGGAGAAAGATTGGAGACAAACTAATCACCAACTGGGTTTATGTACTATCCAGTGTTGTTATAATGAAGAGCATTATTGGTTTCACTCGTACCACTGGGTTTCTCAATCCACTGGAGTTATGCTGAAGATCATGAATAGATTCATACTCACCAATTAGATTTCCATTTCCAAAGTGATATGGAAGAGCGTATCTTGATTCATTCTCACCAACTAAGCTTCTTATTCCAGTGGATTCGTGTTGAAGAGCATGACTACATCCAATCTCATCAGGTGGGTTTCTCAATCTACTAAATCCATTCACACCAAATGGGTTTCCCTGCCCATTGTAGCTAACTATACTACCATCATGGCTGCATTCTAGTTCCATTGGATTGGAAATATCTGGAACACTCGTAGGCAAAGAATGTTGACCATCTGCCTCACGAAGATCATTGTTGTCTGCATGTTCTTCTTGAGTTTCTTCATTATGAGGTCTTCCTTTTTATCTATTTGACTTCTTATACATCCTACATAAGACCCACTGGTCCAACTACACACAAAAAAAAGTAATAAATAAATTAGTGTTTGCTTGAAAACCAAAAAAATCCAAATCAACCAAATAGAATGGATCATATCATCTATCACAAAGAGGTTAAGAGAAGTACCATCACATCAGTCTGTTCTTCTCTCTTAGTTGATTCAGTATCATCTTTTTCCACTTCATGCGTCATCCAGTCAGTCTTTCTACCTTTCTGAGTCGGTCCAACATAAAAAACTAATGCCTTTTTATAGCCAATAATTTTCTTTTTATAGTAAATTGGTTTGTCTGCCCAGTAGCTTTCCATTAACCATTTCCAGCCGCTCTAGATGGTCTAGATCCATTTTTATATTTTCGATATCTTAAACACAAAAAATACCATTCATTTTCTTGAGTTGGGGGACACCCAGCCAAACAGCCCGAAGACCCGCGGGGGAAGGGGTGTTAATGTTGACGAAGTAGACCGGATTCGACTATCTTAAAATTTTAGGAAGATGTCTTTGTGGGCCATCTCGGAAGATATGGGTTGACCCAAAACCCAGGAATGATGAGGGGTTCCATGGAAACCAGATTTGGGTGAACAGTGAAGGAGAACGGGATGGACCAAAGCTAGGGACCGGGAAGACATCCCCCATACAGGTAAGGACGAGATGAAAGAAGCCCATCCAAAAATAGAAGTTAGGCCCATAAATCCCTATTTGAACAAGTTGTCCAAGCAGGGCAGGAAATATCGTTTTTAAGGTTCAAAAGCTATCTAATCGTGGAAACATTCCCACCAGTTCTAAACCCGATAGCATGGGAGACCGAACCTGCCGACCAACAACCAAGGGGGGGGGAAACCCAGAACCGAACCGGCATTAAAAGGGGGAACCAGTGTTTCACCTCAACGTCAAGCCTTGGGAGAACGTGGGAAGATCCAATAACCCTCCGAAGCCAAGAAAGATCCTCAAGCATCTCTGATTCTTCACGGCTTTTCAAAATGTTGGTATTAATGCCCTCTTAATTCTTTTAGCCCAGAGTGAATCCCCAACACTCATGATCTTGAAGCCAATGGCGAGATCCTGAATTTGATCCCACCAAAGCTCAAGATACTCCCAATCCTACCTATCTTTATTATTGTGGGGAAGGTCCAATTATACAGACCGTGTCCCAGATTGAGGAGTGATCCGTTTTCCGGAACAATGGAACCCATTTCTATTAATCATGGACCCTCCCCAAAACCTCTGATGTAAATCCTACCCAAGGGGAACTTTATCTCCCTAGTCTTGGGGAACAGGATCGTTAGTAAACCAAGATGATTGAATTTGTTTCCCTCACAAGAGAACCTATTCCATAGTAGACCCTTCAATCCACATGAAATACAAGAGATTTCCATCATCTGGGTGTTTGGAGAATTAATTATGGGTAACTCTCATGGGAGGAACCAACCTCAGAGAGGTAACCAATATGAAACCCTATGTTTTTATGTTGGAAACCCCAACAAGATTGGATCTTGTTTCTCTCCTGGGTGATATTTGTGTTAACCTAAACTGATCACTATATTTTCTCAGATCCATGTTTAACCAATTAGGATTTCTAATTATCTTCTCGTTGTTCTTTTGAAACGGAAGAAGATGATGCATTCTTGCAACCATCTATTCCAGATCTCATCAGAGATCTATGATCACACATGATCTTAACCCTAGCAAAGATCGAAACCAACCCAACGAAGATCGAAACCCGAACCTCAGTGGGGAAACCAGGGTAATGTTTGTTAACATAAACTAGATTCCTATGATTTCTGTTATTGATAACAATCATTCCCTCTCTCCGGATCAAACCTTTCATGAGCCAAGTTAGATGAAACCCTAACCCCTATACAAACCATAGATGATGGACTAGATCTCCCCCATGTCTTCATTTGGGTTTGGTTGTACGGTCTTCAACCCCAGAGCAAAGCACCCGAAGCAATATACGGGGGGGTACAGTGGGGGATTAAACCAAGCGAGAAGGAGGGGCGGGAAAAGCCAGCGGATAAATAGCATCCCTGCCATAACGCATTATTATGTTCGGGATTGCTATTTTGGGCGAAGGGGCGTGGAAACGGGGGATTGGAAGGCGTAATGATATGAAACCCTCTATCTGGTGATTCTTATTAAGGTAATGAATCTCCATCTCTATTCTCTCTTAACCCGATTGATATGAACCCATCCCCATTTTGTTAGTGGTTACCCATTTGATTTGTTGTATCTCCCTTTTCAATGTTCTTGATGAGATCCTGTCCGAAACGAATCCCCGCATTTGTTTAATGGATGGATCCCATCAAGGGGAATGATTTGGGTAATAAATCTTTGTTAATTTTAGGGTTTCTTGTTACCCCCTTGTTCTAGACCTTTTAAGCTTGAAATTGGACTAAGATCATCCCAAAACGGATTGAAATCGGATGATAAAAAGTCGATTTTCGGAGTTGGAAACGGAACAGGGCGGTCGCGGGAGGTCGCAACAAGCAACCGCCACAAGCAACCGGCTGGTTTCAAGACGTGTAGGTTTGATTTTGAATTGTTTTGACTCTGACTCTATACATTCTTGTAACCCTATGCATAGGTGTCTCTGCTTCAAATAAAAGTCTTATAATAGTTTTTGGATTGCAAGTTAGAGGACTCTACTAAATTACGGTAAGGACATGCATTCTTATTTATATGCAATTACATATACATGATGATTCTGTTGTTCTATTTACTATTCTTTGATCATGCACTGTAATTGTATAAAGCATGTGAATCTTATTGTACACTTGCCGTTTGTGGTATTCCTTGATGTACTTCATCTTTCATGATATTGCACAACTGTTCATGGTATGATAAAGAGTGATTGTAGTGTAGTTGTGATGGAAGGGGTATTCCATTGGGATATCTTGGCTGGGATATCGAAGGCTGTGAAATGGGACACATGCCCCGATGTCTCCAGACTATCATGATTACTTGATGACATACTTAGGGAGTCTAGAATTGCATGGCTAGGTACCCCACATGCTATTACCCTTTGCGGGGAATTGAAGCCGGGTGACCCGTGACAATGGTGACGTGACTATGTTTCATCCAACAGCGGCAACCAGTCCGTGCGGAGACTCGGTGGTCCCACTGTTGGTCATGTAATGGTAGGGTTGCATATGTTAGGGTTGGGCTCATGGACGTCCAAGGAGCGGACCGGGTGTCGCGTGGAGTCATGAGAGCATCCGCCCCAATAATATGTGGATGACCATAGGGTTAAGGAGTGGAGTCCAACAGAGGTAGCTCCGTGAGGATTCACACTCCTAGGTTGCGAAGGATACCGAACCGAGTTGGTTGGTGCCATAGGGGAAGTATCTGGACTTCATATAGTATGTTACTATTATGACCCCGCATTGGATTAGAAACCCCGACATGCGCCAAGACTCATTGCCAATGGTCGTGGTGAGAGAGTGTTGACTTAACCCCCAGCCCACGGTTTTGAGAGCTAGGTGTGGACTTACCCCTTTGCCCAGGATCCCTCAGAGGTAACCAGTCCTTGCCGGATCGAGTGATGAGACTTACCCAAAGGAGGGCTGGTGTATATCTTAAAGCATGTCACCATTAGAGACGAAGAGAAGTAGAAAGAAAAACCAAGGAGGGAGTAGAAAAATAGAGAAGGAGAGGGGAAAAGAGAAAAAAGAAGATGGGACAAGGAAAGGGAGAGAGAAAAAGAGGGAAGGAGGGAAGAAAGGAAAGAAGAGAGCAGAAGCCATCAAGATGAAGAAAGTAGCAAGATATAAGAGACGAATCTGGAAGATGGAGTATTGGACGAATATAATTAAATCGCTGATAGGTATTTGTATTTATATTATTGATAGACTAAAACATAGATTGGAGGATCGACCACGGGGAAAGCCGGGGGCGGGGTGTGACAACTTCTCTGTGAATCATGCAATGAATAAAAATTAGCACTTACATAATCTAAATAAAAAACTTTTACTAAAAAAAATATATTACTATATACATAGAGAGAGAAAAATAATCCCATCTCATTTTTCTTTCTTATAAATTATAAAATTTCCTAAATTTTTGATAGACCCACTACAATGTCCTAGGTGGTGCTGATCATACTACCCCACATTGAAATTATGGCATGTCTTTTTAAGTGCCAAAGTTTTAATCTCAATTGCTCAAACAAAAAAGTGGACAATTTTTCTGGTTAAATGAATTGGACCAAGAACTGTTTGTATAGATTCAAAAACAAGAAACAAAAGAATTTGCAACCCAGGAAATTAAAGATTAAGCAAAGAGGTGAAAACAAACCAGACTTTCAAACCAATAGAGGCGAATTAGGGTTTGATGTTCAGTAATTGAATCCTAAAAACTAACCATAATCGTGCTTTTAGACTCGGATCGAAAGACGCAAATTAGTGTTAGATGTTTAAGCTTTCAATTTCGCCATCTCTATGATTTCTTCAAGACGTCTTCTTCTTCTCTTTTTTTATCTTCCACTGTACCTTATAATAATGTCTTTCTTGTATGGCTACTTTAGATCACCCCGAGTTTTTTCCTTCCCCTAGTTTTGACATTTCTTTAAATTTTCGAAACATGATTGCATCTCTTCTTCATTGTTCTGTTCTTCTCTATTTTCGCATGCCAAAATTCCTGCTTTCACCCTCTGCAACTTCCTACAAACCTTGAGTATTTTCTGATTTTCTCGATATTTTCTAAGCCATAGACATTGACGTTGGAGTACAAAATGCTCATCTTTGATTGCCTATATGCAATTTGGAAATGCACAAGCACTCCAACAAAGATGAAACTTCTCCTACAATTAGGTTTTGGAAATTGATGTCATCACAACATTTTAATCACAGAGAAAAAAGGATTAAGAGTTACGTTAGCGGTTTTGGGAATCTCGAGTGGAAGCGGAAGCACGAACCTGTTACTCGGACTGCCATAGCCATATTTTGCCTTCAGAAAAATGGGGCTACTTGTGTTGGAAATACTGTCATGGATGAATTGGCTTTTGGGTGTGGATTCCTGTTCTATGCTTTCATATCGATGAGATATAATCGAATGAGCTTTTCTAATTGTTTCAGGTGCAAAAGTGAGAAATAATCGAATTATCATCGGAGTTGTTTAAATAAATGGGAATGGTCACTCCTTTTTAGTAAATAAATTAAACTTCTCAATCCTGATGTTCTTGAACTTTTCTTTCCTTCGTTACGTAAATTTTCACAATTTGAGATTCCCAGTATAATTATTATTGTCTTCATGCATTCCCATTGTTTCTTCTCCCTAATTATACTATCTCTCTCTGCAAGTTGCGAACGGAAAGAGAAACCCTAAGCTGCTGCATCTTGAGGCAGAGAGCTTCTATGTCTTCCCTCTGCTCTTCTTCCTCTCTTTTCTCTGTATCTCCCTCATCTCTCTTATCTCCTTTTTTTACTGTATTTTTTCTATTTGCCCTAAATGGACTCATCCTCTTTTGGATATACGACAATAGCGATAGGTTTCTCTGCAATATTCCCTGTAATTCATATATAGGATTGTGACACGTGGCAATTAATTATCTAAGGGTCATGATTAAAACTCAACAAAGAATTAAACCTAATAAATTCTTAAATTTTTTTCTCAATTTTGTCTCTCCTTTTTTTTTTAAGTTTAATTTTAAGAATTTTTTTAGGTTCAATTCTTAGTTGGGTTCTAACATGACCCTTGGATAATTAATTGCCATTGTCTTAAATCTCAATGCTCACTTACAGCAAAACCAGGGCAAAGAACATATTTTAAAATTAATAGTTATCTAATATAGAACTGTAAACTAAATAAGTTAGTTTATCAATAAACGACAGTCATTAACAAATTTCAGCTCAAGAAAACAAATTAAGAAAGAAACGACGTTAACAGAGGAGACTAAATAAAATGCTTCCGAAAAGATTGAATTTTCAGATGAATTTAACGTACCAGTAAGCTGTTTAGGGTTAGAGTTATGGAGCACGACGTCTGGAATATTGTTCTTTGGCATTGTCTCGTTCTTGATCTTCTTCTTCAAGTAAAAAAGAATAAGCTGCCTATCGGTTGGGCAGAATCGAGTACCAGGTGAGTAAGATTTGTAAAAATCATCCTTTCTTACTACCATTGCTGTTGATGCTTCTGCTCCTTCTTTCTGCTCAACTACATTATTTTCCTGAGTTGTTCTTGCTCTCTTTTGAGGTGGAGGAGACGAACGAGGTGAAGATGGTTTTTGGGAGGTAAATAGAGACATTCTGCTGATCAAAGATAGACGAGAACGAAGAGTTCGCATAGGGTGTGAATAAAAATCACTTATTATATAGCCTTTTTTTACTTAACGCGGTAATCTCCGCCCGTGAATCAAACGATCCGTGGTTAGTAGAGTGAAAAATTCAAAGCCGTTGGATATGAATAAATACACTGATCCATGGTTAGTAGCTAGAGTGAAAATTCAAAGCCGTTGGATGTGAATAAATACACCGATCCCAGTCAAAATAGTGCAAGCCAAACAAAATTTCATGATTATATACCAATGCAGGGTTGGTTGAGTGGTAAAGATTTATGCTTCTCAGTGGAGAGGTCGTGGGTTTGATCAGGACGGCATTAAAAAAAAAATTTGGTTTACATTCTTTTTTCGTGGTCATTAAAAGTTCCTAAGTTTCATTGAGTTTTACTTATCATAGAAGACTCCCTAGCAGTACAGCAAACCAGCGTATACATAGGGTGGGGTTTTTGAATCCAAAGAGTTTATATATAGAGTGGGGGAATATTACTAATATAAGTGCCTGCCCCGAATAGATGCGAACACAGGACCTCTCCATGGGAAGTTGGGCTTTTAATTACTCTACTAATCCACCATTGGCAAAATATTCTATCACTTCCTCATACTTATTCTCTATTTGTTTTTATTCTCCTCACAAATGTTTCAGAATTTCCCCCCAAAAATGAATTCTTACTAATTTAGATTATTTTCTCCGATACTTCCAAAATCCTCTTTCACAAACCGCATGACACAGACCAATAGACCATGCAAGATACCAAGAGGTAGAAGATCTAGATTTTAACTCTTAGCTGTCATTCTCCCCTTATTTTTTATAATGGCCATGTTACCCATGATTTTTTCCCCCTTAGTTAATTAAAGCCATTTATTTCTTTTGTTGAACAATTTTCTTTTTCTTTTCTTTTTCTTTTTCAAATAAAAATTCATTATTTACAAATATGTGTTTTTCTTTTAGTTTCTTTTTATTTTTTCTTTCTTGATTTTTAGAACCATCACTATCATACTATCATACTACTATTATGAAAGTATGAATTCAAAAGACACGATTACATTTTGTTTCCCACAAATATTATTTTGTATTTAGTCAATTAGACCTTTGAATTAGTAATAAATAATGTATATAATTATAAATTCAAATTGTTTAATTAATTTTAATTTTCAATTGCTCCCTTTCTCATTTTTTTTATTTTTCATTAAGGAACAAAATTTTCATAAATAAATATATGAAAGGACGATGAAGAACAGTTGAAGATATCAGACATCATCTGGCGATTGACACAGTGGAGAAGAGATCGATTAGATCGAACATTTGATTTGCTTCCCTGTTTCAATAGAACGCTAGGAGCCCTTCTCTCCTTCCCATAATTAGATCCAATTGCCTCACAAGGGAAGCCCCTGTTATCACCTATACCGAGAAGGAAATTCACTCTTTGAAAAACTATTCATTGTTGTATTTGTTGATTGGACAATAGTTTTACATTTCTTCAAATACCTTCTATTCGTTCTATTATTTTCTTCTACTTTTTACTGTGTTTTTTTTCTTTTGTAACTACTACTACATATACCATTAGGGAGAGTGGAATTGAATAACCTCTTCATTAAGAACATTGTTCAGTGTCAACTCAACAACCTTTTCTCTAATACAATTTTGCGTGTAATAGTTGCAATTTTGTGTAGTTGTCTTTCCAAACATTTGTTGGGATTGGGCAATTTCTTATGGCTCATGTGATCATGTTATGATAGTATTTCTCATGGCTCATGTGATCATGTTATGATAGTATTTCTCTCTTTTATGTCTCTATTTGTAAAGAAAATCAAAATTTGGTCCTGATTTTTTTTTTTAATGAATGGTTCTATAGTGCAACTTGGAGTATGTTTATTATAGAATATTTTATTTAAGTGAGTGGGTATTTGGAGATATTGATGTAACAATTAATACATTCCATTACCATCTTTAGCCACTTATATCCGGGGGGAAAATCCCCTGTTGTGCACATCTCTCTGCCATGCACACAGTAGTGCATTTTTTTACCAAAGAATTTGTTGAGATTATAAGTTTTTTTTTTTAGTAAAATAAAATCTTGATATTAATTAAGATAGCAGATACATAGGGTAGTAGGGTCTATTACATTTGATGACCTGATATGGTCTATAGAGGACTGAAATGCTAAATACAAGAGCCATTGGTGGAGTGTGGTGTCACAAAAACCATTAAGATTTGTATCCTTAATGTTAGTTACTATGTTTATCAAAATTGGGACATAAGTTATCGGCCACCAATTGTGATTAAGTGGTAGAAGTAAATCAAGAAGTTCTTTGTCATCACACCATATATCATGTATTTGAAGATTATGGTGCAGTGCTTGATATACCCTTCCTTTAATCCAATCAAAAATGCCTCAACAAGATTAGAAGTTAAATTTTAAATTTTAACAATCCTCAATAGTCTTGTATTTTGTTTTCTCTTGAATCAAATCGAACCATTCTTTTGTGTAGCTAGTATTTAATAGAATTCATGTAGCATATATCCAACGTTGGCACCACATCAAAGGCAACAATCTAGCTAGTATGATCTCGCTCTGCCCCTCCAATATTAAACCTTGTCTCCGCCCCTACTTTTGCCATTAGTGTAACTTGTGTTCCGACTATTGAACATACTACTCTTTATCTTAGCTTATTTCTCTTGTTTGATAAAATTAGGATATGTAAAGTTTCTTGTGGTTTCATGAAATAGTTTTCCCTTTCTACCATATAAAAAAAAAACTATAAAATAAAAAGAAAATTAACCAGAATCAAAAGAATTTTTAAAAACTTTTAATCGGCCTCAATAGAGGATGTTAAAATAGTGACAGCTGTGGGATTTGAACCCACGCCCTTTCGGACCAGAGCCTAAATCTGGCGCCTTAGACCACTCGGCCAAACTATCAGTTGATATTAGCATTAGAATTAAACCATTGTAAGGTCAACACCAGAACAGGAACTGTTGGTGTTTCCTTTTCAGTTTTCCCATTGTATTCTAGTTTGAGTCTTCTGATGGATGCTTAAAAAATAATTTTTGAAAAGAAACTTGATATTTTTGTAAAATTCTTCCATACAAGGGTTATAAGGGCTTAGTGTTTCTTTCCATATCTACATAATAATCTCTTATAGAAGGAAGTATGAAGGACTTCATAAAATGAGGCTATAAAATATTAATGAAATTTTATTTTTTGGTTAAGCTTTAATTTTTGTATAGCTTAGGTCTTGTATCTAGCATGATCTTAACATAGACGGCTATAATCCATTGTAATTGACCTCATTTAATTGGAACTCTATAATCCATTGTAATTGACCTCATTTAATTGGAACAAGACTTGATGATAATCAGAATGTTATCTTTGGCAACCCCTCCAAAAAAATGTGGAGAATGATATGGCAACACTTATTCAAAAGCGCAGGAGAAAATGTATAATTGGGTGAGGCTTTCCTAAAACTCTCGTGGATTGTGTATATTCAGCGATGGCTTATCACAAGTGTTGGGGAAAGCGTATATTCATTCAGCAACGCTTTGGGCAGAATAGTGGCAAAACTCAGATTGTTAATTCTTAATAATGTACAGATTTTACCGCTGAGATTTCAAGTTTCACTTGAAGAACTGTGGAAGAAACTTGGGCTTCTGTCTTTAAACGTTGGAGAAAGTTGTGGTAGCCTAGCAGTGCAAGTGAGCGTTAGGGGCTGCAGGAGAAGGAAGAAAGAGCAGAAGGGAGTGGTGTAAAGAAGAAGCAGAGAGAAGTTTGTTTATATGCAGTTGATGCAGATGACATTAATTAAAGAGTAAGCGGCGCGAAAACAACAATGGTGAATAGAGTAGGTATTTCCATATCCACAATGGTGAACCATTTTATCAAACAGTCATGGTTGAACAAGAAGAATAGAATAGACCTTTAAAGGGATCGAGGATTCACATTGCACTTAAACCTTGAATTCCTCAATAGAATAGGTGACCATGCATATGTCAATAACCTTCAAAGTTAGTATTGTTCACCCATGCAGCTCTGTAGGGGTTTGGCTGTGGATGCCTGCAATGCCAAGTTATGAACAGCTTCGTCAGAGATAACATCAATGGAACTACCACTACCGATCACTGTAGTGCATAATTGGTCATTGCACTTCACACGGATCTGGAAAACAGTGCTGCATGCCGATTCATTCTCATTACGTTTGTGAGTGATCATAATAGGATAATGGTCATAACAAGCAAATAGATCCTTATCATTATCATTGTTGGAACAATATTCTTCTATTGACTGCTCTAGCGCTCTCTGTTGATAGCTAGATCAACTATTTAAAGTCCAAGATGCTATTTTAAAATATAAGTTAGGCACAAAAATATCATTATCAACATAAGCAAATCTAGCCAAATTCTCGAATAAACCTAATTGTCTCCTTTCTGTACATCTCCCTGATCTTCCGGAGAATCTGACCACCAACAGGAAAAAATCAGGTCCAGATCCGCATCAAAGAAGTTGAATATCCCAGAGGAATTCTCGAATAATCCCAGATCATCATAATAAGAGTGCCCAGTGTAGTTATAATGAAGAGCATTATTGGATTCACTCGTACCACTGGGTTTCTCAATCCACTGGAGTTATGCTAAAGATCATGACTAGATTCATACTCACCAATTAGATTTCCATTTCCAGAGTTATATGGAAGAGCGTGTCCAGATTCATTCTCACCAACTAAGTTTCTCAGTCCAGTGGAGTCGTGTTGAAGAGCATGACTACATCCAATCTCATCAGGTGGGTTTCTCAATCCACTAAATTCATTCGCACCAAATGGGTTTGCCTGCCCATTGTAGCTAACTATACTGCCATCATGGCTGCATTCTGGTTCCATTGGATTGGAAATATCAAGACCGCTCGCAGGCAAAGAATGTTGACCATCTGCCTCACAAAAATCATTGTCGCCTGCATGTTCATCGTGAGTTTCTTCATTATGAGCTCCTCCTTCATTTGGCTTCTTATACATCCTCCATAAGACCCACTGGTCCAACTACACATAAAAATCTATCACAAAAAGGTTAAGAGAAGTACCATCACATCAGTCTGTTCTTCTCTCTTAGTTGATTCAGTATTATCTTTTTCCACCCGAAATTCTTGTAATTCCAGTCAGTCTTTTTACCTTTATGAGCCGGTCCAACATAGAAAACTAATGCCTTTTTATAGCCAATAATTTTCTCTTTATCGTAAATTGGTTTGTCTGCCCCAGTAGCTTTCCAATAACCATTTCCAACTTCTGGAGATGGTCTGGATCCATTTATATATTTTCGATAGTTTAACGATGCTGGGTACTTATCTGTGAATCATGCAATGAATAAAAATAAACAGTTACATAATCTGAATAAAAAACCTTTACTAAAAAAATAATATTACTATACATAGAGAGATAATCTTTTTTTTTTTTTTTTTTTTTTTTTTGTTATATATTACAGAATTTCCTAAATTTTTATTTTTTGGTAGACCCATTGGATCGGGGTGGGGAGTGTGGAGGACAGAGGTTCTACCATCGCTATGCTAGGATGGGTCATGTCGGGCTACAATGTCCTAGGTGGTGCTGATCATACTGCCCCACATTGAAATTATGGCATGTGTTTTTAGGTGTCAAAGTTTTAATCTCAATTGCTCAAACAAAAGAGTGGACAATTTTTCGACTTAAATGAATTGGACCAAGAACTGTTTGTATGGATTCAAAAACAAGAAACAAAAGAATTTACAACTCAAGAAATTAAAGATCAAACAAAGAGGTGAAAACAAATCAGACTTTGGTTAGATCCGTGGTTAGTAGAGTGAAAAATTCAAAGCCGTTGGATGTGAATAAATACACTGATCCCAGTCCGAATAGCGCAAGGTAAACAAAAATTCACGATTATATGATACGAGTATGGTTTAGATTTATACCCAAAAAAAAAAAAAAAAACTTTGGTTTAGATTCTTTTTTCGTGGTCATTAAAAGTTCCTAAGTTTCATAGAGTTTTACTTACCTTAGAAGACTTTCTAGCATTACAGCAGAGCTACGGTAAAATTTACGGGGAAATTTCAATCCCATCCCTTTAATTATCCCTTAATATAATGCTGTTCCGGAGTTATCTAATTTATTATTAAACTCTTCAATACTAATATCGTTAGTCTTTGTTAATTATTACCGAAAAATTCTATCACTCCCGCCTACTTATTCTCTATTTGTTTTTATTCTCCTCACAAAAGTTTCAGAATTTCCCCTAAAACGAATTCTTGCTAGTTTAGTTTCTTTACTCCCGTACTTCCAAAATCCTCTTTCACAGACCACATGACAGAGACCATGCAAGATATTGAGGTAGAAGATCTAGACTTGAACTCTTAGCTCTCTCATTATCCCCTTATATTTTACAATGGTCATGTTACTCATAATTTTTCCCCTTAGTTAATTAAAGTCATTTTTTTTTTTAGTTGAACAATTTTTTTTTCTTTTCTTTTTTTTTTTTTAAATAAAAATTCCTTTTTAATTTCTTTTTATTTGTTGATTTTTAGAAATCATCACTATCATACTATTATAAAAGTATGAACTCAAGGGATACGGCTACATTTCATTTCTCACAAATATTCTTTTGTATTTAGTCAATTAGACATTTGAATTAGTAATAAATGAGGTATAGAATTGTAAATTCAAATTGTTAAATTAATTTTAATTTTCAATTGATCCCTTTCTCATTTTTTTTAATTTTTCATTAAGGAACAAAATTTTCGGAAATAAATAAATGAAAGGACGATGAAGAACAGTTGAAGATATCAGACATCATCTGGCGATTGACACAATGGAGAAGAGATTGACTAGACCGAACATTTGATTTGCTTCCCCGTTTCAATAGAACGCTAGGAACCCTTCTCTCCTTCCCATAATTAGATCCAATTGCCTCGCAAGGGAAGCCCCTATTATCACCTACACCGAGAAGGAAATTCACTCTTTGAAAAACTATTCATTGTTGTATTTGTTGATTGGACAATAGTTTTACATTTCTTCGAATACGTTCTATTCGTTCTATTATTTCCTTCTACTTTAATTTATCGTACTTTTTTTTCCTTTTCTAACTACTACTACGTATACCATTAGGGAGAGTGGAACTGAATAACCTATTCATTAAGAGCATTGTTCAGTGTCAACTAAGCAACCTCTTCTCTAATACAATTTTGCGTGTAATAGTTGCAATTTTGTGTAATTGTCTTTCCAAACATTTGTTGGGCTTGGGCAATTTCTCAAACATCTTATGGCTCATGTGATCATGTTATGATAGTATTTCTCTCGTTTATGTCTCTATTTGTAAAGAAAATCAAAATTTGGTCCTGAATTTTTTTTTTAATGAATGGTTCTATAGTGCAACTTGGAGTATGTTTATTATAGAATATTTCATTTAAGTGAGTGGGTATTTGGAGAAAATGATGTAACAATTAATACATCCCGTTACCATCTTTAGCCACTTATATCCGGGGGGAAAAAATCCCCTGTTGTGCACATATCTCTGCTATGTATAGTAGTGCATTTTTGTACCAAAGAATTTGTTGAAATTAGAATTTATTTTTTTTAGTCAAATAAAAGCTTGATATTAATTAAGATAGCAGAAATATAAGGTAGTAGGGTCTATTACATTTAATGATTTGGTATGGTCTATACAGGACTGAAATGCTAAATACATGAGCCATTGGTGGAGTGTAGTGTTACAAAAACCATTAAGATTTGTATCATTAATGTTAGTTACTATGTTTATCAGAATTGAGACATAAATTATCAGCCACTTGTGATTAAGTGGTAGAAGTAAATCAAGAAGTTCTTTGTCATCTCACCATATATTTTGTATTTCAAGATTGTGGTGCTGGGCAGTGCTTGATCTATCACTTCCTTTAATCCAATCAAGAATGCCTCAACGAGATTAGAAGTTAAATTTTAAATTTTAACAATCCTCAATAGTCTTGTATTCTGTTTTCTCTTGAATCAAATCGAACCATTCTTTTGTGCAGCTAGTATTTAATAGAATCCATGTAGCATCTATCCAATGTTGGCACCATGTCAAAGGCAACAATCTAGTATGAAATAGTTGTCCCTTTCTACCAATGAAAAAAACTATAAAATAAAAAGAAAATTAACCATAATCAAGAGATTTTTTAAAACTTTTAATCGGCCTCAATAGACCAACGTTGAAATAGTGACAGCTGTGGGATTTGAACCCACGCCCTTTCGGACCAGAGCCTAAATCTGGCGCCTTAGACCACTCGGCCAAACTGTCAGTTGATATTAGCATTAGAATTAAACCATTGTAAGGTCAACACCAGAAACACACCGAGAGGAACTGTTGGTGTTTCCTTTTCCCATTTGTATTCTAGTTTGAGGCTTCTGATGGATGCTAAAAAATAATTTTTTAGAAAGAAACTTGATATTTTTGTAAAATTCTTCCATAGAAGAGTTATAAGGGCTTAGTGTTTCTTTCCATCTCTAGATAATAATCTCTTATAGAAGGAAGTATGAAGGACTTCATAAAATGAGGCTATGAAATATTTAAGGGCCTGTTTGGTTACGCGAATCCAGAGATTTCAAATCTCTGGATTCACAAATGGGAGATTTTTACCTGTTTGGTTGTGTGAATCTCTAGATTCATGAAATCCAGAGATTCACATTTTTACACTAAAAATGTAAATTTGTAGATTTATGGGTATGAGGTGAAATCCAGAGATTTCATCCATACTATCAAAGCGTTAAAGATTTGAACCATAATTCAATAAATATTTTTTTAGGATAAATTTAGTAATTTCATTCCAAAAATTCAAACTAACCAAACAGTTAATTTTACGAACCATGACTCTAGAGATTTGAAGTCTGTAGATTTGAAATCTCTAAAATTTTGAAATCTACAGACTCAAGTAACCAAACATGCCCTAAGAAATTTTATTTTTCGGTTAAGCTTTAATTTTTGTATAGCTTAAGTCTTGTATCTAGCATGATCTTAACATAGACGGCAATAATCTATTGTAACTGACCTCATTTAATTGAGACAAGGCTTGATGATAATCAGTTAAGATCTGACGTTATCTTTAAAAAATGTGGAGAATGATATGGCAACACTTATTCAAAAGCATCGGAGAAAATGTATAATTGGGTGAGGCTTTCCTAAAACTGTCGTGGATTGTATATAGCGATGGCTTTTCACAAGTGTTGGGGAAAGTGTATATTCAGCAATGCTTTGAGCAGACAAGTTGCAAAACTCAGATTATTAATTGCTAATAATATAGTAGTTGAGTTGGAAGTATCAATGTTTCTGTTTAAGAATACACAAATAATTCTCTTTTCTTTTCTACCAATTGCTATAGTTGAGTTAAAAGTATCAATCATTCTATTTAAAAATACACTAAAAACTCTGTTTACTTTTCCACCATTTGCAATAAATAGTTGAGCTGAGAGTATTGGCCTCATTGGCAAATTTCGGAGAAAATAAGAATGTTTTCATTGCTGATGAAATCCAACACAGGTTCTTTAAATTGCTTGAAAAAATGGCTTCTTTAAATGGAATTTTACTTTTGCAATTCAGCATACTCTACATGTGAAATTGCTTGGGTGCATTAAATGTGCAGTACCATACTACGTACAGTCGAGATTAGGGGTGCAAGTTTGGCCCTGGCGGCCCTTACCCGCCCTAAGCCCGCCCTGAGCCCAAATAGGGCTTGGGCTAAAGATTTTGACCCTAAGGGCGGGTTAGGGCCAAAATATTCTGGCCCTGAACTAGGGCCAAGGGCGGGCCTGGGATTACTCTCTGGCCCGCCCAGTCCATCCCGGCCCATCCCTGATTTTTGGCCCTGACCCAGGCTCTGATCTTGGCCCTGACCCAGGCCCTAATTTTGGCCCCGATCTTGGCCCCGATCTTAGCCCCGACCAGTGCCCCGATTTTGGCCCCGACCTAGGCCCCGATCCTAGCCCCGATTTTGGCCCCGACCAGGCCCCGATCCTAGCCCCGATTTTGGCCCCGATCCCGGTCCCGATTTTGGCCCTAATCTTGGCCCCGATCCCGACACCGATTCTCGCCCCGATCTTGACCTTGATCCTGGCCCTGATCTTGGCCCTGATATTAGCCCTGATCATGGCCCTGATTTGAGTCTAAAGACTCTGGACCCTCCACCCACATGGAGAGGAATTAATTGTAATACATATGGGTGGATACTTGACACGTGTCAAATTTTAGAAACATGATCATATTTTGTAGAAAATGAATAAAAATAAATTATAACCTCATTACCAATGTAATAAGCATCTATTTGATTTTGGCCCTGATCCTCACCCTAATTTTGGCTCTAATCTTAATATTAATTTAACGATGATCATGTACTACAGTACTAGATTTTTACCCTGATCTTCATACTAACATTGATATGAGTCTTGATTTTGACATTTAGTCACTTTGATCATATTAGACTATAAATTCACTTTTGATATTATTTTTAAGGTAATTTTTATTTTTCCAACAAAGTCATTTTTAGTTCAACAAAATATTGATTTTGTTTTTTGACTAAGGCGATATAATATATTATAAATATAAAAAGGGTAATTTTCATCTGGACCCCCTGAGGTTTGATCTATTTCATTTTTAGTCCAAAGAAATGAATACTTTGCATTTGCCTCCCCTGAGGTATCCAATAAGGTTAATTAAGGACAAATTGTACTTTTTATGACCAAAATACCCTTATATCTATTATTCCGTAAGATTTGCATTATATCATCACAATTAAATCCAACTATGAGAATTAAAAAAGGTATTTACATCTTATAAATTTATGAATTATTAATCTTTGAATGTAAAAAAATTATTAAATCTTTAAACCCTAAATGTTTCAGCTTCCTTAACTCCCATCTCCACCACTACCGCCACCGTCACGGCCATCTCCAAATCCCAGGAAGCAGATTATACACCTCCAAAGACCGATGTCTGATGAGCCCAGTTTCAGGTTGGGGAGATCTATAGCAATCACAGAGAAGGAAAGGTGAGACGATGGTAACCCCTGCAAAGAGGATCATCGACAGGGGACCTGCAATCCAACCAAGCTGTGCAGTGCTCCATGCAAGTGAGAGAACTCCTGAACCTATCACCCCTGTTATTATGTGTGCTGTTGCAGTCCCTCTGTTACCTTTTTTTAATTATTTTTTTCCAGCACAGACGAGCAATGTTGAACACAATTCAGTTTCACAGTTGACAAACAAATTCATAAGTTCTCAAACCCAGATAACCAATTAACAAGACAAAGTAGAATAACAATTGGGTAATGAAGAAGGGGAAGAAGACGAACCAGTTCTCTTGTAGAACTACCCATTTGAAGAAGGTGATGATGGGAGTTGTAATGGAAGGTTTGCGAGCAATGGAGACTAAATTTGATGTTCTTCATCGCTTTCTTCCCCCATGGCTGCTTCTTGAAGATTTTGAGTTTGTGAAAGAAAATTAAGAAGTTAGAAGAGAACTAATCAAAGAGGAGAGAAGAAGAAGATCAGAAAGAAGGGAAGATGGATTTCATTGTTGAAGTTTGGACAGGTTGGTAGTACCCCACGGCCCCTGTTATAATCTGCTTCCTGGGCTTTGGAGGTGACGGTGGCGGTAGTGGTGGTGGTGGTGACGGTGGCGGTAGTGGTGGAGATGGGAGATAAAGAAGCTGAAACATTTAGGGTTTAAAGATTTAATAATTTTTTTTACATTCAAAGATTAATAATTCATAAATTTATAAGATGGAAATACCTTTTTTTATTCTCACCGTTGGATTTAATTGTGATGATATGATGTATATCTTACTAAATAATAGATATAAGGGTATTTTAGTCATAAAAAACACAATTTGTCCTTAATTAACCTTATTGGATACCTCAGGGGAGGTAGATGCAAAGTATCCATTTCTTTGGACTAAAAATGACATAGATCAAACTTCAGGGGGTGCAGATGAAAATTACCCATATAAAAACTGTTACATAAAGAATTAATATCTAACAAATCTATACCCCAACTTCTCATCATGAATATCTAACAAATCTCATTGTGATATTTCAAAAAAATTTATTAAAAACATATAGCTATGTTTGTAACTAAAACATCATTTTCTTTAACTATGAAAAAAATACATTTTTTTTTGTTGAATACTAAATTATCGTCGATTTACTTGTTAACAAGGTTTTGAATATGAATTTTTTTGTATTGAATAAAGATATCAATTTATTGAACAGTTGTGAATGAAAACATACCTACCTACGGCTTAAGTTCTTGACTTTGAAGATAAAATTTTCATTTATCAGATTCCTTTTGAATTCTGAATCTCTGATGTTTCTAAGTTTACAAAAAGAGTTTGTGTGACATTCTCTACAATTGACTTGACTTTCTAATATGCCTAAATTTAATTACAATTCTTCTCTCTCTACTTATTCTATTTCATGAATAATTGTAACTCTTTGCTAATGGGGAAGCCAAAGGAAAAAAAAGAAGAGAGAGAGAGAGAGAGAGAGAGAGAGAGAGAGAGAGAGAGAAACTTGGGGGAAAGACAAATTGGAAATTTGGAATGAAGTTTGACCATTGTCTTAGAAATTAGAAATTAATTGAGAATTGAGATAAATCTTTTTCTTTTTCCCCTTCGAGCTTACATATAATAACCATAATTTTCATTGAATAGCAAATTAAAAAACCCTAGAAATTTGGATTTCTCTATTTCTCTAAAATCTAAATGGGTATAAATAGTTAAATACATATTGAATATAAGTTTTTGATTATTTGTTGACATCTTTACTATTTTATTTTCCAAAACTGAGTTTGGAATTTAAGAATTTAATTACTTTAATATGTATTTTAATTACTACCTGTCTTACATTTGATATTTACGACCAAAGATATAGCCAATTAAAGCTAGGGACAATGCCAATTAGGGCCTGGGCCAATCGGGGCCGGGGACAGGGGCCAATCGGGGCCAACCCATCCCGACTGGCCCAATTAGGGCCAATTAGGGCTGGAATGGGCTTGGCTTGGCCCTATAGGGCTAAGGGCCAGGGACAATAATCATTGGCCCTGAACTAGGGCCAGGGCGGGAATGGGCTCAAATTATACTATATAGGGCTGGGCTTGGGATTGCAAAAGCCCGGCCCAGTTGCAGCCCTAGTCGAGATAAAAAATAGGATCAAGATTTTGATATTGACCATTCGTTGTGCAAAAAATTGTTTTGAACACTAGTGCGCAACAAGCGACTAAGTCAAAATCTCGACCCTCATTTTATTGTAGGGATTTTTTTGAAAAAAAACAATAATTTAAGGGTAAATATCACTTACCTCCCCTCTTAGCTGGACAAATAGCACTTACACTCCCTCTTAGCAGGATAATATCACTTACCTAGCAAATATATCAAACACCTCCCTTCTGTTAACTTTTACAGTTAAATATTTTTCTAAAACTCCAAACTACCCTTGGATTAAAAATATTTATTTTATTTTAAACCCTAAATTACCTAATCACTCTAACAATTAAATACTAAGTTACCCCCAATTAAAATAATTGTTAAAAACCAAAATACCATAGTTAAAACCCAAATTATCTTTAATTATTAAAAGCCCAATATATTAAAAATTTTACTAAACAATTAAAAAAAACCCAAAATAGTAGTAACATGTTTTTAATTTTACTTGATAATACTACGTGTTTTTTTAAATTGTTTGATAAATAAAAAAAAAAAAAAGAAGGTATGTTGGGCTTTTAATAATTTAAGTTTTAACTATGGTATTTTGATTTTAATAATTATTTTAATTGAGGAAATTTTAGTATTTTAATTGTTAGTGTAATTAAGGTAATTAAGGGTTTAAAATAAAATATATATATTTTTAGCCAAGGGCAGTTTAGGATTTTAGAAAAATATTTAACAATAAAAGTTAAATTTAACCGAGAAAGTTAACAGAGGGGAGGTGTTTGATATATTTGCTAGGTAAGAGGGGAGGTAAGTGATATTATCCAGTTAAGAGGGGGTGCAAGTGCTATTTGTCCAGCTAAGAGGGGAGGTAATTGATATTTACCCATAATTTAACTGTTTTTAGTGATAAATTTGATAAATATATCTAATAAAAATTCAATTTTTGGGTCTCTGTGCTTTTTAAACATAAAGTTGAGTGTTTTAAAACCTCCCTTTTGGGGTGCCAGTGCAATTTGTTCTAAACATAATAACTCTCATTTCTAATATAAAGCTATTGGTTCCCCAAAAAGCTGGATTAGGTTTTATTTGTTTCGAATATATCAAATGTTTGAAGGGAAGGCTCTAAAAGGGAGTGCCAGTGCAATTTGTTTTAAGCATAGTAACTCTCATCTCTAATATAAAGCTATTGGTTCCCCAAAAAGCTGGATTAGGTTTTATTTGTTTTGAATATACCAAATGTTTGAAGGGAAGGTTCTTTCAGTTGGAAGCGGAAACATGCCAGAATCCTATCGCTCATCTCTTTTCCTTTCTTTTTTTTTTGGTGAAATCTTTTCTTTGTCCTTTATTGATGAAAAACCAAGTCTGCTACTGTTAGCTAAGAGCACCCTTCTTATTTATAGGTCGGTTGAGCTTCAATGTTGTGCATTAGATGTGCAGCACTGTGTTGCTGACAGTCAAGAGCAAATCTCGACTATTCATTTCAGTTTACAACGCAACCAAAATGGACGCTCGAGATCGAAATCTCGGTCACAGCACATGTTGCGCATTAAATGTGCAACATTGAAGTTCGGGGATTTGTCGGTGGGTGCTCGAAAGCCACCACCCTAATAGCATGATGTGAAAACAATCAACTCATATGGAGAACCATTGAGGTGCCTAAACTCTTGACAAGTCTTTTGAAAAAGCTAACTGGGTATCTAAAGATGGTTATTGTTGTTCATAAAGCCAAAGATTTGAAATCTCCAGAAGCATGTAACCAAACAGGCCTTAGATAACTTGAAAATCGTCTCTATCATAATGATGTCTGTCTTCACAAAAATTACTGTATACGCACCACCTACACTTGGACTATCATGCATCATTATAGGGGTGTCCATTCTAGGACTGAACCATTGAAATCGAATAAAATCAACTAGTTAAGATTTGAATCAGATCTACCCAAGTCTAATTGGATGGGGGTATAGGTTGGAGTTTAAAAAACCCCTAAATTTCAAACTGATTCGATCCAATATGGCAGTGATCTGTTTGGCGAAACTAAATTAATAATTTCAACTACAAACCGGAAAACCCAAACCCAAATTGGTATAGACCAAACCGTTGGCACCCCTAATTCATTGGATTTCAATGTTTAATTTTGGAAAATGTTTGGTGATCCTAACAATGAATATATGAGCGTTACCATGGGGTTCACTCTCTTTTCTAGGGTTTAACTTCAGTGTTGTCACAATCGAACCGAATGATCGAGGTCGAAATCTCAATCACAGGTAGATATGGTTCAAAAAGTTTTATATATATATATGAAATGAGTGATCGAAATTTTAACCTCGACCACTCATTCCATCCTCACCGTACATAGTTCAGTGCTACGCATTAATTCGGCTGAAGCTCTATCCTTTATTGGACCAACACGATAAGAGATGCGGTCTAGAACTCCAAGATAATGAGTTCTACGTAGCCAGTTGGAGGAGTTTCTTAATAGGTGAATCTTGGATTCACATCCGTTGTAATTAATTTTCTTATAATTCCCTATAATTCCCTCCTAGGATTATGCCATGTGGCATTAAGTAATCCAACGGTCACCCATTTAAATTAAATTTGATTTTTAATGAAACCCATCCACATATTCTTCTCTCCTCTCTCTTCCCAAAATTCAGAAGAAAAAAACCCTGAATCCTTTGCGATTTTTCGTCCCTTACTTTCTCTTTTGTGCTCATGGCTCTCTCCTCTCTTCACGAAATTCTGAAAAAGCCCTGTATTAAATCAATTTTCTCACACTATCGGCTGTGCTCTCTTCGTCCTCTTCACGAAATTTAGAAAAGCCATGTGAATCCGTCAATCTTCTTATGCTGCTACCAGAATAGTTATTTCAGTTCTAGAGCTTGTACTTCTTTCTAGGTATGTTAGAGTGGAAGAATTTAAGATTAGGATTCTCGCACTGTGAAGTCTGACTAGATTCATATACTGCATGTTCTAGTAACCAGTGATAATGCTTGATACAAAACACTTACATCTATGATTATGGCAAAAATTTATTTTGACTAAGCATCAGACGATAGAAGGGAAAGAGAGAAAGGCGCGCTCCCTAGGGTTTCTCTTTCTCCTGCTTCCTTGCACCTTTGTTCTGGCTCACTGCTACACTTTATACTTCTCCATCTACTTTTCACGGAGCGTACCAAGTCCTTCTTATTGATATGCCAGATTTCAAATCCTTATTCCTCATTCTTGCTTCTCCAGTTCTCCTAATCATTTCATAAACATGTACGCCTCCACGAACTCTAGTTCTTCTTCGTTGTCAACCCGAGTATGGGTTTCCCCAGCTTCAACCATCCCCTCAACTCCTCCTCTTGTCCTTTCTCTTACTTCTTCTCTCTTCGAAGGCAACCTGTCAGTTCCTTCTTTCCTTTGCTCTTCAGCAACCTGTATCGAATTGACACCTTAGACACTTCTCTGTGCCCCCCACCTGCAGAAGGACGTTTCTTTCCGTTGGAGATCGAATTGCCAAGTTTTGGAGATTGAATGCCCTTCTGGCCCATTTCCAACTATTCTCCAGATGCCCCGCCCCCACGGGCGGTTGTTCAAGGCCATACCAGTGTTATCCATTTTGCCTACAAGTATCACCCTCTCGTGTTAGGGTTTAGGGCTTAAGCACTACACCTAAGTATCTAGTTTGGAATACTTAAGCGTTGCCTTTCAACCAGCTGCGGGTTGTTCAGGCCTACTGTTTATAGGACAACACCAAGTTCTACAGTTAATTGGACTCTCCCACAAAGGCCAATCACACTGTAGGTTCATAACTAGTCAATGGCCTATATTACAACATATATTGGGTATAACTCAAATACCTAATCCATATTTGAGTATGACTTGAATACATCAACACCTTCTACTATTCTTGTATTGCTTCGTATTGATCCAGGTGAAGTAGATTGCCGGCCCTCTCTGGGATAATCGGCAATTCATGCATGGAGTATACATCCTCTTTGGCACTTTGGGAAGCTACAGATCCCGCCTACCTGCCTAAACTTGCCACTTCCACGCATGCACTAAATGCCATGGTATTTTGCATGATATTGCCTGATTATATAAGGATGCTTTTTCATCCGTTTCTGTCTCCCGAGAATTCTTGCATTCTCCTCTTCACCTTCTCAACGAAGGGATAATGAATTGATCCACAGCTTTTTCTTGCTTTCTAATGTGTTTCACTTGGACATTCCCAAGCATTTTAAAGCACGCTACTATCATAAAAACTCCTCTGTGAAGCCGGTCCCGTCCTCTTCAGAATCTGTACCTCAAGAAGGTTATGCAACCGGTGGTGTTATTCAGAACCTCAACCACTGCTTCCTGGTATTGTAATGCAGGAAATTAATCCCTCTTCTTCCATACTTCCACTTCTCCACCCAAAGGCCTACACCGCTACACACAGTATCCGGAGCACACAACCTTTTGAATATGGCTGAGATGGCTTGCCAAATAAAGCCATCAGCATGTACATGATCCACCTACGCTTAAATTCTTGAGGGTTGTTGGAATTTTAAATTTATTTTTAAATTATAAGATTTAAAAAAAAAATTATGTTTTACCATGAAGGGTTAGAGGTAATGTTATTCCCTATTTAGATACCTAAATAACCAATAGCTAGTCTATGGAAAGTCTTGTTTGAATGGCTAATAAACAAGACTTAAGGGAAAAGACATGATCTTAGAGGTACCTTTTAAAGATACCCTTTATAGGTGTCTCTTCCTCTTCTATATAAAGAGAGGAGTTGATCCCTAGTAACCTAACAATTTAACACCAATATTAGTCTTTTGGTTTTCCATCAAGGTGTGAGTGATTTTGACGAGTTTGTGAGTATTACCTTCGGACATTCTTTGCAAGTAGATTGCATTGGAGTGCATGCCATTGGAACTAAGGAGTTGTTGTATCTTGGAGGTGAGGACATCATGGTCAAACCCAGTCTGCACTATAAGGGGCGTTCAAATACCTTAAGGAAAAGTATTGATTTGTACACCTCAACTAACCGTGTTCGAGTTCTTCTTGTTGTTATTTTATTGTTTCCTCGATGACATACAGATGTATAATGATGTTACCGACTTCTTCTTCAACTTCAACAAAGACATGAATATCTTTCCGAATCAGATAAGTTCTATTTCATCAATTCTATAGTCTTATACTTGCTGCCCATATTCTCATATCATGCAACATTCTCATATCATGCAATCTTGACTTTCTTTGTGAAGTTAGGTCGTCTTTGGTCCAGCCCCAAAAGTTGTGTACAAAGTGGGGCTGTTCTCGTTTTATCTCTTCTCCTCGTAGTGGTCTTTTTAGTGGTTTGCTTTTATTTTCGGACTCTACTGTTTGTGTTGACGTAGTGTGGCAATTTGCAGGTGGTGTTTGCGTGTAATAGTTTCCTATCAATCAATGAAGTGGCAGCAAACTTTTGTGTATTTGAACTCTTTTGTAACTGAAGGCAGCGGTGGAATACTTTGGGTACCTGTGTTATGTGTTGATTTACCTTCCTTGGCACTTTGTGGTGATTGGAATAGTTATGTCTCAGTTTACAGGTCGTAAGGGTGGTGTGCCTCTTCGTTGGAAACATATCCAGCCTTTAAAGGATTTTCTTTCACAGTTCAGTTTGTCATTAATCCCTTCACATGGACTTGAGTTCACTTTGACGAATTAGCAATTGGGTAGAAGCAGAATTGAAGGTATACCTGACAAGCTCATTTGCAATCCTGCATGGTCAGCTCTTTTTTTAGCGGAAGTAAATGTTCAAAATATTACTTCGTATGGAATTTCTGGCTTTTACTACTTCTAAACCATTTCAATTTGAGCATTTCAGGATACAAGAAAATTCCTATCAAGGTCTAATTGCCACAATCGGAAATTTCATTCCCATGCTACATCCTCAGATATAGTTGTTTCTAATTTAAACTCTCTTATTCCTGTTTTGAAATCTTGGAACCGAAATGTTTGTGTGTTGTTGAGCAACCGTTGTGCCAGCAAATTCAAAAGCATTCCCAGGTTCAGTTATCAATCAAAAGTCTGTTTGGTACACAAAAAGAAAAGAGAATGATGGCTTCTGTTCGAAAAATTTTGAACCAACAGCACTTGAAATGGGCACAGAAGTCTAGGATTCTCTGGAGTACATGTCATTATCGCAATATAAATTCCTTCACCTTTCAACTTTAAAAAGAAGATCCAGGAATCGCATTAGATCCATTCACCACGAAGGGCTATGCTTAATGGATTAGAATCTCATCTCAAAAGCTTTTCTGACTCATCTCAGAAACAGAAGACTATTTTTCTGTTTTTCAGAATAGAGTTACAGATGAGGACAAGAGTACTCTTCTTCTTCTTCAGCCCGTTTTGGGTTATGAAATTAAGGCTGCCTTTTTTGTATCCAATGGGCTTAAATCTCCAAGCCCTAATGGTTTCCCTGGGGTATCCTACCAATCTTCCTGGAATGAAGTACAAACTGACATTAAAGCCGTGGTACAAAGAACTCTTTATGACAGGGAATTTCAATCATACACTTAATCATACTTCCATTGCACTCATTCCTAAGGTGGATTCCCAGAGTCGAGTGATTATCGGCCTATTAGTTCATCTAATATGGCATACAAAATCATCTCCAAGGTCATAGTGAACAGATTGAAACGTATACTACCACATCTAATTTCCTTTTTGCAGAGTGGTTTCATCAAGGGCAAACATATGTAGGATAATATTCTAATTGCCCATGAATTGATGCACAAGATTCACTCTCACAAGAAAATGAAGAATGTAATATGGCTGCGAAAGTTGATACGGGAAAGCCATACGATTTTCTGGAAATGGAATTCATAACAACAGCTCTTTGCCATTATGTCCATCCACATCAATGGAAAGATAATGGGTATTACAATGCATATCAAATCCCCTCAATACTCCATCTTGCTCAATGGTGTTTCCCTTACAGTCTTTTCAACCATCTCAAGGGCTATGATAAGATGATCCTCTTTCTTCATACTTTTTGTTTTGTGTGCAAAAGTGTTGTCTTCTCATCTAGGTTTAGCTCTCCAAAAGAAGAAACTCAAAGGTATTCAGCTCTCTCAGGGTGGCCAGAGACTATCTCATCTTGCTTTTGTAGGTGATTTAATTATATTTAGTCAAGCCACTCAATCAGAGGCATGAATTAATGTTCCATAACCTACTTGTACGCTATTGCACTTACTCAAGACAACACTTAAACTTCACAAAAAGAGAGCTCACTATAGTCCAAGTATACCAGCAGGTCTGAAGGGGGATCTCTCCACTCACTTTCATATCACACCCATGTTAGAGTTGGGTATCCATCTTGGTATTCCCCTTGTTCACGGGAGACTCAAAAGAAAACATTGCAAGACTCTTATTTCACGAGTCAATAATAGGCTTCAAAGTAATCTTCTTTCCTTAGCAAGTAAAATTGTTCTCATCTAGTCAACAATTTCAGTAATGCCATTGCAGTTCATGTCTTGCTTTAAATTGCTAGTCTCGATCACTAATACCCTGGAGACATTTTTTTTTTTTTTTGGTTCTAATGGAGAGAAGTAGCATGTTCAAACCATCTCTTTGGAAACTTTGTGTAACCCTCCTCGCGATGGGGGTCTCAACCTTAGGAAATTGGACCTTTAACCTCACTCTTTTGGCTTAAACAAAGAAAGCATGAGAACTTCTCACTCCCAATTATTCCTTCTGGAGAAGCTTCAAGAAAGCAAAGTAGTTTTAAGAAGTCCTCCTTTTTGGGAGCTTCTTCGTCACCCTCAACATCCTTGGGTTGGAAATCCATTATGGTCGCTCGAGATCTCTTAAAGCAAAGACTTTTTCTTCAAATTGCTAATGGCAGACATGCTAGTCCATGGATACTAAATTGGCTACTAGATCAACCTGTGGATCTTGGATGCTTCCTGCAACTCACTCCCCAATTCGGGTAAGTAGTAGCTTCATTTTGCATCAAACTTCTTCTTGGGCCAGGGATAAGGTACTTTTTTGGTGGCCGCTGGATATTGCTTGCAAAATTCTTAGTATTAATGCAATCTAAAGGGAGGTGAATAGGTTATAACTAGTGGATTAGCCTAATTATTTTTAATTAACTGTAAATATAAGACTAAGCATGCAAATTTAAATATAATTGAGCAAATTAAATTGAACTTAAACAAATTTGCAAACACATGACCCACAACATAAAGAATTTACAGTGATTCGACTATCCAACTCTACATCCACTCCTCTCTTGGCTTCAAGAGAAATTTTCAATAGTGATTCTCTTTCAATACGGTGGGTAGAAAATCAAATCCTTACAATCTTAATTTGTTACGGGACAAAAGCACCTTTTACAATCTTTGTTCACGGGCAAGAGCACCCTTTACAATATTTATTCACGAGCAAAAGTACCCTAAACTAGACTTGAAAACAACCAAATACAATAGTATCGTTAGAGATTACTTAATAAGGAGTGTGACACTTTACCTCTTGTATGAGAGTGATGCAAATGGAGTGAATGTACAAAGCAAATGATTTGCAACACCAGTGACCTTCCAGCAACCTTCTATCAGCTCAAGCTTGGCACTAATGAGCTTGCTTAAATACCTTGGTATATTCTTCAAGGGTGGAGCAAGGTTGAGAGGCAAAATTGGTTTCTTGTAATTTGAGAGAGTTTATAATGTGTGTGGTTAATGGACAAGGTTAAAGCTCTCAAATGGGGTGAATTGGACTTATATAGATGGCCTTCAAGTGCCTTTGCCCAGCCCCAACTGTAAAATAAAATAAAAAAAAGGAGTTAGTAAACAGTTAAATCTTAGCCCAGATGGTGTGCCTTCTGGTCAGGCATTGCATCGTCACTTGAAAAATAACCATTGGGCTTCAGTAAGTTAGACGGTGCACCTTCTAATTCAGATGGTGCGCATTTTGAGCAAACAACACCTTCTGATTCAAACGGTGTGCCTTCTAGGCAGATGGCACATCGTCTGAACTACTGTGAGTGCATTTTTTTGCACATGTCACAAGGCGCGCCATTTGGAGCACTAAGATGTATTTCATGGGGATTTTATCCTCTTAGCCATCCCCATGTACACACATTCTCTCCCAACATGTCCTAGGTCAATCTAATTAATGGCATGATTCTCTTATTTAAATGCAATACAAGCATGAAGGTGCTAAAGTTTGTCCTAGGACCTAATGTACTAAGTCTTCATATTGAGCTTGATTTGATCTTCATTCTTGCTTTTGAGACTTCTTGCACTCCATGCTTAGTCTTCATGTGTATCTTGGTCTTCATGTTCAACTTAACTCCATTCTTCATTTTGGACTTGGACATATCTTTTTGGGCTAATCTCATTGCACTTTGACTTGGTCCAAAATATATACAACTCAAAGCACATATTAGTACCTTGTATTTGCTCATCAAAACCAAAAAGCTGAGACGGCGTTGATGTTGAAGTGCTGACATGGAATTTTCTCAATACTTAGTATACCCCTCCCCCTTACTCCCGCAGATGATCAATATATCTGGAAGCCCACCTCCTCAGGTTTCTTTACCGTTCGATCTGCTTATAATTGGCGAGTTAGACTTCATCTTCCTCTTCTAACCCCCATACCTTCAATTGGTTAAAACTTTGGCACCTACCTTATCCACCTAGGATTCTCCAATTCATATGGAAAGCTCTTCAAGAGAGACTTCCCACGACCGATCTCCTCTCGAGCAAGGGCTGCTCTATTCCTAACTAATGTCTTTTTTGTGGAGCCCTCGTAGCTTCTGCTAACTACATTTATTTGCTTGCCCTTTTACCCTTCAAGTTCGAGACAAGCTTCATTTGCCAAGATGGGCTCCTATTTCAACTTTTAGCTTTCAACTACAATCATTATTTCACTTCTATCTTCTATTCTCAATCACAGGCTTAGCACTATAAGGTCATTGTTGGTATTTGGGCTCTATGGGCCTTTACACAGCTTTGATTGATCACACGAAACAGACCACTCTTAATGATATTTTTCCCTCCATCCGCAAGGCATTGATTGACTATCACCATGCTCCTTCACCCTATAAGTCATAGCACTTAGTTTATGCTTTGGTGGGAGCCCCCTCAGCCTGGTTGGATAAAGATTAGTGTGGACAGCTCATCCTATCCATAATTGCATATCTTAGGCATAGGTGGTATAGCTCATGATAACGACAATTATGTCATTTTTTCTTTTGGTCAAGGGGGTGGACCACAGAACTCATTCATTGTAGAGGACTAGCTATTTGGAAGGATTTGACTTGGGCAATAAATCATCATCTAGCATAGGTAGAGCTCGAAAGTAATAATTAAGCTTTGGTACATATGCTCAGAGAACCTACATCTCATCCTACTTGGACAGTCTCCTTAGTTCGTGATATTTAGAGGTCGTGCTCTAATTTCATCGATACTACCTTCACACATGTTCATCGAGGCCAATTTTGCTGCAAATGTTCTAGACAAAGAAGAGGCTAAATCGCAAGACTACTCTCTGTGTTTTCATCCCCCCCTAGGGCCGGACCCAGGTTTCAACATGGCGAACAATAATTACAATTTTAGTACTAATATTTAGAAAGAAAATCATACCAGTAATAATTTAAAATCTATATTAAATTCTTAGAAAAACAAAAACAAGTGAAAAGCCACAAAACATCTTTCTGGCGTCAATATCATAATGGAACTCCGACGATCTTTAAGATCATGAAAATCCTTATTGATTGATTTAATTTACAACAAACTTTTCAAAATTTAAATATACATAATCTTATCCAATGTTGCAGGTGTTAAGTGTAACAACCCCCGTATTTCTAACACGGAATCCGTATTGCAGGTCCGAGAACCCGAAGGTCTAGTCGGGTAAATTTGTCGAGTGTCCGGATAGAAGTCCATGATCAATACCCTGAACCCTGAATCTGGATTCTCTAACTGAAGAGCTTGCCTTGCTTGGTAGTTAGACTTCTGGAAGGCAAGTGATGTCTGTTGATGTCCAGAATGAAGGTAAGATCTCCCTCATTTCTTCATTAGGGCTAGGTTGTACTTAGACATCAACCCCCCTAGCAAAGCACCCTTGTATAGAAAAATACATGGGAGCGGTTGCTAGTGGCGGTCGATTGAACCAAATGACCACCTAGTTCTAGTTGAGGGATTTTATCCTATTTTTCCCCTTGACTCCTATAAATAGTAGCCCTCGCCTATTTTATGAATATTTTATTCGTGGTTACCGTTTTTGGAGGTTAGACAGCTGTGGAGACGTGCTGAAAGCAAATTTGAAGTGTTGTTAGAGTCCCAGAAAGTTCTACTGTCATTCATAGTTGATCTGGTTGAGGTAAGTGATTCCCTGTTCACTTATGCTCCACCACTTGCTATGATGAAAGTAGATTAGTTTTTCCCTTTGGTTGTTCTTGATCCTTCTATTGCACTGCCTACCTTTTTGTTAATCTTGATGAGATCAGATCCGAAAACGAAACCCTGCTTTCGTGAAAAGGGCTGATCTAATTAAGAGGGAGGTTTCTGGATAACCAATTTGATGTCTTTGTTTAGGTTTAGTATCACCCGTGGTTATGGGAGTAATAGATTTGAGATTCAGACTATGATTATCTAAAATTCGGATTGAAAACGGATGATCAGAAGCCTGAGTTTTGGATGAAACTCTTTGTTTTTGGGGCGATCACTAGTGGCGGTCACTCAACCTAAGCAACCGGCTTGAGCGCCCGGCTGGTTTCCAGTGACCAAATGGCTTTTGGTCTTGATCCTATTTGATTCATTTGACTTATACCTTATTGTAACCCTGTATATAGAGTGGTGTCCTCTGTTTGAAGAGAAAGTTTTATAATTGTTTATGGATTACTTTTTACGGACGAATTACTTATATGCAGGTAAGGGCATACAATTTTGTCTTTATGAATTGACTTGAACATGCTAGTCCAATGTCTGTTATTATTAATCTTTCCTTTCATATGCTGCTGTAACCATGTTTCACATGCTGATCTTATTATATGACTGATGTTTGTATTGTTTATACATGCACTTTGTCGATAATGATTGTGATATGATGTTGGTTGATAGTACATGGTTCTAATGGAATAAATATTCTATGTGGATATCTTAGCTTGGGATATCAAAAGGTTGTGGTATGGGACACATGCCAGCTGATGTCTCCAACACTGTCATAACTACTGGATGACATACTTAAGTAGAGTCTAGAGTTGCATGGCTAGATACCCCACATGCTACTACCCTTTCGGTAGGGGAATTGAAACCGGATGACCCATGATGACAGTGATGTGACGATGGTCCACTGTTAGTTATATAAATGGTAGGGTTGCATATGTTAGGGTTGGGCTCATGGACGTCCAAGGAATGGACCGGGTGTCGTGAGGAGTCATGAGAGCATTCCGCCCCAATAATATGTGGATGACCATAGGGTTATGGAATGAAGTCCAATAGCGGTAGCCAGTCCGTGAGGATTCTCATTCCTAGGTTGCGAAGGATACTGAACCGAGTTGGTTGGTACCATAGGGGATGTATCTAGACTTCATGTAGTATGTTACTTGTGTGACCTTGCATTGGATTAGAAACCCCGACATGCTCCAATACTCATTGTCAATGGTCGTGGTGAGAGAGTGTTGACTTAACCCCAGTCATGGTTTGAGAGCCAGGTGTGGACTTTCCATTTTACCCAGGATCCCTACAGAGGTAACCAGTCCTTGCCGGATTAGAGTGACTAGATCTACCCAGAGAAGGGCTGGTGTATATCTTAAAGCATGTCAACTGTTAGAGACTTGCATAGTTAGATCTTAACAGCATTCATACTTTGCACTCATACATATCATATTTGCATTTCTGATTGTTTGGACATATGGATGGGAATTGTTATTGTTCTTACTGAGTTCTCCAGAACTCATTCCTTTATTTGTATATGTTTTATTAGCCTGCGCAGATGGAGGAAATGTGTCGGAAGATGGATTGGTTTCCTATGAAGGAACCTTCTCGTATGAAGAAGATGTGGCACCGACAATGCGAAATGGAGATAGCCTGTGAGGGAGCTCCTGCGAGTGCATGGAATGCGCTTATCGCACCCATTGATGGGCAGAGGAGACAAGTTGCCAGGCCGTTTTGCTCAATGAATGGAGAAGAACTGGATGACTCCTTTTTTAGAAATTCATGAAAAACATTACTTAACTTTAGAGAAAGAAACTGGAAAGAAAATAATTTAACTCTTTTTGAATTGCTTCCGCTGAACTCATATTCTTTTGATTTATTATTCTTTCATTGATTATTTTATTGGAGTATTTGGACTCATGTAATCCTTGAATTCATTAATTGAACTATTCTTGCTCTTGATTGTCTTTATTTGTATTTATTATTATTGATAGACTAAAACCGTGGATCCTGTGATGGATCACTCCCATTGGTTGTCGGGCGGGTAACCGAGACCGGCGGGTGGGGTGTGACATTAAGAGTCTAGAACTCTTGATACAATACAAACTCTCACATTCTATTGTGTTTTGAATTCTAGGATAGAGTTTATATTTTGTTGGGTTTGAATTTGATTTGGTGTGTTAAAAATGCATGCTCTTTCACATCATCTGAAAAATATTCCCACTATCAATTTTTATAATCTCTTCTCTGACCCTAGAAAATAGGTAATGAGCAGAAAGATAACCAAAAGACTTACCAAAGAACCACTAGAAAATGCTTGTAGGTGAAATGGAACCCGAGACGTTGATTGTGCTTCTTTTTGCTTCTCTTCCTTCAAAATGACTTGGCTGAGAAGGAGAAGAAGAAGAGCAAGAGAAAGTTTCAAAGATTTGACGTGATGCTAGTTGTCAATGATCCAACATGAGAAGAAGGGTACCGAAGGCCAAAACTCGCAAATGAAGACAATAGAAAAAGGTTTGGAGTGAGGAAAATAGGTGAAAGTTATTGGAGAATAAATCTAGTAGAGAAGGGTAGAGGAAGTCTTTTTACCCACATTATACACAAAGGAGGCTATAATAGTCTTTATAGTGGTACAACTAACCATTCTACCAGAATGTGAATTGTGTTTTTCAAAAATAAAGTGAGGAATCAGTGTTTTAAGGTCCCCATTTTGGGATTCTAAAGCAACTTATTGTATTTTTATTAACACCTCTTAGTAAGAAGTCAAGAGTTCGGCTCTCCTTGGATTATATGTAATAATCCCCTCACTCCGCCCCTAATATATATACTATTTAAAAGATATTTGAATTCTTTTCTTCCTTTTATTGACTTTCAACATTTCCTGAAAAGAACATATAGATGGTGCACTTGTGCTATTAGGTATTGGGAATTTGAGATGCACACACTCTCTATTGTTTGGGTCCTCAGATATTGGTCCATGTAGCTTGTGTTCTGATAGAACCTTGAAATATTAACTTCTCTCCTTTATTGAAAATGGTGAATCTCTATGAACCGTGAAGTAAATATTATTTTGTTCCTCTGATGCTTGCGTATTTTTTCTGGTGAACATCAAAATAGATCAGTAGATTTTTCTAGAGGAGTCAAACAATTTGATTATGATGTGGCATATGGAAGATGTGTAATCCAACTTGCTGACTCTAACAGATCTATTTTCGCTCTTTCTTTTCAAGATGGTGCCATTGGATGAAACATCTTTGAATATTAATTCGCATCTTTTGATCCTTTTTGTCCTGTATTGCCTTGAATCTTGTCCTGTTTGATTGCTGAATCGGGGCAACACATAATTGCCACATAAATTTACAACGGTTGGATGGAGAGAAATCACACATTTTGAAAATGAAATGATTTCGTTTTAGTCATTTCTAAATAGACTAATTTCATTTCAGCCTTACCTGTCCATCTGGCACCCATCCAACAATTCGACGGACAAGATTGCGGCATAGAGAATCGAAAATGATTAAAGCATTATTCAGTTGAGAAATAACAGAGAAATCTAATCTTGTAAATAAAAGCCAATAAATAATAATTGAAAAAAAAAAAGCCCTAGAGATTTCAAACAGCGTTTATCAAAGATAATTGCATCTCAAAGGGATATTTCTTTTGACCAATTTGACCAGCTAACTTTCCAAAATTTTCTTATGAAATTCTTGTCTTTTCTTTTTCCTACTTCTTTACAGTCATTATAATTTTGACCTGTTCATGGGAAACAACTGGAGATGTTTAAATGGTAGACTATTCTTCTGAAAGATTTCGTTTTCTAACGAGGAAAAGTGAGTGTTGACTGATGAGGGAGGATGACCTTGACTTCTATTCAACTTTGAAGTTTGACATTTTAATGTGTGAACCTCTGTAGCAGGCTCACGAGCTGTGATGCAGAGAGATCTTGGCTGTGGGGACAATAGATCTAGAGAGAAGCTCTTCTGGTCTTTCTCTCTTTATGGGTCGGAGAAGAAAAGACTACAGAGGATATTCAAGCATTGTCAAGGTTCCAAATTCTCCAACATCATCCGTGGCTCGAATATGCTGTTGGTAGCCCATTCACTTATAAGTCCAAGGTCAAAAGTTTAGTCTTGTTCCCTATCTTTCTTTGGTTCTTTGTTTGTTTCTTCACTAGTCAAAACTTCAAAGCCCTCCTTTCTTTGCACCGCCATACAGACCCACCCATGACATAAGAGTCATCACAGGCACAGAGGCCATTAGGGAAGCAGGCAGAAATGAAGCATGGACAAGTGTGTAAGCCGAAAGGAAGATGACAAATCTGATTTTCACTCTAAGCTAGCTCATGACAAAAACCAAGATTACAATCTTATCTGCAAACTGTATTTCACTTTTGCCGAAAGTGTAGTTCTTGGATGGGTTTTACCAAGCCAAATCAAACGATCAAATAAGCATTCATACATACCCATCTTGTATGTCATAGACACAACTAAATGGACATGATCAGATGGAACTTTGTCTTTCATTCAGTTCTAGTTGAGGTCATATTAGTCACAGCTAAAACTATGCATATTCTTTCTCACCACTTATCCTAAGATTATCTTAGATCTTCTCTTTTCAATCTTCTCACTTCTTATCTTCTTTTTAGACATCAAGCGATACATGGCCCATGAAGCTTCATGAATCAAAATATCTCATTTTCAACCCCTACCCCTATTTTGCGTCCTTGGAAGTTCATCTTCAAATATGATATCAGGACAAACATATATTGTGAATTACTGCAAAATCCTAATCCTGAAATCTCATAGTATAGATCCGAAGACCCTGATTGTTTTGGAGGAAAAGGTGACTTTCCTTAAGTTGGTTGAAGACCCCAAGTGTTTTTTTTTTTGCGTTTGAGATCCAAAATTCAGCAACTTGCAAAGGAGAGAACTCTTTGGTCAATCCTCCTTGGTCGATCCCATCGACCAAAGTAGCCTCGGACAGAATTGTTCTAATTTTGGTAGTTTCAGGTTTTGGATCCCTATACATATATAAACTCGGTCTAAACCTAAACACATTGCCTCTTAACTTTTGAAAAACATGAGAAGAACCCTAGAGCCTCCTCTGCAAGCCCAAGTTTGATTCCAAGCATCCAAGCAAGATTCTTTCATTGTTTCTTCTTCTGCAAGGTTAGTATTCAATCTTATACTCCATTAACCTATTCTCCCTACTAACTCTGAAATTTGTTTTGCTTGTGAGGAAGGTATTATACTACTGTAATGATCCAACCTTTGATCTTCTTAGTCTTAAGGTGAATCTCTATTCACTCTACTCTTTCCTTAGACCATATGGTGTGTTTTCTATGTTTTGATTTAGCATGAGACCATGATTTACTCTTACTGTAGTTTTTTATTCTAATTTGTGTTAGATATATTTCTAAGTTATTTTATATGCATAATATACTGTTTTTTTATCTTTAGAATGAATCCCCATTCATTCTAGCTTTTCCGTGAGAATCAGCGGTTTAAGCCTATTAAGTGATTTGTTGGAATTATATTTCAATGGCCTTGTTAAATGTTTAGATCATCATAGATAGTCTCACTATGTTATTTTAGAATTTTTCCTATTAATTTTGGAGTGTTCGGATGTGTTTCAAAGAGTTTCCGACCAAAGTTGGAAGTTATTGTCCGTACATAGTAGCCTTGGTCGATGCCATCAACCAAGACCATCGACCAAGGGTGTTGTTGACAGCAACTTACCTCTGTTTTGACTCCGTTTCATCTCCGATCATTAAAGTTTGTTCCTTATGTTCTATACATGTTTCTTTAGGAATATTTTGGTGATTTTGAACTTGCTCTTTGATCGCTTACTTAAATGTTACGAAGTTGGATATAAGGTGAGTCGTTCACTCACAATTTTCATACTTGCATTCTAAACTTTGTTAGATTGCGTTTGCATATGTTAGCTACTGTTTAGAACTATTTTCTATATTAATTTACTTTTGCAATTACAGTAGGTCATTCATGATTTGATTTACATACTGTTATTGATTATGAATGATGTGAATATGAATGGGATTATATTGTGATATGTATGTAATCATGATGTGATGTGATTGCCTAGGTTGTGGTTGTAGAATGCGGAATGCCTTGGCATTTATGTCATTGGACACCAGTGGAAGTGGTATGGGACGCATTCTTATGGTGCCCCTTGGCACTTTCCTTAACTACTGGCTGACAGACCTAGGTTTGGTCTAGAAGTGTTTGACGAGAGAAACCCTGTCATATCTGACCCTATCGGAAGGGGATATTGAGAACAAGTGACCCGTGATAGCAATAGGGATTTGTGGGTGCTCAAGACCAACAACCAACCCGTGTGAGAACATAAATACATTATGGTTTGTGGGGGTCATTCATTGGTAGAGTTGCATGCAATAGATTTGGACTCGTGGGCAAACAAGAGTGCGGGAAGCAAGGAATGGACGATCCGACCCTAAAGCAGATGTGACTCAATAAATGACTTGCATTGGGCTAAGTTTAACCATGACACGCTCCAATACTCATACCAATGGTGGTGAGCCATAGTGTTGACCTAAACCCCGCTATTGAATGTCCGGGAACCTTGACCCAATTACCGCAGAGAACCCCAAAGATAGGGAAGGTTGAGGGAAGAGTGATTTGAGACTTACCCAGAGGAGTACGGTGTTCTATCATTAATGCGTGTCTGCCAATAGAGACCAGCATAAATAGAGTTAGAAACATACTTGCATTCATTGTCTCATGTCATTGCCTTTATGTTTGCTTTAGATTGTTTGTAGATGTTTATTGTGATTGAATTACTTGCTAAGTTATTTTGAGTTCACCCTTCGAGGGATATGTTTTTAAAAGACCTTGCAAGAACGAAAGAGATCCCGTGCACCAGTACAGAGGACCCTTCCCTATATGGTACAACTACGAATGTCATTGGAAAAGGTTATGACCAGTGGTGCGACGAGTACACCAGTGTGGACCACATTGATGGTTCCTATTGATAATAGCAGGTATCGTCTCATTTGCCGATGGGATCGTGAGTTAAAAGCTGATCCAAAGTTTCAAGAGCACAAACCTAAGGCGAAGAAGGTGAAGACCGAAGAAGAAGAAGAGCCCATGGAAGAATTTGAATAGTTTTACTCTTTTTTCTTCTAGACTTTTACTTTTAATTGTAATAGCTTTAGACTATGCTTTAGAGATTCAATCTACCTTCCGCATTTGTTTGTAGAGTATATGTCCGCTTTACTCTATAACTATCTTTTGAATTGTATCTTTTATTCCGCACTATGATATACTTTTGTAATCTTATTTGAAAGCCTTCCTTAATTGTTTTCTTAAATTACTTGAATACAATGATTTGTTATTGCTTTTAATTGTATTATTGTGCTATGTGGATATATGATCACCCTAAATTTGATCTTTGGGGCTGTAGGTCACACACTCAAATATGCAAAATAGAGTACCGACTGGGTGGATGTGACATATATGGTATCAACATAGTAAACAAAAAACTGTAGAAGTTGCTTTTAGTGAGAGATCCAAATCCTTGCCATCTAATAATGATCATTTTGTATAGCTCGCTTACTCAGTTTGGGATCAGACCTGTTCCGATCAAGGCCACAGCTCGGGTGTCTGTAGGGTCAGGCCTCCGTAGCCACCATTTTCCAGTAAGTGCAGTCTTCTTGCTGCAACCAACGAATGGTAGGGAGAGAGAGAGAGAGAGATAGCAATCTGAAGCTGGAGCAAGATTCTAGTTGTTGTGTGGACCGTGGTCCAATCAAGAGAAAATGGATTGCTACGAATGTTTATTGTCCAGTTTGTGGCTTAGTATCTCATATATATGTAGAAGACTCCCAAGACGTACATGCTTGGTGCCTTTTCCTGAGAATCATTTCTACGCTTATAAATACCTCCCAAGTACAGAAGTAGTCCACTCTTCATCCTCAGCTCCTCTCTTCTTCCTCTCTTGTCTCCTCCTCTCATACTTCGGATAAATCAGCAATAATAATTAGCATGGACAGCAGAACTGAATCTTCAGAAACTCCAAGGTACATAAATTATGCTCTCTCTCTCTCTCTCTCTCTCTCTCTCTCTCTCTCTCTCTCTCTCTCTCTCTCTCTCTCTCTCTCTCTCTCTCTCTCTCTCTCTCTCTCTCTCTCTCCTCCTCCTCCTCCTCCCTCCCTCCCTCCCTCCCTCCCCTTATATTTCATTATCATATTGTTATCATCAGCAGGAACAAGTGTGTAGCGTGCTATAGGCAATTTAATAGAAAGGAGCACCTGGTGGATCACATGAGGACTTCATATCACTCAGTTCATGAGCCCATGTGTGGTATCTGTGGGAAGCGTTGCAGGTATTTTGAATCACTTAGGGAACATCTGATAGGTAAGCATCAAATACAAACTCTAATTCTTGTAGCTGCCACACCACTAACAATCCATGCATTCATCTCAAGAATAAAACTGGGCATGTTCATCACTTTCGCAGGTCCATTGCCAAAGGTGGAATGTGCAAGGATATTCAGTGTTCGAGGATGTAATATATGCTTAACTATTTTTGAGAGCCCCAGTGCTCTCAGGTTTCACCGACGGAGATGCCAACTCTCACGTTCAAGCCCTGCAGTAAGACAATCAAGAAGGTTTTAATTGCAGATCCATTGCTGGGTTGGTTCGAGAAATGATATTTTTCCTTTAATTTGTAGGGTTTGATCTCTCGAATCTCTAACTTGGGAATACAAGATAACCTCAGGATTGATGATGGAAGAACAAGAGGGCCTCGGGTAGTTGCACTTGCTTGCAGACTGGTAGGTGGAGGAGGTGATGGCTCAACAGATCTTTGTGCCAGGGTTTGCCTTGTTGATGAGAATGAAAACATCATCTTCCATTCTTATGTCAAACCCCAGATTCCAATCACAAACTTTCGGTAAACTAAGATAAAGCAATATGTGTACGGTTCTTAGATTTTTTTTTTTTTTTTTTTTTTTTTTTTCTCTTGATTAATATACCATTCTAGAAACTCCACGAGTAACGGAAGGCCAAAAAATGCATTTTCAGATACGAAACCACAGGAATACGGCCTGAACACTTGAGGGATGCAATGCCATTAAAGCTAGCCCAGAGGAAGATTCAGGACTTCTTGTGCAATGGTGAACCATCATGGACAATCCGTTCAAGAAAAAGAAAAGCGAGGATTCTTGTGGGGCATGGTTTGGATCATGAACTAGAGTGTTTAGGAGTGGATTATCCATCACTTATGATCAGGTATCTAAACAAGGAAAAGGAATCTACTAAATTAAAAAGCAGATATATGTTAAGAATCAAATCATCTCATTTCTGATGGATCATATGACCCAGGGACACAGCCATATACCCTCCATTAATGAAAACAAGCAGGCTTAGCAACTCACTCAAGTATCTAACAGAAGCTTATCTTGGGTAAGAACTAG